>NC_065578.1:154663233-155263233 GCF_024542745.1 Macaca thibetana thibetana | reverse complement strand
TAAGATTGGTTCAGCTGCCCATAAACCTTCCAGATCAAACTGCGAATCTTTTACTTACTTCTGTATCCTGAGAACTTCACACAGTGCCTACCATATAATAGATCTTTAATAAATATCTGGTAAATGATATTTATTTATCCAAGTCAGTATACTTGCTCAACATAAGTTTAAGACCATATAGTATGGGGTCACCCTAAACCCTACAAATGAAAAGATATTTAAGAGAGAATGTTTTCTTTATAACAGCCTCTGGGGAAACTGTGTCGGGGAGGTATGAAGGAATGCTCCTAGAGCCAGAGTTACCATTACCAGCTAAAAGCAGCTCTAGGTGTGCCTGACTTCTGTCTTCTTTGCTATTGCGGACTGCCTGCTCCCTCCTCCCACTGCTGGCCTCCTCCCTACCAAGTGCAATGAGAATCAACCTCAGTCACCTCCCTTCCCCCTGCTACTTTCAGCACGTGGTTTCCTCCTGCTACCGACGACGTGTCTCACTTCCTATCTCAGCCCTGAGCAGAACTGCCCCAACTGCTGGGCTGCTGCTGTTCTGCAGCAGTGAGAACTTTAGCCCTGTTCCTAGCTAGGAGTTTCAGCAAGACTCCGGCTTGAGGACCAGGTCAAAAAGGTGGAAACTAGGACACAGGAGGACTCCATAAAGGTTGGCTGCAGGAATACTCAATGCTGACTCCAGTCCCAAGCCAACACAGACACACATCCCACAAACGCCAAGCCCAGGGCCTTATTCCGACAGAGTGGATAAGTGCCAAATTCAGACAGACATGCCAGGCTGGGTTGCCGACTCTCTCTGCGGTGGCATCTCCAGGACCTTGGCATTAAAGGTGCCAGTGAGATCAGAAGTAATAGAGATATCAGGGGAAGATCCTACAGGACAGGCGGAACCAATAAGCCTCCCTTCTCCTCACCCAACACTAGGCTTGGGTCAGTCCAGTATATCCTCTGCACTGCCCTGGGAAATCAGAATGAGAGGGACAGTAGCTTGTCAAACCCAGTCCTGCTGAGGAGCTCAGGCCTCCAGGCTCCAGGGAAAAGGCTGAAAATGAAAGCGCTTTCCTAGATACAGAATGACTATTTTTGAGCTGACTCTAATAATCTACTACTATTTCAACTATCAGATCATGCTCTCATGGGATCACAAAGACAGGCCCAACACAGAATCTTTAAGAACCCTAGAAATCTGAAACAGCCATCGTTAGCATCCCCAGTAAAAGGCCAAGCACCTTTCTGGTAGTCTACCGCAGGGGTTGGCAAGTTTTATTTTTTATCCTCAAGGGCAAGATAGTAAATATTTTAGACTTATGGGGCATACAGGCTCCCTTGCAATTACTCAACTATGCCATTGTAGCATGAAACCAGTCTCAGACATACAAATGGGCATGTCTCTGTTCCAGTGAAACTTTATTTACAAAAACAGGAATCCGGCCCACGGGCCACAGCTTGCAACCCCTGGTCATTGGGAAAACCTGCTTTTCCAGTATTTCCATGCTCCAAAGAGGAACAGAGGCTCCTATCCACTTGGAGGGCTCCTATCCACACTGAAGACAGGGACCCACTCTGGGGAGTAGGCCTCCATCCCTACCAGTCCCTCCCACAAGGCACTAAGAAATCTAGGCTACTTGTTCAAAAAGACTGATCTGCATCAGAAACCTGGGCAAAGGTAGAAAAAGCTTCCCAGACATCAAATCAGAGGGCTTCAAAACTGAAAGAAGCTAGATCCCTTAGACTAGACACTTGGCCTGGAAAAGGAAGTGGTGTGTCCAAGATTATGTAGCTAGCAAAAGTCGCCTCTCTGTCCAGTGCTCTTACTCCTCCAGGGTGACAAACAGCATGCTGGAAGAGGCCAAAGACTTGTGGCACATTTCTACAGCACAGTCCCGGGCTATAAGCAAATGGTACAAGAGCTTGGGGAAATAAGTGCGTGCGTGTGTGTGTGTGTGTTTCCAGGTATACCTGGACATAGTTACTAGGGAGAGGAAAACGTAAGCAAAAATCTTAACTTCAAAAAGGGATATGGTTTGGTAGAAGATGTGGGTGTTTGTTAGCAGAAATGTCCAGGGTCTGGGCAAGCCCTGGGATAATAAACCAGTACAAGGCACACAGCCTCACTCAATTCCAGGTAATGCCCCAGGCCCTAGGATCTACCTCTACCCACCTTCAAGCTTCATAATCCAATATCCTTCAAATCTTTTCCCAGAATGGACTTCCATTGCATATTTTACTTGCCTGACCATAAACATTTTTATTTGGATAACCTGCCATCATCTTGAAGGCAACATGTCTAAAAGAAAATCAAACATGATTCCCCAAAACAAGTTTGAACTCTAATGTTTCTATTTCTATAAATCAGTAAGGTTCAAAATTTCAGCACTTCCTCTTCCCCATGTCCTGTTCTCAAGCCAAAGTAGCACTCTAAATTACCTCTTCCTCTTCATTTCCATAGGCTCCACCCTAACCTATCACCTCCAATCTGGTATGTTGCTAGTCTCCTGCTGGGGACCCCAGATTCCAGGCTTGCAACAACGCCAGATCTCCCCCCATATACTCATCCTCCTTCCATTCACCACAGTCTCTTCAAGGTCAAGGTCCAGCGCTACTCACCTTTCGCTTTCCAGTTCCCAGAACCTCACCTAATATGGGGGACACACAATAAATGCTGAATGAATGAATCACAGTTTTCATCATAAGATGAAAGATAAAACTTAAACAAAAATCTTAACTTCAAAAAGGGATATGGTTTGGTCGTTTTCATCACAAGATGACTACACAAGAAACCTCATGCCCTTCCTAGTTCCTACTCCCTTGAACCCAGACTGCTGAACTCTGAAGGCCCTCCATCATCTTACCCTGCCTACCTTAGCTCCTACCAGCCCAGAAACAGGCTTTTGGCTCCATCTAGCTCATCAATGCTGGACCCTCCTCATGTGCCAGGCATTCCTGCATCCACATCTCTGCCCACGCTCTGCTCACTCTGCCCTGTGATGACGTCCATGCCCTTCCCCCTGCATCTACTCCAACTCCTACGCAACTGCCAACTGCCAAGCTGTGGGGGGAGACAGGGGATGCAAGAAGAGGGGAGATGATAAAAAAGACTGGGAAAAGGGGGGCATGATGAAAACATGCTGGGGTCTCTCTCTGATCCTTGGAAGCACAACCCTCTCAATGGGTCACAGGCGATTTAGAGAAGGAAGAGCCAGGAGGAGGAGCCAGATTTTTCCACTGAACGAAAGGCATGATTTTCATCACTGCTTCTGTTGCCCTGGTAACCAGGGACAGCCCAGTGGAGAGTACAGTAAAAGAACACCATGTTTATCTTTGCTGTCTGATCTACTTCCCTGTACACCCTTCCCTGACCATCCCCAAGCCCCTGGGCCTGCTCCAAATCTCTTATAATGCCACCACCATCCTTCTGGTTACCCTTGCTCGAAACCTCAAAGGCAGAGCTAATTTCTCCCTCTCTTTATCCAATCCTAAGTACCATGTGTTCTTCCACTGCAACATTTTGGGGTTCATCTCACCATGCCACCCGCCATGCCAGGGGTCCCCCAAAACAAAGAGCTGGTCTCAAAGCACAAGGATGGCATCTGCTCTACCAGACAGGGCAAGTGGGACTAGTGGAGCAGGAAGGTGAGGAAAACTGCCCAGCCAACCGTATTCTCATCCCACACAGCTGGTGTGGAGAGGGACCTGGGTCTCCCAGCCCCCAACCTATGCCTGAGATCAGGAGAAGGAGCCAGGCTAGGGATGGGGGGAGTAGGTTCACCCACAGGCTTCCACAGATCCTGCCTCCCACACGGACACCGTGTCTGCGTGACCTGAGAGCGGAGACACAGTGCTCGCCCTGGAAGATTATATAAGCGTTATATAACATGGTGGCACCAATAAGCACACAGGAGCAGTTGTCGAGTGCCAGGGACAGGCCAGGGGTGGAACCAAACCCAAGGGGCTGGAGGTTCAGCCCTCCTGCCACCGATGCCAAAGCAGCACCAGGCCCTGGCTGCCTGGGCCCTGTCTATACCTGCTCCTTCCAGCCCAGAGGACACAGAGAGAAACGTGCCAAGCTCTGTGCTCTTCTTCCCACACGGGGCAGCTGGGAGGGGCCGCAAAACCGTCACCACCCTGGCCCATGGCAGCCTTTGCCCATCCGGCCTGAGGCAGCCTAACTGCCCTTTCCGCAGGGCAGCAGCCAGGGGGTCCAGGGCAGGGGAGGGGTGTGGGCCAGTAGCCCCCTCCTCTCTGTCCTACCAGAATGTAGGAGCACTTGTTTGGGGAACAAGTGCTGCAGCAGCAGCTCCAGGATTGGCTGGGTCAGCCGTTCCTCTGCTCTGTCACTTGCTGTTTCTCTAGAAAACAAAACAAACCGAAAGGGAAAGAAAAAAAAAATAAGCACATTTGACAAACGCCAGATCCCAAATTTTGGTCTATGGTTGCAAAGCTGGAAAGAAGGGGTCCTAAGGAAATTACCCTATTTCCCTACAGCCCCCATCTCCCACCATTCCTGGCCAGTTCACCATCTATGAACTTGGGCTGTGAGCCCGAAGATTGCCCCGCAGCCCCTATGTCTGGAGCTGCCTCAGTGGCTGTAGCTCCTTCGGGTATTCCTCCTCCCTCTACAGAATGCTCAGTCTGCGGCTCCCAGATATACACGCGGGACTAGGCGGCTGGCCTGGGGCAGTTCTGGGCAGTTTGGGCCAGGTCTTCATCAAACTCCTCCACTGTCATCACCACACCCACTTTATTAATTTGGCAGGGGTGGGGGGGAGTTGAACAGGGACAGAGCCAAGTGATCTCCTGCAGCACCTGCCCTCTCCTGAGCTATGCCTCTGGCCTTCCCGCCTCCTCCTCCACACGGACCTCCGCGCCCCCTGAAGAAGGGGGCAAAAAGAAATACGCATTAATACCTCGAGCCTTGGCGCACCAGCCCTCGCCCCCTCAACCACCTGTCTCTGCGCTCTCCCCCGCAGCCTTCCTCAACTCTGGGCGCCCCCTCTGCAGCAAAGGGGCACCACGCCCACTGCGGAGAGGAGAAATGCAAGGTGGGGAGTGGGCAGGGGCTCACTTGAGGGCCCGGGGGCTGCTCACTCACCCCTGGGCGCAGCTGGCCCTGGCCCCAGAGCCCGGGGCCCGCCCGGAGCTGCTCCTGGCCGCGACCGCTCCCACCACCGCGGCGAGGCCAGCAGCGCCCCGAGGCCGCGCTGCAGCCGGGGTGGGGCGCGACCGGAGCGCGGCCGGGGCCTCCGGCATCGTCCCCAGGGAGCCCACCCTACCCCGGGACGCTCGGGGATCGCCCTGCAGGCCCGGCCCAAGGTGCCCACTCCCACCTGGCCAGGTCCCGGCCCTTACCTCGGCGGCCTTCCTCCCTCCGGGGGTACTGCGCAAACCGGCTCCCCCCCACCCCCTCCCGCCAAGCGCCCCGCTGCAGGCCCGAGATGCGCAGCCGCTGCGGACGCCGGCTCCGCGGCGGCCGCTTCCCGGGCGTGTGAGCTCAGCCTGCCCGCGCGCCCGCGCTTCCCACGCTCGGCGTCCCGCGCGGCGCCACCCAGCGGCCGCGTCGGGCGCTGCAAGCTCGTGTCCGGGAAAATCTGCCGCAGCCGGGCCGGCCAACTGATTCGGAAATTCCCAGAATTTGACCATAGGCTTACGGCGGGGCGGGAGACCTGTCAGGCCGTGTGGCCGTCGCTAGGCTTGGGGCAGAGCAGCTCCCACCCACCCTGTCTCTGAAGGAGACTCCAGAGTCTTTGCAAGATATTCTGATTTCCCCCTGTTCCTCTGACCTTGCCTCGCCATATTTCTTCCAGGGCAGTGGAGACTGTGGGGAGGCTGGTGACTCCTTGTAAAATGGGGGTGGAGAATCGAGGGGTGGGAAAAGGGTGGGAAGCTCTCGAGGCTGGCATCTCAAGGCCTCCATGGGCTCGTCCAGAGATCCGAGGTGTGCACTGAGTCACTTCCAGAGCTTGTTAGAACACACATGCACAGATGCTCCAGTCTACCTGTAAATTCTAATTCGGAAATTTCAAGTACTGTTTTTAACCTTTTCTTGTATCTACACCCTTCTGAGAATTGCAGAAGAGCTATGGACCCTCTCTTCAAAAAATGCGCATGCATACGGAAGTATAATTTTGCACAATATTTCAGGGAATTCTGAAATTCCTCAAAGCTCCGTGGATCCCAGCTTAATATCTCACTTTCTGCAGCTACCCTACGCAGAAAGAGCGAGCTGGTGATTACCTGAATACGCTGCCATCTTATCTCCTGCTTTTTCCGCCTTCAGGAATATCTCCACTGGACCCCCAATCTCACATTTCTGCTTGTACAAATTCCACCTGTCCTTTAAGACCAACTCGAAAACCTCTTCCTCTCTGATTTTCCCAATCAGCAATGCCATTTATGACCTCAGTTTTCTGTGAGTATGTATTTTATGGCTGTTAACATGTTATACATACACCCGTATTTATTTCTGTGGTTGGTTTTCTTATCTCCTTCTAGATAGTAAAACTCTTTTAAGATCAGTTTCTCCCTCTGCAACTACTAAGGGCCTTATATGGTATGACTTTGACAAACAGTTCTTAAATAATCAAAGAGAGGTTGGATTGACAGAATAGGAGGCCCAGGGAGATGAATGCCTTTGCTTTACCTGCACCTCTCCTCCTTTCCTGATACTCCACCACATGGACTGCTAGGCGTCTGGAAAACAGAATCCTCAAGTTGATAGGCTCATCTCATTCTTTCCTGCTCCTCTAGGCAAGGCAGCCATAATTGAGGGGTTCCTGGATGAAGTTGCAAGACAAGTTCATGCAAGATGCACATACCAAATGGCAGATATTCTACCACCAGTGTCTCCTAGTCCAGTGAGGGGTGTCCCCACCCGCCTGGTGCACAAGCAACGTGGATTTCATCCTTGAGTTTTCCATTTCACTTCCCTCCTTTCTTGCACATATGCCAGTCAATCACCACATTCTGATTCTACTTCCTAAATCTTAAATCTCTAAGATTGGCCCTCTCTTTATTCCTAGCTCATTCCACCATTATTTCTTGCTGGGATTTCTGCATTTGTCTCTAGCCTAACTCGCCTACCTGCCTCCAGCCTCAGTAGGCCCAGATCCAGTCTTCACATCTGCTGTGGACTGAATGTCTATATCTCCCTAAAGCTTGTTTGTGTGCTCTTTCTCTCTCTCCCTCTCTTTCTCTCTGTTTTCCAACACGGGAGGATACAGTGAGAAGATGGCCAACTGCAAACCAGGAAGCAGACCTCTCCAGACACAGATCTGCTGATGCCTTGATCTGAGACTACCTTGCCTCCAGAATGGTGAGAAATAAATGTTGCTTAAGCCACTCAGTCTATGGTATTCTGTTATAGCAGCTTGGACTAATACAATATCCCATTTAGAAGGATCTTGCAAACATACCAATCCCTTCCCTACGTAAAACTCTTATGTAGTTTCATTGTGGACTAAGGATGAGGTTCAAATTCCTTCACCTGGCTAACAAGGCCTCCTAGATCTGGTCCCAACTGACTCTCCAGCCTCCCGTCTTGGCACAGCCTCCACTCTTACCTATATGCTTCACTTGTACTAAACACCATGTTTCTCCCACCTTGATAAGAGTTCTCCCACAATTTTTTTTTTTTTTTTTTTTTTGAGATGGCCTCACTCTGTCACTGGGGTGCAGCGGTGTGATCTCAGCTCACTGCAGCCTTGACCTTCCCAGCTCAAGTGATTTCTTCAAACTCAGCCTCCTGAGTAGCTGGGATTACAGGCATGCGCTACCATGCCTGGCAAATATTTTTGTATCTTGTAGAGACAGGGTTTTGCCATGTTGCCCAGGCTGGTCTCTAATTCCTGAGCTCAAGCGATTTGCCTGCCTCAGATTCCCATAGTGCTGAGATTACAGGCATGAGTTGCCACGCCTGGCCCTCCCCGACTTTCTGAGACTTTGTTCCACCTATTCCTCAGGTTTCCCGACTGTCTCCTCTTGCACCACCTGGCCCTTCCTCTGCTATAATGTGAAAAACACAATATTGTTATTGTTCTTATATGACGTCTGCTTTCCCTGCCACACTAATACCTCTGCGATAGTATCCTCAATGCCTGGCACAATACCTAGTGCCAAATGGGAACACATAAATATTTATTAAATAAATGAAAGCTTTGAACATGGCACATACCCCAGATGAGAGACTCTGGGGGTAAATGCAGTGGTGCTTCGTAATCTAAAAATCAGATAAGGTGGGACAGGCCTACTGCTTTTTAATAATAGCACTATTCACTGTTTTCAAGTGAATTTCAATCTTTCTGAGTTTTTTGTTTCCTTATCTAAAAAATGAAAATAATAATAATTAGGCTTGCTCTGAAGGTGGCCAGAGATACATGTGTAACAAAGCATTTTGTAATTTTAAAGTTGTCTCTCTCTATATATATGTACACACACATATATATGTATACACACATATATATATACGTTAGTGAGAAGTATTGTATTACTTCACTTGATCCTCACAATAACATTTTGAATAGACAGCTGACATTTCCTACTTTGCATATAAGGAAACTGAAGGTAGACATGGTAAAGCAATTTGCCTAAGGTCACCCAGCTGGTTACCAAGGAACAGAGGCCTGACACGGGGTTCCAAGCTCAGACTCTCTCCACCACATCACCACTGCTCTTCTCTCCATTCCCGAAGTAGGTATCAATGTTGGGACACATACATGTTGACATCCTGAGGATCATGCAGCTCATAAATGTCACCACTGACCGCTTCTGAAGGGTTTTCGTGTGTGTGTGGGTGTGCTTGTTGGGACGCAGGGGGCAGGGGTGAGTTGTTGGTAGAAAATGGACTATATATCAACAGTTATCAAGATAGGAAAGAATGGAGTGGGGAAGAATTGGCCTTGGGTCTGACCCTATGCTCTCTACCTCTGCCCCTTCTCTTATTCTAATGGGGCAACCTCAGTTGACAGCCCGCTTCACTATGTAGTTGGACCCACGCAGACTCTGAGCTTCTCAGAAGCTGGAGATCTTCCATTTCCTCCATATTTTCAATTCTGTCCATCAGCAAATGTTTACTGAGCTCTTACCAAGTGCTTTGTCACAGCCCATGGAAGCCAGGTCAAATTGCTTAACCTCTCTGAGCCACAGTTTCCCCATTCTGCAAAATGGGATTGATAGCCCATCACACGGCTGTTGGGAGGATTAAGCAAGATAACCTATCAACTGTTGGTGAGCTGTTGCTAGTGGAGACACCTGCCCCAAAACCCCACCCCGTGTCTGCTATTTTTCATGTGAGTGCAAGGGGATGTCTGCTGAGTAAATAGGGGAGGAAAGAACAGATCTGAGGAGCTGGGAAAGTGAAAAAAGGAGTATGAAGGCTGCAGTACTCCTCAGTGTGCATTTGTCAGGAGTGTGGAGACGGCTGTGGGGCTCAGAGCTCGTTGGAACTCTTTAAGAATGACTTGTGAGTTTCTGGGCCCAGGCAGAGCCCTTTGAGCTTGCAAAACAAGGTCAGGCACGGTGATGAGAGGCTTTCCCAAGCTCTTGGTGGGCAGGGAGCATGACCCATTGAGAGCCACAACAGGAGAGGCAGAGCAGAGCAGCCATCTTTTGGTGACCACAGCTGTGAGGGCTCATATGAGGTCCCTTTTTGGGCACTCCCAGAAATAACTCAAGGGCATCTGAGAATGTAGATGAAATCATCAGACAAGACACTACAAACATAAAGAATGGGGGTGGTGCCAGGCACATAGTAGGAGCAGAGTGCCTCTGCCCCTGGGTCTTCTGATTATGCTGCCTTGGCACTAAGTATGCTTGTTTCTCACTGTGTCCTGTGCTCTAGGGAACACCCAGTGGAACTGCCCTTCACAGATCCCTGAGTGTGGTTATAGTGGTTTTTCTCTTTAAAGATTAAATCTTTTTTTCCCCTTTCTGCTCAACACAGACAACAGCCCTTTGGTTTTTGATAAACGTTCTTTTCCTACTAGCAGGTGGATATGCCCGGGGCACTAAGAACTGTGCTTTTAAAACACACACAAGCCCAACTGTTTGAATCTGCCACTTCTGTATGTCTTACTTCTCTTATCTCCTGCCCCCAGGGCTGAGTTTTCTCTGCCTTGGCAGGCTGATAACATGTGGAAGGAAGAGAACAGTTCTAATTAATAGACTAATTAGTGGTACAAGCCTTTAATAGCTGATTATAGGAAAGCCATTCTCCACCCCCCAAGTGATTGATTTATTTATTGCTGTTGTGCTGTATTATTGCAAAATAGTCAGCTTCTAATTATCTATTGGCTGGTTCAATCAGGTCTCTTCCTTCTCTTCCATCTTGTTCTTCCCCTTGCTAAGGGTAGGCACAGGCAGAATGGGAGAACTCAAGCCAGCTGATGACCAGTTCTGGACAGATATTAGTGTTGGGATCCTACTGCCATTCCATCTTGAGTGCTTAGAGCTGGAAAAGGAATATGAGGTTTGAGGGAAAAGAAGGCAAGAAAATCCCACTCATTTTTGTAGGATAATGTCCCCATAGTGGCTATTCCCTCATGATCCCTCTGACTCTGTACGCCATAACTCACACACGTTGTCAGTTGCATTAAAAAACAGTATATTTAGGAAGCAAGCATGAGAAGACACAAAAAGAAAAAAATTAAATAAAAAATAGTGTAGCGTGGAGCTTAAAAGCATGCACTAGGCCAGGCGCTGGGGCTTACGCCTGTAATCCCAGTACTTTGGGAGGCTGAGGTGGGCAGATCACAAGGTCAGGAGGTCAAGACCATCCTGGCTAACACAGCGAAACCCCATCTATACCAAAAGATAAAAAAAAATTAGCCAGGTGTGGTGGCAGGAGCCTGTAGTCCCAGCTATTGGGGAGGCTGAGGCAGGAGAATGGCGTGAACACGGGAGGAAGAGGTTACAGTGAGCCGAGATCGCGCCACTGCACTCCAGCCTGGGCAACAGAGTGAGACTCTGTCTCAAAAAAAAAAAAAAAAAAAAGCGTGCACTGAAATCTAGCAGCCTGGGTTCAAACCTTGGCTCTCCCACTGGCTAGCTGTGTGATCTGGGGCAAGTCTCTTGAATTCACTGTGCCTTATTCTCTAACCTCATTTGTAAAGTGGGAATATAATTGTTCCTCCCTAGGACTGTTGAGGATTAAATATAAAAAGCTATGTAAAGCACTTAGCACAGTACCTAGTATTTACTAAGCCCTCAAAAACATTAGCTATGACAATTACTACTGCCTGAAATTATTTAACTTATTTGACACATCAAAGGACTTTGATAAATGTTTGTAGAATAAACAAGTGACTATATCAAAATTTTTAAGTAGATTGTGAACCCTTGAAGTAAAAGGGGTGAAGAAAAGAGGAATTGAACACTAAGTCATAGTAATAAGGGCTATTTTAAGTTGAATCCTTATCAAGAACTGGGCTCTGAGCTAATTGCTTTATGTACATTCTCTCATTTAATCCTTATGTAACTTAATTTTTACCAGCCTTCTTGAATCATGTTTCATTAACAACCCAAGTCTGGAGAGTCCATGTTTTCCCAAAAAATATATATATATGTGTGTGTGTGTGTATATATATATGTGTGTGTGTATATATATATATTTTTTTTTTATTTTACTTTGAGACAGAGTCTTGCTCTGTTGCCCAATCATAGCTCACTGCAGACTCGAACTCCTGGGCCCAAGCCATCCTCCAGCCTCAGCCACCTGAGTATCTGGGGTGAGAGGTGCCAGCCACCATGTCTAGCTAATTTTTTGTTTGTTTGTTTGTTTGTTTGTTTTGTAGAGATGAAGCCTTGCTTTATTGCTCAGGCCGCTCTCGAACTCCCAGCTTCAAGTGATCCTCCTGCCTTGACCTCTCAAAGTGCTAGGATTACAAGTATGAGCCACCACACCCAGCCAAGATTTCCAAAAACTCTTGGGGAATGGACTGACATTTTTTGTGATCACTTTTCCTTATGAATTCCTGCTCCAACTGAATTTGGGCATTTTCACCCGCCTGCTGACAATGTTGTCCTCTTATCACATCACTCTCATTCATGGCAAATGGGCCCCTTCTTTCCTTCTTTCCCCAAAGAGCCCCAGGACATAAGGTCATTTTGCATGGAAGACTTTTACTAAAGGTCAGGGCAACATAGGATTGTGACAGCACCACTCAGACCAGGAAGTGCTGAAAATCATCACACTAGCATGCCCATCATCCTTTTTCCTGGCTGCTCTGCCTCCCAGAGCGCTGCCTGCAGTCATTTCTCTCTTTCCCCAATTCTTCCCCTCCATCTCTCTACTGCCCTCCACCTCTCCCTGAAAATATCTCATTACTGTTACTTTATTACACAAAGGAAATTTAACTCTTTTGAACAAACATCTCCATTCTGGGCTATTCTCACTCTGAGATCAGAGGAGGAGCTGAGAATTGGATCCTCAGCTGCTTTTCTTAACCAAAAAAGTTGAACAAAGTGTTTATTCCTCCACAAATGAGTGAAGCACCTCTGTGATGAATCCTGCTCCCTCATAGAATGAAGAAATATGGCAGTCACTTTTTACATTACATCTTTTTCTTCCTGTTATACTTATGGTAATACTATGAGGTAGATATTATCCCTTGCCCCCCGCTTTTTTTTTTTTTTTTCAGATGAGGAAACCGAGGATGGAAAAGGTTAAAAAAGTAATCGGCTCAAAGTGACATAGCTAACATGTCAGAGCTAGACTCCAAATACAGGCATGTCTGACTCCAAAGCCAGAGAAAGTGACCACGACACCATGTGGCCGCTAGGTGCAGCTCAAGCAGGTCTGAAGTGGGTTGCACCCCCAGGGCAAACCTTACTCAGGAAACCTTTCGAAGGGAAGACTGTATGGGTCAGAGGAAGGTGAATTGATTGACTGAACGCCAAATACATTAAAATAGAGTTAGAGCTAGGAATAGCTACCTATGTATAGCTTCACGTCTGAGACCCAAGAAGAGATGTTGCTATTAATCACTGCTGAATGATTACCCTGATTGCTTCATTTGTTGATGCTGCAGTTGCTGAATTTTACTGTGCTCTATTCAACCTTGAGTAGGGCCCCCCTCTCTAGGAAGCTAACGCAGATTTTCTTTTGCTTGTGGAGTGCTGACTTCATATGTAAAACTGCCAATGACAGGTTGGTTGCCCATTGATGTCTAAGAATGCTAGCCAGGTAGCTGAAGCTCTTATAAGAAGCTCAATAAATTGCTATGGGATGAATGAAAGAATGTCTCACTTTAATTTGTCAGTTCTCTTTCTAAGAACTTACCCAAGGCAGTGGGGGCTCGGGGGTGAGTTAGGCAGAACCAGATGAAGGAGCACCCCAGCTGGGAAGCTGGCTGGGTCACCACAATCATAAGGGATTCAAGAATATCACTGGAAATGGAACAAAGTCGCAAAAACTGAATTTATCAGAACTCTTCCCAGAAACAGTAATGAATGTAGGTGGAGAGAATATTCTTTTCTTTTCTTTTTTCTTTTTTTATTTTTTTTGAGACAGTCTCGCTCTGTCACCCAGGCTGGAGTACAGTGGTGCGATCTTGGCTCACTGCAACCTCCATCTCCCAGGTTCACGCCATTCTCCCGCCTCAGCCTCCCGAGTAGCTGGGACTACAGGCACCCACCGCCACGCCTGGCTAATTTTTTGTATTTTTAATAGAGGCGGGGTTTCACCATGTTAGCCAGAATGGTCTCAATCTCCTGACCTCGTGATTCGCCCGCCTCGGCCTCCAAAAGTGCTGGGATTACGGGTGTGAGCCACCGCTCCTGGCTGATAATTATCTTTTTTAAAGACAGAGTCTCACTGTGTTGCCTAGGCTGGAGTGCTCTGGTGCGATCATGGTTCACTGCAGCCTTGGCCTCTTTCCTGGGCCCAAGTGATCCTCCCACCTCAGCCTCTGAGTAGCTGGGACTACACGTATGCACCGTCACACCTGGCTAATTTATTTTTATTATTTTTTATTTGCATAGAGGCAGATCTTGCTATGTTGAGTAGGTTGGTCTTGAACTCCTGGCCTCAAGCAATCCTCCTACCTCAGCCTCCCAAAGTGCTGGGATTATAGGCATGAGCCACCTTGCTACCAGAGAAAATTATTTAATGTATCACTGGTGGAACGGTCAGGAGGATTTTGCCACATAATTGCAATGTGACTTTGGCTTTCTCATATCTAAAATTAGGATTATGATACTTACTATACTTTTCCCCTCAATAAATGTGATAATGGAAAAATTACAGCTTTTCTTATTCGTTCTTTGGCCTATTATAATCTGGTCTCTGCCCACGACCCGCCCCCCTCCGACTCTCCTGACTGCTTTCACCAAGGTTATAAATCACCTCTTTGTTGAAAATTCCAAACCTCCACCATTCAGTAGTATTAGCCACCATATTCTAGGCTGTCCTCCATGAAATATTCTCATGATCCCAGGCTAATGGTTCTCCTATCTCGACGTATTCCCTCTTTGAGGCTTATCTGTGTTTGTTATCTGTTGCTGCATAACAAATCACCCCAAAATTCAGAAGCTTAAAACAACATGGATTCTCTCACATTTTCTTGATTTTTTTTTTTTTTTCTGACAGAATCTTGCCCTGTTGCCCAGGCTGGAATGCAGTGGCACAAACACAGCCCACTGCAGCCTCAACCTTCTGGGCTCAAGCAATCCTCCTGCCTCACCTCCTGTTTAGCTGGCACTACAGGCACGTGCCATCATGCCTGGCTAATTTTTTAATTTGTTGTAGAGACGGGGGTTCTCATTATTTGTGAAGGTTGGTCTCAAACTCCTGGCCTCAAGCAAACCTTCCACCTCAGGCTCCTAAAGGGTTGAGTTTATGGCATGAGCCACCATACCCGGACTCACGCAGTTTCTTAGGGTCAGCAATCTGGAACAATTTAGCTGGGTGGAATGGTTTACCTGAGTTGTCTGGCTTGGGTTGTCTCATGAGATTGCAGTTGTGCTGTTTATGTATTTATTTATGTTTAATTTAAAACTTTTTTTTTAAGGATACTCTTCCAAGGTTTCCCAAGCTTCCTCACATGGCTTTTGGCAGGAGGTTTCAGTTCTTCCCCACATGGAACTCCCTGTAGCCTGACATGATAGACAGCTTCCCCCAGAACAAGGGATCAGCAAGAATGAGCATGTACCAAGCCTAGATGAAAGCCACCATGTCTTTTATGATGTAATCTCAGGAGTGACATGCCATCACTTCCGCCCCTCTTGTCTCACAGACCAACCCTGATACAGTGTGAGAAGAGCTGACTACACAAGAGCCTGCCTATGAAGAGGTGGTGTTGTGGGCCATCTTGGAAGTCGTCTACTCCGATATTCTTTGCTGACCCTGAAATATCAGTGTTCACCAGGATTTCATCCTCACACCTCATCTCTTCTCATTCTCTACACATGCCCTTGATACTCCAGTGTGCCCCAGTACCTTCCATTATCATCTAGATTCTAAAGACACCCATGTCTGCATCTCTACCACATTTCCCTATCAAAAACTTCAGGCTTGCACATTGCCTGCTGGAGCCCAGAGCCTCTCAAAGTCCACGCATTCCATACTGAACTCATCATCCCTCCAATTCCATTGCTCCTCTTGCACTTCTGTCTTGGGAATGACAATGCTGTCTACTCTGTTGCCAGGCAAGAAACCAGAAAGTCACCCCGTTTCTGTCATATCTAATCAGTGATTTCCAAGACATTTTGAAGTTTTTTTTTTTTTTCATTTTCCCCCCACCTTTTTATTTTGAAAATTGTCAAACCTACAGAAAGGGTTGGAAGAAGAGTAAAATGATTCACCATTTACTAGATTGCTTTCATGTAGATTCAAAATTGCTAATATTTTGTCTCATATTTGCTTTCTCTCTCCTTCCCCTCTCTCCATATATATTTTTTCATAATACTACTAAGATGCTATTTACCTTTTCATTCTTATTATCTCACAGATGTACTGTGTATGTGTGTGTGAATATGATGGACCATTTGAAAGTAAATTACACACATTATGGCCCTTCATCCCTAAAGATTCCTGTGTGCATCTCTTAGAAATAAGAACATTCTCTTACATAACCAAAGTGCCATTATTACACCTAAGAACCAAGTCCAGTTGATTTCATCTTTCCACTATGGTCTCCAATTTATTTATTTATTTGTTTATTTATTTATTTTTTTTGAGACAGAGTCTCACTCTGTTGCCTGGACTGGGGTGCAATGGTGTGATCTTGGCTCACTGCAATCTTCACCTCCTGGGTTCAAGTGATTCTTGTGCCTCACTCAGCCTCCTGATTAGCTGGGATTACAGGCACATGCCACCTACTTTTGTATTTTTAGTAGAGACAGGATTTCACCATTTTGGCCAGGCTGGTCTCAAACTCTTGACCTCAAGTGATCAGCCTACCTCAGCCTCCCAGAGTGCTGGGATTATAGACGTGAGCCACTGTGCCCAGCCATACGTCTCCAGTTTAGCCACTTTTCTTCAGGCCACGGTCTTCCTACCCTTCAGTAATGCAAGCACCTCCTAACCCTAACTGGTTCCTCCTTCAGTCCATGCTCCACACTGAAGCCAAAGTAAGCTTTCTAAAATGTAAATCTGATATGTCATTTCTCTACTTCAGACTTTTCAATGGCTCTGCATTACCTTCAAAATAAAGAATGAGCTTTACATGACACACAAAGCCTTCATCATCTAAATTCATCTAGAGCAGCACAGTCCAGGAGAAACAAAATGTGAATCACATATGTCATTTTAAATGTTCTAGTATCCACATTCAAGATTTTAACAAATATAGCTTAAATTAATTTTAAAATACATTTAACCCAATATATCAAAAATATTATCATAGCAAAAACATACTCAGTATAAAAACTATTAATGAAACATCTTACATTGTTTTTTTCTAAGTCCTCAAAATCTGTCATGTATTTAACATGTACAGCATATCTCAATTCAGATGCTAAATTTTGAAGGGTTAAAGTGAAATGTATTCTTACCGAAACTATAAGGTCATGTTTAACAACAACAACAACAACAAAACATTTTATGCTGTTTCAGTTTTTAAATTTGAGCTTATTAAATTACATATAGCTGGAAGTCCTGTCTCTCATTTGCACCAGCCACATTTTAAGTGCTCCGCAGCCACATGTACCTAGATGCTACTGAAATAGTAACATGTCTAGAGCCACGGTTCTCAAAGTGTGATCGAGGGTCCTCTGGGGGTTCCCTAAAACATTTCCAAGTGGTCTCTGTGGTCAAAACTATTTTCATAATAATACTAAAAATCTATTTTCCTTTTTCACATTCATTCTCTCACAAGTATACAGTGGAATATTTCAGAGGCTACCCGTTGTATAATATCACAACAGATTGAATATGAAGCAAACAAAAGAATCAGCATTCTTCCCGTCAGCCAGATATTAGAGAGATTTACCAAAGTCTAAAACAATGACACTCTTTTTCCTAATTGTTTTTGTTTTGGAAAATATAATTAATTTTCATTAAGAAAAGCATCACTTACATTATCATGTAATGGAATGATTATTGTTATTTTTAAACAAATTAATAATAATTTAAAATTTTCTCAATTTTAATTTTTGAAATAGTAATTATTGATAGATGTAACCTTCAAAATCAAAAGCTCTTTGAAGTTCTAAATTTTTAAGAGTGTAAGAGGGCTTTGAGAATAACTGGTGTAGAACCTGCCTAACTCTCCAGTCTCATGGCTTGTGATTTCCTGTCCTCTCTCTTATTTTTGACTTGAACTTCCAGTTCCAGACAAGATGGAGTGGGCACACTTTTTCTTACGCCTCCTGTTAAGTACCTCTGAAAACCTTGGACATTATATATGAGTCAAACATAGGGAGACTCTGATAGGCAGAAAGAAGGCAGAATTGGGGGGACTTTTGGACTCAAGGAATGACATGGCACCAGGGTGGTATCAGCAGATATCTACTGGGAAGCCTGAACTTCTACCCTGGCCCAGCAATAATGAGGTACCCACTTCACCCCATCCCACCCCTCTGTCCTGCAAGTGTCAACAGCTGAATGGGGAACCTGGACCCACCAGTATGGTATCAAAGGAGGCGTGCTAAACAGAACCTTTAAATAAGATCCAGTCTTTCAACATAAATCCCAAATTTCCAGATGCAATTAAAATCACTGGTAATACCAAGAACCAGGAAAATCTCAATTTCATTGAGAAAAAACCATTAACAGACGCCAACATTGAGACGATAAAGGTGTTGAAACGGTCTGACAAGAATTTTAAAACGACAGGTATCATAAAAATGCTTTAATGAGCAACTGCAGCATGCTTGAAACAAAAGAACAGAAAGACTCAGCAAAGAAATAGAAAGTATTAAGAAGAATCATATGCTTTGCTTGAGCCTTAAAAGAATCATTCACATTTCTGGAATAATCACCCTCACTTTGCTCCCGGGACAAGGCTCCTTCTTCTCTCTGGAACACCCATATCTCTCCTTTTCTCCTCTTTAACTCCTGCTTGACCAAAGGATCAGTCCAGACGTCACTTCTCCTGGGAAGCCTTCCGTGATCTTCCATGGCTTCCATGCCCCTCCCATTCAGAGCTTCCTATACCATAGTGCTTACACTCAATGCATATTGTTCTGTCATCTGTCCCTCCCACATCCACCCAATGTAAAGACTTGACAGAAGGGACTGTGTCTTATCCCAGGTGCCTGGCACAGTACCTGGCTTATAATAAGCACTCAAGAAATATTTTTTGAATAAATGAATAAATTGATGAATAAATGGAAACTCTTCTGTGGGTTCTCTTCTATTGGATAAAATTAAACTCTGTGGTTTAGCTTTAAACATCCTACACAAACTGTGACACCCGGATCTTTCTGGTGCTCAGCTTCCCTTAACACATTCTACTTCTCTGACATACCAGAAAACACGTTGTCCTTTGACAGTACCTTATCTTTCCCCATCACTACATATTGTATATACTCTTCTATCAGTCTCAAATGTCCTTACTCATTACTGCCATCAAAATCATATTCATTTTTACAGGACCCACTCAAGAAACCACCTGTTCATGACCCAGTCTCAGATCTTCCCAGCTGGAAAGAGTCCTGTCCACGTCTAGATAACAGCACCTCATCTAGTCTTTCCTCATGTTATTTCTCACTTTCTGCTGTGCATTTTTTTTCTTGCTTGTTTGTTTAAATGTATGTTATATTAACCCCAAGATTTAAACATTTGGGGTTCAAATAAACTCACATCCTATTCATGTTTGCCTCTGCCACTGTGCACCCAGCACAGTCCCTTGTTATTCTCTGAGTTTCAGTTTCTTTTTCTGAGATAATAGAACCTACTTCACAGGGTTTCTGTGAATATTAAGTAAAATATGCTATTTAAATATTGGCACCATGTCTCAATTTTCATACAGTAAGCACTCAAAAATGTTAACTACTATCATTGTTAGTGTGATTATTATTTGAAGAAATAAATGGACTGAGCAAGTCCTGTCACCTCTACCTTCAAAACACTCTCTGAATTCTGCTTGATCTCATCACTGCCAATGTGATTACCTGCTTCCAGCCATGATCATTCTTCTTGCTATGGTCTCTTTTACTTTCTTATCCCTCAACCTCTATTCTCTACTCAGCAGCCAGCATGATCCTTTTAAAACATAAAGCAGATCATATGACTCTTCTGCTCAAAACCCTCCAGTGGCTTCCCAATCTACAACTAAAAGGCCCCATATAGTCTGACCTCCTGTGTCTCCCCACCCCCCCACTCACTGACACAACCTCATGGCCATCTTGCCCCCTGTCATATGAGGCTTTCTGCACTTGGCGGCTTTTCATCATAGGGCTTTGCACTTGTCCTTTCCCCAGTGTGGGATAATCTCTCCCAGCTTGGCATACAACCTGCTTCTCCACTTCATTTAAGCTAACCTGTGCTCTCCACTGTTATTTTTCTGAAAGTAACCACCATATGTAAAATACCAACCATTATTCTCAATATATTTTATATTTTTCATAGCTCTCAATATGACCTGAAAACACACGTATATACTTACTGAGATGACATTGTTTACTGTCTTCTTCTGCTAGAATTATAAGCTTCATGAGTGTTTGCTCTATCCCAGTCTCAAGAACAGTGTCTGGCACATAATAGATGTTCTGGCACATGTGGCACTGTATCTGGCACATCATAAGACTTGATGAATGATTGAATGGTGGCTGGGAGCCTCTTCGATGGGGGCTTTAGGAAGAGAAGCAGCATTTTGTTGCACAAAATCGATGACCTATTACTGGTTTTGTGTGAAGAGGAAGTGTGGGATTAATCTACCTAGAGGGGATGAGATGGAAGTGATCTATTTATCTGGATTTAGATGGTATTCCCATTTATCCATTCAGATGAAAATCTGGCTGAAGATAATTCCAGGTGAATTATCTCCATAGTGAACAGTGTAATACCCTACAGCTAATTTTCCTGGGCTCACTGTGGACACCAAGGAAGCCGAACCTCATGGCCTCCTGTGATCTCTTTGTTCCGGGGCTCCTCCAGGACCTGTTTGGCCGGCCAGGCCTACGATAGCTTATGTTGATGAAATGCTCCAGAAGTGAAGTCCCAAACCTATCTTCACACTGCCACACTGGCTTCATGACATCCAACTGCAGGAACCCGGAGGACTCGGCAGAAGAGTAGGATATGATAGAAGGGAAAACTACAGATTGAGGACTTCTGAATTCTGAGTGATTGGGCAAGCCACCTCCCTTCTCTGAGCCTTAGTTTGTCTTTATACCATAAGGGAGTTTAATTAAATGTATCTTTAAAGTCCTCTTCAACAGTGACCTTCTATAGTTATATGAGCTTTGTGTACAAGAGAAATTGTACTAGAGGATGGGGCGGCCAGGGAGAGAAGCCCAACATGGAGGCGATTGAGCTGAGGCTGAGCAGTAGGACCTCAATAAGGCCAGCAGGTGGCGCCATTGCTGTATCAGGATGCTCAGGCCCAGGGTGGGAAAGTTGGATTTTTCCAGAAGGCAGGCAAATTCTTCAGGGCAAGCTGTCCAGCCGTCAGAAGGAACCAGTTGCTGCACCCCACCCCACAATACACACAAACCCCTTCCTCCAAAAGCCTACATTCACATTCCAACAAACAGGGTGAAATGCATTGCAGGTTGCTAGGCCTGAGGCTGGAGGTGGTTGCAAGTTGCCTTTTCCTCTCCTCCCATGTTTCCTACGAATCTGAACCCTGAACGCACCCCTCCTACCTGATGACCTAGCTGGGACAGATCCTCACTGGATCACTCTCAAGGCAAGATGTGCAACTAGATGCAGGCCGATTGGACTTCCCTACTGATTACCATCGTCCTTTGCTCCAATCCTCAAGGTAGCCATCGCCTTCAAGGGAAGACTGTAAACCTCATCATTTCACCTCCCCTGAGTCCTGGAGAGGAACCTATGGTTAGAGAAGTTGGAGAAAAGCAAGAAGGAGATGGGGGTGGAGGAGTGCTGAAGGGAAAGGTCTGGCTTTGTGGAGATAAGAATGGAAGAATCAACCTTTGTTTGGTCCCAACTGCCTCTGCCACTGTTGACACACTTGGGAGTGTTTCCTGGAGCTCCTCAGCACTCCCTCCCCAACTTCCCCCTGGTAGGGATTGGGCAGGGGTTGTTCTGGAAGCTGGGGGGAGGTACATGCTTACAGATTTTTTTTTTTTTTTTTTTTTTTTTTTTTAAGGCTGCTGTCTTAATATTGAGGGCAGAAACCAGCTCCCTCCCTGAGTTGACTGTCAGGTCTCTAGAACCACAATCCCCACATAGACCTTCACTGTGTCTGCTGTGACCTGGGAAGCCGAGAAGCGGGGGTGGCCTGATAATAGAGGATGCACAGGACATTGCCCCTTCCCTTTGTTTTGCATATTTTGCAGCAGTGATCAGCATGTTCCTCTTCTCAGAATGGTGTTCATGAAGGGTATAGCTCCTAAGACCCTAGCATACCACCCTCCATTTGGAAGCTCCCTGGTACATTTGGGTCTGCCTTTC
Organism: Macaca thibetana thibetana; assembly: GCF_024542745.1. NCBI lineage: Eukaryota > Metazoa > Chordata > Mammalia > Primates > Cercopithecidae > Macaca > Macaca thibetana. The sequence continues at coordinate 155,241,212 of NC_065578.1, read as the reverse complement.
TACCACTGGAAATGGGTGTTTCCTCTTCCCATGGAGGATAATAGTTGGCAGATTTGGCTAAAGGTCCTTAGTATCCTGGCTGGTGCCTGTGTCTGCTGAGGTGCTCCACCCTTTTCCCTGGCTAGTCCTCCCCACCACATCACTGCATAGTCTAGCTAGGTCTAGTGGAGGGTGCTGCTCTTGCATTCAGACACACCCAGCTAAGACAGAGTCACATAACAGATGTGTTTCAGAATCACTTTAATTGCAGTATTTAAACACATCACTTTGTATTCAGAAAAAATATCTACCCAATCCTCTCTTCTCTGGAAAGTCCTATTTCCAACCGTCATTGAAATCAGGATCCCTGCTCAACCCCTCTGGAAAGAAATTAACAGCAAACAAGGACTTGGGTCACCCACAGAAGAGGCAGCTGGTGATAAGGGTTAGGAGCTGATCTGGGTCTCTGACCACATGGAGGTGCAGAGCAATGAAGGGGCTCAGGGTGAGGGAAGCAGAAGAGCAGGATGATATGATGGAAGGGAAAACTACGGATTCAGGACTTCCAAATTCCGGGTGATTGGGTAGACTGAGACAGAAAAGCATCTGCTGGGGGACTGAGGCCTCACCTCAACCCAGGAGTCGGCAGGAGGGAGGAGGAAGTCATGGAGATCAGAGGATAAGGCCAGGACCCAGCCTCAGAGGAAGAGGATTGTTCAGAAAAGTACAGGTGAGAGGCTCAGCTCCAAGACCTGGTCCCATGATCCTGTCTACTTTGATCCAGAGGGAGAAAAAGGAGCCAAAAAGAGTTTCTGTGTGGCCCCAGAGAGACTAGAACTGAGCTGTTTGTCCTAAAACTTGGGAGGTCCGTTCTAGGCTCCAGCCAGAAAGCTGTGCAGGCCTCTGCAAATGGTGGAGGGGGCACATGGAGCTCAGTGGAACTTAGAGAACAAGGGAGGAGCTGGTGACCAAGTCCACAGTGTCTTGGAGAAGAGATAAGGGAAGTAGTTCAAGACGTTTTTCTGGCTATATCATTACACGAGAGCAGGTGCAAAGGGTTACTTTGGTTTCCTCAAAGTAAAGAAAGAAAATATAGGGAAGAAACAGTAAAAATCAAAGCTTCCTGGGAGAAAATTGTAGCCTAGAAAAGCCCATCTTTCCCCTAGGGGTTCCTGCAATGAGGCAGAAAGGAGGGGGGAATGGGAAGGGGGTCCTGTGTGAGTGCTGCAAGGCCATCAATCATTCCTGGGAGCTTCTCCAGACCTTGGCTTTCCCCCATCACACGTTTACCCCAAGAAGACCAGAGTCTGGCTCCCGGGAGCCGAATGTGTAAAGGACAGGAGTTTACCTGCCCCTCTTCAAGGTGTAGGGCCCCAAGAGCAGCCTCTGAGGTGTGTGCAGTGGGGAAGGGTTGGGCGTAAGAGATGTCACCTCCAGCATGGAGGCAGCATGTGGTCAGATGCAAAGAGGGGTGCTCTCTTGGACACTGCCCAGCCTTGCCCCACCTAGCCGAGTCACAATTCGGTATCAGCCACCACGTGTTGTCTTGCTGAATGGCCGTTTCTGGAGGTGGCCTGGCCGGTCCCGTTTTCCTGAGCCCCTCGGTTCACACTGGCCTTTCCCTGAGCCTCAGGGGAGGTCCCAGGTCCTGAGCTATAGCCCTGGCCTCCACCGTTCTCCGTGTAATAAGGGTCTTCGCCCTAGACAGTGTATAAATAAAGTAGCATTATCTGGTAAGCAGGACTGTGAGACACTGGATGGGGGAGGGGCCCAAACAGGAAGTGGGGGCAGGGGCGGGAGGTGGGGGGAGGTGAGAGGGAGAATGGGAGGGAGGGTGCAGCTGCATGTGCAGACTCCTTTCTTCCTGAAGAGTGGTCAGGGTTCCAGCTCCTAGAGGAGAAAGGACATAGGAGAGGCACCACACCATGCCACCGCAGCTTGGCAGCCAGCTCCCGCAGGAAAACGGGCAGTCCCAAGAAGGGTGGGATGACCTCCCCAGGGTAGGGGACAGGCCAGAGGCCAAGATTCAGACCTCAGCCTTGTCCTCCCTCATCCAGAATGGCAAAAGGAGATTCTCCTTCCATATGCCTCCTTTTGAGCAAAGGGGCACCCACTGGGCATTTAACATGGTTACAAATACAGTGTGGCTGATTTAACAGGCTGTTCTGGTGGCACCAAGCTGAGCTATCCCAGAAAACATAATGAATAGATGACATGAATCATCTGCTACCACACTGAGTAGGTGGGCTGGCACCCTTACTGTCCCCTCCCCAGTTTGCTACATAATATTTTGAATCTTCCACCGATTACTGTGCGTGCACACGTGCATGTCTTTATGTAAGCTCACAGGAGGACTTTTTCGGGTACTTCTCCTCCTGCTCCATGACATCCACTGAAACTCACTATCTTTCCTATTTCCTTTGCCCTGGCCCCCAGAACTGACCAGCCTTTCTCCTGTGGGGCTCCAGCTGCGGCGATTCATCAGGAAATAGCCAGTGATGCCCAAGATAGCCAGCAGGGTTCCCGAGGTGACCAGCGCAATCAGGGTCTTTCGGGAATAGCTCTGGTGGCTTGCAACATCTTGCTCAGTGAAATCTAGGATCCCCAGCTTGAAAAGAAGACACATAAGACACAGCCTGTCACTTGCCAAAAGTGGAGCCTAGCCCACTCCAGCCCCCTGTGTGTAACTCAACAGTGAACAGATGCTTGAGGGCATTGACCTCAGGAATTTTTGAAATGGGATTTGAGACTGACATCTCTTAATTCAGTCACACCCCACCATTTTTGGTTCGAGACTAGAAAGGAGAAGACTCAGAGAAGGAGGGTAGGTAGAACGGGGGAAGGTAATGGCTTCCCCTCTTACTCCAGGGAGCCCCCCTGCCCCGGCATTCCCTCTGAGACCCATATCTCAGAGAACTTACCTTTCTCAGGTCAGACTGGTGCTTTTTCATAAGTTGGAGTTTGCTGGAAATTTCTAGAATTAGAAACAGGGGTTTCTAAATCTAGAAGAGAAACCAGCTTATCCTGCTCCACCCTCCCATCCTGTTCTACAAGATGCTCTGATGGTCAGGGTCGTCCATTTCAGGGGCATCTCTCCCAAAGTCACCCAAGCCCTTCTCCCCAGCACCTGTGGTCTCTCTGGATCTGGGATGCCACATCTCCACCTAGGATTCTCTAATCTCAGCCCTACTCCCTCCCAGTTCCCCCAGACAGAGGTGCACCTTACCTGTTCTGTTGGCCAAGACCAGCAGTAGGCACTGAGGCCTCACCTCAGACTGGGCAAGGAGCAGGGAGCATATCTGGGCCCCAGCATCAGCATCAGCCTGCTCCTCCCCACACAGCACTCGGGCCAGGTCCTCTCCCCTGTCCTTCCTAAACTCCGCCTGGGAAGACAGAGAAACATGGAGAGCAAGAGATGAAATTACTGCTCTACCCTAAACTGCACCCAGAGTCTCAGGCAATAATTCTGATTACAGTCACACTCTTACCCCATCCACAAGAAGCATCCTTCTTTCTAAAATTCCAACAGAAAAAAAAATACTGCTAACTGTATATGTGCAACAACACAATAAGAAAAAACCTACATAATCTCCAAGGATGAAAATCCATATCTTCTAGTATCTAAGATGTCAGAAAACAAACTTAAAAAAATTGTCTAATTGAAGCATCACCCATGTTCACATATGCAAATTAAACTCAAAGGAAATGACCAACAGAAAATATTAATAATACAATAATAACTAAGAGAAAATATTCTGTTTCAAGATTACAGCAGTCCCCAGTGATGGAAGAAAAGTCAAGGAAGGTGAGGAGTAGAGAATGAATCTATAATATACACTCAGTGGAAACCTCAGTGGCCTCCTCCCTCTTACTACCCAAAGGAGTCTCATGAAGCGCATTGCTCAAACTGAAATGGCATTTTTGTCTGGTCTTCCATCCCTGCTTTTCCATTGAAAGCATGGAACCCAGTTTTAATGAAGTTCATAGATTTTTCTCCAGGTTGCTGACTGGGCCATCAGACCCAGGAACTCGGACTCAGAAGAAAAACTCTGATAATTCTTCAACAGTGAGTCAGAATTTATTCCAGCAGCCTCCAATCAGTCACCTCCTCCCCTGAACAGGAAAGGAATCGAAACTAAGACTTTCTCTTCAATCCGGATGGCAGATGGCAGAGAAGGAAATGCCTGAACAGTCCTGACAACTTTCCTGTTAGGGGAAAACTGCTGGAGTGTGTGACCATCATCAGAACTGGGTCTCTGTGGAGAAGAAAGCTTCCTGTTTGCGGGCAGGGCCGCTGCTTGCAACAAGGCCACAGGGTCCTCCCAGTTGGAATGGAGCCTGGGTATTTTCCCACTGCTGTGACCCAAGGCAGGAAAACCCAGGCTCCTTTGCTCCTACACAAAGCAAGGTCAAGATTGGCCTCAGGACCCAGCTGGAATTTGAAGCAGCTGAGGGAAAATAACTGGGCTTGGATAAAGCCAGGAGAGTGTGGTTAGCCAAACCCCAGGTCACAGAGACACGAGCCCAAACTGGAGCCTCCAAAAACCCCCAGGAAACAAGACTACAGAGAAATGAGTTCTCAGGCCACTGCTGCTTCATTCCTCAGGAAAAGGAGCAATTCTGCAGGTCTCCCAGTAAGTCCTTGATAGACACTCTGCCTCTGGAAAAATCTGTTTTTCTGAACAGCATTTGAACTAAGTAGTCTGAATGCCACACTGAACCAATCAACAGTCTCCACCTCTCTAAACCCAGTTCTCTCAGGGGAGCCTTACATGGCTTCCCCTTGAGCACACCTGCTCCCCAGCACCAAGAATCTGGATGAGGAGGAGGGGGGTTCTTGCCTGGATGACTCTGGCCTTCTGAAGTGTCTCCAGTTGAAATAGATCTGCTTCCCAAGAGAGGCAGAGGGACAGGGCTCCTGCAGGTCATAAACTAGCCAAACCAAATGGCACCTTCCTACGCCTGCTGAGTGCAAGAAGCCACACCTTGACAATTTATCAAGCCCTGAATATAGGATGCCGTGTGAAAACCTCTGTGCATGTGTCATGTATGTGTGTATTGTATTTATGTGTCATGTGTAGGGGGGTGGGGATTGGGAGGTATCTATGAATTCCACCCGGTGAAATTTGCATGTATGGCAATTAAAATAACAGATGCCAGCCAGGCGTGGTGACTCATGCCTGCCATCCTAGCACTTTGGGAGGCTGAGATGAGAGGATCACTTCAGCCCAGGAATTCGAGACCAGCCTGGGCAACACAGGGAAACCCTATCTCTATAAAAAATTTAGAAATTAAACCAGGGGTGGTGGCATGCATTTATAATACCAGCTACTTGGTGGGCTGAGGTGGGAGGGTCTCTCCACTCTGAGAGGTTGAGTCCACTGTACTCCAGCCTGGGTGACAGAGACCCGGGCTCAAAAATAAAGAAATAAAAAATAAAATAACAGATGCCTACGATATCTAGGCACAGTTCTGAGTGCTTTCCATATATTAACTCATTTAGGCCTCACATAACCTACAAGATTGGGAGAGCTATTCTACTAATTTTGTAGGTGAAGAAATGGAGGTGCGAAGAGACTTTAGAGGTCAGAGCTACTACCATGGTAAGCACCATAAGAAAGGTACAACCAAAGTGCTATGGACATACAAAGGAGGGTGAGGACACGTCTGGTTAAGGTTAGCAGACACATCTCACTATAGGCCTTGAAGAATGGCTGAAGGGTGAGCAGAGGAAGCCAGTGGGGAAGAGCATTTGGAATCGAGGCACCACCTCCAGGAAGCCCAAGATGGGGAGAGCATGCCTTGTTCCACAACCTTCATTTCAAGGAGAACGAAGAACACTTCCTTCTCCCTGGTATTCACTATCCTTCAAGACTCAACTCAGTTTCTACCTCCTCAATGAAGCTCGTCCTATCTTCAACCAGACTGGGCATCAATCCTTGCTCTGCTCTTTACTGGATTCCTTGCAAGTCATGCAACTAGTCTGACTGTCATGTTCCTCAGCTATACACTGGGTTGTTGTGGTGACTAAAGAGATATTGTATGAAAGTGTCCAGTCAGGTGCGGTGGCTCATGCCTGTAATCCCAGCACTTTGGGAGGCCGAGATGGACAAATCAGATGAGGCCAGGGGTTTGAGACCACCCTGGCCAACATGGTGAAACTTTGTCTCTTCTATAAAATGCAAAAATTAGCTGGGCATGGTGATGGGCATCTGTAATCCCAGCTACTCGGGAGGCTGAAGCACAAGAATCACTTAAATCCAGGAGACAGAGGTTGCAGTGAACTGAGATCAAAACACTACACTCTGCACTCCAGCCTGGGCAACAGAGCAAGACTCTGTCTAAAAAAAAAAAAAGTGTCCAATGTGGTGTTGAGAATCTAGTGGGCACTAGATAAATGGCAGCTGCTACTATCATTATTAATAATAGTTATACCTTATATACCATATCATCTAGAGTCTACATATTGATCACATTCTGTGCATTGTTATCATCATTTTTCTCTGACTAGACTGTAAGACTCCTAAGTGTGTGTGTTGGGGGGAGTGTACATTATAGCATTTACAACCCAGACTGCACAAACCATAGCAGCAAACAAAAGAACTCAGGGAATTGTTGTTCAACTTAACATCCCAACCAGTTGGCTTCGACACAGGGTCCCTCCACCCCTTGCACAGTTTCTTGGACTAGATTCAAAGGAATAATAGCGGCCAGCCTCCCACTCTGGAATCCAACCGCATCAGTGAATTGTGTTTGAGCCCCAAGAGGAGCAGGTGGATCCTGAACAAAGCACAATGCTTCTCCGGACGCTTGGAATAAACATCCTCCCCCAAGAGAGGCTGTGGGCAAACATCACGGGAGAGTGGGCAGGAGGAAGACACAGCCTCACCATTTTGTTCATGAAAATCAGATTTACAAGCTCCTAACTACATCAGCTCACACATGTTTCTTTGCAAACATAATAAACCCATCTAACCTCTCTAGAGTAGCATTCTCAAACTTTGCAAAGACTCTTAACGTCAAGCATTGGGATGGGGATGGGGGTGGGGGAAGGATAGGTATTTTTTTAATGACCTTTAAGATATTTTCCAATGCTGAGATTCTAGGATCAATCATCTCCCCCAACCCCTTTTAAAATCACTTTATCTATTTTGGTGTGAGTTTGACAATGCAGGTGAAAACTTTATTTTCATATAGGAACTGGAATAATGAGGGACCTGTTTCAAGTCACTTAACTAGTGGAGGCAGTTAACCAAAGATAAGAAGTGAGATTGCTTCCAGATCGCAGGCTTTTTGCAGTAGACACACCATATTCATAAATCTTTCATCTGTAACTTATGTTTTCCACATGGAAACTGACCTTTAGTGGAGGCTGGAGGCAGCCTGCCTCAGATGAAGTCAATGTGAATAGGAGTAAAGTGAGCTAGCTGAGTAATTACAAACTCTGCAAATAAACAGATATGGTACTAAAGATAGGTATTTCTAAAGAACAAACTGGTGGACAAAGGACTTGACTAGACCTTTCCCCAAAGAAGATATACAAATGACCAATAAACACATGAAAGAGGCGCGACATCACTAATCATCGGGGAAATGTAAATCAAAACTGCCATGAGATGCCACCTCATACCCATTAGCACGGCTGCTATTTTAAAACCGAGAAAATAACATGTGTTGATGAGGATGAGAAGAAATTGGAACCCTTGTACACTACTGGTGGGAATGTAAAATGGTCTGGTGGTTCCTCAAAAATTCAAAAATAGAATTCCCATGTGGTCCAGCCATTTCACTTTTGGATATATCCCCAAAAGGACTCAAATCAGGGTGTCAAGGAGATATTTGTACACTTATGTTAAAAACAGTATTATTCACATTAGCCTAAAGGGGAAAAAGCCCAAGTGTCCATCAACGGATGAATGGAGAAACAAAACGAGGTTTATGCATACCATGGAATATTATTCAGCCTGAAAAAGGAAGGAAATTCTGACAGGTGCTACAACATGGCTGGACCTTAAAGACATTAAGTGTCTTCACTGAGTGAAATCGGCCAGTCACACAGCAAGACAAACACTATAATTCTACTCATATGAGGTACCTAGAGTAGCCAAATTCATAGGAACAGAAAGTTGCCAGGGTCTGGGGAGAGCAGGGAGTTGTTTCATGGGTATACAGTGTCAGTTTTGGAACATGCAGAGAGTTCTAGAGATTGGTTGTACAATAATGTGAACGTGCTTACTACTACTCAATGGTACCCTTAAAAGTGGTTAAAGTCATGACTTATGTTATGTATATTTTACCACAATTAAAAATATTTTGGTGGATTCCTCTGGACAAATGGGTGTAGCATAAAAGTATCAAGTAATCTTACATTTTGGAAACTATCTGGGGAACCACAACCACAAAAACTAAATTAAGCTGACACTGCTGCCAGAAGAATGAAAGTTAAACTTAGGAAGACACACACTGCTAATGAGGGTGCTGAGATATGGTAACAGGTGTTTGAGATGAGAGTGGTATCACCTTCCCTTCCGCTGGCTGCCTAGAGGTGATGGCTGGGGGGCAAAAAAAGAGTGATTGGGATAGACATGTCTACAGAATGCACACACAGAAGACACACCTACAGAATTCACATAAGGTGAGCTAACATATTGGCACTCACTATATATCAGTGCAGAACGAGTGTCTGGATAGCTAGACTCATGCACACATATTCCTGTTATGGGCATATATCAGATGCAGGAGAATACCAACATACATTCCTGCTCTTCACAAGAATATTACATAGGGCCTGAGGCTCCCGACGTTAGAACCAATACCTTAAGGCCCTCTGACACCGAAAGTACAAATCCAACCTAAGGAAAATCAGGAGGCGCTGCAGCACTCGCAGCTTTTGAAACAGACTGTTTATCAGACAAACAGGGAGTAGGGCCGAAGGAAAGGGCGTCTCGGACACAATCGGGAGCTGTGGCTAAACATTTTGGAACAGGATAGTTGGCTGAGGATAAATTACCTTGGAGAGTAGGAGAAGGCATTGCCACATGGGGGCTGAGGATGAGGAGCCCTCAGGAAGAAAGTGGATCAACACTGGTGGAAAGACCAGGGAAACAAAAGCAGCCATATGAGCTGCCACTGAGTTGCTTCATGAAGGGGCAGTGTGGATGGAAGTCTTCTTTAGCATAGGAACTGGAGGGGAGCTGCTCTCTTTTCACATCACCACTCACAGATCCTACCTGAATCTTAGAAGAACATGCAGAGACCTTCTCAGCCGTGGCACGAAGTAGGCCAGACAGCAAAGACCACAGCAGAGTTAAGAGGAATTACTTCTAAAAGAGCAGTAAGTTTCTGGAACGTTTCTCATACAGTGACCCAAGTTACATGTCAACTTTGAAGAGCAACAGAAAGGCAAAGGCTCTGCAGTTAACTCTAAATTCCAGGCACAAAGAATTAGCATTCTGGCACATACCTGTGTGATACACAGCAAAACGTATGCTCCACCAAGTCGATGGAGTTGCAGGGGGAAAGCGTCATTTTCCTTGGCTACGATCAGCAAAGAACTTGACAATTTTTTTTCTAATGAGTTGAGTTGAAAATCAGCATCAGAAGCACACTGCATGTTACTTGTATATTGCATGTTTACGTTTAAGTTAACTATTTTGCAGACTGCATTTAGTTATTCCAGTATGCAAACTTATGTCATCACTATTTCGGTTGCTTTTAGATGTCCTAAGTTAAATTCTTTCAGGTATAATTTTTACAAATTTGTAAGTCTGAGAGACCCAACTGATGATTGTAGTAAAACTACCAAGTTCGAATGGAAAAAATAAGTAATTTATGCCCTCTACAGACTGTGATCTCTCTAATCTATGCATGCCAACACATCACATATGTGATTCCCTTAAATGGATCCCCAACTCATAAGAAAATGTTTTCTTCTGTAAGTAAATACCACTCTTTCCTTCACCTCGTCCTTCCTCCAGAGCCATGTTACTGTTAGGAAATTAGATTTACTGAAACAAAGCAAGGTCTGCCAGAATCATTTAAATTAACACAATGCCCTCTACATTCTTTCCAATGCAGTAAGACATGAAACTGAAACAAGAGGCATAACTACTAAACAGGAGGAGAAAAACAATATATTGTGGTAGATAACAAGATAGCTCACCTTAAAATGGAAAGGAATCAACTAAAAAGTTCCTAGAATCAATAGGCAAATTCAAGAAACTGGCCAACCCAAAAATAATTATTCAAAACTCTATTAACTTTCTAACCTATCAGCGACAATCAATTTGAATATATAATGGGAGATCTATGTGACAAATAGGCCTATGAAATCCATCAAATCTAGAGAAAAAATAAAGCTAAAGAAACAAGATGCTGAGAGAGGCAAAATAAAACCAGAAAAAATGAAGAAATTCCAGAGCAGTTACAATTCAAATTTTAAAGCATTTTTTTTTTTGCATTTTTTTTCTAAAAGAAAAAAAACTTCACAGTTTTTACAGTGTAATAAAAAAAGATCTGCCTGACTGGATATTAAAAATACTATGGCAAAAACATACAATAATTTTGAAAATTTAAAATAGGCAAAAGTATAGACAAACTGAACAAATAAAATATGTCTGAAGAGTATGCCCTAAGACATATAAAAACTTAATGTAAGCTAAAGGATACATCCCATGCAACAGAAGAGGGAGTCATTCAACAAATAATGTTAGGAAAAATGGTTACATGGAAAATGTAACATTACAGCAAAATAAATTCTATATGGATTAAAGAGTTACATGTAAATATTTAATAATAATAAATGAACTGACATTTTAGGTGACTAGTTTATATCTGGTGAGTGAGAGGGACTTTCTTAACCAAAAAGCAACTTAAATCTGACTCTCTCAGATTTAAAAGTACTATAGAGAAGGGGAAAATTTAAAAAGTACTATAGAGAAGGGGAAAATTTAAAAAGTACTATAGAGGAGTGGGAAAAAGTACTATAGAGGAGGGGAAAATAACAAAATTTATTAATAATTAAAACTGTTTTTGCCTCTTTTGCCCACCAGATGGGGCCTCTTACTTCCTAAACAGAAAGCTGGGTATTAAAAGCAGGTTGACCAAGCTAAACTCCCCAGACCCCTACTCAAATCCAGTGCAATCCAAGAAGGTTTAAGGGTGTTCAGAAGGGATTGAGGAAGGGGACAGGGGGCGGGAGGAAGAGGTTGGATGGGGAGTTGACTTACACAGCTGGAGGTCTCATTTTGCTCCAGGCAGATGCCCTGAGTCAATTTCACTTCTTTGATGCCTGAACATTTGATTTCTGTCTGTATTAAAACAAAAAACAGTAAGAAAAACAAAGTAAATAAGCCAGCATCTTTGCTCCTCATTTCTTTCCCACCTTTTTCCAGTTTGCTTTCCGCGGTGTGCTCTCTTAGGAAGTTTTAAGGAAAAGGAAATTTAAAATTTGTCAGGGGACTAGAGATTTCTAATAGTCACACTCTCTTCTATTTCACCTCTATCTTCATTATCCTCATCAGATGACAAAACTTTTGTTATTAGCCTGGGCTTACTGGCAAGTTGCTATTTGCAATCTTGGTAAACGTTGGCTTGGATGGTGCAGGAATGGGAGAGGGGAGGATATTTTCCCATTTGGGCTGTTTTCTCTCTAGTCAATCACACACTTGCAGGAAGGCCATACAGGCAAACAGGGATAATGGGGTGGACCAGCAGATGCTGGGGATACCTGGTTTTTCTCCTGGCCTCCAGGACTCTCCAGATTCCCATTTTGGCTCTTTTTTTTTTTTTTTTTTTTTTTTTTGAGATGGAGTCTCGCCCAGGCTAGAGTTCAGTGGCGTGATCTCGACTCACTGCAACCTCCACCTCCCTGGTTCAAGCAATTCTCCTGCCTCAGCCTTCTGAGTAGCTGGGACTACAGGTGCACAACCACACCCAGCTAATTTTTGTATTTTTTGGTAGAGACGGGGTTTCACCATGTTGCCCAGGCTGGTCTTGAACTGCTGACTTCAATGATCTGCCCACCTCAGCCTCCCAAAGTGTTGGGATTACAGGCATGAGCCACCACACCTGGCCCTGGCTCCTTTAAAAACAGAAAGTAGACAGATCCGTCAGGCATATCTCCTGACTGAGGCCCTCATATTTTCTGTCCTGTATGCTGAAAGCTGTTGACAGCCATAGGCCCTAAGGCTGAGAAGGCCAGGCTGAGCTCACCATCCCTGGTCTGCCCAGTTCCTGCCATTGCCAATGACCCCCTTTACTGCCTCTCTGTGCCTGGCACAGCCACCAAATCCTCTCATGGAGAGGAAATGTTATTTGTCCTAACCATTTTGGGAGAAGCAGCCCCAGCAAATGAGCAATAGTTTCCAAATATTCCCAGAGGGAAATGGTGCCCTGGTCAAAGTCCCACCAATAGGTACTAGAAAGAATCAGAGGATTCGTTGGATCTCTGAGAATCCCGTTTACCCTCTACTCCCTAAAATGCAATGCCCGAAGCCTGGATGGGCCTTACTACCTAACTCTACCCCTTTCCTCCTCTTTCTACTTCTCTCAACAATATTTAAACTGTGTATTTCCATGCTGATTCTGACATGACCCAAATCCCACTGGCAGAGATGAGGAGAGGTGTGAAGGCAAAGAGACAGCTTGCCTGCATACATATGAAGTGAGGGGCAATCTGCTATTTTTGGCCCAATTTACCCACCTTGATGACACTTGGGATAGGAGCAGACGATGTATATGGGTCAGTGGGAGATGTTGCAAGGCTAGTGCTAGTGGTTGAAAGGTCTGAAACATTTCCAGGAGACAGGCTAGACTTTAAGGTTGTCTCTGGAGTTGAAATGTTGGCTGGGGTGGTGAACACTGTGGTGATTACGGAGGTCTGTGACTGGACAGAAGAGTTTGTGGTTCCATAAACTGAGGTGATCCCAGAGGTAGATGTGAATTTGACTGTAGTTTCTGGAAGAGAACAAAACATGGGTGTGTATGTGTGCACGTGCTCATACATACACACAATCTTAGTTCATGATATGGGCATGCATTTCAACACAGAAAAGGGAGTTTGGGGAGTTAACAGTTACATCGTGTCCCATCCCTGACCAAACTCATTTCAAGCTGTTGGAACCAGAGCTAGAATCCAGAATGTATTAGAGGTGCCCTGAAACTGAAATAGATGCTGGTCTACCTTAGAGAAGCCAAAGACCCCCAGTTGGGACCTGTACCCACCTTCTTTCCTTTAGAAGAGATCGGAGGTCTCTATGGAGTCATCTGATCCTGATTTTATCACTAAGCTGAACTCAGCATGAGAGAAGGGGTATGGAGGCATTACTGATCGGGATCAGCTCCCAAGACATGGGCCTGAGAAAACTGTCACTGAAGGAAGAATTATCTAGAATTTACTTCAGGGTGCCCTACGCATGATACTCAAGCCATTAGTACTAGGGACTTGTATAATTTCCTCTGTGGTGTGGGGGAGCAGTCTGAAAACATCCTAAATGCTTTACCCAAGCATCACCAGCACCTCTCAAGGATCTGACACAAATGCTCTTTTTACCTGTGATGTTTGTTGTGGCCTCATTGCCATGTTGAGACACAGGGTGTGGGCTGGTACTTCCAAGGGTACTAGGTATTGCAGTTTCTTGGTACGATACATTTGTAGAAACAGTTGAAAACGTTCCCTGGGTAGATGACTTTGGGGTAACAGTACTGGTGTTGTTGGCACTTGTGAACCCAGAAGCTATAGGAAAACGAGGAAGAAGAATCAGAACCTAAAAGTATCAGCCTTTTGATATTACCTGATGCAATTTCCTGACTTCAGGCAGAATCCGTCTAGAACATTCCCTGCTGTCCCTGACAATGGGGCAGCAACAAGAACATACTCCTGGACAGTGGACTAATTCCCCACTATCAGATTTGCCCTGAGGACATAGGGAAGGAAAGATTTATATGCATAAAAATGTCTCATACAGTATTATTTATAGGAGGGAAACGTGAGTAACTAAATGAATTACAATAGGATAAGTGATATATGCACTTAATGTACCACAATCATTACATAATCATATAAACAATCATTAGAAAGAAAAAATTATAAAAACTGTTGCAACGTGGAAATATGAGGTGGTATTCATAGTATGTTTAGTTACATACTAAAGTATAAAATTACACCTGCATAAATATTGCGAAGATCTAAAGTGTGCAAGAGGTCATGCTTCTTTTTCCTTTTCACTGTATCCTCTTTTTTGGTCACTCTCCATCCGGTATACTAATTCTCGGAATAATCACTAGACTCACACTGTCTCTATGTGATCCCCTTAAAAATCTATCCTTCTCAGGCTTCCCCATTCCCAAACTCCCTTCATCCTTTTGCTCATGGTATTCAAACCCATTTGCCTTTCCTTTTCTTGAGGAATTCAGCTTTTAGGATGCTCTGACCTAGGAATTCAGCTAATGAACCAGGGAACACAAGGTCTGGTTTTGCATCAATGTAGTGGGAAGGTAGACAAGCTTCGTTCTGGCTCTGCCAATAACTAACCATGTAATTTAGTGCATGCAGGTATCTCAGCTCTCTTACCTCTTAAGTAAGGGTCTTTTCTGGCTACCTTACATGGATTGTTGGGAGAATCAATGAGATACCAAATGCTAAGTTATTATAGTATTATAGTATAATGTTTTGGATCTCATTTTTCTCTGAAGATCTTCATGAGTGTTCTTGCACATCTCTTCCATATATCTTGGGATACATCCTTTTTAAAAAAAAAAAAAAAGACAGGGTCTTGCTCTGTCACCACTGCACCCAGGCTGGAATGCAGTGGTGAGATCACAGTTCACTGTAACGTTAAGCTCCTGGGCTCAAGTGATCCTCCTGCCTTGGCCTCCCAAAGCTCTGGGATTACAGATGTGACTCACCATTCCCAGTCAGTATCATTAGACACAGGAAGGAGAAGTTTCTTGCCTGAACCCTATGCTTCAAAGAGCCCACACTCTGTCCTGCTTCCTGTGAGGACCAATCAGGATGTCCCCTCTCTTCTAGATCATACTGTGGGAACCAGAAGTCCTAGCATTTCTTGCTCAAATGGCACTTTGCTGACATCCACGTTGGTCCTCTTCTCCCAGTTCATCCTGCTAAGGGGAACTGCAGCACAAGGGTGTGTACCTCCAAGGCCCAGTGGTGGCCAAATGATGACTGCTTGCAGGGAGAAGAGTTAGTGCTTAGTGCTTAAGCCTGTGGGTGGGGTGTCCCAGACACACATGCAGTTGCCCTGCAATTTGAGCCAGAGTCACGAGTAGAAAGAAGAGAAGGGAAGTGGGCTGGGGTCAGGAGCCATCTTTTCCTGCTCAGCTGCATTGTGGCACTGAATTCCAAGAATCTGAGCATCCCAAATTCAAACCTGGCCTTCCAAGTGGTCATGAAGATATGTTTGTCAAGGGAATAGGATAGAAGATATTTTATCACTTAGTTGGCCTGACTTACAACTTTGAAATGTTTAGAAATACAGTATGTAGGCCTCTGTTGTACTCTTGCCTTGGGCCTTGTAAATGTTAAGGGTGAACTTGTTATCCGGAGTTCACAAAGGCAGTTCCATCTTCAAGGAAAAGCCCTGGAGGGTCCCAGGCCACCCTAAAGCTTGTCTCTAAATTTTCCTGATTGGGATCTAGATCTGTACTTTTTAGCAATTTCCAGGTAAACAGCAAGGTAGAATGACATCTGTTGTTTCCCTTAAGATCAAGAGGGAAGTTAGACTTTTGGCTTCACAGCCATCAACCTGGGGCCAAGAATGCTTTTCCTAAAGGTGATGACAAGGGTTTCACTCTTTCATATCTGCTTCCTTCCACAACCTGCTGCAAGTAGATTGCTATTAATGGTGAGGGCGGCAATCATGTCTTACTATTATGTGTCAGGTAAGCAGTGGGAAGAAGGAATATCACTATCTCTGTCTTAGAGATGAAGAGCCTGAATGACCAAGGTATCTCCCAAAGAGAAGGCCATAGTTCATGAAGGGAAGCAGCAATGGAACACTGAGGTTTAGCTAACTCTTGAGTAGATGCAGCAAGGAGGTTAGGCTGGGTCTAAACTGTCAAAAAATCACAATTCTTCCCCCACATCTCTGGACAGAAAAGGATGAGCTCCCATCTAGCTTAAACAGGAGGTGGGTTGATCAAAATAAAATTGATTCAGAAGCCAATCCAGGTTTCTTTCCTGTTTAGATGGGACCCTCTCACCACTCTGACTTTAAGGTCAGATTCATCTGAATTCATCCAAGGGGGCAATATTCAGACACTGAATTAAAGGATTACCCTCTCAAGGCACCATTCCAAGACTCCTCTTCTTGCCTGCTCTCTCCCTCTTCTCCCCCAGCATACTGATTCCTAGGAACCCCATCTGGTCCTCCCTGGCCCAGACCTTTTCTCTCTCCAGAGGAAGCTGGACCTGACTCAGATGATGTCATGCTTTTGAACCCCCTCCCCCGAAGGGCCTCCTTCACCCAGACAAACACTTTTGAACTTTTCCAGATGTGGAGCAAGACCTGCTGCTAGTTCTGAGGACAGAGGTGCCTGTTCCAGAAGAGCAAAGCAACTCTGGACCCAAGCCAGCTACTGATCCACTGAGGCTGGGCTCCCAGCTGCAGCAGCCCCTCCACCCAAAACCAGGCCGAGCACTGTGGAATGAGTAGCGGGATCCACCTGCAAGTGAGAAAGGGACCCCAACTTCAGAGTCAGGGCTCTGAGCCCAGGGTGAGCAGAGCACCCTCTGAGACACCAGGGGGACAGGACAAGTGGGAGAGCAGAAAGTCAAAACAGAGTGATTGGAAATGCCTGAGCTGGTGCAGAGCAATGGGACACCTTAGCCAGGGGCCTGGAGCCAATCCTGGCATAAACACTGCAGCACAGCAGGGTGAGTACATCCTTTAGGTTTACAGTCTCTAGAGCCCTGGAGGAACGACATTTATGAGAGTCAAGACTGACCACAGATCTCTTTTTATCCTCTCTTCCCACACACATCCATGGCATTAAACCATCAAACACTGACCTTTCTTTATCTGACCTTCTGACTTTCAACTCTGTAGGGGAATAGCAGGAGTCTACCAGTCAATGAGAGCTTGTCAGATCCTAAGAGACAATTGATGAAACCTCCACTCCTTTTCATTCTAGATGGAAGGAACAGCCCCTGTCCACAAGCTTATGAGAATTATAGTACAATTTAAAGTTGAATAAAAAGCTCTCCTCTGTTGTTTACTTCTCAGTCCATCCTGATTAACTGTGTCTCCCTAGGGACTCCATTTGACCCTTAGTTACCCTATTTGATCTCAACTCGTGAACCTGGAGCAAGGGAGGAGACAAGGTCTCAAGAAATTAGTAAAATGAGGATTCTAAGAAACAAAATAGATGTCACAAAATTCATGTAGTAAAAGTCATGCACTGAACTTTCAGGTACTTCTTCAGAGGCAATTACTCTTGTTTTACACCTAATTCTAATAATCCTGGTTATCTGATATCCTAGCTAAAGTTGGAACGTAGGAAGAGCCTATTAGAAGCAAATAATAAGGAGAAGCAACAGCTGAAAACTAAGAAACAGAAATAAGTAAAAAGCAGACATGAGTATGAAAACTCACACCAGTTTTCCAGAATCATTTATGGTAGGAGTGAATAGGTTAGATATCTATACCTTAATAAGCATTAATGATGTCACTGAGTTGCCACATAGCCATGACATTTTCATGATACATCTGAGTCATATAGTCCTTTTCGGGGGGTATCCTAAGAAAGCAAAGACATGTGCAATACATTTTGAAAATATTTCTACCTGCCACTTGTAAATTGAAGATTCTTTTGTTGTTTAAAGTGAGTTTGCAAATCCTCAGCGATCCAGAAAGCTCTGCTACCTAAATAACTAAATCCCCATACTTTAAGAGATTGAATTTTCCTATACTTGGTCTTGCTTTTCACAGTCCTCCTTAGTTTTTTCCTGGTGCTGTTTCCTGATCTCCTAGCCTGCCAGTCTTATTTTGCCCATGCTTTCATATTCTAGCACCTGGATCAAGAGGAGTATCTTGAAGGAATTCCTGGGAATCTTAGTCCATAGAGTTACAGAACCAGGATGAAGGGACATGCCAGCCTCTGCCGGGAAGTAGGCCATTGGGAGCCACAGAGTGTATTGCCAGGAAGGCAGTATAGCCCAGAGACAAAGAGCTCAGGCTCTGCAGCCAGACAGGTCACATTGAAAGGCTTCTTTACCTTGTTTTAGCTGTGGTTTGGGAAGTTACTTCAACTCTGTAAACCTCACTTGTAAAACAGAGATAAAAGTAGTCCCTATGTCTTAGCTGTTTTGAGGAACAAAGGAGCTAAGAAGTGGAAGCAGTTGTCCTGTCCGGTAAAAGCTCAAGAAATAGTGGATATCTTTCGTTTCAGGCCCCTTCCTTCTGCTTCTCAGAGGGCATGAGATACTTATTTCTGTGACTAATCTGCCACAAAATCATATATGCTGCTTCCTCAGAATAGGTCTAACTGTCACCTCAGTCAGAATATAAATTTCTAAAGTGCTGGAACCATTCTTATTCTTACGTGTTTTACTCTTGGTGCTTAGCACAATCCCTGGAGTTTAGGAAAAGCAATAGGATTGAAGGACAACTGTGGCAGGTGTGTTCCTACCAGCTACCTCTAGCCACAGCAGTCTTGTTCTCATGTTATATTTATATATAAGGGGGAATTAATTAAACTGGCGGCTGTTCATGTGAAGATAACCAGGATTAGGAGAGGTCTAGAAACCAAGTCATATTGTTGAGGGTCTAGTGTTATTTCCTCTAGATGAGGGGTTGGCAAACTATAGCCAGTGAACCTAACCTGACCCACAGGCTGTTTGTATGGTCAGTCAGTAAAGAATGGCTTTTACATTTCTTTCTTTCTTTCTTTTTTCCTTGAGACAGTCTCACTCTGTTGCCCAGGCTGGAGTGCAGTGGCGTGATCTTGACTGGCTGCAACCACTGCCTCCCAGGTTCAAGACGTTCTCCTGCCTCAGCCTCCCAAGTAGCTGGGATTACAGGGGTGCACCACCATGCCCAGCTAATTTTTGTATTTTTAGTAGAGACAGGGTTTAGCCATGTTGGACAGGCTGGTCTCAAACTCCTGACCTCAGGTGATCTGCCTGCCTCGGCCTCCCAAAGTGCTGGGATTACAGGTGTGAGCCACCGTGCATGGTCGGCTTTTACATTTCTAAAAGTGTCATAAGATAAGACAAAGTAGAACATCCATCGGAAACCACATATGGCCCCTAAAGCCTACAATATTTACTCTCTGGCCTTTTATAGAAAAAGTTTGCTGACCCCTGATATGGAAAAGAAGAATTTGGGGAGGAAGAATAAATAACTTTCTTTAAGATTCATGTTATTTATACTGGTTGAGCACCCCTAATCTGAAAATCAGAAATTCTAAAATATTCCAAAATATGAAACTTTTTGAGTGCCAACATGACGCCACAAGTGGAAAATTCCACACCTGACCTCATGTGACAGGTCACGGTCAAAACACAGTCAAAACTTTGTTTCATGCACAAGTGTATTAAAAATATTGTCTAAAATTATCTTCAGGCTATGTATATAAGGTATATAGGAAACACAAATTTCATGTTTAGACTTGGGTGCCATTCCTAAGACATCTCATTATGTTTACACAGATATTCCAAAATCTGAAAAAATCTGAAATTTGAAACACTTCTGGTCGTAAGAATTTTGGAGAAGGGATATATTCATTCTGTATATTCATTCTCATTTTTCTGCAGTGCCAGTGATGGGCAAAGGATCTTGCTCAGTGCTGTGGAGAGTATAAAATGAGAGCTGGATCTCTTTCCTCCATTAGGTGTAGTGTCATTGTCATTTAAATCAATCCCTCAAGGAGTTTATAATCTAGTGGGGTCCACTAGAAACATCTTCAGGTATTGTCATGAAGGACAAGATTAAATCTGTGCCAGCCCAAAGAATAGAATTAGAAGTAATGATTAGAAGTTATGGGAAGGCCAATTTCACTGCAATCCAAGGAAAAAGCTTAAAATGATGTAGCTATTTATAAGAATGAAATAAGCCACATTGGGAGATAAGTGATCCATTCATGCTTCTTGCAAACACTCAGGAGGCATCCATGTTAGGGGGCTGTCCAACTCTGAGGCCTACCATGAATTTGAGTCATCCTAGACTAGAACAAAGGACTGAGCAGATGCCTTCTTAAGCTTCAAAGGCTAAGCTGAGGTGTGAGTATATATAAACCAAGGGTCAGTGGCCTGAGGGTTCCCAGTGTACCGAGATTTCTGTTTTATATTCAAATAGCATGTCTTGGCCGGGCGCCGTGCCTCATGCCTGTAATCCCAACATTTTGGGAGGCCGAGGTGGATGGATCACCTGAAGTCGGGTGTTCGAGACCAGCCTGACCAACATGGAGAAAGCCCGTCTCTACTAAAAATACAAAATTAGCTGGGCATGGTGGTGCTGCCTGTAATCCCAGCTACTTAGGAGGCTAAGGAAGGAGAATGGCTTGAACCTGGGAGGCAGAGGCTGTGGTGATCCGAGATCACACCATTGTACTCCAGTCTGAGCAACAAAAGAGAAACTCTGTCTCAAATAAATAAATAAATAAATAAATAAAATAGCATGTCTTGGACC
Organism: Macaca thibetana thibetana; assembly: GCF_024542745.1. NCBI lineage: Eukaryota > Metazoa > Chordata > Mammalia > Primates > Cercopithecidae > Macaca > Macaca thibetana. The sequence continues at coordinate 155,220,585 of NC_065578.1, read as the reverse complement.
CCATCCACTTACTGTGGAACCCTGATTATTTTGAAGATTCTCTGGGCACCTACATTTCTCTCTGTCACCTCTTCCTCCATTTTACCAGCACCACAGACTCCTGGGTTGTGGCCCCATGGCTCAATGGCTCCCTGTCAGCACTAGTATACCACTTCACCATAAGCTAGCCAAGCACTCTTTACTTTACTCTCCCCGGAGAGTCACTAACTCAAGGCTAGTGTGTGTAGCCAATATTTACTGAATGGTTGAGGGCATGGAACGAGATTACAGGGCAGCCCAGGGGAGACAATGGCATAACCTTGAAATATTAGACATTACTGTGCTAATGAAGCCATGTATTAAAAAAAAAATTTCCTCCCAGGTCTTTTCCATTCTCCACCCATCACTATCCTGCTATGACTCCAGGCACCTTGCCGCCCTTTATATGCTCTTCCTGGGCTCTGGAGTCCTTTCAGCTTTGTGTCTCTTAGGCCCACACAAACAAAAGGCTTTACTTTATTTTATCATGCTAAGCAGTTCAGTTCCTGCCTGCCTTTGCTCATCCAGGGTTGTCTGGGGTTCTAGGCTTTGTCACCCAAAGACCCCTGAAGACATTTTCTTAAATCAGCTGCCGAGAGATGCCACTCCTGTCTAAGAAGTATCAGTTTTGATTTCACTTTTCCAAATCAGGAAGAAGCCTACTTCCCAATTAAGCCCAAAAGCCTTTTCCATTGCATCTGAAAGAAGTGACTCATTCCATGATGGGCTCCAAGAGCACAGGTACTAGGAAGTACACCTTTGTATGCATCCCTATTTGTTTGTCTCTCCATCTTTCCAACATGCATGCATCTTTCTCCTTAGCACAAAGTCCGGCTCTGGGACTAAAACTCATAAATAATATGTTTTCATTTATTAGCTAAGGAGGGAAGAGAATGTTCTCATTAGAGAAGTCAAAGCCCAGAAAAATACGGAATTCTCGCAGCCCTGGCGACTGTGAGAATTTTCTTTTGGAGGGTGGTGTTGTGTTCTTTTTCCATACCTTCTCATTTTTAGTTCTCCACACTGCAAGCCATTTAGTTAGATCAACCAAAGTCAATGAGAGAGGGAGGCCCAAGTACCCTGAGGGTGGAGTTGGGTAACCATCCAGCCCTGAAAGTAAACCCAGGCCCTCCAGCTCAGGGTCTAAAGGAAATCAGGCAATGAGACCAACCGTAAGAAGTGGAATTTGTTCCTCATTTTTATTTGTTTTTGTAGGACTCTGCAGCTGAGTTTATCTGCTGCAGTTTGGCACTTCTTGCCCTGAACTTTTTGAGACAAAGATTGCGAAGGAAGGAGATGAGGACAAGGGAATGAGGAGGTCCAGGAGGTGGAGCCAAAGGGATAAGAAAAAGAGGCCCCAGGCCCCTGCATGTTTTATCAGCCAAACAGGAATGCTGCTGTAGACATGCATCTGCAAAGGTGGTGCCAGCTGGGTTGGGTCTATAAGTGGGGAGCACTGGGGACCACTGAATTAGTCAGAGGTCCCCAAGGCTGCTCCTCCTCGGTCGCCATATGGCAGAGATTCAAAGGGTGGAGTCCTCTCCCCTCTGGAAAATAGCTGATAAAATTCTTTTCCCTTTTATTTTTCCCCTCTTACATGTAGCCCTAGACAGGATATGGGTGTGGGGGTCAGCAGGCACGAAGGACCCAAAGGAAGAAGAGGAATGCAATGGGGAGGGCCTGGGGGTGTTGTCAGAGTGAGGAGAGGGACAGGCCTTGGAAAGCTTGGAGGAAATAGATACCCTGAGCCTGACAAAGGGGTTCCCTAATTACCTGAAAGGCTTCCTGTTCCAGCCAGTACTCTGTCAGTGCTGCCTGGTGGCCCCTGAGTCCCCCACCCCGATTCTGCTCTGTGATCTACCCCACTTCCAACAAAGACAGCCCACTTCTGGTTAGTTGCAGTGCCTGTGCCCATGCCACCTTCTCAAAGGGACCGAAAAAAGAACTTTCCAGAACAAGCTATTTGTTGGGGTAAATGATGAGAAAACAAACCACAGAAATCCCCTCCACCCTAAATTTTACAATAATAATAGCATTTCTGCAACGGCCCTATGGTAGCACTTCAAGGCACACTCAGTTATCTCATTTATCCCACAATGTATCCCAGGACAGAAAATGACTCCTAGTATTAACAAAACAAAAGAAATCCAAGCAAAAACCCTAGAAAGCTCTTGGGAAGGGCATAAAACTACAATTGGCTCAAGTAGTCTGGCAAGGCTGGGAATGGGGCCTTGTGCCCCATCCCTCCCCACCCAAAGCTGGGATATAGAATTCCCAGCATATCAGTCCAAAGTTTTGCAGAGATTGTGTTGCTCCCCAAACCCCAAGCTCGGCAGACCAAGGCGAGACTGACACCCACCAGCTGAGGAAATAAGGAAAGGGTGGACCTCATTCGGCTGAGGACCAGGTCGTCATGAGCTGTGTAGCCAAAGGAGAATGGAGCATCTGATTGGAATCTGCACCACTGGCCAACTCACCCCTATTTTTTTGCTTTTGTTTTTGTTTTGAGACGGAGTCCCGCTCTGTCTCCCAGGCTGGAGTGCAGTGCCAGGATCTTGGTTCCCTGCAACCTCCACCTCCTGGGTTCAAGGGATTCTCCTGCCTCAGCCTCCTGAGTAGCTGGGACTATAGGTGTGCGCCACCATGCCCAGCTAATTTTTGTATTTTTAGTAGAGATGGGGTTTCACCATGTTGGCCAGGATGGTCTCAATCTCTTGACCTCATGATCCACCCGCCTCGGCATCCCCAAGTGTTGGGATTACAGGCATGAGCCACTGCGCCCGGCCAACTCACCCCTGTTATGAGGGCCTAGTCTAGCACCCACTCTAGGGTTTTGACACCTCAGTGATAGCTTTTCCTTGCTCCGAAGCACATGCCCAGGACTGCCAAACAGGGCAACTCAAAACTTCACTCCGAGCTTCCTCCAGCTCAGGGGCAGCTCTCCCCAGCTGGGCGGACCCAAAGGGGGACAACAGAAGAGACTGGGAGCAAAGAGGTCTAGTCCAGGTCACTCTGCAGGGCCATAGTGGGTGGCCTTTAGGATGTAGTGAGAGTACAGAATTGGGAGCCCTGGAGTGCTGTAAGCAAAAGGGAGAGCAATGTACAAAGCTTCGAAAGTTTCAAACCTTCCAAGTGCAAAGAGATGAGGTGGAGAATGTCATTCCCCAAGGAAATTAATCAAGTATAAATACGTATACTCGAAGCCTTTTTTTTTTTTTTTCCCAAAGTGAGAGCAAGACCTTAAGAGTAAAGGTATGTGTAGGTGAGTGGGGAGAGTGTTCTAACCCATCTACTAGCTTTAGAACTTGGAGCGGGGGTAGAGGAAGAAAACTCCAAAAGGTAACAAGTTTTGAGTTTGTGCAAGGGTGACGGTTTTTGGTAAGGCGAGCGAGGCTGGGTGCAGAGCAAATTCTGTCTACCTCTACCTCCGCGGTGGGGTTGCTGAAGTGGGAATTGAAACTCAGCTTCCTAATCTTAAATGCAAGGATTTTGTTTGGTCGGTTGGTTTTGTTTTTCCTTTTCACGGACTGTTCATTCCGAACTCCCCTGGCCTGGGACCTGGAGCCTCATCCCTGATTCGCTTCCCTCGAATTCCTTAATGTCCACTTCTGGATCTCCCAGTCCCGGTGCAAGTTGGGCACCCCGGCCCCTTCCCATCTATCAGCTCCGGATCTATACTTTCCGAATCAACCAAGAGCCACAAAACTTTTCCTGCTTCTCTCCTCCCCAGTCTCCCGGTTCTGGCTGCAACTTCGCACTCCGCACCTCTGGCAACCAGAAGAGACCCTGGCATCTCCAAAGCACTTTATCTCAGTCCAAGAGCCAGTCGTGCTGACCGATTCGCACCTCAGCTAACGCACACCCGCGGGGTGGTGGCCTTCCCTTCCCCTCCCACCCCCGTCGGCTCCCAGTTGAGGCGCTGGCCCCAGGGGAAGCCGCAGTGGGCGGCAGTGCAGGGATTGGGCAGGGGTCCCTTCTCTCGGTGAGACTCTGCTCTGTCGTTCAGCCTCCCAGAGAGACTCGACCCTCCCCGCGGCGAAGCCAAGCGGCCGCGGCGCGCGGGCGGTACTCACGCAGCAAACTCAGCAAGCAAAGCGCGGTCCAGCCCCGCGGCATCCCGGGCCCCGCACGCGCTCCCCTGCGGACCAGCATCCTTCCCGCGCCGCTCCTAGAGAGACGCACGGAGTGGAAGACACTCCTCGGCTTGGCCAGGACGCGCTCTTCCCGCCCCCTCCGCCCGGGAGAGGGGTGGGGGATTCTTGCTTTTTCCCTCTCTTCTCCCCTCCCTCTTTAGTCTTGGCAAGGCAGCGCCTCTCCTTGGCTGCTACTAACTTGAGCTCCCCTGGTTGGTCCCAAAGGCGGAGGGCGTTAGGAGGGAGGCTGGGTTGCCGCCGTCGAGGCCAAAAAAGGTGGAGGTTTGTTCGGGCTCCAGATGCCTCGTTCAGCTTTCTGGAGAGGCCCCATCCCACTTCTTCAAGCTCCGCTTCCACTTAACTTTTAACCCCTTTGTGGCAGTCTTGCTGGTGGCCAGGGCAGGGGCAAGTTTCCTCCGATTTTTTCCCACCTTTTCTTTCCTTTTGATTTTCCTTTATTTTTAAGTTGTAAGCTAGTAACAATCTTGCAAAAGGAATCTACTGTAAGGACCTCAGTTTAGAAGTGTGAGCATTTCGTTAATCAGGTAAAACTTAACCACAATGTGACACATTTAGTGATAGCCTCACAAGATCCTGTGCTGTGTTGTGAGTGAAGCATCAGGAGTGAGCAGGTATACGTGACTGTAAGTATTCATTTTAGCTGTCCAAACCATTCTTGGAGGTTCTTTCTTTCTTTCTTTCTTTCTTTCTTTCTTTCTTTCTTTCTTTCTTTCTTTCTTTCTTTCTTTCTTTTTTCTTTCTTTCTTTCTTTCTTTTTCCTGCAAACCTTTTTGTGTTAACTTTTTGTTAACTTGTGTTAACTTTTCCTGTGACCTTCCATAGTTCCCTACCACCATCATCCTAAAGAAAAACGACTTCCCTGGTTGCCTTCTCCTCGGTTATCCCCTCTCCAGCCCCGGGTCTAAGCCACTAGGGATTTCACCTTGCTGTCCCATCAGAAAAAGGACTTTCTGTGACTCCATCCTCCACCACTTGATAGATCCTTGAGCTTCCTGTTCCTCACCAGTTCTTCTGGGTGTTGGTGAACTGAATAGAGGAAACTGAGCGGGGTAGGCAGCCTAGTCTTGAATTGGGAATGTAGAGATCGGAGAAGAGAGAAGCCAGCCTGGGCAGATGATGGCACCAGGTGGGGGATCAGATAAGGCATAACCTGGGAGAGGCTGCTCTGATATCCAGAGTGGAATCGTGAAATTATACTCAGTTCAGCCTCTTCCATGAAGTCGGTGCCACATAGCCTAAAGGGAAAAAAGAGAAGCCAGATCAGCACTCTGTGGTCATTTCTGATTTCTCTGCAGACACTCTAGCATTATAAAAGTAGGTTTACCTTTATGGTCCATCTCAAACCTACTATGCATTGGGGTTGCACCGGAGAAGGATCTAGGTCTAAAAACAAAACCAAAATCTCCTTATTCTGGTCTTGTTGCCTAGTATTCCTTTAAACAGGGAACAAAGTCTTTCATCACACAATCAGAGCAAAGGCCTGATATGCTAATTTGATTGAATATAACAGAATGGTATGAATCTGTTTCAAAGTGCAAATGGTGATTCAGAACTGATCACATAGTGATGTCAAGGGCCCGGGGACAGAAAGAGCGGCATACTCGCATTTTAAAATCAGGCATCGGTCCTTGGGACTTCCAATTAACAGGGAAAAGGAGTTAGCTGCAACACTGCCAGGCCCCCCACTCCCCTCAACTTCCTCAGCTCCAGGGGCCGCTGGGTCTGCTTCAGGCACCCAGTGTGCGATTGTGAACAAATGTGGAGTTGTAATCCCTGCTAGATATGAAAGCTAATTTGGTCCACTTTAACCTCCATTTCCAGATTTTTTTTTCTGGTTACTTTAAATACTATTTGTCTCCCATAGCTGGACCACGGGAAACAGGGGAAGTAACTTGTCTTTCTTTAGTATCTGAACTTCTTAACTAGCTTTGGGAGCAAAGAGAGAGAGAATGATTCTACGGAGCAGAGTTTTCTCAAAGCATGGTCTACACAGAATCAATGGTGAGGGTCAGAATCTGTACTTTGAATAAGTATTCTCCATGACTTATGCACACTGAGGTTCAAGAAGCCCTGGTATAGAAAGAACCCATGCTGGGTACAAGGAGCAAGGGCGAAGTGGATGTCAGGCTTCAGGGAGGAAAAATAGAAGTAGAGGATATGGGAGGCTGGTAAATCCCTTCCTCTGAGAGACCAGGGCTGTTTCTTCTCTGGCTTCCAAGGCTATGGATAGCCCCAGAACCACAAAGCTAGACAATGATTGGCCACTCCAGGGTCACTGAGACTCATCACCCCAAACACACACACCCTTGCCCCAGCCACCCCCAAACACAGGTTCTGGCCACTGGACACAAGGGCACCAAGGGACCCCAGCCTTACATTTCCTCACAGGCCAGATAGAGTTGAACTGTGTAGTCCCTTCAAAGTTCTAGCCTTTCTGGGCTGCTCCTCAATTCTCTGCTCTCCTGCTTCATAAGCTGTTGCTAAAAAATGTTAGCTACACTGCACAAAGTGGAGGATACAACAGAAATACACTGAATGAGAGACTGTCTCAGGCCCTTTATAGACCCTTGGAGGTCATGACCACTTTTTACTATTAAACATCCCCTTCCTCACCCCTCCCCAAAATACACATGTATCATGTCAATCAACCTAAAAGAGGCCCTCATCCTATGTCAAATATAATGTCTTTGATGTTAAAAAAGTAAGGAAAATGGCTGTTATAATTCTGAATTTTAAAATATATTCATTTTGTTCTTATAATTCAAACTTTATTACATTTACATGAAACTATTGAAGAGTTGAATTGCAGTTTACAAGTTGACTGAGTTGACGTTTTGTAGGCATTTAATGAAAAATTTGTGAACTTTGATTTTCCAATTTTATATTTTGGAACCAAAACTTTTTTCCCACATTGCAAACTTTTTTTTTTTTTTTTCACTGTTTGGCAGGGAGAGATCCTTGGCTGTAGAAGTGTTCAGCTGTTGGACTGATGCAGTGATAACCTGCGAGTCCCTTTTTTTCCTCTTTCCACCTTCTAGTCTCCCTCCAGCGCCTCCTCTTGGCAGAACCTAACCAGAAATCAGCCAACAAAGGAGTCTGGGAACCAGTGTCCTGTGTTAAGTCACCATGATGCAATGTTTGCCTCCATGATAGGCAGCCTATTCCAGAGGCCACAGATCAGGAAGGCTCAGACCAAATTACGATGATCAAATCTCAAGGGTTATGGAATATATTTGAAGCATAGAGCCAGAACCAAGGGGACAGATTTACAGGAGGTTGATACACTTGGGAATGCAAGCAGGACAAAAGTCCTGCACAGTCTCACAGCCTCAATCATGTGTTTCGCTCTGCAGTGGTATAGTTATGAGGACCAGAACTGAGATTGAGTAAGGGGATCAACTTGAGGAAGATGCTTGGAACCAAGGTATATTCATTCTATTGAGAGATGTTTAAGGGCAGGTAGGCTTGGCCACAGGTCTTTGTCAGTGTTCTGGGAATCCATCCTTTTTGCCCGCATTTCTTGGGTAGAGCTTATGGGGGGCCGGAAGGTGCCACCAGTAGATAGTCAATTTAGGGATGATACGGACACAAACCCCAAGGTGGCATAATCTATACCTCATGGCCTATGATTTGTTTTTTTCTATCCTTTTCTGCCTGTAAGTAGCACTCTTGTTTGCCCCATCCTTTTGTAGTCTATTCCATTTATTCTGTTTTACATGTCTTGCAGGTTGCTAACTTACTATAGATTGAGAATCCCAAGTCTGAAATTTGAAATGCTCCAAATTCTGAAACTTTTTGAGCACTGACATGACACTCAAAGGAAATGCTCATTGAGGCATTTTGGATTCCAGATTTCTGGAATGGGGTGCTCAACATATAAATGTAATGCAAGTGTTCCAAAATCCAAAAAGCATCCCAGATAAGGGATACTCATCCTGTATTTTTAGCACATCTTTTGAATTCTGCCTATGTCTCACAAATGACTTGCTTACTTTGTATCTGTAGTTAATACATCTGATGAGTTTCACCTACCTGCTTTTCTTGTCCTCTGTATGAAACTGAATATTCTCACATAATAGAGTAAACACACATTATAGCCAGTATCATAGAGAAAAGTACAGAGGAGTGAGGTTGGGCTGAGGGAGACAAAATAAATAACAAGCAGAAATCCAGTTTTATGTAGTTTTCATACAGATAACCATTTTTCTAGTTGCATTTACTGAGTAGTCTCTTCCTTCCCTGCTGATCTGACATGCTATTTCTGTCGTGTGTCCACATTTCATACATATGTGGGTCTGGCTCTAGGCTCTCTAGCATTGGTCAGTATGGACACCCAGTGCCTTCGTCATTGCCTTATTTACTGCAGCATTGAATAAGTTCAGATATCTGTAGGGCAAGTTTTCCTCTCCCAAATTGTCTTCAGAAATGCCCTGACCATTCTTGGCTCTTTGTTCTTCCAAATAATAATAACATATAATTTTATAAATGCTTATCAGATTTCTTCCAAAACAACGATACGGATTTTGATCAAAATTGCTCCATAGATTAACCTGTGGAGAACGGAATCTTTCCTTCAGAGAACTTGATATATATCTCCATTGTTTGAGTCTTCATTAAAGTTTGTAATTTTCTCTGTAATGGTTTTAATTCATTTATTGTTAAATGATAAATTCATTTAATTTATTGTTAGATTTATTCCTAGGTAATTTATGTCCTCTAAGACTATGGCAAATACTATCTTCTTTTTAATTATTTTTGCTTCTGGTGTATGAAATTATAATTTATTGTTTATATTAATCTTTTATTGAGCTACCTTATTAAATTCTCTTATTATATTGAAGTATTTATAGATTATTTTGGATTTTATATGTAAATGATCATATCATAAGCAAATAGTGATGATTTTATGTTTCCTTCCCAATCCTGCGATTGATTTGTTTTACTTAAGTTAATATACTGGCAAGAACATCTAAGGATAAAAAGGAGTGGTGATCATGCACATTCTCGCCTCGTTCCATATTTTGAAGCACAAACTTCTAATATTTCCACATTTGCTTAATTTTTTAAATGTACTTTTTATTTATTTACCTATCACTTTTAAATTATTATTTTATCTTAGAGACAGGGTCTCGCTATATTGTCTGGGTTGGTCTCGAACTCCTGGCCTCATGTGATCCTCCCACCTTGGCTTCCTAAAGTGCTGGTATTACAGGAATGAGTTGCTGCAATCGGCCTACATGTGCTTCTTGTCATGTTAACTTTATTCTCTTCTATTCCTATTTTACTAAAATATTTTTTCTTTAGTAATAAACTAATGATTTTTTTCAAATGCCTTATCTATACCTATTAAAATTAAATATGATTTTTCTCTTTTAATATAGTAGTATGGTAAATTACATTTATAGATTTTCTAACATTAAATCAACTTTGCATACTTGAGTTATACCCAACTTTGTCAGTTTATTATCTTTTTTATACACTGTAGAATTTAATTTGCTAATACAATCTTCTATTTATGATTTTTGCTTCTATAGTCATAAATGAAACAGCCCTATAATTTTTCCTTTTCTTTTCATCATTGTCTGGTTTTGGTATTGGGGTTACAGAGTCCATATAAAATGAGTTGGAGAGTATTTCCCTGTTTTTCTAGTCTCAGGAAAAGTCTTTTATAAGACTAGGGTAATCACTTCCTTTTAAAATTTGTGGGAACTTGCCTGTAAATCATTTGGGCCTAGTATTTAATGTGGGATTATTTAACAATACTGCTTGTATTTTTGTAATCGTTGAATTCTCAGATTTAAAAAAATTTCTTCTTAAGTTTTGTTATTTTCCTAGGAAACTGGGTATTTATCAAACCTTTCAAATTGTTGTTGATAAAATTCCTATTTGCTTGTTAATCTGTACTTTACCTAGAGTGTGTTCCCTTTTTAATTTGTATTGTTACTTGTTTGTGAATAATTTGTCTTAACTTGTTACAGATATTTAAATTACAAAAGTTTTTAAATTACTTACGTGTATATATACATATGTTAAATATACTTCTATGTTACTTCCAATGGGTCGGAGGTGATTCTTACGTTGTGAGAACGCCCTTCTCTTGCCCTTGAGCAGGTGGGGCTGTTTCTTAGAAGGGAGTGAGCTTGGGCTGATCAACCAGTGCAAGGCACCCAAGATAATACCTTGGTGTGTTTCGTAGGCCCCTTGGGATGTCAGCAAAAGCAGAAATGGAATGATGTTCAGAACAGAGCTGTAAAATGCAATGCCTTGTGTCCCCCTCCCCTCCAAGCATCATTCTAGGGCTGCCGTCCCAGTTTTGCCCCCTAAGGGACAAGCTTGTGAGTGAGTGAGAAAGATGTGTTGTGTCAACTAGACTACTACAGAATTCACAGCTTTTCTGTCATTGCTACAGCTATTGAGACCTAGTGACCTGAAGCTGAGAGCAGTGGCTCACACTTATAATCCCAGCACGCTGGGAGGCCAAGATGGCTGGATTATCCGAGGTCAGGAATTCAAAACCAGCCTGGCCAACGTGGCAAAATCTCGTCTCTGGTAAAAATTACAAAACTTAGCTGGGTGTGGTGGTACGCGCCTGTAGTTCCAGCTACTTGGGAGGCTGAGGCGGGAGAATCACTTGAACCCAGGAGGCGGAGGTTGCAGTGAGCCGAGGTCACTCCTCTCCACTCCAGCCTGGGTGACAAAGTGAGACTCTGTCTCAAAAAAAAAAAAAGACCTGGTGATCTGACATATAAGTGGGGAGAAAAAGCATGTCACAGTATGATGCTATTTTGTTGTGGCAGAGGTAAAAAGTCAGTGTCGGTGGCAATACATGTCTCATATACACACATACTGATTTGTCTCAGTGTTGGAATTGTGGGTAATTTTCACTTTTGTTCTCACTCCAGTATGCAACACTTTTGTTTTTCACAATAAACATGCTACTTTTAGAAACAAAAATACATAAAGCTATTGTACTGTGAAAAGGAAAAGATGTGGCAATTATGCATGACTGTAGTTCATTTCTTTGGATTTGTCAGGTCCTGGGTTGTCCACAGGAGCTGTCAGGTGACAGTGGAAACAGCTTGGCCAAAGGGCTAATGTGTCAGTGATAAGGGCGACTTGAGTAAAGATTCCTTACACCCTGGGAAGCAGCTCTCTGAGAACAGGTCAGAAATCCATTGTTTGTGAATTTGTGTCTATAATTCTGGTGTTGTCTCTGCTTATTTCCCTCTGTAGTGTCTAGGCTTTCAATTGATCTTCCTGATGGTGAAGCCTAAGTCAACATTGCTCATGAATATGACCGACAGCATTTATGCTTCCATTAAAGCCAGATACCAAAGGGGGTTCAGGTTACCCTGGGGGTGAGGGTGTCGTTGATTCAAGAAAACTCCATAATGAGGGATTTATTCAGGAAAACAAAAACAGAACTACTTTGCGAAATGTCCTTCCCCACTTGGAAATTCTCTTTCTGGTGCTACCTAAAGGTAGGTATAGGAAAATAATTTTTCTCACTAAAGTGTCCAGGAATCTGCCTCAAGGGGCTGGTTCTTCCTGAACCCAATATTGCATCAGTTAATGGTTGTGAAAGGCTGTGAAAGCTGGGGACTTAACAGCCTTTGTCTCTGTGAACCCAAATAGAGAGCTTTAATGGCATACATCTTATGGAAGCCAAAGCAAAGAGGATGGCTATTTTTAACTTGAGGCAGGAAAATGTGACTGGAAAGGAAACATCTGTCCCAAACTATTCTCTTGAGCTTTATATAGAGGTCCCATCTATCATGAAACCATCAAAAATAAAATAAGGTGTTTGGTCCTGGCCTGGCTCTGAAAGAAAAGGGCAAAGCTTCCTTACTTCACATTTCTCCTGCTTCTTGCCTTTTGAGTTGGGCCTATGGCCTGGAAGAGACCACCTCAGAGGCAGTGCATGGGGGGATGGCTGAAGGACAACCTAATTCCTGTGAATTTTGTGGACCCCTCCTAGTTTAACATCTTCAACCAAAATGGCCCCACCCTTTAAGGTTCAGATTTTGCAGAATCCCCAGCCAGGAGTCACCAGACGTCTAGTACTAGGAGAGTAAGACCTTCTAAGGTCTTGGTGCTAAGGTCTCAATTTGGAAATAAGGTCTTGGGACCTTAGAAGGTCTTACACTCCTAGCACCAGACCTTTGGTGAGTCCTGACTGGGGAGTCTACAAAATTTTCTTGGTGGTTCTGTCTGTTGGTCCTTAAGCAGAGAAGCCATTCTTTCTTCCATGGGCAGCAAGAAAGTTCCTTATTTTTCAAAGACACGCCAGTCTCCTGTGTATCTGGCTGAGGGGACAAAGGGGCAAGGGTGAGCCTGCCAAGTGTCAGAGATGTTTTTGCCTCAGTAGAAGCATTATACATCATTCCTGGGCACACAGAGCAAGGTCAAGTTCACCCATCAGAGCCTCAGGATGAATTAAGTGTTGAAGAAGGTAGGGTTGCAGCAGATGGTGCTCAGGTTGTGCACTGCACAAATCCAGGAGCTCCATATAGACTGGAATCTATGTCTATTCACATACACAGGAGATGGAGAAGAGGAGAAGCAAGACAGTGTGTTGTTGGCTCAGGGGTTCTCAGTCTTTGTCTTGGAGAATTGATCAGAATATTCATGGTGCAGTTCTGTGTTCTTTTTCTCATTTTCTCTTCCTCTTTTTCTTTTTATTTGATTTTTTTTTTCTCTTTCCTGTTTTCAGTCAAAGATTGGGCCAGGAGAAGAGCACTTTACTTTTTGTTTTCCAAATTGAGTAGAGAGTTGCCAGGAGAAATGACAAGGAAAGAATAAAAGAGCATGCAGGGATCCACTCCCTCCCTCTCCGGGTGCTCTCTCTGCAAAGCACTGTCTGAGCAGCAGGGCTTGGAGGGTGAGAAACAGGGTTGCCAAATTGCATAAGTCTCTAAAAAGATCCATATGTCTGGGCTGCACCAAGCCTCTGAGCTCAGGGAGGGGGCCAATAACATCATCTGCTGGATGGGAGTGCAGTTCCCTTCCTCTGGGGAGGATTAGATGTCAGCTTGAATAGATGCTGTTAGGCTTTTGATGACCCAGATTGGGAATTCGGGGTGCCAGTGTTTGGGGTAGGGAGGAAAGAAGAGGAGCACAGAGCAGAGCAAATAGGAAAGATCAAGTTTGTAAGCTAGAGTCTCTGAAACATTGAGTAAGAAGGGAGTTAGAAACCCTGGGACATTAAGTTTTCTTTGAAATTTTTTCCCATGCCAGGACATTTTTGGGGAGCCACTGTGCAGATGAATGCCAAACCATTTGCCCACTTCATGGGACGTCTAGACTCTTTATTCCCACAATTAACTGTCTATAGACAAGGGAGAGCTTACTGTCTTCCCCATCACTTCTTTAAGCTCTAAACTGTAGCTTCCTCTAGGGTAGAGGGTAGCAGATGGTGTACAGCTGTGGGACACATCTGGTCTTGCGGGGATCAGAAGAAGACACAGAGGCCAGTTGAAATCCCAGTGGCTACCCTGGAGGCCTGTCTACAAAGATCAGGGTGGTACCCCTGACATCTACCCAGATCCCATCTTGGGCAGACTTCACATTTTTCCTTAGTCCCCCATGCCTCCTCTCTACTCCAGCTTTAACTGGATTACAGGGAGATGATTTTGTTAGAGTGGCCAGGCAGCTGCTTCCCAGATGTGTGCATTCTGCAGAAATGGTCATATCCAAACTGGAGAGCTTTGGGAGGGTTGGTTGGGGACATTAGGGACAGGGCCTCGGAGATTCCTCTGAGGATGTATTAACCTATGGGGAACAAGCCCGGCAACCAGCTGAAGACCCCAGGGTAAAAGATTGGAGCTAGAGAGGGATTGGGAAGGTCTTGGAATGTTCTCAGCTCTCCTTTCCAAAGCTCTGTGTCCAAACATATGACTTTACTACATTTGCCAGATGACCTGACTCATTTAGCATGTGTGTGTGTATTTTCTAAACAAATAGAAAATTATCTTCTCTAGGAAGGTCTTGAACCTACCACTTCTCACCTGGAATATCACTGGTATCTACTCTGGTCTCCCTAGCACCATTCTTGAGTTGCTCCTGTCCATTCTTCACACAGCAGGTAGAGAAAAGTACAGTTGGCCCTCCATTTCTCTGGGTTCTGCATTTGTGGATTCAAAAATATTCCCCCTAATATTGCATCTGTATTGAAGATGTGCATACTTTTTTCTTGTTATTATTCCCAAAACAATACAATATAATATCCATTTACATAGCATTTGTATTACATTAGGTATTATAAGTAATCTAGAGATGATTTAAAGTATCCAGGAGGATATGCATAGGTTATATACAAATACTATGCCATTTTATACCATTTTATATCAGGGACTTGAGCCTTTGCAGATTTTGTTACCCACAGTTGGGGGAGGGAATCTTGGAGCCAATCCCTTGTATTTAAAATTAAAACTGGACCATCTCATTCACCTGCTGAAAACCCTTCAATAACTTCCTTTTCTTTGAAAATAAAATAAAAAACTCTTCTCTTCTCAGCCTCCATAAGACCTAAAGAGGCTGGACTCCAACCTGCTTCTCCCACCTCATCTGGTAGACCCTCCCCCTTGCTCCAGCTCCTAAAACTCCCCAAGCTTTTTTCCAACCTCAAGACTTTACTCAAGCTGTTCCTTTGTCAAATTGCTTCTCTCCCCTGCTCACTTTCTGCAAAGTGGCTCCCCTTCCTCTTCTGGTCTTCCCTAACCACCCAATTGAAAATAAGCATCTCACCATTCCCTTTATTCCCTCTCATAGTATTTTATTTTAGAAACTCATCATCGCCCTTATCACATTTTACAGTGACATTGACTTGTTTATTTCTTGTCTTCCCCATTTGATTGTAGGCAACATGAGGGTAGAAATCAGGTGTATTTTGTGCTCTGGTGCAGTGTATGCCAAAAATAGACTTACAACATTTATTAAATGAATGAATAAAGTGTATCTTTATTTTCTTTTGAGTATTCTCCACTCTATTGCTTCCTAAATACATATTTTACTTCACACATCAGTAAAAAAAAGTTTTAACGTTAGGGACTGACCTAGGATTGTCATATACTATTAGAGTCATTTCATAAAGCAAGGTCTTTTTTGCAACCTCAAGATAAGAGGAGCAAAAATGCAGAAAAAGTAAAATCCTTTCCATGAAAGCACAGTTGGTAATATGACACAAGTGGTCTTTGTTTTATGAGGACCTGCAAAGATGTTGGCACAAATAGCGCCTGTCTGCTGATTGACACTTGGAAACCTTAGCCCAAACTTACAGCTTGTACACGCTATGACCCCACCTGGCCCTGGTAGAGTTCTTAGTAGAGTTCTTCGTGACTCTGAATGTCTGTGTGGCCCTGGACAAATCATTTTCCTTCTGTGGGGCTCAGTCCTGACCTATCAGGATGCTAGGGTTCTAAGAAGAAAGTGAGGTGATGGCTGAGGCCCCGCTCAGCTCTAAATATACCCACAAACTGTAATATAAAAGGGAGGCAGAGCTGTGCTTTCTACTGAGGGGACTACGGGTGACCCATGTCTGAGCCATGCACTGCTGCTGGTTGCAGGGAGTAGGGTGGTCATTTCTTTGTGTGAGGGGCAGCCAAGGGAGAGAGGGGAAGCAGCCAGAGTGGGTGGCCAGTTCCTGTCTCTGACCCTCGGGGCAGCGCCTGCAGCTCCTGCCAGGCTCCCACACCTCGGCTAAGAATAGCTCAGCTCTTTCCTGCTGGCCTGCAGTCCTCCGGAGCCCAGAGGAAAGAGAACTGGACTGCCTAACCTCAGGCTAGGCTGTCCCTTCCGGCGATTCTCTCCTCCGCTCTGGGGACAAAGGGCTGCCAGGGATTTCAGCTCTAGCCTCTGACGTTCCCATCTAATAATAGTGCTGTGGGATACAGGGCAGGGTGGTATTCAGGCCACCTTCTAAGGGTTGGCAAGATGGAGGCCTTCCAACTGAAATCAAACGGTTCCTAGTGCTAAGAGTTGGAGAATGGGTGCCTAGGGAAGAGAAAGTCATCAGGGACTTCAAGGTAAGCTGAGGTCAGAGGAGGGAGCATCAGACTGAGGCTCAGAGCGAAAAGGAGCTTCTGGTTCTGAGTAGGACCAAGGTGGGTCTGGGCACCTGCGTGGACACCCAGCTCACAGCTGGCTCTGAAGCAGGCGGCCTGAAGACGACACTAGGGGAAACGCCCTAATGACAGATGGTTCACTGGTCCAGAAAGCAAATCTGCATCAGGGACTGGCCCCGTTCTGACACCTGAGGTGACATCAGGACCACCACTTAGCCCCAGTGACTAAGGTGACCATATAATTTATCACCCAAACAGGGGCACATTTGACCATGAACAAAGGCTGTTTGTTAACAATCACACCAGGATGGCGTGCACAGGTGGGGATTGTCCGGGGAAAGCCAGGACTTCTTGCTCTAGCCACTATACATTGCTGAGTGTCTGTGTTCCTCTCTCCATAGATTTCTCAATAAGAACACATGAGATGCAATCAATTAAAAAAGCACTTTAGAAATTGTGGCACCACAGAAATACAGGGATTATAACCAAGCTTCCCTGCATTTCACATGTCCTGTCCTTTCTGCATAAATCATGTGGAAGGAAGTTAATTATAGCCGCAGAGGAGCTGTGCTCCAGGGCTAGGAAAGAAAGGAGAACCTTTCTCAGGAAGTCCCGTTGCTGGGCTGGGCTGGGGGCTGCCTGGACGGAGAGATAAGCTGCACCGATGGGTCGGGAGCAGCAGCCTTGGTGGTTTTCTGCTGCCGAAGTCCTGGCCTGCAGGAAACCCCAGGGAGGACCCCTGCATCCTCTTTTATAGCAGAATAATCTTAGTACCCAGTTAACTGCCCACAATCTATACAACTCACTTGAAAAAACAGGCCTAATGTATATTAATTAAGGAGTTTGTTAGGGGCAGATACTCTGTTATGTGTCAGATTCTGGGTTAATTTCTGCAGATTTAACAACAAACAGGACAACAGTCCGTCTTCTAAGGAACTCACAGTTGAGCAAGTGGAGGCAGAGGGCTAAATGATTTGTGAAGTGATGGAATAATGCTGTTTTGGTGGCAATACCTGTTCCAGAGCCTCTTTTTCAGATTATTGGAGACTTTCACAACCGCCCTTTAAACAGATGATAACTGTCTGTAAAGGAACTGCATTTGCTAATGCAGTGAAATTTACTGAGAGGCACGATGGAATATTGTGAGGAATATAGGTTTTGGAGTCAGTCGGACCTGAATTTGAATTTTAGCTCTTCTAACTCACAAATTGTGTACTCTTCATCAAGTTTCTTTTTTCTGTTCTCTCTGAATGTGATCAGCAAGTCTCTTAACCCTTCGGAGTTGCCTACTCTGTAAAAGGTAGATAGTAATAGCACCCGCTTCATAAAGCAGTACTTCTACATTTTAACTTATGAACAAATCACCTGGGAATCTTGCAGAAATGCAGATTCTGACTTAGCAGGTCTGGCCTAGGGCCTGGGGTTCTGCATTTTTAACAAGCTCCCAGGTGGTGCTGCTGCTTCTGATCTGAGGACCACACTTTGAGCAGCAAGGTCGTAGGATGTTGAAAGATCAACTAAGTGCTGAGCACACATCTAGCAAATAAGTTTAGTGCTCAATAAATGTACCCATTACTACTCAAATGTAATGTGAAACATGGTCATTTATCTTCATTCAAATATCTCCCCACCTTATCATAAGTCAAAAGAAAATGTCTTAAGTCAGGGAAGCACTCCCTACCACATCTCTAAGGGTACCATATGAGGCCAGTTCTTTTCATCGTCCATGACATTAGGAAGAAGAGAGGAATAGAAGATTCAGAATGTATTTCTCATAGCATATAGTTCAGCGGTAATTTTACGGCCCCCAAATCCTCCTGATGTGAGGAGTGGTGGGAACTCTTGTTGAACTGTGGCATCTCTCCTGCTGAATGTGGATGCTGTGAAGGTAACACTTTCAGGCCCAATGTGAACAGCAAATACCAACGGTGAAGTGCAGATATCCAACACATGACTAAAGGCCACATATTTTTGTAAGCTTTGGTGGTTTTAAGATATGGCCCCAAATTTGTTGATGCCTTTATTATTGAGAGGCAGGCTCTAGGTCCCCCGCCCCTTAAATCTGAGCTAGTGTGTGACTGCTTCAACTGCGTAACACAGCAATGCTGCTGTGTGACTTCTGAGACCAGAGCAGAAAGTGCCCTGCAGCTTCCCCTTGTTTCCTTTGGAATGCTTGCTCTCCTGACACACTCCCTGTCTTGGATCCCAGCTGCCGCATGCCACAGGAGAGGCCCTGCCTAGGCGCTCTGGTTGACAGCTTCAGCTGAGCCCAGCCTTTCAGTAATCCCAGCGCAGGCACCGGGCATGTAAACGAAGGAGCTGCCAGATGCTTCCACCTCCCAGTTGTTCAAGTTACCCCCAGCCATTCCAGCTTTCCCAGCTGAGGCCCCAGGCATGGTGGAGCAGGGACAAGCCCTTCCTGCTGTGCTCTGACCCACACACTTTATGAAGAGAATAAAATGCTTGTTGTTCTATGCCAGTAAGTTCTGGCATAGAGCAAGTAATTTGTTCCTCAGCAACAAATAATTCAAACATAAACATTATTTTTTTATTTAGTTTAAAAAATAAATATGGTACTTAAGCAGAATACGTATGGAAAAAAAATTTTAAATGTCATATTTAAAAATTAAACTTTATATAAAATTAGCTGAGCATGGTGGCACATGCCTGTAATCACAGCTACTAGGAAGCTGAGGCAGGAGAATTGCTTGAACCCGGAAGGTGGGAGTTGCAGGGAGCTGAGATGGCACCACTGCACTCCAGCCTGGGCGACAAGAGTGAAACTCCATCTCAAAAAATAAATAAATTTAAAAAAATAAAAATTAACATTAACATTTATCTTGATAAATATATCTTATTTACATATATTAAATATTATGCATATTATTACATATTATTTATTTGTTACACAGTTATTAGTCCATTAGGTTTTTAAAAGTAAATATCAACAGCTGGGCCTAGTGGCTCCTGTCTGTAAATTTCAGCAACTTGGGAGGCCAAAGCAGGAGGATTGCTTGAGGCCAGGAGTTCAAGACCAGCCTGGGCAACATAGCGAGACCCTGTCTCTACAAAAATAAAATTAGCTGAGATTTTGAGGTTACGTTGAGCTATGATCAGACTACTGCACTTCAGCCTGAGTGACAGAGCAAGACACTATCTCAAAAAGAAAAAGTAAGCATCAAATCTCTAACAAATTAAATTTAAATTCCACGATTAAGTATTACATCATTAGCAGAGGGAGATTACATAGTGGGAAAAAAATCAGGCTTTGGAATCAGACAGAACTGGGTTTGAATTCTAACTTTAAAACTTACTCAGTTGTGTGATCTCAAGTGGTTTATCTTTCTATATCTCAGTACTCTAATCTATTAGTTTATTAATATCTACTGCATAGGGGCTGTGGAAGATATTGAATAGAAGTAATTGTACCACATAAGTAATAATAATTATTGTTGTTATTATTTCCAGAAAGATCTCTCAAGGAAAATGTGCAGTGATAATTACAAGGTAGTTACAAGGGCAATAAGTGGTAAGTGTAAGATGGGAACCTAAACAACCTGTTATGAGGCAGACGGAGAGGTTTCTGAGGAAGCCGCCCCTAATTGAGTCTCAAAATGAGTAAGAATAACTAGGTTAGATATTCTCAGACTTTGGAATTTTTTAAATTTCCAAAAAATGTTGGGGACAAATCTAGGGAAAAATACTTTTAAAAAATCAATTTTCTAGGATGGGTGCAGTGGCTCACACCTGTAATCCCACCACTGGGAGGCCAAGGCAGTAGAATTTCTTGAGGCCAGGAGCTCAAGACCAGCCTGGGCAATATAGTGAGACACTCTCTCTGTCTCTTAGAAAAGTAAAAAGAAAAATTTTCTAAAATTTTATGTAAATTCAAAGAGCCAATAATAGCCAAGCCAATCTTGAAGAGAACAACGCTTATATTTATATTTTTATAAATCAAGATCTATCATAGAGGTAGTAACTAAGGTAGTGTGGTTTTGGAATGAGGATAGACAAACTGATGAGTGGAACAGAACAGAGTCAGAAACACGCTTATCTGTGTTTGGTCACATGATTTATGTCAAAGGTGACAACTCAGAGATGATGACAATACAGAAGAGCAATAGACAGGTGTGCAGAGAAGAAGAAAAGAGTATCACAGAACCCAAGGGATGAAGGGATGAAGGAACTTCAAGAAGAAAGGAGAGATCAACAGTGTCAAATACAGTAGGTGTCTATGAAGCGGAAAAATTACTTTGAATTTGACTTGCAATGCGATGTTAACACCTTAAAATGGGCCCTTCCAGTCAAGTGGACAGGAGTCAGATTATAGTGTTTTGCAGAGTGAGTAGAAGTGATGGGTTAGACATAGGAAGCCTGGGCTGTTCCTCCAAGAACCTGGGTGAGAAGGGAAGCAAAAAAGTCACAAGTGTATAAGCAACAGGTGTTGCTTATTTATTTGTTAAGGCTAGCGGAGACTTAAAATATGTTTCTAAGCTGAGAAGATGAAAGTTGAGAGGAAAAAGAAAATACATGTCATTGAAGATGTATTATATTGCTAGTCTAGAGGAAATTCAGTGTATTCCAGGAGAGAGAGGAAGATTAAGCGTCAAGAACAACAGGTGGATAAACTGAATTTTATGTATCTTTGAATGTCTCCAGAAACTATTATAATAATAGCATTTCAGTTAAAATAGCCTCAATGCTTGGACATTCTCAGTTATGTCTCAAAGGTCTTTTAGCTGCTTAAAAAATGTATTTTGAAATACTTTGGGCATAAAAAAGGCTATAAAGAGCAATGTAAAGTACTTATGAATCCTCCATTCACCTTAAGAAATGCAACATTACCAAAAGAAGTGAAGAATCCTTTGGCTCTCATTTCTGATCATGACTTCTCCCCTCCCCAATATCTTCAAAGGGAATCCTCATCCAGAGTTTGCTGTTTATTGTTCCCGAGCATTTCTTTATACAAAACGTATATTTGCACTTATATCTAAGGGATATATACATTGTCTTACACTTTTGTATATTTTAAATAAATGACATCATACTGTATATTCTGCAACTTGGTTTTATTCCTCAATGTGTTTGTGAAATTGATTTTTGCTGACACATGTAACTCCAGTTTATTCATTTTTACTGATGCGTGGCATTCCATTATGTGGATATAACATAATTTATTTATTTCTCACCTATTGATATTTCCGGTATTTTTCAATTACAAACACTGACATAATGAACATTCTTGTACATGTTACCACATACACATATGCAAGAAATTATTTATGGCATATACATACCTAGAGGTAAGATTGCTGAGTTGTTGACAAGTGAATATGCTCAGTTTCAGTAAAGCTAAATTCACAAATTGTTCTTTGGTGTGGTTGTTGCTATTGATCAGGTCTGGAAAAGTCTCAGCAGTTATCTCTGCAAATATTTCCTTTGCCCCATATCCTCCATCCTTTCATTCTGGAGCTCTAATTGAATACTGATCAGAACTCCTCAATATGTCCTCTATATCTCTTAACTTCTCTTTCATATTTTCTACCTCTTTGAATATCTGAGCTGCATTTTAGCAATTTTTTCATTTCAATTTTTTGTTTTTGAGTCAGAGTCTTATTCTGTCCCCCAGGCTGGAGTACAGTGGCACAATCTCGGCTCACTGCAATGTCTGCCTACCGGGTTCAAGTGATTCTCATGCCTCAGCCTCCCTAGTAGCTGGGTTTACTTGCACCACCATGCCTGGCTAATTTTTGTACTTTTAGTAGAGACAGATTTTGTCACATTGGCCAGGCTGGTCTCAAACTCCTGCCCTCATGTGATCCACCCACCTCAGCCTCCCGAAGTGCTGGGATTACAGGCATGAGCCACTGTGCCTGGCCTTTATTTTTGTTTTAATGTTTTATCACTTCTTCACCTTTTGGTTAAGAGCAAGTGTATTATCTATTTTATCATTTACTCATTCAACTAATTATTTCTTCAGTTGTACTTTATTTTAAATCATATATTTTAATTCTAATCCTTGATTTTTATGTTACAAAATACATTACACGGGTACAGGATTCCAAAATTGGATTGCTTCAAGAGATGTTTATATTTTTAGGGTACAGATTATTTATCAGATATATATTGTAATATCTTCTCTCAGTCTGTCATATGTCCTTTTTAAACATGATTTCTTTTGCTCTATAGAAGTTTTCAACTTTAATGTAGTCTAATTCATCAGTCTCTTCCTTTATGATTTGTGCCTTTGGTATCTGGTATAAGTTTTTTCCTACATTGTAATCTTAAAAATATGATCTTAGAATTTTATCCAAAAATCTTGAGTTTTTACATTTTGTCTTTAATTCTATTGGAATTAATATTGATTTTGTAATGATGTTGGTATCCAGTATTACTACTTTACATGAGGCTCATTGGTCCAGCATTAATTAGTGACAGGCATACCTCAGAGATATTGCAGATTTAGTTCCAGACCACTGCAGTAAAGCACATAGCTCAATAAATCAAGTCGCACTTTTTTTTTGGTTTCCCAGTGCATATAAAAGTTATGTTTACCCTATACTATAGTCTATTAAATGTGAAATAGCATAACGTCTATAAAAACAATCTACATACCTTATTTTAAAAATACTTTATTGCTAAAAAATGCTAATGATCATCTGAGCCTTCAGTGAGTAGTAATCTTTTTGCTGGTGGAGAGTCTTGCCTTGATATTGATGGCTGCTGACTTATCAGGGCAGTGGTTGCTGAAGGTTGAGGTGGCTGTGGCAATTTCTCAAAATAAGACAACAATGAAGTTCACTGCATTGACTTAATCTTGCTTTCAGGAAATATTTCTCTGGAGCATAAGATGCTGTTTGACAACATTTTACCCACAGTAGAACTTCTTTCAAAATTGGGGTTAATACTCAAACCCTGCCACTGCTCTGTCCGCTAAGTTTATGTAATATTCTAAATCCTTTGCTGTATTTCAACAGTGTTCAGAGCATGTTCACAAGCAGTAGATTCCATCTCAAGGAATCACTCTCGTTGCTCATTCACAAGAAGCAACTCAACTCCTCGTCTGTTAAAGTTTGATCATGAGATCACAGAAATTCAGTCCCATCTTCAGTCTTCACTTTTAATCCTAGTTCTCTTGTTATTTCCATCACATGTGCAGTTACTTCCTCCACTAAAGTCTTGAACCCTTCAAAGTTATCCATGAGGATTAGAATCAACTTCTTCCAAACTCCTGGTAATGTTGATATTTTGACCTCCTCCCATGAATCACGAATGTCCTTAATGGCATCTAGAATGGTGAATCCTTTCCAGAAGGTTTTCGATTCACTTTGCTGAGATCCATCGGGGGACTCACTATTTATGACAGCTATAGGGTTATAAAATGTATTTCTTAAATAATGACTTGAAAGTCAAAATTACTGCTCGATTCACAGGCGGCAGAATAGGTGTTATCTTAACAGGCATGAAAACATTCATCTCCTTGTACATCTCCATCAGAGGTCTTGGGTGACTAGGTACATTGTCAATAAGCAGTAATATTTCGAAAGTAATCTTTTTTCCAGAATGGTAGGTCTCAACAGTGGGCTTAAAATATTCAGTAAAGCATCATGTAAATAGATCTGCTGTCATATCTGGGCTTTGTTTTTCCATTTACAGAGTACAGGCAGAGCAGATTTACCGTAATTCTTAAGGGCCCTAGGATTTTCAAAAATAGTAAAGAAGCATTGACTTCAGCTTAAAATCATCAGCTGCATTAGCCCCTAACAAGAGTCAGCCTATCCTTTGAAGCTCTGACGTCAGACATTGACTTCTACTTAGCTATAAAAACCCTAGATGGCATTTTCTTTCAATGCATAGCGGTTTCATCTACATTGAAAATATGTTGTTTAGTGTGGCCACCTTCATCAGTGATCTCGCCTAGATCTTCTGGATAACTTGCTTCAGCTTCTACATCAGTACTTGTCGCTTCACCTTGTATATATGTTATGGAGATGGCTTCTTTCCTTAAACCTCACTAACCAGCCTCTGCTGGCTTCCAGCTTTTCTTCTGCCACTTCCTCACCTTTCTCAGCCTTCACAGGATTGAAGAAAGTTATAGCCTTGTTCTGGACTAGGGTTTGGCTTCAGGGAATGTTGTGGCTGGTTTGATCTTCTATTCAAACCACTAAAACTTTATATCAGCAATAAGGCTGTTTCACTTTTCATTGGCATAACAATTTTATTTCCTTCAAGAACTTTTCCTTTGCATTTACAACTTGGCTGTTTCATGCAAAAGGCCTAGCTTTTGGCCTTTCTCAGCTTTCAACATTCCTTCCTCTCTAAGCTTAATTATTTCTAGCTTTTGATTTAATATGAGACATGTGTGACTCTTCCTTTGTACTTAAACACGTAGAGGCCATTATAGGGTAATTAATTGGCCTAATTTCAATATTGTCATATCTCAGGAAATAGGGAGGCTTGGGGAGAGGGAGAGAGAAGGGAGAATGGCCAGTCTGTGGAGCAGTCAGAGAACACACAAGATGTATCCATTAAGTTCTCTGTCTTTTATGGGCACAGTTGATGACATGCTCCAAAAATGACATTAGTAACGTCAAATATGACTTATCACAGATCACTACAACAGATATAATAATAATGAAAAAGGTTGAAATATTGCAAGAATTTTCAAAATGTGACACAGAGGCAAAGAGTGAGCACAGGCTGCTCAACAATGGTGCCAATGAACTTGCTGGATGCAGGGTTGCCACAAACTTTTAAATTGTAAAAAACTCAGTATCAATATGGAGAGACACAATAAAGTGAGGGGTGCCTATCAGAGTCAGTCTTTTCTTTATCAATCTTAAATGTCATTCCTATCTTAGATAAATGTTCCATGTATGTATATTTCTGGATGCTCTAGTCTATTCCATTCATTTATATTTCTATCCTGTGTCAATACCTCACTATCTCAATGACCATAGCTTCGAAATAAATCTTGATATATAGATGGTAGGGGCAATCCCCTCCACTTCATCCTTTTTCTTCAAAAATATCTGGACTATCATTGAACTTTCACTTTTTCATATAAATTTTAGAATGAACTTACCCGGAAAAACCATGCTGGCTTTAAAAAATTATAATTATGGCAAATAAAAAGATTAAATTGGAGATGCAGGAGAGTTCATGATATTAAGTCTATCTGTACATGAACATCATAAAGCTAATTGTTAAGTCTTTTTTTTTTTTTGAAATGAAGTCTTGCTCTGTTGCCCTGGCTGGAGTGCAGTGGTGCTGTCCTGGCTCCCTGAAACCTCCACCTCCCCGGTTCAAGCTTTTCTCCTGCCTCAGCCTTCCCAGTAGCTGGGACAACAGGCGTGGGCCACCATGCCCAGCTAATTTTTGTATTTTTAGTAGACATGAGGTTTCACCATGTTGGCCAGGCTGGTCTCAAACTCCTGACCTCAGGTGACCCACCTGCCTTGGCCTCCCAAAGTGCTGGGATTACAGGCATGAACCACCGTGCTTGGCCTGTTTAAGTCTTTTTTAATGTCTCAAAACATTTTATCATTTTCTACCCCAAATAAATGCAGTTTTGCTGTTAGATTCATTCCTGGGTAACTACTGCTTGCCATTACCAATGGTATCTAAAAAATTTGTTGTGCCGTATAGGAAGAAACCAACTTTTGTACATTCATACAATCAGTAACTTGGAACTTGAATGTATTTTAAACATACAAAATCAAATCAACAGTGAATATGACAGTTTTGTCTTTTCTTTTACATTTATTTATTTCTTTTTGTTTTCTTGCTGCACTGGCCAGAACAGAAAGCATGATGTTAAATAGAAGCAATGAATCTGGACATCTTTGGTCTGTTCCTGATTTTAAACGAAATGTTTCCGACATTTCACCAGGAAGAATCATTTCCTTTAAGTTTAGACCAATGGTTCTCAAACTTCTGTGTGTATCAGAATTTCCTTGAGCAGTGAATCACAACAATTACAGATTGCTGGATCCCAGCCCCATGATTCCTGATTCAGTAGGTCTCAGGTAGAATCAGAGAATTTTCATTTCTAACAAATTTCCAGGTGCTACTGATACTGCTGGCCCAGGGACCACATTTTGAGACTCACTGGATTAGACATAAATTTTGTTGGAGACTGACTGCTGTTTTCAATTCTCTTACCTATTCTTCCCTTCCCCCTTGGTAACAGAACCCTGATTTTTAGTTGAGAACATTGCAGCCCAGGGAAAAGACTACAATTCCCAGACTTACTTATTGTTAAGTGTGGCCATGTAACTAAGTTTGGGCCAAGAAAATTAAAGCCAAGTTTTGTGTGAGATGTCTGGGAAGACTCCTTAAAAGAGAGATGTTCAGGTTATATATTGCTATGAAGGAAACTGCATAACCTCAGAGGCTCAAAACAAACATTTAACTTTGCTCACAGTTTCACAGATCAGGAATTCAGAAAGGGTCTGGCTGGATGGTTTATCTCTGATCCACATGGTGTCAACTGAGATAGCTACGGCTGGGGCGTCCACTTCCAGGATGACTTCTTCACTCTTACGTCTGGCACCTCTGTGCTCCTTGATCTCTTTTCACGTGACTTCTCTTCCTCCAGGGCCTTTCTATGGAGCTTGGGCTTTTCCCACAGCATGGTGGTCTCAGAATAGTCAGCTTGAGCCTGGTTGCTAGGAGGAAGGAAGCAGGAGCCATGAGTCCAGTTAAGGGATACGCCTGGAATTGGCACAGTGTCATTTCTGCACACTTTATTGGTCAAGGCAGAAAATCTTTCAATATTCATGGGAGTAGAGAAATAACTCTATTCTTTGGTGGGAGAATGGAAAGGTCACATTGCAGAAGAACATTCAGGATGAGAGATATTGCTGTGGCCATATTTGGAAAATAGGAACTGCCACAGGAGGGATGGGAAGCAGATGTATGATGGCTGTCTTGGACCATGAAATTGAAGCCAAACATTGTGATGGCCAACTAGAGAGAAGCCTAGGTCCCTGATGATGCCATAGAATCATTATACCATCACTGTTGTTAGCCTTTGAATGCCACATGCACCAGAAAGAAATGATTTTTTTTTCTCTTGATGTTTGAAGGAGATTTCTGTTATGTGCAGATGATTGTAATTCTAATTAATACAATACTCTTTTTAACATGAACCAGTGTTAACCTTTGTTAAATTTTTTCTAGAATCTATAGCGGTAATCATAGTTTTTTCTTTAATTGGTTAGTATAGAAAATGATGGTAGTACATTTTTTCAATTTTGTGTATGTGTGAGAGAGAGGGGAGAGAGAAAGATTTAATACATTGCTGGCTTTGATTTTCTAGGCTTTTTTTTTTTTTTTTTTGAGACAGAATCTCGCTCTGTCACCCAAGCTGGAGTGCAGTGGCACCATCTCAGCTCACTGCAACCTCCACCTCCTGTGTTCAAGGTATTCTCCTGCCTCAGCCTCCTGAGAAGCTGGGACTACAGGTGTGCACCACTATCCCTGGCTAATTTTTGCATTTTTAGTAGAAACAGGGTCTCACCTCGTTGGTCAGACTGGTCTCGAACTCCTGGCCTCAGGTGATCCACCCACCTTGGCCTCCCAGAGTGCTGGGATTACAGACGTGAGCCACTACACCTGGCCGATTTTCTAGTATTTTGTCTTGAATTCTGTATCTCTGCTTATTAATGGGTTGATATGTGATTTTTCTTTCTTACTGTCCTAGTATGCTTTTGCTTCAAAGTTCTATTAGCCTGGTAAAATAAGTGGTTAGTATTTCTTCTTTGTCTATTATCTGGAGGTATTTATATATATTGGAATTACTTGTTTCTTGACTGTTTTACAGAACTCACCACTAAAATGTCTGAGTCTTAGGTGAGAATGTATCTGTGTGGGTAAATTTTTATCCTTATTCAACTTATTTAATAATTATAGCAATATGCAGATTTTCTATTTATTTTTTAGTCAGTTTGATGTGCAATATTTTCTCTTTGACTGAAGTTTTCAAACTTTAACATATGTAATTGTTCAATAGTCTCGATATTTAAAACTATCTTCTATGTCTATAATTATGAGTGATTTTAAAATTCCAATATTCATTATTTTCCTTCTTTCTTTTTTAAAAAAATTAAAGGAAGGAGACCACCTCTCTTATTGCCTCATACCTCAGAAAAAGAAAGAGGAAGTAAAAGTTAAAGAAAGGCAAAAATGAGATCAACAGTCAGACAGCCCGATGCTGCACCCCAGGCCTGGTCTGGTAGTTAAAAAATCAACCCCTGACGTAACTGCTTGTATTATCTATAGATTCCAGGTATTGTGAAAGCATTGTGAAAGCATGAGAAAGCATTGTGAAACTTTCTGTTCTGTTCTGTCTTGATTACCAATGCATGCAGCCCCAGCCACATACCCCATGCTTGCTCAATAGCTCACGACCCTTTCACATGGACCCCCTTAGAGCTGTAAGGGGCAGGCATTTCTCTCTCAGGGAGCTTGGTTTTTGGGATGCAAGTCTGCCAAAGGTCCCGGCCGAATAAAGTCACTTCCTTCTTCAACCCGGTGTCTGAGGAGTTTTGTCCAAGGCTCGTCCTGCTACAAAATCAATCTAGTTACAAAGTGTCAGTCTTTAAAATCTCAAAACATCAACTTTTGACTTTGTTCTCTGTGTGTATTCTGTTGTTCTTTTTGCAATTTCTTAAGACATTTAACGTATTCATTTCCATTCTTTTTTATTTTCTAATATAAATATTTAAGTCTGCAAAATCACCACTAATATCACCTTTTCTGTGTTACACATAATTGGATATGTAGTATTTTACTATCATTTAAGCTTATGTTTTTTCCGATTTCCACCTTGATTTATTCTTCAGTACATGGATTTTTCAGAAGCATTTTTAAATTTTCAAAAATCTTGGGTTTGTTATATTTTTTAAAAAAACCACTTAGTTCCATTTTGGTCAGAATAGACAGTATCTATGATATGACAACTTTCCTACTTACAGAGACTTGTTTAATGACCTAATAATACATGTTCATAAGTGTTGCTTTACTTGAGCAGGTGTACATTTGCCAATTGGTAGATTCAGAGTACTATATATGGCTACTGGAATAAATGTTGATAATATCATTTAAATCTACTAGTAGTTGATTGCTTAATCTATTAATTTAATATTGTTGTGGTGATTGCATTAAAATATTTCACTAAGTATGGAGATTTTTGATGTTTTCTTTTCATAGTTCTGTCAATTTTTGCTTTATATGTTTGAAACTATATTATTAGGTATAGAATAGGATAGAATTAAAACAATATTTAATTATCTTAATCTTCAGTAAGCTTTTTGCATTAGTCTTTCTTGTTTGATATTAATATAAATACATGAGTTTTTTTCTATTAATATTTGCCTGAATTACTAACTTGCCTCTTACTTTTGACATTTCTGCATCTTGTGTCTTTACATTTAAGATGTGTCTTTTGTAAACAGTATAAAGCTGACTTTTTGTTTTAATCATCTCTGTCCTTCAATTGGTAAGTTTTTAGTCTACTTGCAATTATTATAATTATTTATTCATTTAGATTTATTTCTACCATTGTATTTCATGTTTCCTATTTGTCCTACTTTTAAACACTCTTCTTTCTTTATTTTTGTTTTTTTAGATAGGTCATTTTTCTTAATTCAATTTTTTTCCTCTTACAGTAATTTGGAAGTTCAGTGTTCTATTTCAATTATTTGAGAGGTTAGACTTAAACTTTTAGCAGTATATTAATCTTAACAAAGTCCAAAATTAATACCTCCATTTTTTTTCAACTTTTGTCTTACATGATATTGTATTCTGTTAATTGAGATCTATTTTCATTCGTTTTTCATCAGCAAATATTTATTGAGTGCTTACTATATGCCAACACTGTCATGGTGGCACACAATACATCAGTAAACAAAATCTTCTAAAATAAGAATTCTTAACCCCCACCCTTATGAGGTCAGCCTATAGTTAAGAGTTCTAGGGGTACTTTTTTTTGTCCCTACTCCACCACACCCCGGAAGTCCAGATGCAAAAAGAAAAATTTTCTTGTGATTTATCTTTATATAAACTGACAGAAATAAAAGTGGAAATAAACAATTAAATTGCA
This sequence comes from Macaca thibetana thibetana, assembly GCF_024542745.1. Classification (NCBI taxonomy): domain Eukaryota; kingdom Metazoa; phylum Chordata; class Mammalia; order Primates; family Cercopithecidae; genus Macaca; species Macaca thibetana. Next base: position 155,190,244 of record NC_065578.1, on the reverse strand, counting down.
CATACACACACATTTGTAAAATATATATACATATATGTGTATGTGTGCATATCCATGTGTGCATATAAACAGACACAGATTTTATAAAAATATATCCCTATGTAGTTTAAAGACTCCTATTTTTCACAGAGCTGATTATTAAAAATAAAAGGGAAAAAAAGCAGAAAAAGAAAAAAAAGCATACCTTCTAATTACCCCTGTCTGCATCAACCACATTCCTCTCTTTTTACAAACATTTTTGGCATTTACCTCCATATTTCTTTTAAAAACATGCTTACATTACCACTTCCTGATATTTTATTTCAGTCGTTACAAGTAAATTCCCGAGGTTGGCAGACCAGGTTTAGCTGTTTTGCTTTACCTCCTCCATTATACCATTCACTCTCCTGCCCCACAAAGTTAATTCCAGAAATGACAATAGATAGTTCATTTTGCACAGTTATATCCTAATACTGATGTGGACCATCTTTATTTTGCATTTACTATTTTAAATTATACAAACTCTATTTAAAGGTGAACAAAGTAACTTAAATATTTTCTGCCTTTTCTGAACTACTTTTTATTTTCCCTGCTAATAAACATAGTCTTGAGTTTTTACTTGGTGTGGGTTTTGTTTATCTATATAGCTGAGTGCTTGATAAGTCTTTTGTCTCTGGAAACACATATCTGGCCATTCGGGGTGTTAAAAGAAAAACTTTAGACAAATTCAATTTAGCAGAATTAATTAATTAATTAATTAATTTAATATGAGACGGAGTCTCACTCTGTCACCCAGGCTAGAGTGTAGTGACGTGATCTCGGCTCACTGCAACCTCCACCTCCGGGGTTCAAGCTATTCTCCTGCCTCAGCCTCCTGAGTAGCTGGGATTACAGGTGTGTGCCACTACACCCGGCAATTTTTTTTTTTTTTTTTTGTATTTTTAGTAGAGACGGGGTCTCACCATGTTGGTCAGGCTGGTCTCGAACTCCTGACCTTGTGATCCATCCGCTTCTGTCTCCCAATGTTCTGGGATTACAGGCGTGAGCCACTGCACCAGGCCAGCAGAGTTTATTTAAGCAAGAGTGATTCATGAGTCAGGCAGTAACTAGAATCAATAGAGGTAGCACAGAGAGCAAAGTGGAGCTCTCTGAAAGTGGAGCTCTTTATAGACAGGAGGAAGTGACACACAGAGATAGCTTGCTTGGATACAGCACTGCATTTGCCTTATTTGAACATGGTCTGATTAGCTGGCAGCCTGTGACTATTAATTGTTGCAAGAATATTCTTAAGGTGGGTTGCCATTTGTGTACATGCTGAGGTTGCAGTTTGCTATGTAAGAATTCAGAATACGGAGGCAGCTTAGGCCAAATTTAATTGAATTTAATAGGGGAAAATATCTTGAACTATTTTGTTGTCTGGGTATTGAAACTTTCTGAACTAGCCCTCTGGCTTTCTTTTCAATAATATTTTCCATCTTGTGTTTTACTTTAACCTGGGTGATTTTCAACTCTTTTATTACATTTTGTTTTCTGAATGTTGTTTCTTTTCTTTTTTGTGTTTTGTTTTTGGCATTCTGGGTTGTTTTTGGTAATATCTTTTCTTCTCTCATCCCTTTGAGAAAAGAAAATATATTAGTATCTTTCCACATCTCTGTGAGAATATTAATGATAGTTCTTTTAAAAAATGTTTTTTTCTTCCTGCATAGTCTCCATTTTTTCTAAGTTGCTTTACCACACTGTTTACATGGTTTTTGCTTGTTTGATTTGGTTTAGATGCATCATGATAGAGGCTTTCTTTGATATCTAATGGCCCTTGAGTGTCTGTTCGTATTTACTGGCTATGGGAGCACCAGTGACCTGATTGGAAGCTCTGAGAGTGAGGGTTTGGGTTGCGGCTGAGACATATCTTTGGGGAACTCCTTGGCATCAGTAGCTTTGGATCTTCCTCTTGTGTTTGTCAGAGGCTCCAGGAAGTCTTCCATTCTCCTGTCTGGGATGTTTAGTGCTAGCTGCATACGTCCTGGGAACTAGTGAGAGAACAGGCTAAGGATCTCAGCATTCAATTGATGCTCGTTTTCAGAATTATGCACCTGTCCTAAGCAGGGCCTGATGTCTGGAAGTCTCGTGATTGTCTTACATCCTTCAGTGACTAAATCTCTGGTCACTTTTCTGCATTTGGGAAGGGACAGTTACCTATGGTATAGGAGGAGGAACAAGTAGGAGGGAGGTGGAAATGTGGAGATTAACTGCTTCTTAAAATGACTTGCAATCAATTATTCCATTTTTAACTTTACCTTCATTTCCTAGAGGTTCCTCCTGCCAGTTCTAAGCTTTTGGGAGATTTTAAAATTAAAAGTCTGTTTTTTTTTGTTTTGTTTTGTTTTGTTTTGTTTTTAATTTCCCCAGTATAGGATTAGGATTCACCCTTGTAGAGTTCTTCTAAGTCAGTTGCTGCTCTTTGATATGTTTTTAAGCTTCCAGTATTTTACCATTACTGATTTTCTCCTGCACCTCTTTATTCCTGTGAATTAAAAATTTTCTTTGCTCCCATTTTAGTGGGGTTTCAGAAAGGGATAACAGTAAATGATAAAATAATCCTTGTATGCATCCAGAAGTAGCATGCATTTTTTCTGATTCTCCTTCGGTGAGTAAGCATGGTTCTTCAGGAAGTGTGGCCCTGTGGTTCCACCAACAGTGCTCTCCGGAGGTCTTGGTTCAGGTCCCACAGAAAAAAGGCCTTATTTCTTTTCCTCTTTATTATGGTTTAAATCAAAACTTCTATTTGACCAACTGAAAAAATTCCTCTGGACAGCTTGGCATGGAGCACGGATTTATAAATCTGATTTCTTATTCCTTTAGGGATTTCTTTTACATTTTGAGAGCTCAGCTTTGTATTTAAAAGGATGGATGTCTCTCAGGACTGGCAATGGTTACTTAGGCAGATAATGTTATACTGATCCATTCATTTTACAAGCAGTATTTAATCCTATGTGTACCCTGTGCTTGAAGGTATAGAGGGATATGTCCCTATTGTACATATGTCCAAGAGGACTAGCTAATTGAACAGAATAAAGCAGATTTGAGCAGTGTCCCTAGTTGAGCACAAGAGGGTCTGCCAACACAAGATTTTGGAGAACCACAAAGTAACATATAAGGAAGGGCACGCCTACAGGTTATAGTCAAAGGAGGCTTGGAAACACAGCAGGAATTGGATCATTGGAAGGAGACATTTTAATTTGACACACACACAAAATGGAGAGTTAATATTTCCTGAACCTGAAGCTGTTATGATCAAATAGTGTTTCACCAGAGAATTCTGAGAGCTTTATATATTGACCATGGAGACAAGGAGGGACAGGGACGAGCAGAGATAGAGAAACCAGCTAGGAACAACTGTAATAGTCCATGGACCAACTGTGTCTTTCACATTCATTTTTTTTTTTTCTTTTTGGAGAAAGGTAATTTGTAAAGGTCTCAACTATTTCAAATGTGTGCGTTGTTTTTTTAAAATTTGATTTAGGATTCAAACTTTACTTCAGTATCAGAGGACTCTTTGAAGTTCTCTTAGACACATTATCTAGAGTCATTTGCTTGCCAAATATTTCTAAGTAGCAACAAAAAAATTAAATTCTTTGTAGTTAAAAGGCCTTTCTAGATGTGAAAAAGAACATTTGCTCATAACACCATTTAATTCTGCTTTCAGTCTGTGACCTCAGGCATCCTGAGACATTCAAATCCAATTTATTCTGGAAAATGTTTTAGATTTCGAAATTTTAGATAACTAGAGCCTATATTTCATTTAAAAAAAAATTTAGTACTCTTTTTAATTTTAACATAAGAAAATCAAAGAAGCAATAATTACTGTAAATAAAAAATAAAAATGCATTTTTTAAAACCCCAAGAAATTTCCCCAAATTTCACTTAAACACTATCATAAATCTATGTAATAATCCATAAAGGTTTCTGAAAGGTATAAAGTATTTAAAATGCCAATTACATTTAATTCTCATTAGTTCTAATTAGTGAGTATAGACAAATACTACGTTCAAAAATACCATTTTTAATATCTAATACAAATTAGGTTGTCCTTTTACCTGCTTATACTTTTTTTTATTTATTATCCTTTCTCAAAATGCTTTTTCACTCTCAATCTTCTTTTTAGTGATTAGGTTTTTTGGTTCCTATACTTTCTTCACAGACTTTTCCACTTTTTTAGAAAATGTTTTCACTTAACAATGTGGCGAAGATGACGATGATAACACACAGGTTTAAACAGCACAACAAGCAATGCAAGCAAGATAGAAGCCATCTTGCAGGCAAAGCAGCTAGATCCGACTGCAGGGCACCCTATGCCCTCCTGCCCAAACTTGTGTTCAAATTATAAGTTTTCACTGGCCCCAGCATGCAGATATTTTATAGGTTTTCAATTAGGGTACTGCATGTGGGATAAAAATGGATGCAAGCCATTACAGGGAATATTTGTAGAGTGAGAATTCAGGCAGTGAGAGTTATCTATATTGTGTTCTGTGCCTCTACTGTCTTGTCTAAAACATGCTGGGTGAAAAAAATTTTAATTAACAAAATATATACCAAAAAAATACAAAAACACAAAAAGGAAGACAAATTATTATATTTATTTTCTGATGGTTTGCATTCTGTCTTCTGATCAGACAACAAATCCCTTTGTGGAAATGACCTCATTTTACAATTCAGTCCAACAAATGATGCTGGCCGCCCACGTGGTGCCAGGCACGGCGCCAGGCACTGGAGGCAGGGAGCCACTTATGACGCAGACGGAGCACCAAGGCTGAGCTTGTAAGCTCGCTCCGGAAAGTGTTTGTTTCCTCCCAGTTTCCATGTCTGGATGCCTTGTATCTGCCACTAGGTAACTGGGTTATTTCTCCACAGCACTCCCCTCTCCAAACAAAAGCTTTCCCCAACCATAACCAGCAAGACAAAATAGGAATCTGGTCATTTATGTTGATATTCTCCCAAAACGTGGTTTTAATTAAATAAGAATTAAATTAAATAAGATTAAAATAAGAATATCAATTTTTAGGTCGCTATTAGTTACTTACCTTTGTTTATAATGCTTATATATTTTAGAGCAAAATATAAAGAAATACAAACAGGGAAGTGCAAACTTCCTGTATCTACCTCCCATTAAACTTCAACTTTAGTTCTAACCATTTCTTTACCTAACTCTGTTTTTCCTATTTTGTAAAAACAATCTTTTAAGTGTCCAGTGCCACGAAGTCCTAGCTTTTCAGAGTTTCAGAAACTAGAGTCTCTTTCTTTCTCTGCTTCAGGACTTCTGATAGTTCTGGGGTCAGAAGCCGGTGGTTATTTACGTACCCTTACTAGAGAAAGGGCATTCTGTTTTACTCTTTGCTGCCATGAATAGACTCTGACGCATTTTAACTGGCCGGCTAGACTTTCAGAGGAAATCTGGCTTTAAGCTCTCAGAAGTGACCTTCCTCTTTCTTTTTCTTTCATAGTTAGAAGAGGAGGCCAGGCGCGGTGGCTCACGCCTGTAATCCCAGCACTTTGGGAGGCCGAGGCGGACGGATCACGAGGTCAGGAGATCGAGACCATCCTGGCTAACACAGTGAAACCCCGTCTCTACTAAAAATATAAAAATTAGCCGGGCGTGGTGGTGCGCGCCTGTAGTCCCAGCTACTCGGGAGGCTGAGGCAGGAGAATCGCTTGAACCCGGGAGGCGGAACTTGCAGTGAGCCGAGATCGTGCCACTGCACTCCAACCCAGGGTGAGACTCCATCTCAAAAAAAAAAAAAAAAAAAAAAAAAAGGAAAGAGCAGGAAGACAATGGCAAGCACTGACAAGCACTTACATACACAGTCAGGGCAAAGATTTCTTGCAGTAGTCAGGGTCAGACTGGCTTCTTCCCCTCCTTGCCCTTGAGACAGTCACCCAGGCTGGAATGCAGTGGAGCGATCTCAGCTCACTGCAACCTCCGCCTCCCGGGTTCAAGAGATTCTTGTGCCTCAGCCGCCCAAGTAGCTGGGATTACAGACGTGTGCCACCATGCCCGGCTAATTTTTGTATTTTTAGTAGAGGTCGGGTTTCGCCATGTTGCCCAGGCTGGTCTGGAACTCCTGAGCTCAAGCGGATCCAGCCCGCCTCAGCCTCCCAAAGTGTTGCGATTACAGGCGTGAGCCACCGTGCCCCACCCTCCTTGTCTTTCACAGCCCTTAAGTGCAGTATTTATTGAGGAGGATATATATATATACTCCCCAGACCAGTGCTCCCTAGAAATATATCATGTCACATTTGTCATTTAAAACTTAATCGTAGCCACATTTTAAAAAGTTATCAAAAAAGGGTGGGCGGAGGGATGGTGGGGACTGGGCGAGGTGGCTCACGCCTGTAATCCCTGCACTTTGAGAGGCCGAGGGAGGTGGATCATTTGAGGTCAGGAGTTTGAGACCAGCCTGGCCAACACAGCGAAACCCTGTCTCTACTAAAAATACAAAAATTCTCCTGGCTGGTGGCGTGCGCCTATAATCCCAGCTACTGAGATACAGAAGGCTGAGGTGAAAGAATCACTTGAACCTGGGAGGTGGAAGTTGCAGTGAGCCGAAATCACTGCCACTGCACTCCAGCCTGGGCGACTCTGTCTCAGAGTCTCAGAGTGAAACCCTTTATTTAAAAAAAAAAAAAAAAAAAAAAAGTTAAAAAAAGACAAATTAATTTTAATAATATAACTTTATATAACTTAATACACTCAAAATATTGTATTTCAATGTGTAATCAATCTAAAAAATATTGAGATATTTTAGATTTATTTCTCCTTACTAAACGTACTTGACACTTACAGCTCACCAAATGCAGATGCTCAATTTTTACGGGAAATAATTGAGTTGAAGTGTATGATTTTATAAAATTTACAGTTGGAAAACTATAGTCACATACATAAGGTGTTCCAAATATACTTAAAATGTTTTCCGTTAACTGAAAAATCATTCTCCTTTAATATTTGCGTCCATATGTACAAAACTGGTCCAGCTTTTTTTCTTTTAACCATAATTACTTTAAACTCAATTTAAAGCAAAAGCTATCAGTTTCAAAACCATCAAGGTTAATTTATTAACTCTTGTGCGAACTCGGCATTATTAATATTGACTTCAAAATGATATTGATAGACTGAAAAGCAACTCTATAAGTATCCACAATGAGTTCTTCACACTTTTTCTTGCAGTTTTGGTAGCCAGTTTAAGTAATGCTATCCATTACAATTATAGTCTTCTGCATATTGACTCATATAAGAAAATGATAAAGATCGTTATTATTGATTAAATTATGAAAAGTTTTTATTTCATTTTAAAATCTTGTATCTGTCCAGAGAGGTCATAGATAAGCATTACCTTTCCTTGGAGTTTCAAGTTTAGCTCATTTATATGCAGTGTGATATCAGTGTGAAAACTTAAATCACATTGCCATCTTTTGTCTTTGATTTCTGAATATTTGGCAATTTTTCTTTATTTTCAAAAAATATTGAATTGGAATGAACAGTATAGTAAATCTTTGTAAAATTCTTTCACGACTCAACCAAAGAGCACTGTCAAAGAAGGCATGAGGTCATCGAACTCATTGTCTTCTATTTCTTTCAACAGTTCTATAAACTTGTGATGATTCATTGCACTTGCATGTATGCGCTGAATGATTTTAACAATGTATCCAGGACACATTTCATGGAGTTCGCTTCAGAAAATGAGCATAAATATTTTTAAGATGTATCATATAGTGAAACAAAGAAATGAAGAAAACATCAGTCCCTTTAAAAAATTTCCAGTAAGTCTGATTTTTAGCATAACATAGATGGAAAACTGTTTGTTGTGTTAGAAGCTAATTTTTTAATAACTAGCTGAAATTCTTCAATAGATGTAAAATATTGAAAAATACTCATGCCATGAGTTTGATATTTTAGGCCACGAATAGACAACAATTATTAGCAATTTAATAAGTGGTTAGGGACAAAATATACCCAAAACACTAATTGGGCAGTGTATTTTATATCTCATGATTTATCAAAAGCTAAAAACAACCACCACAAAAGTTGCAGTTTTTTAGATTTTGAATCAGCTGATCTCTGTTGTAGTTAAAGAGATCTTGTATTTTATAAGCGATTTTTTGGTGGCTTAGTTGAATTTCTTACTTTTGTGAAATATCTTTTTTTGTCTTTATCTTATAATTTTCTTAAAAAATTATATAACTGAAATAGTTTCTTTTATTATCCTTCCATCTAAAACATGTGTGTGTGTATATGTATATATAAGAACCAAAGCAAAAATATATTTGGCCAAAGTGACAAGCTGGGATCTGTAAAAAGTCTTAATTTTTTCTTGGATATTTAATTCTAATTTCAGGTAATAAATTCCATTGGTTCTTTTTTGAATGTTGAGAGAAAATTTATCAAATTTACTATATAGTTGCCAAAAACATCTCAATATTTTTGTACTTTATTATACTTAAATAAATTTTATACAGCAGCTTTCTCATTTTGCACATTAGCAAATAGCAATGCTATTCATTGTGAAATTTGCAATGTCCTTTTTCCAGTGTCCTCTCTTTCTCTCTTTTTTTTCAGTTCTCATCATAGTACTAGCTTCTGCACCTCTATGCAATTCTGCATCTGTAACATGCCTTCATTTTGAATTTTAAAATTTATCCATACTTATTTTTTAACTAGAAAAATAATTTAAATGTTACAATTACAATAATATTTTCATTTCATTACCTACTATGATTTATATAGGTGTCACTCTAATTGTGCTGTCTACATAAAAGATTCAAATAAACATATTATAATGTTACATCACTATATAGCAAAAAATTATTTAAACTGGATCAATATGTGGACATGAACTAAATTAATGATGCATTTACATGTAGTACTAGAAACAAGGCATGAGCTTTACATATACACTATAATACAATAACATCTTACGTGAGAAATAAAGTGAAATGGTAACCTACAAAGGGATCAAGCTATGTTATTGGAAAACTAGTTTACGCAGTTTCAGCTTTTAAATGTAAATTAATTACAATTACGTAAAATAAAAAAATTTAGTACCACAATGGAACTAGCCATATTTCAAGTGCTCAATAGCCATATGGTAGCTAGTGTTTACCATATTGGATACTGCAGCCTCTAATTATGTGGTAACTAGACCTGGTAGGCACCTAACTCAGTCTAAAAAGCCCTTTTTAAAAGAATTTTGATTCCGTTTCCTTGAGTGAATATTTAAAAACACACATGAACAGATATTTTAAAAACATGATTAAGCTATTATTTATTGTGACTCCTCTAAATAAGGATGTAATAAAATTGCAATATAAACTAAGAATAAAAAAACTCAACTTGCAGAAATCTAGCTTTCTTACTTTCTACATTTTTTTATAACATGGTATATCAAATAAGATTTCCATGTAAACCACGAAGCACAATGTCTGGAACATAAGAATTCACATGCTTATTTGTTTTTTCGCTATGTCATCTGATTGCTGATGATTTTGAGCCAAAAGAGGGTGGTGCTGTTGTCCATTTGTTGCTGCTGCTGGGGATGAGGGGATTGATGCTGCTCCGGGAGATTGATGGTTGAGAGCCAAGACTGGACTTCTAAGACAGCAGATGTCTCCGCCCTCAACCTCTCCCCCAACCCATAAACCCATCTCTTGACTGCCAGGGTGTCTGGGGCTTGCTCACCACATGGACTCAGCATCTTAAGCTGGTATCCTCCTGCTAGGCCTCCTCTTCTCTGACCACATATATAGAGAAAGCTGGCCACTGAGTGGAGGGCCTTGCTCAAGGGTAAGCTTGTGGGGAAGAGCAGACTAAGTCTTCATTTGGTGTTTTTTTCAGAAATAAGGAAGGGAGATCTCCTTCCTCTGCCCCCAATCCCTGTGTATCGGAATGTCCTACAGAGGGTAAGGGAAGAGGCTGCATAGCTTTACTCCCCTGGTCCTAAGGATTACCTTAGGACCTTACCTTAAGGAGAAGCCTCAAGCCCGTCTCCCATAATCGCAGCAGTTTCTACCCTGGCTAGTTGTGCCTATTAAAGATTTTTATATGTTCTAGGTTACTGAAGTTTGAGTAAGGCAGTCTCTACAGGAAGCAAAATTAAGGATTTTCCAATATTTTACATTTGGGGAGGATACCTCATCCCACCTTAAAATCGGTAAGTCTACTATTCAACTTTTGAATACTGGACTTCTAAACATTGTCAGGATACATTGTTATCGTAAATGAGGAAAAGGAAGTTTTAAGAGTAAAAGTCAGTATTTATTGAGAGCTTACCATATCCTAAATGTCTCATTAATCCTCAAAGCAAAATTAATTGAGGTTGTTTTTATCTGCAATTTGGGGACAATGAACCGGGGCAGCAAGAAGATAAATAACTTTACCAAGGATACACAACTAGTAAAGGGTGGAGTTAAGATTCAAACTTAGATTTGAATCTAGGTCTGACTCTAGATTTGATTTCTTTGCTCTTACACACGTGTGTGATATGTATCTATATAAAATATCCCTAGCTGGGTGAAGTAGGAATAATAGTTTAATTATATGCTAGGCGCATGCCTGTTATCCTAGCACTTTGGGAGGCCGATGTGGGTAGATCTCTTGAGTCCAGGAGTTCAAGACCAGCCTGGGCAACATGGCGAAACCCTGTCTCTACAAAAATTAGTAGGGTGTGGTGGCATGCACCAGTAGCCCCAGCTACTCAGGAGGCTGAGGAGGGAGGACCACTTGAGCCTGAGAGGTCAAGGCTGCAGTGAACAGTGATTGTGGCACTGTGCTCCAGCCTGAATAACAGAGTGAGACACTGTCTGAAAACAAACAAAATCCCTATTATTATTATTATTATTATTAGTTTTTACTGTTAAACCTTTCTGAAAAGAAATCTTAAATATCTACACAGTGATTTACTTACGTTTGCTTATAATGCTGATCCAATATTTTTGTTGTTGTTGCTATTGTTTAATTAATTTAACTCTCTTCATTTGAGGTTTAAAAATTGTCCTGCCTCCTACTTTAGAAAGGACTCAAGATTAAGACATAGGGCAAGATAAGATAATTAGCAGTAAAGTTCTGCAGACTACATCTGAAGGAACAAGAGAGAGTAGGCAATGAGGCACTGAAATTAAACTGATTGGCACACGTGGGCAATAAACTGACTGTAAGCTTTCTGGCAGCCAAAGCAAAAACTAAACATGTTGGATTGCATAGTTTTTGTTTCCTGACAATAAGATGGATAAAATTCAGCTGCAGACAACTTAAGTAGGAATTGATTGCATGAGCCTTTAATAAAGAGAATTGAACAACAACATGGAAAATATCTAACCCAGGTTTTATGAGACACAGAAGAGTCATTCAGATACTTTGTTGTCATATTGTTCTTAAATAAGAGCAGATGCCCTTACATACTAACCTGATACTTGTTAAATCATCTCTATAAGGCTGTAAAAACATAATGCTGTGCTTCCTTTAAGACCTAAAATCATGATTAGAACTTGGAGATTCTCTGATGGCTAATTTATGTGCAATTCTCTCAAATACTAGATTCTTTAACAATCACTAGTCACATGCTAAATACCTGTAAATAATGAGGAAATCCCCTAAACAATACAGATTTTTCCAGTGTTTATGAGAGCTGTAAGCTTTAGGTACAAGATAGCAAAGAAATAAATGTGTCATTGTGTGTTGGAAAGTTAAGACCTCAATTTGTAATCCTGACCAGACAGACTGACCACTTCAGGTCCTACACTTACGTGATATGTATCTACATAAAACATCCCTGGCTGGGTGGAGTAGGAATAATAGTTTAATTATATGCTAGGCACTGTTTGAAAATATTGTCCACATTTTTCAGAAGAGAAAACAGAGGCTTAGGAAATTGGAAAATTAAAGGCCCTATCCAAGTAGCCTGACTTCAAAGCTACTGTTCTTCCCAGAGCAAAATACTGATAGAGAGGCCTAAGAATTCTAGTCCAAACTACTTATGAAAACGTGACTTTAGTCTGACAAGTCATTGGCCTTGACATTCCCACCTGTATACACCTTCTCAAAGAGAACTTCTCTACCGTTCTGTTGGTTTTTTTCTGAAGAAGGCTTCTATTAGATACCACAAATAAGTAAAAGTGTGAAAAAGTAACTTAAATAGTAGAATAATTCAATTTAACTAGTTGCAGAAGATTGTTTAAAACTGCCCTTTTAAATGTGGATGAATGATTACTTGTTTCTATGATTTAATTATGGCATAATTAACATTATTAATGTTCCTTCTGGCAATAGCTGAACTACAAATTCAATTGCTCCTTAAGACCTCTCTTGACAAAGACAATAAAACAATGCCCCTCGTTCAAAGGAGAAAGGCTGGCCTTCCTGTTTCCTATGGCAGAGACACATGCACCAGCAAAATTAGTTTTCTTAGTACTAGAAAGATTTAAAAAGAAGCAGTGTTAGGTCAATGCCCCATGCCAGGCCATTTAAAATTGGTTCTGTATCTGCTATGAAAATCTGACTAGTCTAACATTGCTGGTTTCCTAGAGATGCTAAAGAAACAGGAGGCTAGCCTGGGTCTGTATTATGTATTAAATGATGTTACATTACCCAGCTATCCTTGATGATTTCACAATGTGGAGGAAACTTATTCTTTAATAGAGCTTTGTTTCTATACAAAGCACTTTGTAATAGTAGCAGTAGGAATAGAAAAGTGGGTGTAGATAGGAAGTCAAATTACTGGACTGAGGGACCATAGTGATTTGGAGCTACAGAAAGAGACAAAAAGGACAGGGATTTTACATTTCAGCAGCTCAGGTGATGCCTTAATCAGCAGCAGTAGGAAAGGTAAGAACCAGATAGGTTTGGATGGTAGAGGGTAAGGAACCTTGTATATAAATCTATTTGAAAGCAGATGGTTGGGTTCAGCAAAGGTCCTAAAAAATTAACAGACACCCTGCCTGCCTTGTTTGGGACCTATGCTGTCAGTTACTATTCCCCATTAATATTGACACAATGTCAAGATTTCCCTAACAGTCTGATAAAGGTCTGAAGGAGGCAAAAGAGCTGACACTGCCATCTCAAAACCTGATCCCACTTATAGAACCAATACCAGGTTATCCATCCATCTATTCTTCCATACATTCAGGTTCATTCATATACAACTAACAGGTGTTTCTATGATCCAGGCACTGCAGGCTAGATACTGGAGATGAAATGGCTAATAGTGCAAGTTGCTTGTAGTCTTATTGGAGAGACACACGAAAATGGGCATTAACACCAGTATGCAATGATGGGGAGTAGAAGACAGCATTATGCAAGCACATAGGAGCATCTAACTCAGCTCAGGTGAGTCAGAGAAACCTGCCTGGAAGAGATGATATCCAAGTGAAGACCCTAAAGATGGAGAAGGGATGGCCAGGTGAAGTGGCGAGGTAGGAGCCTTCCAGGCAGAGCTGTAAGCAGTCAGGAAGGTTGGAGCATAAAGGATGAGGTGAGGTGAGAGTTTGGATGAAAGACGTAAACAAGCCAGATCATAAAGCACCTTGCCTTATTCAACTATTTGGACTTGATTCTAAGAGCAGTGTGTGCTGTTTACTAAAGGATTAGAGCCATATCTCTGCCTTAAGTTGGAAGGATGGTGTAGGTTGGGTAGAGCTTCAAGGAGTACTTCGTTGTCTATGATCATCTGGGGCTAGAGTCAGAGCATCAAGACCTTCGGATCATGTCAGTGGGAGCATCTTAGGAACTCAGAGTCAAGGGTGATAGGAAATTTTGCCCCAGTGTCATTTGGCACTCTACTGTCTGACTCCCTCTACCTTCCACTACCACTTGAGCATGCTTATCAAGGAATAACAATAACCTGTCTTTCGTATGCACTTGCTTTGTACCAGACACAATGTAAGCATTTTACAGCTTCTTCTTAACAACTCTGTGTTGTTGGTATTATTATATCCATTTTACAGATGCGGCAACTAGGCTCAAAAACTTTGAGTACCTTGCCCCAGGTGGCATCGGTAGTAAGTGACAGAGGGTAGATCTGAACCCAAGCAAACTGATCCTAGAGCTCACATTAATCACTGCAGGAAATATAAAAATGCAGGTAGCTTTCATTTCTTTAATTTGGATGTTATCATATTGCAGGGAAAGAGTCCGAGATAGAACTACAAAACTTTTTGTGGTTTTATAAATATAGCCACATGTTTTATATGTAGAGAACATTAAATATGCCATTTAACAATTTTTAAGTGCAGAATTTAGTGGCATTAATGACATTCATACTGTTGTGTAGCTATCGCCACTATATGTCTCCAAAACTTTTCCATCAGCCCAAACAGAAACTTGGTACCCATTAAGAAATAACTCCCTATTCTTCCTTCCCTAGCTCATGGTAACCTCTACTTTCTGTCTCTATGAATTTGCCTACTCTAGATACTTCATGTAAATGGAATTGCACAATATTTATCCTTCTGTGTTTGGCTTCTTTGCCTGGAACAATGTCATTAAGGTTTATTCGTGTGGTAGCATGTATCAGAACTTCCCTTACGTCTGAAAGAGATTTCATTGTATGCACATACCACATTTTGTTTATTCGTTCATCTGTTGATGGACATGGGTATTTTCCACCTTTTGGTATTGTAAATAATGCTGTAATGAACACTGGTGTACAAATATCTACTTGAGTCCCTGCTTTCAAGTCTTTTGTATAACCGCCTAGGAGTGGAATTGCTGCGTTATATGGCGATTCTGTGTGTAACCTTTTGAGGAATCACCAAGCTGAATATTGGCAAAACCACAAAACTTTAAAGATGGAAAGAATCCTGCAGAGAGGATTCTTTCTGCTCAGAGAGGCTAGATAACATGCCCAGCATCTCACAAATGGCAAATGGAGGAGCTGAGCTTTGTACTCAAGCCTGTCCCTATTGTCAAGTTAACTCAAGACCCTAAGCGTGGATCTGCTCTGTGGCATGGGGATACCTGGTCTTACATGTTGGAAATGGCTCTTAGTTTTGTCCATCTGCAGATGGAGTACAAAATGTTGTGTATTTGTGAAAGTGTTTAATTAGTTCTTTATATTTGGCATTTTACTTTTTTTATTTGTGGGTTTTTTTCATATTACCTGGGTTCATATTTTTAAAATGCACCTTCATTGTCGGTGAACAATGGAAGACACAGGAAACAAAACACTTTGTTGTTATTGGGTATTGATGCTGGTTTTCCCTTTTTTGAATTTTCCCCAAAGTATTTCTCTGTAGAGCTACTGTAATCTGATGCTCAGTAAACATCCTCTTAGTTGGAATGCTGTGGGTTTTTGTCTTTCTTGGGTGTGCTTGTCACTCATCTCTTGTCCAATTTTCTTTGTTATATTATAGATTGAATTTCCAAATGCCGCTTCGTAGTGCTGACAGCCTTTCTTTCCGAGGATTCCTTTCCTGTTTAAGACATTTCACACACCATTGTTTAAGCACAAGCACATTTAATCTTGAGCCGATGATAACATCTCCTGCAAGACTTCTGCTTCTCCTCTGCTTTATGGGTGTTTGATTCCATTCATTCGTTTTGTGTAATGTCCTTATTACAGAATGTATTCTGTTGTGGCTTCCTTTTTTCTTTTGCTCTCTAAGCAATTTAGTTGGCCATTTGGGGGGTCATATTACTTTTTGTCTGCTTAGGATTTTAAAGTCTGTTCTCGATGAGGCTGAGAATTAGTCTAGCATGTTTCTCAGTCTGCTTTTTCATTTTTACTTGCATAATGAAAGCACACTCAAGAGGAGAACTAGCCCTTGCAGCTATTCCCCATTGCCTTTTCTCAGGGGCTCTACTTACGAATTTTTTCCTCTCTATTGGGTTTCTAGGTTTTCAAGCTGGGACTTTCACTGCCTCTGGCTCACCTGCTGCCCTGAGCATCTTGCTGGTTATTCCATCTGAATAAAAATAGTAGCTCACATTTATTTATTAATATATGCAGGTGTCTATTTTATAAAGCACATTGAAATACATTATCTGACTTGAGTCTGACTTAAATACAGTAAGTAAACATTATTATCTCTATCTTATAGATGAGGAACTAAGATGTAAGGAGGTGAAGTCATTTTCCCAAAACCAGACAAACTAAGTGGCAGATGAAGGATGCAGACCTTATATTTTTCTTATTTTTTTATTTTTATTTTTAGCACTTGGACATAGTCAAATTCTTTCTGATTCCTAGTAATCAGATAGTGAATTTAAAAAAAAAATGTATAAAGAAGCTAACGGAAAATAAAAAGGAAATAAATGTGGGGAAAAACAAAGTACAAATCTGATGAAGACTGACGCATTTCTAGCCCTAACTCTGAACCACATATTTCTTTACTGATTTGTATTCACTTTCTTTTACCACATAAGAAATCACCATAAACTTAGAAGCTTAAAATAACACCCATTTATCAGCTCACAGTTCTGTGGGCCAGGCAGGTTTTGAATCTGGCATGGCATAGCTGCGTTACCTGCTCAGGGTATCACAAGGTTAAAATGAAGGTGTTAACCAGGCTGGCCTCTTATCTGGAAGCTCTGAGGAAGACTCTACTTCAAGCTCATTCTTATTCTTGGCAAAATTCAGTTCCTTGTGGTTGTAGGACTGAGATTCCTGTTTTCTTGCTGCCTGTCAGCTAGAGGCTGCTTTCAACTCCTAGAGCCACCTAAATTTCTTAACACGCGTTCCCCTCCATCTTCAAGCCAGCAGTTGAGCCTGAAATCCCTCTCATGCTTCAGATCTCCACTTTCTCTTCTGCAACAAGGTAAAAGAAGCTCTCTGCTTTTGAAAGGCTCAGATGATTAGGTCCAGCTCACCCAGATCATCTATCTTAACGCTAACTGTGCCAAATTAATACAACCTGATGATGGGACGAAAACCCATCATATTCATAGTCCTGGGGATTATGTGGGGTGTGTACACGGGGATCAGTGTGAGAAGTGGGAGGAAACATCTTAGAATTCTGTCTTCTGGAGAAAATATTATTTGAGGGACACAGGCTCTGCTTTTTTTCTACCATCTTAAGTAACACCACAGGCTCTAGAACCCCTAAGTAAGGCCTATAGGGATCCCTAAAACCTCTCCAACATTAATTGTTGATTTCCTCTATGAGTGAGGCCTCAGACAGCCTCACTGGACTTTCAGGTGCTCTCAGGTGTGTAATAGACCACTCCTGACTCTAGCCCCAAGAATTCTTAAATCTGCCTTTCTACATGCTGCCAAAGGTCCTTTGGCTCCCAAATCTTGAAAATCCTACTGTCATTCTTGACCCATCCCTTCCTGTTCTGGGTGGCTTGCCAGCAATCACTAACTGATAACAGTGGTGTCTGCTCCATGGGGAACTTGAGTGTCTTTCTTTAGGGTCCTAGCCAGTATCAGGCCTGGGTCCTATCCCACTTTCTATGTAGCATACGATAATGCATTATATTTGGGCTCGGCTCTGGAAGCTACTGTGACTTTCTTTCCATATCCTGGGCACATTAACATTAATGAAAGTGTCATCCTCCCAACTGCCCACCACCCACTTAGCACCTCCCAGCCATTTCCCATTTCTGATGGGACCTCACTGAATTCTCACTGAAACCTCATTTGTTGAGCTGGGTGACAGACATCACAGGATCTGGTCAACATCATAGTCTGGTGCTTCTGACCATGATTCCCTCTAAATAATAAGGTAGAATACCTGCCTCAGGGAATGGGATTTTTTTAAAATGACAGCTTTAACATGTTGTATTACATGTTCAATATTTTCTTCGCTGACTTACTGTATACAAGGATTATGACCATACTACAGGGGAAGTATTTTTAGACATATTTTACCAATGAAGAAATTGAGGCTCAGGAAGTTCAAACCACTTGCCTAAGGATATAGAACTAATAAGTGACAGAAGCAGCACAGTTCGCACCTCTTCCACTCCCGTGACTACTTGTTCTTAGAGAATCACACACACTGTGAGGATGCCAAGAACACAGTGAAAGAAAGTGGTGTTGTGCTCTCACACTTGGGCTCCTCGACGCTTGGGTCCCATGTGTTTTTTAAAACCTTTGTTTTAGGAAACATTCTGCGGCAGTCGTTTCTTCAATCTGCATCTGGTTCCATCACTCTGGCTGCTGCTCGCACATCCCAACAAAGTGCTGCACTGCGAAGGGTTTCACAGGGACTCAAACAACAAAACATCTCTTAAAAGTGTCCCATAAAGTGCCATATGCAAACATCATGTGTGGCGTGCACATTTTGGGCAGCGGCAGAATGTCTGCTTCCTGTATGGATGCATGGGTGGGTGCACTGGGGGCAGGGATATTTTCTGAGTAGTATGACTGTGTTTGGGGGCAGCTTTAGGTATCCAGGCAAACATGTTGGCCCAACACCTCTTACTCTGGGGAGAACAGATCTACAACAGAAAGGGCTTGTGGTAGGAGTAGATTCCTTTGTTCTGACCCTGGTAGACTCGGCACTGCCATTTCACTGTTTCTAAGAAAGGCTCTGCTGGCAAATCAGTCTTAGCACCTGCCAAGAGCACTGTTTTCTTCTAGGGGAACCTTCCCAGCCCCTGGCCTCTGCCAGAGCCTCAGGCTGAGTGGGGCTGGCCAGGTCCTATATCCACTCTTCTTACCTTAGACAAGAAGGAGGAAACTGATTCAAGGACAGCCAGTCCATAGACTGACCAGCAACCTGTAAGGTGGCCAGGCATGGAGTCTCTTTCCTACCACAAGCAGTGTGGTTAACTAGGCCAATCAAGTTCTCATTCTTGGAAATCTCAATTGGAGATTACAGAGAGAACCAGGCAGATGGCAGAAAGAGAAAACCTCAGACACAAAAAGGGAGACAACATGAGAGTAATGGGGCCACATTCATGGTGAAACACTCGAAACTGGGAACTCCTGAGATGGGTCAGGGAGATGAGGCAGCTCAATGCTTAGAGCGGCCAGGGATCCCAAATGTCCTCCTGACACCTCCCTCTGACACCTGGCTGGATTTTTGTCTCTACTCTGGTATTACAGTGAGATTTTAGTCTCTTTAATTACATCAATTAGGATGCTTTGGGCTGCAAGTAACACAAAACCCAACTAAAAGCAGTCTTCATAAGAAAAATAAATCATCTCACTTAACAAGACAATCCTAAGCATTTCCCCCACTCCCTGGGTTGGCTAATTTAGTGGCTCAACAATGTCATGAAGATCCCAGATGTTTCCTGAATTTCTTCTCATTACCCTCTATTTTGCTTGTCCTTCTAGCCTACTTTTTCTCATGGTATCAGAAGCCTGCAAAAGTTCCAGGCAATGACATCCAGAGATGAAAAAGGGAAAAAAGCGAATGCACCTTTCCTGCGCCTCTTTTAAAGCAAAAGGAAAATGCCCCACCAACTCCCCAGCAAGCTTCTCCCACATCTCATTGGTCAGAACTGCACCCTCTACCCATTCCTAAATCAATCACTGGTGCCAGCAGGGAGGAATGCAGCCGCCTGAAGCACAGGGTAGCTCTATCCTTTAACCCAGTCAATGTCAGCCCTCTGTTAGCTAGGGAGAAGGCAAACAGCAGTGTCTGCTCCACTTACTACCCTATCTACTGAACAATAGAGCTCCATTTCATGAGATGACCTGGTTACATCTGTTTCCTTCAACTCAGAGAGTTGGCTAATACCCAGATCAGACTTAGCAAGTTGAAGACATGATCTTCAGTAGGTACTCTTAGACAGTAGTTGAGAGCTGAGTGGTCATGTAAATACAATATTATATGGAGCCCTAAAGTTTCCATCGCTTTGTAATATTTTATGGGGCCCCAAACACACACAACAGAGACTCTAAGGAATGAACCTATCACACCACTCCTAACTCTGGGCTTCCCAGTTCATTTCTTGCTCCCTGGGCCTCCTAAGCAGTGATGGCATTCTGTCTTTTGATGCAGGGCTTGCTTTGAGCTGATACATAGGCTTTTCTGGAACAGTGGTTTTCAAAACTTCTTCATGCATCAGACAATCTCTTCAAAGGGCTCCTTAAAAATTGCTGGGCTCAAAAGGACAACATATGAAGCTTAGGAGTGAAGGGACTTCCTGAGCAGAAATGGGCCAACTTCAGTCTTTTTACCGTGTCTTTGCAGTATTCTATAGATAATTTCCTTAATTGGTAAATTTAGTGACCATTACCTAGTGATCATTTAATGGGCAGCGATTCTAATGGTATAAAGTCCACAATGTTCTATGTCCCTAGCCTGTCATTTTTCAGCTGCGTGTAAAAGGGGGTAGGATGAGATAATCGATCATTATAAAGATTTAACTATTTTATGCTGAAGCAGCCATATTTTCAAGCGATGGAACCATCTCGCACACAACAATGAAGGTACTCGGCCATAGACTTGGAATGAGACCATATATGGGGATGAGATCCTTCTGGTTAGCCTAATACTGCTGTACTGGCCTGTAAATGGGGTCCTTCCGCTGAGGCCTTGCAAGGCAAGCCGGCTGTGCCATGTTTTTAGACGGGGCAGAGGAAGCTAGAATAATGGAAAAGTAACCTATTTATGCTAGGTCTAGCTATTGAAACAAGGTAGGAATGAGGCTAGTGTCCTTAACTTCCCTAAGGCATACTTTTCTGGCTACCTTCTGCCCTGTGTCTGGTACCCATATCCTTGATGATTGTTCTCTCTGATCCATTCTAGATATATATATATAAATATAAATTGCTGGGCTGGCTCTACCTCAAAGCTTCTGATCCAGTAGGCCTAGGAGGGGGCAGCTAAGATGCATTTCTTACTAGTTCCCAGGTGATGCTTCTGATGCTAGTGTGGGCACCACACTTTGAGAATCACAGCTCTAGGGCTAGGGGTGCTAATCTTCATTCCGAATGGAAGGGAGGCTGCTAAGGAGTCCACTTAAGTAATTTTTCCTGCGATAAAGACTTGCTTCCTTGTCACTTGCTGTCAACACCCCTCCACACAGCAGCGACTGCCTGGCTTAATTCTTAAACTAGAGGTCTCTCAATAGATAGGGTGGACACTTCCTCGCCTCCTGGCAGGAGAGAGAAAGAAGGGACTTCAATCTTTGGTTGGCAGAGCCTGACTAGGCAGCCGGGCACAGAACCTAGGGCTTTCCCACCCCTTTGCTTTCTCACCTGTAAAACAAATAAAGGTACTGGTCCTGCCAGCTTCACAGGTCGCTGTACATAGAGGAACGGTTGGTTGAAAGTGCCCTGCATAACGCAAAGTTCTTTAGGACTCGCAAACAGCCTTAATCGCGGTAAGGGGGCACATCAGGGCTGTGGGAAGCCCCCCTTTAGGGCTCGGCACAGGTGATTCTGGGCTCCCTGTGCTTGCCAACCTCCTAAAGCAGGTGCCCACTTTCAGCAGGTCTGCACGCCCCACCTGGGGGCCTCTGCTGGAGGTCTGCCTGGCCCCGGGCACACGTGTGCGCGCGAGGATTTCTTTTGCAGAGAATGAAACCACCGTTACTTTCCGTCCGCGGTCTACTCCGGGGTCCCCATCCCTCGTAAGTGCTGTGGAACCCCGAGGTGATGAGCCCGGGGGAAGCCAGCATCTCATGCCCTCCAGTGCCGGCGGCCGGGAGAGCCCCGGGACTCGGAGTTTTTGCCGCCGCTGAGGACGCGGAGCGGACTGGTGGCCGCGTCGCCGAGGGAGGGCCCGGGCCGCCCTGCAGCGCGTCTTCGCGGAGCCCTGGGGGCCGCGCCGCTCCTCCAAACATGATTCAGAACCGCCCGTCAGCCTTGGCTCCAGCGCCTGGCGCGAGCGAACCGGGCTTGGCTGCCTCGGCCCCGTCTGAACCCTGTGGGCCGCGGGCCAGGGCGGGCCGGGATCTGCCGCGCCAGGACCTTGCAGACCCGGCCGCGGCCGGGCTGAGTGCCTCCCGCCGGGGCCTCACGCCCACGGTCCACGCTTGCAACACCAGGACTGCACGGCGGGGTCCGCAGCTGGGTCTGCGCCTGGGACTCCGGGCTCCCTGTGCTCCTCGTGCCGCACCCCTTGCCTTAACACCAAGCGGATGGGTCCTGGGGCGTCACCGGCCAGGCCGGAGCCCCAGACCCACAGCTCTCCCCCTCCCCCGGCACTGCCCCCCTGCGCTGGGGCGGGAGTCGGGGATTGGGGCCGGAGAAAGGAGACGTGCCGGTCCTCAAGTCTCTTGAACCATTTCGGGTCCGGGCGCGCCCCACAGGGCTCCAGGAGCGCGAAGTTCCAGATATGTGCAGCTGTGTGGTGCCAGGCTTCCAGCGGGTTCTTGGTGGGGGCTCCCTCTCTGTGAGTCCGTGGGCAGAGATTTGCCTTGGAGGGTCGCACCTGGCTACAGAAGTATAAGACTTAGTTTCCGGGGAGCAGAGGGGCCTTGGGATAAGGAACTGAAGCTTCTGGGGGTAGTTTGGAATCTTGGTTCCACTAATTATTAGCTGTCCAACCTGGAGAAATCCACTCCCCCTGTTTTCTTGGTTATAAATAACTATAGCTACCATTTGAATGCTTATTATTTTCCATGTACTTTACATATGTTATTTTTATCTTTCCAACGATTTTGCAGGCCATATTCTGCTGATGGAGAAATGGGATCTCAGCCAGGGAAAATGACTTGCCAAGGTTACACCACTGGTAAGTGGAGACCTATGACTTGAACCTGTCTCTAACTCCAGAGACTGTAGTTTCTCTGTAAGTGAGAACACTGACGCCATACAAAGAATTTTAAAACTGTAAGATGGTGACAGATACCATTCTCTTCTGACCTGTCCTCAGGCCAGGTCCTGAAGTCCAGGTTGAAAGCATGACCTTTCTTTCTCCCTATCTCCTCAACCACGCTTCCCTAGGAGGGTCAGAGTGCAAGAGGTAGGGTCTGGGACTGGGGACCCCTGGGTCAGCCTTGCCCGCCACTCCCACCTGGACCCTTCCCATCCTCATTTCTACCCCACACTGCTCAATGTCCTTGAGAGACAAGGTGGTGTCACTGTTGTGGCATTTCTCCTCCACTACCAGTTGCACAAGAGGATTTTTCTCCTGTGCTCAGAGTGGGAAGAAGACCAAGAAGGTCTGTACAGTAACTTGAGACCCCTAGGGCCCAGTTTGGGCTCTTAGGAGGCCAGCAGTGCCTCAACTTTCTTATCTGTGTTTAGAATTCACTTTGCAGAGAAAATGGGTGGACTCTTGGGGAGAGGAGGGCCTGAGTGTCAGAGAAATTTGGGTGCCAGTCTTTTGTAAAATGGAATCTATTGATAATGCCACCACCAGTCTTGCCTGACCCCACAAGAGTTGCACTAAGAACTCAAAATGGATAATGGCCACACAGTGCTCTGGGAAGTGCGAAGTGCCTCATAAACATAAGGTGGTATTATTCGCAGAAGCCACTGCAGGCAACAGGAATACAAAGATGAATGCCATCTTGGAATCTTTCAGGCTAGCAGGGGAAATATGAATGGCTATACAAAGAGTTAAAATATAAAACAGGGCATGCAAATGCTCCACCAATATGCCCACGTGGTGCCAACTCATACTGATTTTGTAATAACAAAGAATAGACACAGGTCTATCTGGGTACCTCTACTACTATTGCAAGAACTCCTCTTCACAATAGCTCTTGCCAATCTGTCTCCCCTCTCCAATTAGCCTCCTTCTTACCACCTGTGTGATCTGTGGCAGGATTTTTTTTTCCCTTTGGGGTGTGTTTGTATTAGTTCCCTATTGCTGCTGTGATAGATAACCACACACATAGTGGCTTAAAACAACACTTTTGTTATCTTACAGTTCTGTATGTAAGAAGTCCAAAATGTGTCTCACCGGGCTAAAATCAAGGTGTCAGCAGGACTGTTCCCTGTTCCTTCTGGAGGCACTGGGGGAGACTCTGTTTCCTTGACTTCTCCAGATTTTTGAGACCACTTGCATTCCTTGGTCTGTGGCCCCTTCTCCGTCTTCAAAGCTATCAGTGACCAGCTGAGTCTTTCTCACATTGAATCACTGCCACCTCTGCTTCTGAGGACATGTCTTCTCTGCCTAACACTCTTTTCTCCCCATCTCAAGACTCTTAATATAATTGTATCTTTAAAGTTCCTTTTGCTTTGTAAGGCAGCAGTTTCACAGGTTCCAGGGATTAGGACCTGGAGGGAGGGGGAGGGAGCATTTATCAAAAAAAACAAAAACCCTAGGGCCTCAAACAAAACATTTTTTAAAAGAGAAATATAAAAGGTTCAACTCTTCTTCTTCAAAGAAGTAACACAGAAACTTTTTCTATAAATGTAACAAATTCTGAAAAAAAAACAAAAAAAAAAAAACCAAAAAAAAAAAAACACAACTTTCAGTTCCTAACTACACCCATAAAAAATCAGACTCCCTGGTGTCAGGGAAGAAGAAACAATAGGTGACACCAAATAGACTCCACATAAAAGGGTAGGGAAAGGCTCCCTAGGTTGGGAAGTTATAATATGTGCTTCACTGGGAATGTAGGTAGAGCCCTTGGAAATGATTAGTTGTTAACAATTGTCCACAGCTCTTCAGCTGCTTTACTTTATAATCCTTTGGTGCAGTAGATATCGAAAACATTTTTTTTTTAAAGAAATCAATAAACTGTATTTTTTAGAAAAATTTTAGTTCACAGCAATATTGAGCAGAAAGTAGAGTTCCCTGTCCCTACACCCTCCTCCCACTTAAACCATTTTAAAAGCATTAATAGAATTCTTGGCTCCTTATTTTCCCCCCCAAAAGAAATTCCTACATAAAAAAATAAAAATCGTGCTGCTCTGGTTCAAGTGAACTCACGGAGTCCCTCAACCTCTGTAAATCCTACTGCATGGTTTAACACTGTGGAATAACGAGAATAACTCAAGTTAGAAAGTATCCTCTGGACCACAGAAGTAGGGAGACTGTCATGTTGAAAATTATTCTCCAGGCTTCAGAAGCAAGAATTGTCATAATATTCTCCGAAGAATTGGAAAAGAGCAGGCTCTTGTTCTGAGGTAGAAGCATAGACTCTTCTAGGCCATAAATCTGCTTATTTTAGTTACAATAGTGAAAGGGCCAGTGGGCAGCACGGTGAAAAGTACATGGGCCCAGAAATTGGGGAGTCGGACGGGGCAGCTCGGATGTAGGGGACATATTAATTAAGAGCTAGTGTGGGCCTTTCGTATTCTGGGTCAGATAGGTGAGGTTCTGTATGGGCTACCCTGGAATACAGTGTTGCCTAGGGTTGTGTGAGAGGTGCAGGGAACGCCTAGAAAACTTTGCAGGGAGAATGTTTTCTAAGCCAACACCTAGAAGACAAGCAAGAGTTTGCTAGGCAGAGAGTGAAGCTGGGCGCGGTTGGGATCATGGGGCCGGATGTGCACAGCTGGGACAAGGGGAAGAGCTGCAGTGGAGAGTGGGGTATAGTGGAGAGCAATCAGGGCCAGACTACGCTGGAGGGCCTGGAGGCCTTGGGAGCGCGGACTTTCTCCAAGAGTGGGGGTGCCAGGACAGGGTCCCAAGCAGGGGCCCAACGTGGCCTGGTTTGCTCTTCACTGGCAAGCTCCATGGCCCTGAGCAATGTGCTTCTCCTGTTTTTCTTCTCATCGGTGCCTGCCTGAGCTCTCGAGTCGTTTCCTGCTCTGAGCCTGAAACTTCAAGCAGCAAGAGGACGGTCCACAGTCCCGTTACTGGGGCTCTGCAAACGCGACGTTCCCAATGGCCCTCTCCCAGGTTCCGGGCCTCCGGGTATTGGAACTTCTGTCTATAAAGGATGAAGACGACCTTGCTCACACTGCAGCGGGATGGAGAAACGTGACCCAGCGAAGAGGCTTTCGGCTGCGGGGTGCGAGAGGCGACCCGAAGGATGAAGGCAGGGCGAGCGCGGTCAGCGCCCCCGGCTGGGCGGCCTCCCCGCCGGCCGGGGAATTCGTTCCCAGCTCCAGCCGCATCTCACCCTCTATCGCGCCTCTCGGGCCTCAGAGGGAGGCTGCACGGCCCGGAGGAGGCCTGAAATCCGCCTTTTGTTCCCTCCCGGGACCGCAGAGCCACAGCACGCTCAGCGCTGCAGTCTGGGCAGCCGGAAGCGCTGGCCGGGCGCAGGGCCAGCGATCGCCCCGGGTCTGCGCAGGCGCAGGTCGAGGAAGCCGGGCGCGGTCGGATTTCTGCGGCCCGTGGCTGCCCTCTCGTGGCCGCGAGGCGCCATGGTACGGCTGCTTCCGCGCAGCGGAGGGGCGCTGGCCGGGAGGCTGCGGGTCCGGACCGGCCAGCCGGGGAGGCCAGCCAAGCGCTGTGTTTTTCCAGGTCCGCGCGGGCCAGGGGAACCCTGCGTGTTTACTTGGTGGGAGTGGTTTACTGGGAAAGTAGACGGAAGGTACCCTGCAAATCGGCATGCACTGTATTGTTTGGGAGTCAACAGCCTGGAAAGCAAATATCAGGTGAGGGCAGTGCTGGGAACCACCGCCTGCCCCCTCCCCTGGCCTTGGCCCTGACTTTGAACGCGGCACCGCGAGCCAAACAGCTCCGCGGCTCAGGGGAGAGGGAGGAGGAGGAGGCAGGCAGCGGGGGAGGTGTCAAGACTCAGGAATAGGAGCCAGCTAGGCCCAACCTACGCCTGCCACCCCAGGGGCTGCAAACAGGGAATACACCCCTTCTTCCCACCTCAGGAAGACATCGTACACCCCGACAAGTCACCATTCCAGAGAGGCTAACTTTCTGCAAGGGTGGGGGCGTGAAAGTGGAGGGGTTGCTCGGGGCCCACCCAGGCATAACTATCTGAAGGGCACACCCCACAACGGAAGGGTTAGGTGAGAGGGGTGAACCCACACTCTGGCACGAGAATCATGTGTCCTGTTCCACGCAGGGAGCCGCACTACACAGACTTCTCTTTAAATTCATCTTCACTAGCTGGGTGTGCCTGAGGCTTCTCCTATCTCCTGATTCTGAGTTAACTTTTTGCGTCCCACCCTGTTCTTGTCTCAAGCAGTCGCTTTGGAATGTGTTTCCTCTTGTCCGGGGTTTGAAGATTCGTCATGAAAAACACCACTGTGCCCTTGCTGAAGTGCTTGCCGGCTGCTCGATCATTCCACTTCTATGTCCCAAGAAGGTCTGGGAGATGGCTTCTTCAGGGCTTCCCTCTTTTCCATGCGCTCTCAGCTCCAGACTCCGTCTCATCCATGGATATTATCCTGTGCCCCGCGGGGAGGAGGGCGGGGGAGGGTTTCTGTGCCTGGATTATTGGTGGGAGGAGAGCAAGTGCAGAAATGAAGCTATGACTCTCGCAGAAGTCATGCATTCCGTTCAAAGATATTCCTTTCCATAGCCTCCACACATTCCCTCTGGCTGCAGGCCCCTGGATTTTTCCGTGTGACCCGGTCACATTGCATCTGTATAGATTATCAAAGCACCTCATGACTGTGGAAGAAGAAGTTGGGGACAGAACATGGATCTGGAAGGCTCACAGCATGGACTTGGTAGGGTGACACAACGTCCCATGTTCTTCAAGAAATGTCTAGACTAGGTGATTGATTCTATCAGAGATCTGGCACGATGCTCTTGCCACACAGAGGGGCAAATTGAGATCCAGAGAGAAATGACTGGCCCAGGTCACTCAGCCAGCTGGTGACTGAGCTGGAATTCATTCCCAGGTCTCCTGACACCCAGTTCATTCATTTTTTGCACATGTTTCCTGAGGACTTACTGTATGCTAGGCACTGTTGTAGGTGCTAGGAATATATAAAGTGCCTATATGGAGCCTGTGTCTTGTAATGTGTATGTGGGGAGATTGTGGATAAACAAATAAACAGATTTATCCAGAATGCCACATGGTTAAAAGTTTTTATGATACTCAGTGCCTCTTTTCCTCTTGTTTTTGAAGGGAATGGGTTCGAGGCTTGAGAAGAGATGTTCACTCACACATTGGGTCATTAAATAAACATCAGAGGATGCCCCACTATGTGCCGGATGCTGTGCAGGGCACACAGACATAAAGGCAGGGTCTGTCTTCAAAAGCTGCCACCAGCTGGGCAGATAAGGTATGCCTCTTAGTATCTTTACATGGATTTCTGTAATTTTTATGCTAATTGTTTTTCTCTCCAGATCTCTCCCAAAAAGGATGCTTGTAGAAAACGATGATTCTGAAATGGTACAAATTCCTTTCCCAAAAGGCATCTCAAAGCCAGCCGCTGCTACTGACTTATTGATGGCTATCATCCAGTGGCCTTGGGGAGGCGGTGGGCAGCCCAACCACTGCCTGTAATAAGGAGAGACAACTCAGCATCCGCCCTGCAGTGAATAATAGAACAAAAAGCTGCCGGCGCCTGCAGGATCAAAGCACATGAGCAATCACAGTGTCTCTGGGTTCAACAGATCAGCGAAGGACAGGCAGTCAGCAGATGTCATGGAACTTTTGGGGGGAGAAGTCTGGGTTGTGGAGGAAGCCTCAGCTGGATTTCAGTACCTTACAAGATGCCCTTCTGTGGCTCTCTCCTGCTAACCTCCTTGGACATGAAATACTCTTCCTTCTATCCTCCCTCTTCACCACTGCTGTTCCCAAAGTCTAAAAAGATAGGGGCAGGAGGTGAGGCAGGAGGGGATGGGAAAAGAATACTGCACCAGGAGGCAGGAGACACTGGATCTGTGGGTGTAGGCAATGCTGAATGACTTCCATGTCCTCAGTCTCGCCATCTGTAAAATGGGAAGGTTGATATATGGCCTCAAACTTTCTGCCCACTTTGATAAACCATATTTCACCAAAAAGAGGCAGAGGGGATCTGTTGCTTTTCAGGTTCCTGTCCAGTTACTTCTAGGTCAGACAGAATGATTGCCCCAATGATTCTGGGTCTGCAAACTCCGTCTGTGAACCCCCATTTCTTGGGGGTGTTGGGATCAGGACAGGCAAGAAGACTATATTATTCCCTTCTCCTACTTGCTCCCACTTGCCAGTGGGGAAATCAGTGGCAACCTTAGAGTAATTTTGAAGGGGCGGGGGGATAAGTTATTATTGGGATTTTTATCTGCAAAGAATATTTTCAGATATTAATGTTTGTGCCTTTAAATGTACATGCAGCTCTAGAGCAGAAGACCCTAGTGGTTGCGGTGCTGTGAGGCATTTTGCATATATTTATCTCACTCAAGAAGAACCGTGGGGTCCGTGTGAAAGTAAGTGTGTGTGTGTGTGTGTGTGTATGTGTGTGCATGCCCTGAGTCAGCCTGAGTCCTGAGCCTTTTGTCTTTGCTCCTGGCTAAGCCACTGGGAGAGGTAAGTATATAATTGGAGGAAGAAATCTGTCAGGAAATAACTTTTTTACTTGTGGAAAGTCATTGAAAACCCTTGCTTTTGTATATGAGCACAGCACCCTGTAGGCAGGTGAGGAGTCTTAGAACAGAGCGGGGAGCAAACCAGACTAGTACCAAAGAAACCTCCATGTTTGATATAAACCCAATGCACAGGTCCACACAGACAGAGCGTGGAGGTGTGCTCCGCAGGGGCACCGCACAGACCCGTGTGATGGCAAGCCCGGACACGTGTACAGCTAAACATCCTCACAGATACATTTTAGTGTAGGCGGAGACCTGATGTTATGGGTTAGACTATGTCCCCCCACAGAATATGTGTACTGGAAGTCATCTTTCAGTACATGTGACTGAGACCTTATTTGGAAATAGGGTCTTTGCAGATGTAAACTGGTTAAGATAATAAAAAATAAAAAAAAAAAAAAATTTTTTTTAAACTAAAGGTAATGGCAACAATAATAAAAAAAAAAAAAGAGTAAGTCATGCTGGGATAGGGTGGGAGAGCCCTAATTCAATGTGACTGGTGTCCTCGAAAGAAGAGGGAATTTGGACACAGGGACACAGAAGGGAGATGGCTACAGGGGAATGGAGGTAGAGATTGGAGTTATGTGGCCACAAGGGAAGGAACTCCTGGGGCTCCCAGAAGCTGGAAGAAACAAGGATCCTTTCCCTATGGGCTTTGGAGGGAGCGTGGCTCTGCAACACCTTGGCTTTGGACTTCTAACTCCGAAAGTGTAAGAGAATAAATTTCTGTGATCTCATACTCAGTTCATGGTGCTATATGGTGATAGCCCTAGAAACTAAGACACCCAGGTATGTTGGATGTATACATCAGGCCCACATTCAGGGTGCACAGGGCCTTTGGTAAACAACAACAACAACAACAACTCTCATTTCTGTGGAGAATCCATTGCCAGTGGTCTGGATGGCATGGCCACTGCTCTTCTTCAGGGACGTGCACAAGACCCCGGCCTGGCCAATCAGAATACCTCATGCCCTGGACCACAGTAATTGGGTCAGGGGTGGTCAAGATTTACATAAATGATTTACATAAAATGTTTAAATATTTTCTTAAAGTACTTAAAATAAAAAATGCTTTTAAAATTTCAGTTGCCAATTGTTTTTTGCGACTATATAGAAATACAATTGATTTTCACATATTGGTTTTGTTTCCTGTATGCTTGCTAAATTCATGCATTAGTGGTATTTTCTAGATTTCTTAGAATTTTCTGTGTACACAAATCACAACATCTGTGAATATACACAACATTACTTCTTCTTTTCCAAAACTTATGCTTTTTACTTATTGCTCTTGCCTTCTTGCACTAGGTAGAACCTCAGTTGTATATTAAATATATGTTTTAAAAAGGTAGACATTTGAGCCTTGTTTCCAATCTTGGGAATACACTATTCAGTCTTTTGCCCTTGTCTGCTTCTAAGCTGCCAAAGCCTGTGCTATTGTGGGGAAATGTCGCTCTGTGGGCCAGCCATGGTGTGAGTGTGCAGATGGGACAGCGGCAGCGGGTACATTCTCCTGAGAAGGCCAGGCCTGGTGGCAGGCACCTATAATCCCTGCTATTTGGGAGGCTGAGGCCGGAGGATGGCTTGAGTCTGGCAGTTCGAGTCCAGCCTGAGCCACACAGCGAGACACTGTCCCTTAAAACAAAAAATAAAAAACAAACCAACAACTCCCACGCCTGTCAAATTTTCCTGGGGAGGGCAAGACACAATTAAGAAAGTGAGCACTGAATTTATGTCATCCTTGTCTGTATCTCAGTAGCCACAGTTGTGGATTCCTTCAGTTCTCTCTTGGTAGAAGGTGGGGCCTGAATAAATGATGACATAAAGCCAACTGAACTTACTGAGCAGTCTCCCAGATGCTGCAAACTCAAGGAGGCTTCTGTGCTCAGATTTTTATTCTCTCTCTCTCTCTCTCTCTCTCTCTCTCTCTCTCTCTGTCTTTCTCTCTCCTCATGCAGCATTTATGCTTTTTGGCAGTTCTTTCCTCTTCATTTCCCCATCTTTCCAATTACACACTTATATACACATAAACACTCCTATACCCTCAAACCACCAGAAGCCACATCAGAGACCTGAGAGCCTTGGACCAGGAACTGATGGAGACAAAGACGACCTAGGAATGATTGCTTGCCCTACCCTCAGGAGTTTACAATTACTGATAGAGACAGAAGCCTTTACAGGGGGTGAGGGGCGGGGGATAGGAGAAACTTTACAAACACACCTGTCAGCACACACAAGGACAATAATAGGAAAGGGGGTTTTCATACAAGGGAAGCATCTGGAAACTGAGAGGGTCCTACAAAGCTGTATAATCCAGCGTCTGTTGAGATGCAGGAGACCACCCTAGCTCCCAGTCCTTCCTTGATAAACACCTTGAATTTACAAGATGAAGTTTGAGGATGGGGAGGAGATGCCAATTATAGCCTATATTAATGAGGCTATAAAGTAAATACTTTTAGCCTCATATTACCAAGCATGAAGGGAATATTTTGACTAATCTAAGTGGAAAGTCCAGAGCGTAGGTGTGGCTTTGGGCATGGCTGGGTAGTAGCATAAGACTCACATCCTACCAGTTAGCAACCAACCCCAGGAAGAATAAAGGTCCTTCCCCACCAGCTTTGGCAGAAAAGTCCTCTAGGAAGATCTGATTATCTGGGTTTGGGTCACATGACCACCCCAACCCAATCACTGTGACCAAGGGCATGAGATATTCTGATTGGTCAGGCAAGGGTCTTGTGCGCATCCCTGAAAAGGGGCAGCGGCCATGCCATCCAGACCACTGGCAATGGATTCCCCACAGAAATCTTTTACTAGAAGAAGTGGGGAGATCAGCTCTGGACAGGCAGCATAATTGCAGCCTATGACATCCTCTAAGCCTTAACTCCATGTATGACTGTATGGAGCAAATGACTTATCCTCATGATGCATGTTTCTTCATCTGAAAGAGGGGTCATAGTTTTGATTTATGTTATAATTACACAATGCATAGCATGAAGCCGATGGTCAAGAATGCACCCTGAGATGTTAGGGGGTATTCCATTACTGGATCCCATGGTACAGACATTTCCTTTGTAGAAAGCCACAGAGTAAGTGGCTCCATTCCCTGAGACTCAATACCCAGTGGCCAACTGGGGTAACAGATTACTGTCCTTGGAAAGGCACAGAGCTCACCAGAAAGAACACGCAAGCCGGGCGCAGTGGCTCCTGCCTGTAATCCCAGCACTTTGGGAGGGTGAGGCAGGCGGATCATGAGGTCAAGAGAACGAGACCATCCTAGCCAACATAGTGAAACCCTGTCTCTACTAAAAAATACAAAAATTAGCTGGGTATGGTGGCAGGCACCTGCGGTCCCAGTTACTTGGGAGGTTAAGGAAGGAGAATCACTTGAACCCGGGAAGTGGAGGTTGCAGGGAGCTGAGATCATGCCCCTGCATTCCAGCCTAGTAACAGAGTGAGACTTGGTCTCACACAAAAAAAAAAAAAAAAGGCAGGCAGTAGGGATTCTTAACCCCTCTCCTTCTTTCTCCATGCATGGGATGCCATGATCACATGCTTGTAGCTCACAGCATGGTCCTTGAGGACACAAAGACAGGTGTCAGGTAGGTGAGTCTTGGGACATGCACTATGTGGCCTTCTTTTCCCCAGCTACCCCCGTCCCAACTCAATCACAAATAAGATTACAGAAAGCCACAGAAGGCAGCATTCAGAAATGTAAAAGATAAACATGCATGGGGTAATTGAATAGCATTCTGCTGAAAAATGAGCTCTCAGAGCCCATAATCGAGGCTATGCTTTAGTGGAGGGGCCTTCCCCGTCTCCCTTTGCAAACCCAGGACGCCAGCAGCTTTAACCCTTTGGGAGGGCTGCACTAGGGAAGGGCAGGCTTTGGCTTTGTGAGGATTATTTGAGGAGTCATGGGAAAAGTCCGATGATGGAATGAGGCATCGATGTTAGAGGGAGCCCCTTGTTTAAGCTGAGGACGGAGAAGAGGGATGGGTCCTGTGATTGCCAAGGGCCCATCAGCTCTGAGATTCTGATTCTACCATTATGATTTTTCAGATTCACCCATCAGAGATCTGCTGAGAGTGTACTGTCTATCTCGTCAGCACTAGGCTCTGCACTGTGGAATAAACATACAAATAATGAGAATACAGCAAATAGTTTATCTAGCATTCAGTGTGTGCCAAGCACTATTTCAAGTGCTTTACATATAAGAACTAATTTGATCCTCACAGCAGCCACAGGAGGTAAGTTCTATTATTGTCCTAATTCGACCATCAAAGAAACCAAGGCAGAGTTTAAGTAACACCGAAGTTCATATGCTAGTAAGGAGAGGAGCAGGATTTAGACTCAGGGACAGGAGAAAGAATATGATATGCATATTTAAGTCTAAAAATATGATAACACAATCCCTGCTCACTTGAATTCACCATCTCGAGGGGAGCAAGGTGTCTTAAGGTTTGAAAACAAAAGGACATTATATGAGACCCAGAGTGGAAGGGCTGTCAGGGCCCTTTTTGTCAATCCCCTGCCTCTAAGGCCCAGCCTTTCTCAG
Organism: Macaca thibetana thibetana; assembly: GCF_024542745.1. Lineage (NCBI taxonomy): Eukaryota > Metazoa > Chordata > Mammalia > Primates > Cercopithecidae > Macaca > Macaca thibetana. The sequence goes on along the minus strand of NC_065578.1, from coordinate 155,156,442 downwards.
TACCCTTGGTAATAGCTGAGGACGGATGTTGCCCTTGGAACCATTACTCACGAACATGCTGCACACCCTTACTCCCCCAAACCCACCTACCTCTTCCCTTTTCTCCCTTTCTCTGGTTATTGTAATTATTTGGGAATTTGCAGAATAATCCGTCACGAAGTCCTCCTGAACAAATTGAATGTCAGGTTTATAAAACAACCTAATAAAGCAGATGGCATTACCCGCTGGTAAATCTCTTCCCTGTTTCCCGCCCCACCCCCTCCCCACTTCAGTGTCTCAGAAAGCTGACAGATTATCCATTTACAGCCAGATTAATCCTGAACAGTATAAACATGGGGAGAAAATTACACTTTCTTGTCTCCATAATTGATAAGAAGGATGCATTAATCTATAAAGCCCGGAGGAAAGGCCCATCTGTCTGCCCAGACAATCGTGGGGATGTCTGGGAAAGGAGACCCTTCCATCTCCCTGTCTGTCTGCCTTTTCGTCAGAAACCTCTTTTTCAGAAGCTGCCCTCCCCTTCCCTGGCCCCAGAAACTGGGCACCTGTAACCTTCGACAGCCCCTTGGTCCCGCGCGGGAGCTAGCAAGGTTCAAGGACCCACATCTCAGGATTCCAGGCCAGGGACAGGCCTCTCTCCAGCTTTCGTCTTCTTTCCAGAAGTTATGTCCATTGCAGTGACGTCCACAAGCCCAGCTCTGCAGTGTTCCTAAGCTTGCCTTTGGTTTCCTCGGACCAGCCCTTGAGGAGATTCCAAGCCAAATTTGTTCAGTAAGATTCTCATTCAATTCCCTCCCTGATCTCTCCTGTTGCTTTATAACTTTTTGCAAATTTACGCAGTTCCCTCCCTGTTCCGCCCCCCACCCCACCCCACCCCCCCCACCCCCCACCCCCCACCCCGGTGTCTTCCAGCACCTTTCCTGTTAGAGGCAGCTGTGAGGCGTTAATTATCTCCTTGAGGCCTGTCAGAGCTGTCAGGGAATGTCCCAAGGGCCGATTCCTGCCTGTGGAGGGATGCAGTGGAGCCAGGGTTTCTGGTAGACTCTGCTCCAGAATTGACCATCCCCTCCCAGCTCAGAGGTGATACTGACAGGGACACATGAACACTGCTCCACTCCCTCTCTGTTTGGAGGATTTCCTAAGGCTCCTCCAGTCACTGTGCTTGGGATGACTTGAGGAGGAGATGAAGGGAGCATGGCGGGTGGGTGGATTTATTTAGAGTGGGAGAGAGAGCCAGGGGAAGTCCTGGAAGATCCCCACCCGGCCAGAAGAACCTTGTTCTCCAGAAGGATCTCAATGAGATAAATAGAAAATAAAAATGAACGTGGGGGAGGAAGACAGGCAGAGGAGACCGCCGGAAAATGCCGAGGGGTCAGAAAAAAGGGATGTTGAGAGATGGAATAAAAGAAATACAGAAGTCCATGGCAAGAGCTCGCAGTTCCTGCCTCCAGCATGGATGGGAATGCTTTGGGGTCTGGGGATCTCTGCTCCCTTAGTCTCTACTGCCTTGTTTCCTCCGGAGGAGAGAGGGGGTGCTGCCTCCAAAGTGAGGCACATTCCTGACGCACTCGCTATTTTGTGTGGAGGTGCACTGAGTGCCCAGGGTCTGAGTAAATAGCAGGAATCTCACAGGTGGGTTGTGTTTTACCAAACACTTCACACCCACCCCCCAGACTGCAGACTACCTTTGGTTAGGCTTTTCCAGAGAGGTGGACTGTGGGAGGAAATGCTGTGGACTGAAGTGTGGGCTCCCAGGGCCACTTGTTTCTGCTGGGAATTGGTAGACACAGGAGGACTTCCAACAAATGTTCCAATCTTTGTCTTGCAACTCCCAGCTCTTTGTACCAATGGTACATGCTACTCCTGGCTGAAGTTTGAGGATGACGCTAACCAGGTTTTCCAGACTGGACTGTAGCTCTTGGAGCACTGTTGGTGCTTGGACTGTTATTTGGGTTCCAGAGTTGAATAAATTTGGAAGTTGCTGAGTTAACAAAATTAAACAGCGCTTCTTCTCCTGACTTACTTTTTGGTATTCTTTGCTTTCCATCTCTTCTCTACTTTGGCTAATTTTTCTCCGCTTTTTTCTGTTTTTCCTTTTTTTTTCCTCTTGTTCTCTACATTCTACAGCATTGATTGTGGGTTTTATACAATCTCAATGAAATTGTAAATACTAACTCATTTTGGTTTCATGCTTTTCTTTTTTAAATAAATGATTAAGTTCTACATATGTATATATTTTAAATTGACAATTATAATTTTAAAGGAGAAAAAAGATTAGTGACTCTGATTCTAGGGTCCTATAAACTTGGATGTAATATCATTCCATTTTCATTTACTAATTTTAATAAAAATTATTACAACATGAATTGTAAAGTAATGATATGTAAATTATCTAGAGAAACCAACAAAGCACTCAATTTTAGCCCCTTAAATGTAGTAATTAATTCTGGATGATCATTTAAGGTTTGGAGGGTTAATTTTAATAGGTGTACGGTTGGGTAATAAAATGAAACTTTTTCCTATTATTTGAGAGTCTCAAACTGCTTCAATCAATTAACTTGTTCTGTCTAAAGAGGCAGCTTTTGTGCTCTTTTAACAGTGAAAGCTGAGTTTCTTGGTTCTATCACTTCATTTTCATAGAGCCACAACCAGCATTAGCCTCCCACATGCTGTCCAAAGAGGAGGTTGTTGGTTTTTTGTTTCTTTAAATTTGAAAAGCCTTGTGTTAGACATCCTCAAAAGATACAAGGAAAGTGAGAATACTATTTTTGTCCTTAAAAAGACAAGGCAGAGTTAGAAAATGTGCCTGTCCAGAAGATGTCATTAAGAACGTTACAAAACAAAACCAGCTGTTAAAAAAAAAAAGTGACGTGACATGAGAAAGAAGTGGAGAATGGGGAACTGGGTTTTGTATTTGTCATATCTCATAGTTTTTCTCACATTGTCCCCTGTGCCTAGATGGCCTGTCCCATACTCTATGTCTCATACATTCCTGGCATCCCTTCCCCTTCCCCTCCTTGGTAGCGGTGACTGCTCCTCCTTTGGGCAGTCACTGTATCTGCTCCATGCTTCTATTAACATCTTCTTGCATTTTAATATTATTCCATGTTTGTAGATTTAAGATTCAAGTTCAGTAAACCACAAGCAGGATAAACTCAAGGAAAACTTCATGTAATCTCATAGTCAAAATGGTGAAAATCAAAGCAAAGAAAGACTCCTTAAAGCTGCTAGAGGAAAAGCTACACATTACATATAGGGGAACACAAGTTCTGAGGGCTACAGGTTTCTTCTTGTCCCATAAAGGTCAGAAGATGGGATCAACATCTCTAAAGTACTAAACGAAGGAACTGTCAACTCAGGATTCTACATCCAGCAGAAATATCCTGCAGGTGTGAAGTCAAAATAGAGCTACTCTCAGATGCAGGAAAAGTGAGATAATTTGTTACCAGAATACATTTTCTGTAATAAATGATAAAGGAAATTCATCAGAGGCTAAAAGATAATGATAACAAAAGAAAGCTGGATTTTAGGGAATGAAGGAAGAGCAACAGAAGTGGTAAATATCTCAGTAAATATAAGAGACTTCTACAAAAAGTTTTAAAAAACGCCTATGACCATTGGAAGCAAAATTTATAACATTAGCTGGTAGAGTATTTAATGTGTGAGGATCTAGTCAAATGACAATTATAACATATAGGTCATTTGAAGGGAATATTAAAGGACCTTTATGTGGTTGCAAAGCTTCTATATTTTACTTGAATGTGAAAAAAAAATATATATATATATAGTAATCTCTAAAGCAACCACTAAAAAAAAATACAAACAGATTTAGCCACAATGCTAATGATAAATTTAAACAGAGTACTAAAAATTATTTAAGTAATCCAAAAGAAGGCTGAAAAAGGGGCATAGAGGAAAGAAAATAGAGGGAGGCTGGGTGCAGTGGTTCATGCCTATAATCCCAGGACTTTGGTAGGCCAACGCAGGAGGATCGCTTGAGCCCAGGAGTTTGAGACCAGCCTGGTCAACATAGCGAGACTCCATCTCTAGAAAAAATTAAGAAAAAAAAATTAGCCAGGCATGATGACATGCGCTTGTAGTCCCAGCTACTCAGGAGGCTGAGGGGGGATGATCACTTGAGCCCAGGAGTTCGAGGCTATAGTGAGCTATGATGGTGACACTGCACTTCAGTCCAGGTGATGGAGCAAGACACTGTCTCAAAAAAAGAAAAACTATTAAAAAGAAGAGACAAATGGAAATCAAAGAGTAAAGCGGTAGAACTAAATCCAACAATATGAATAAGTGCATTAAATGCTGATGATCTAAACCCTTCAGTTAAAAGGCCGGGATTGACAGAGTGAATCAAAAGGCAAGTCGTTATTATATGCTGCCGTCAAATGACACACTTCAAATGCAAAGGCACAGATAGGTTTAAAGTAAATATATACCATGCAAATAATAAGCATAAAAAGCCTAGAATGGCTATTTTAAATCAGCTAAAATAGATTTCAAGACAAAGAGTATCACTAGAGATTAAGAGGGACATTTCATAATGATAAAAGAGACAGTTCATCCAGAAGACATAGCTATTATAAATGTATATGAATCTAGTAACAGAGCCATTCCAATCCTGGAAATAAAAACAATAAAAAGGAATGAACTTTGATACATAACCTAGGTGAATCTGAAATCATTGTATTTAGTAAAGAAAAGCCAGGCAAAAAATAACACATACCATATAATTTCATTTATATAAAATTCTGGAAAATACACACTAATTTATAGTGACAGAAAGTAGATTAGTGGTTGCTTAGAAATGGAGGTGGAGGCAGGCATGGATGTTGAAGAACACAAATACGTTTTTGGAAGTGATGGAAGTGTTTGTTGTCTTTATCATGGCAATTTTTTTGAATGTACGATTGTCAAAACTCAACAAATACTATATTTTAAATATGGAGTTTAGTGTACTTCAGTTATAACTCAGTAAGATTGGAAAAAAATAAATGCCTAAAAAAAGTAACAAGTACTTACTATTACTTCTAACTTCAATCTAATACTGCAGGAGTTTTCCTCTTCTTTTTCTTTTCCTTATTTGTATCTCATTCTTCCACAGTGATTCTCTCCAAAAGGTTCTTAGCCTCCCTGGTTCTCAACAACATCAGCATATACAGTCATTTGCCAAAATAGTTTGGGAACCGTTATTGTATATCATTACCAAAACAAAACAAAGTTCAAACTTTCTTTGCAGTTCTTATTTTATTTAGAACATGTTCCCCTGAGAATGTACAGTTCAAATACTATGTTCAAGAGTTACTTGGATTGATGTTTCCCTTCCGTATAGACACCTTGTCAACTACCAAAGGTATATAGATTAAATTCATTTGTTCCTGTTTACACAATTTTCCTCATCAAACATGAGGAAAACATTTGATGATTTAATTTTATTTTCATGTGTAGTAAAATATTTGGTGGGTCAAAAAGTAAAACTAAACAAAAGGTACATTTAGAGAACTGTTCCTCTTTCTTAGCATTTTCTTCTTGTTTCAACTCACTCCCTGCCAGAAACCAATTTCCCTGGCTTCTGATTTATCCTTCCTACGTTTCTTTTGCAAAAATGGGCATATATTCTTATTTTACTTTCTTTCATACAAAACTATAACATACTATCTATGATTTTTACTTTAAAATATCCTGGCAATCACTTCACGTCTATTTACAGAGCTATTTCTCATTTTTATAGCTGTGTATTGTGCCTTTGAATGGATATGCAATGACTTATTCTACCAATCTATCATTCATATATGCATAACAGATTGTTGCCAATATTTTGTCCTTATAAATAATACTACAAGTTGAGAATCTTAATTAAAACATCAGAAATTCAAAATGCTCCAAAATCCAAAATTTTTGAGTGCCGACCTGATGCCATGAGTGGAAAATCTCACGCCAGACTTTGTTTCATGGGTCATAGTCAAAACCTTGTTTCATGCACAAAGTTATTAAAAATATTGTATAAAGTTACCTTCAGGCTACATGTATAGCATCTATATAAAACATAAATGAATATTATATTTAGCCTTGGGTCTGACGCCCAAGATAGTTCATTATTTATATGCAAATATTACAAAATCCAAAAAATATCTGAAATTGGAAACACTTCTGTTCCCAAGCATTTCAGCTAAGGAATACTCAACGTGTACCATAAATGATGTTGTACATATTTTGTTTCATATTTTAGGATATGGTTCTTCAAAGTAAATTAATATATTATCATTTATTGGATGAAAGGTTAAATCCATACATAGTTGTGTTAGATACTGCCAAATATTAGATATTGTATTAAATATTGCCAAATCCCTTCTGTAGAGTTCTACCATTTTGCATTCCCACCAGCATTGAAATTGAGTGCCAATTTTTCCATATCCTGTCAACAGAATGTTTTGTGAAGCTTTTGAACTTTTGCCAAACTTGCAGTTGCAAGATGGTATCTATGTGATTTTAATTAGCATTTCTCTTATTCTGATGGTCTTTTTACATATTTATAGATGATTTGTATGTCTTTTTTTGTTCCCTTGATTTTTATGAGTTGTTTGTGTAATAGGGATGTTAATCCTTTATCTGTGACATGCATTGCTAATTGCTAATATTTTCCCAGTATATAATGTGCCTTTTGACTGTGTTTATGGTGATTTCAGCCATGTGAAAGTTTTCTTTAATGTAGTTGTATTAATGAATATTGTCTTTTATTAACTCTGAATTGTGAGTCACAATGAGACTTTTTAATCAACCAGATTATAAGATAACTCACCTGTGTCCTAGTCTGTGTTACTATACAGGAATACCAAGGCTGGGTAATTTATAAAGAATAGAGGTTTATTTCGCTCAGGATTCTGCAGGCTTTTTAGGAGAAGCATGGTGCCAGCATCTACTTCTGGTGAGAGCTTCAAGCTGTGTCCACTCACAGCAGAAGGCAGAGGCGAGCCAGCCTGTGCAGAAATCACATGATGAGAGTGGAGGCAAGAGAGAAAAGCAAGGGAGGAGGAAGGGGCCAGGCTCTTGTTAACAACCAGGTATCTCAGGAACTAATAGAGTGATAACTCATCATTACGATGAGGAGGCATCAAGCCGTTTATGAGAGATCTGCCTCCATGACTCAAAACACCTTCCAGTAAGCTCCCGCTCCAACATCAAGGATCAGATTTTAATATGAGATTTGGAGGGGTCAACTATCCAAACCATAGCACCTTGTTTTCCCTTAATCTTTCGTGGTTTCTTGTATGCATCACATATTTGATCTATTTGCAGTTTATTCTTGGATAGGGTGTGAGGTATTGTTCCAATTTTATCCTTTTCCAAATAGTTATCCAATTGCCTTAGCATTATTTATTTTAAAGTTCATCTTTTCTCCAGTGATTTGATATGATACCTTTTTCATATAATACGTTTCTTATGGACTTACTCTATTTCTTTATCTCCTGCTTTATTAGTCTGCCTATTAGTGCAGCAGTACCACACTGTTTTAATTTTGGACAGAGCTGCTGTGTTTTAATTGATGCACTAAGTCCCTGTATGGGTATTGAAATTCTATTAATTGAGGAGTTATTTCTGCTATGTTATTTTATATTTTATTTTTATTCTACATTTATTTTATTTTTTATTTGTTTTCTTTATGGTTTCTATTGGATAGATCAAATTTTCTTATGCTTATTTAAAAGTTTTATCTTTTACTTTTTATTATGGTGGCTGCCTTTAATCCAAAACCTACAATTATATTTATTTGTCTTGATAATGTCTACAATTTTAGTTTTGAGAGGTTATAGATATGCCTTTTTCTGTTTCTTTTTTTTTCTTTTTGTCATTTGGATATGCTTTTCTCTTATATTTTGTTTGATCCTTGCTTTTTTTTTTAACACAATAAGTTTTACCAAGTAATTTGACCATTCTTCCATCATATTTCTCTCTCAGCACTTTCCTGAATTTATGTCTCTTTTTATCGGGTACTCTTCCAAGAGTGTTTTCAGATTGGGATTTTGTGTGGCAAACTTTCTGAAGCCTCATATTCCTGGAAATATCTTCATGGCATTCTTGCATGTAAGTGACAGTTTGGCTGGATATGAAATTCCAGGTTCAACGTTCTTTTTCCTTTAATACTTGGAACATATTTTTCTCCATGTTTTCCTATGCCCAATGTACTCTTCAGAAATCTGATAAATTATGACTCTTTACTTTTCTTTAGGTGACTGTTTTATCTTTCTGACAACTTTTAGAATTTTCTTCTGATTTTTTTTTTTTTTTTTTTTTTTTGAGACAGAGTCTTGCTCTCTTGCCCAGGCTGGAGTGCAATGGCTCGATCTCGGCTCACTGCAACCTCTGCCTCCCAGGTTCAAGTGATTCTCATGCCTCCACCTCCCAAGCAGCTGGGATTACAGGCATGTGCCACCACACTCAGCTAATTTTTGTACTTTTAGTAGAGATGGGGTTTCACTATATTGGTCAGGCTGGTCTCGACCTCCTGTCCTCAAGTGATCCCTCTGCCTCGGCCTCCCAAACTTCTGGTATTACAGGAGTGAGCCACCGCTCCTGGTCTTTTTCTGTATGCTTAATATTCTTAGTTTCACTGAAGTATTCTAGGTGTGGGTTTTTCTTTGTTCTTCTTGGCACTGTGTAAGTCCTTTCAGTCTGAGGTCTTTTGTCTTTTATTCTTATTTCTTCAAATGTTTCCTCCCCTCCATGTTTTTCCTCATCTCCTGGGAATCTCATTGTTTGGATATTAGCACCTCAGTTTACTTACAACCATATTATAAGTAAATGTAAGCCACAACATTCTTAGACTTTCTTTCATATTTTCTATCTTTTCATCTGCTGCTGCTGCCCTGCGGGAGAACATCTCAACATGATCTTTCAGCTTAGAAATTCTGCTTTCAGGCATGTCCATCCAGTTATTTATCCCTTCTGTTTGTTTCAAATCGTTCATATACAATATTTCTATTTGTTTCCTTTTTATAATTTATTCTACCTGTTCCATATTTTAGTATCATCTCTTTTGTTGAGAATATTTATTACGCTTATTTAAAATCTTGGTGCATCTGTCTCAATTATCCCGGTTCAAGGGATGAGTATTGTTCAGTTTGTTGCCTTTCTTTTGAAGTGGTTTCATTCCTTGAGGTCAAATTAATTTGGCCCATAAACTTATGTTCCCTTGGGGCTATCAGTTATTCTGGGCAGTAATGTGTAGTGAAGGAGCGTCTGAAATCTTAGTCTATTACTTCCTGCTGAATTTAAATAAGAGGGGAGGGAATGAGCTCCAAGCCAGAGAGCCCCTGGTTCCACAGAAACCCTCTTGATATGTTCCAACAACCTGCTATCCCCCTTCCCAATTTAGGATCCTTTTTAGATGCTACTTTCTTACTATGCAACCCCTCTTTCCAGTATTTTCCTTTCAAAGAAGCAGACTTGGGAGGTGGCCATCCCTTTAGTAGATCCAGCAGCCTTCAGGGTTAAAGGGGCAGCAGGGGATGTAGGATGGATGAATGAATACCCAAGGGCAGACAGAAGTCCATTTCTTGTCCCATTAGCTCTTATCCTTATAGGGTTTTTGGTTTTCTCTGATTATACTCTTGGAATCTCTGAGGACTTGGTTTTGATGCTGCTTGTTCTAGATAGGTAATGGTCACCTTGCGCTTGTGTGTGTGTGTGAGTGTGTGTGTAGAGGGGGTACAAAACCACAACTTTAGAGCAACTTATATCCCACTGGGGCTTCTGCCTTTTCTATTCCCATTCATCCACCCACCCATCCCCTCCACACACACTGAATCTCCGTCTTCAGAAGCCTTTGATCTTCCTGGAATTTCTCACTCTTTTATCTTTGGATTGTCAGATCCATGGTACATTTTCTCTGCTGTGTTTTCCCCAAGATTAATTTTGGAGGGGGTGGGGGGCAGTAGCCTATGCTCATTGGCCATCTTGTCAGAAAACAATGACTCATTCTTTTGGGGGGGTAAATGCTCAGTCTTTGAAATGTCTTCTCCCTCTCCCTGGTCCTCTTCATTGTGGTAGTAAGTTTACGAGACCTTGTGCAGCTGTAGAGAGAAGGATATCTTGAATTTACATCATGTCAAATTGCCCAGCTTTCTCCTGCAGAATGGCCGATCTGGGCTTGTGCTCGGCCCCATGACCCCGGGAGGTTTGGTTGTTTGGGGGATTATGCTGGCACCACTGTCAGAGTTTATGGTCTGGTCTGTGACTCTAGATGGGAAGCAGCTAGAACCCTTTCATCAGGCATCAAGCTTCAGCTGGTCCATGGCCCACCAGGCACCAGGGCATGGGTGATCCTATACCACCCCTGCAGGCCATCAATAGATGTAGCAGGGAAACAAGAGCACAGCCTCATGCTCGCTTATGTAGCCAGCACCTTCCCAATCGCTGTTTGTATGCTCTGTGCCAGGTTGGATGTGCCTGTGTGATGGACTTCTGTTAAGCTGAAGCTTCCAGCCTCCCCAACCTACACTTGACAGTGTAGTGCCATCCTTCTAATATTCTTAATTGCCCCACATCTATATAGATGCTTCCACAGTGTTTCCCTTAACTAAAACCTGTAGAGTTCTGTATAAACTTCTGTTACGACCTCTCTCCCTTTGCATCATCAGTATTTATGTTTCTGTCTCCCCAGCTAGAGAGTGAGCTCTCTTAGGGTGGAAACTGTATAATATTTTTCCTTGCACTTCTCAGCATCTGGCCTAGGGCTTGGCATAAAATAAGCACCAGATAAATGTGTTTTGAACCAAATTGAATAATACAAGTTAAAAAGAGATAAGTGCTTTAAAAGAAGTGTTTGGGGGAGAAAGACTTTATTTATGGTTTGGGGATATGGAATGGTTTCTTAAGAAGGTAATAGTGGAGGGTTTAGACTGATGGAAAGAGAACGTTCAGGGTGAAGGGAACACTGTAAGCAAAGACATAAAGGTGGGAAAGTGCAGGATGTTCATTTGTTCCCTTTCAGGGCAGGAATTGTTCCTTGGGCATCTTTGCAAACCCTCTGAATAGTTCCTTGAACGTAAGTGGTGCTAAGAATAAACTGCGCCGAGTGGAATAAAATCTCCATCTTCTCCTGCATCCCTCAGAAGTGGGGGTGCCCAGTGGTCATAGAAGACATTAACTCAGAAAAAAACAGGTCTTTCATTGATACAGACACATTCAAGATTATAATATTGCAGACCCTATAGCAGTCAAGGTTGCTGCAGGAAATAAATGACATACTTAGACAAGTCCATTGAGGATAATTTAAGGGACTGCTATTTACAAAGGTGTGGCTATTAAAGGAAACCAACAAGTGGGGTAAGGCACCTTGGGAAGAGCAAAGTTCCATCCCTGGGCATGCTGGGACCAAGGATGGAGGAGTTACTCTGCATGAGACCGGGACTGTTCAACCCCTAGTTGCATTGCCAAACTGTGTGTGTGTGTGTGTGTGTGCACGCATGTGTACACATGCATGCATGCAGCAGGGTGATCAGCCCTCTAATCTTCCTCTGGAGTCTCCTGGCAGACCCAACTGGAAGCCTCAAGGAGCCAGAGCATGTTGGGGAAGGGAGGAGAGGAGACTGGCAGATGCAGAATATCTAGTACGCACCCAATGTCTCATTTCAATCTCACAACAGCCCAACAAGGATGACTTTAGTATTAACAACCATGTATTATTGGTGAGGAAGATAAGCCCTAAAAGGTTGATTTGCCCAGGGTGAAAATCCTGCCACTAGGAAGATTTTGATTTTCACTCCATATAGGATCAACTGTTCTGTGTGTGTGTGCACGTGTGTGTCTGTGTGGGCAGGGGCAGGTGGTGAGGACAGTGGGACACCAGCAGACTGAAGCTCTCATGGGCCACCCCAAGATGGAATCCCTGGAGGGGGCTGGCATAGTCTGGGCCTGGCGCTATGGCTCAGAAACTTAACGCTGGGACTTGAACACAGGAGAAGCATTCGGGCTCCAGGCCCCAAAAAGGAGATAGTGGTGAGGAGCAGTGAGCTAGAGCAGGGACTCTCAAACTTTTGGTCTCAAGATCCCTTTACAGTCTTAAAAATTATGAAGGACTCCAAAGAGTTTTTGTTAACTGGGTTGAATTTCGAACACAGTATTTCCTGTATTAGACATTAAGACAACAAAATTTTAAATACTTATTTTCCATTAATTTAAAAATAAAGTCCTGGCTAATACGGTGAAACCCCGTCTCTACTAAAAAATACAAAACAAAACAAAAACAAACAAACAAAAAGAAAGAAAGAAAGAAAAGAAAATTAGCCGGATGTGGTGGCCTGTAGTCCCAGCTACTCGGGAGGCTGAGACAGGAGAATGGTGTGAACCTGGGAGGCGGAGCTTGCAGTGAGCGGAGATAGCATCACTGCACTCCAGCCTGGGCGACAGAGCGAGACTCCGTCCCTCCCAAAAAAATAAAAAAGAAAAAAATACAGGCCAAGGCAGGAGGATCACTTGAGGCCAGGAGTTAGAGACCAGCCTGGGCAACATAGTGAGAACTTGTCTCCACAAAAAATGGAAAAAACTAGCCATGGCGGAGCATGCCTGTAATCTCGGGAGGCTGAGGCAGGAGAATCGCTTGGGCCCAAGAGTTTGAGGTTGCAGTGAGCCATGATCTTGCCAGTGCACTTCAGCTTGGGTGATAGAGCAAGACCCTGTCACTAAAAAAATAGGACGTAAAATTGCTGGGCGTGGTGGATCATGCCTGTAAACCCGGCACTTTGGGAGGCTGAGGTGGGAGAATCACGTGAGCCCAGGATTTCGAGACAAACCTGGGCAACATGGTGAGACCTCATCTCTATAAAAAATACAAAAATTATCTGGGCCTGGTGGCGTGCACCTGTAGTCCCAGTTACGCAGGAGGTTGAGGTTGGAGAATTGCTTGAGCCCGGGAGGCTGAGACTGCAGTGGGTCGTGATTGCACCATTGCGCTCCAGCCTGGGTAACACAGTGAGATCCTGTCTCAAAAATAAAAGAAAATAATAAATTTATTAGATGCTAATATAAATAACATATTTTTATGAAAAGTAACATTTTCCAAAACAAAAGAACATCAGTGAGATGAGTGGCATTGTTATACATCTTTACAAATCTCTCTAATGTCTGGCAGAATTTTCCCACCACCTGCTTTTGCAATCAGTCTGTTGGGATATGTTGTTTTGGTTGAAATATGGGAAGAAAATCTGGCCTCATCCAGATATGTAGTTGCAAAAGGTAGGAGTTTTTAATAGTTGTTTCAGATAATTGTGGCTATTTGTCTTTGATTCTGCACTTAAACTCAATAAATGGTAGTTTCTTAAAGATTATTTACAATGTGGAATTTGAAACCATATCGACGAACTTTTACACTTGATTTTATGTACTGTACAAAATGCATGAAAATACACCGGTGGTTCTACAGCTTCCAATGATTCTTTTATCCATGCATAATCTTGTAAATCATGCACTGGACATTTGGAAAGTATTATTTCACTGAGTTATGTAGATGTTCCAAATGTTGACACATTTCATTATACAAAAATTTTTTTTAAGCCAAAACAGATTTGTTACTATTACCAGTGATCTCATCCGGAAAGATCTTAAGTATTGAGATGCTATCAAGTTCATGGTGGTGAACACAAATTTTCCAAAATTCTAATTTTCATGTGAGAGCTCATATTTTATCATTGGCCACAAATCTGTCAATCGTTTTCCTTAAAGTGACAGGCTCACTTTGTTCATTTTCAAGACAATTTCTACGAAAAACACAAGTCCTAATAACTGTGGCATGTCAGTTGTTTTTTCAAATAAGAATGGTGTTCTGTAAAAGGAGTGGCCAGCTCAGCTCAAAGCTCAAACAATTGCACAAGTGTTTCTTCCGTGAGACAAGCATCACGTTTCAGCAGAAATGCCGTGTGTGTACTTCTAAGGTAGTCACACAGAATATTAAAAAGATGTGTACTCAAGGGTTGAGATGGAATAAAATTAGTGATTTCTACTGCTTTATAAAGAATATTCATAAATAGAAATGGCTTTTAAAAAACTGTGAGTGTGTGGTGAGGAGAAAATAAAATGACTATTATTAGACTTTGTACTCTCACTTGGTTGATGTGGGTGTCAACAGTTTCACCCACCAATGCCTTTGCACCCCAGTGCAAATGTCAGCACCGTGAAAAGGACAAATCATGTGTTAATACTATTATAAACATGTTTTGACCTCATGGTCCCCTGAAAGTGTCTCGGGGAACCCTGGAGTCTTCAGCCACACTGAGAAAATCAGGAGTAGATGGCATGAGGCCGGGGACCGCAAGGCCCACCTGACGGAGGAGCTGCTTCCAGCTTCTACTCCACGTCCCTCATGGGGGCTGGGCTTTTGCTGCCCACACAGACGGCAGCATGCTGGGGCGTGGGCCAGTGTCAGGTTTGGGGGTGTGCCAGGGTCCAGGCCATTCATTTGAAGCCTGTGCAGGTTAGAGGACACAGCCTCAGTGGAGAGTGGGGATTGAAAATGAAGGGGAGATTGTCTGGGGCAGCAGTTGCTGGAAGAGGAACCCAGCATGGACACTGGGTTGGGGGCTATTTTCTTAAAAGACACTCAGGAGTCTACAGGCTGTAGGTGTGCTGAGGTGGCTCAGGGCACCAGCCCCGCCCGCCTGGTCCAGAGCCTTCACCCCTCAGCTTCTCGGAGCTTTCATTTCCTCCGTTAGATGCATAGAAAGGGGTACTCTGTAAGTGGAGGAAGTCATCTCCTAATCTAGGCTTGTGGATCTGAAGAGGAGACAGGAATTAATTTTAGGATCTGGATTCAGTAAAATCTTACATACATATTACAGCTGGTTGGAACTGCACAGGTCCACTTATTCAAGACTTTTTCCTACCCCTGCCGCCCTGAGACAGCAAGACCAACCCCTTCTCTTCCTCCTCTTCCTCCTCCTTGGCCCACTCAGCATGAAGACGACAAGGATGCAGACCTTTATGACGATCCACTTCTGCCTAATGAATAGTAAATATATTTTCTCTTCCTCCTGATTTTCTTAGTAACATTTTCTTTTCTCTAGCTTACTTTATTGTAAGAATGCAGTATATCATACATATAACATACAAAATATGTGTTAATAGACTATTGGTAAGGCTTCTGGTCAACAGTAGATTATTAGTAGTTAAGTTTCTGAGGAGTCAAAAGTTATATATGGATTTTTTTTTATTTCAGTAAGTTTTTGGGGAACAGGTGATATTTGGTTACATGAATAAGTTCTTTAGTGGTGATTTCTGAAATTTTGGTGCACCCATTCCCCAAGCAGTATACACTGTACCCAATGTGTAGTCTTTTCTATGGATTTTGAATTGTGGGGGGATTGGTGCCCCTAAACCCCTCATTGTTCAAGGGTCAAGTGTTCTTGTTTATAAGCAGAATCTTCATACACACAACCCTAATTGATTCTGAAGTCTGATGACTCACAGTTCCCCCCTTCAAGCCTGTGTTTGGTCTATTCCTTCCTACCTCCCACCAGAAATTCCTGACACCCTCCTCTTCCACCCCCTGTCAATCCACTTCCCTCCCCTGCTTTAGACTTGGCTGAGAATTCATGCCTTCCAGAAATCTTTCTCCATTACTCTTCCCCTCTGTCCTCCCTTGTAGAAACCTCTCTGTGATTAATTTCTAATTCCCTCAGTGTTCGTAATACTTGAAGTGACCATCTTTGAACACCACTGTGTGCTAGGTACTATGCTGCCCACCTTACATGTGTTGCTTCTAATTCTCTTAAATTTTTTTTTCTCTTTTTAATGAGAGACGAGGTCTCACTGTATTGGCCAGACAGGTCTTGAACTCCTGGGCTCAAGTGATCTTCCCACCTCAGTCCCCCAAAGTGTTTGGATTACAGGCGTGAACCACTGTGCCCAACTCTTCTAATTCTCATAGTAAGAGTTACTGTCCTCTGCCCCTCTCTTCCTCTGGCTCTAACATCCAATCTCTCAGCAAACCCTGCTGATTCTTACCTCCAATACATAACTTACATTCATTCTCTCTCTCTATCTCCATGACCACCACCCTAATCCAAGCCACTGTCCTCTCCTGCCTCTACTACAGCATGGCCTCTTTCTAGTCTCTCAGCCTCCCACCCACCAGAATATAAGCTCTATGAGAGCAGACCCTGCATGTCATGTTCCGGACTCTATCTCCAGAGCCTAGCACAATGCCTGGCTCATGGGATCTGTTCAATGTTTACTTTTGAATGAATGAATGAATGAACGAATGGAAGAAGTGAATAAATGAAAGAATGTGTAGCCGTTATGCAGATCCATGAGGCTTACTAAGTAATGGGATCGTGATCTCATGGCCTCACTGTGGAAAGCACACTGAGATTCCAGCTATGAGTTTGGGCCACGAAAAGGTACACTCTCTCTACTCCCCAAATTGCCTTGGCATAAACTTACTTCATCCTACAGTCATGGGCACTATTTTTCTCTACCTATGTGCATTTTCAATCAACCCAAATTGATTGTAAGCTCCGTGAGAATGGATGATGGCTAACATTTGAACAGGTCCTTGGACACCAGAACTGCTCTGATTTTGAAAGAGGAGACTCAGATTTCTGAATAGAGTCCATCAGTAATAGTTGTGTGATCTTTTAAATGAGTAATATCACTTCACTGGTGTTACTTTCCCAGTCAACTGGGGACGATGATGTACTCATCTATCCCTCAATGTAGCCAGAGGGAAGCAGAAGGGCTGCGCCTGGGACAGGGGTGGTGGCAGTGGAGTTAGAGAGAAGGCATGAGATTGAGACACGTGTTGGAGGCAGAATCAACAAGGTTTGCCAGCTTAAGGGGTGATGGTCATCATTCCTGACTGGGGGCCTTGGGCTGGACTACACTCCAAGGTGAAACATGCCTTCCATTATTTGTGCACCTTTGTTTCAAGGTGATAGTGTCCCTGGTGCTGCCACTCTGCTGTTTGTCCATGAGTAAAGCCTTGGAGTCTTTTGTTGCCTCTCTTTTGTCCAGTGTAGCCCCAGGAGCATTGCTCCTTCCTGGGTGAGGCTGCCTTCCTTTTCATGCTCCAATTCCTACTCCACTCCCCACCACCTTCTCCTCCCTCTCTGTAGGAGCGTCTCCTCAAGCCACAGGTCATCAGCCACTCCCTGCTCAGGCCCTGCAAGGGCTTGCCATTGCTTAGAGACACAATCCAAGCTCTTCAGCTTAGCTTCAGCTAAGCTCTCCCCATCCACTCCTACTCTTCTAGCCTTGGTGGCCTTGTTCCTCCTCAGGTCCCCTACACTTCGGGCAGACTCATTTACCCACTTCCATCTTCAGAGAGGGCTCAGTTGTCATGGAATCTTAGACTCTTCACTCTGGAAGATACCCAAATGGCACCTAATCCAGCCTCCCATCCGATTCAGGAATCCCTGCTAGAACCATCTCTGACAAAAGTGTTTTCCCTGGGCTGGGCACATTGGCTCATGCCTGTAATCCTAGCACTTTGGGAGGCCAAGGCAGGTGGATCTCCTGAGGTCAGCAGTTCGAGACCAGCCTGGCCAACATGGCAAAACCCCATCTCTACTGAAAATACAAAAAAGTTAGCCAGGTGTGGTGGCACACACCTGTTGTCCCAGCTTCTTGGGAGGCTGAGGCACAAAAATTGTTTGAACCTGGGAGGTGGAGGTTGCGGTGAGTTGAGATCGCATCACTGCACTCCAGCTCTAGCGAGACTCTATCTCAATTAAAAAAAAATTATTTTCCCTGGATTGAAACAGTCTCCACAGATTCCGTCTTCCAAGTAGACATCAATGTCTCTCTTGCATTTTGTTTATTTTGTCCTCCTCCACCCTTACTCCTTTTATTCAAATCCCCCCACTCTTTAAGGTCCCATTCAACTCTCACCTCCAAGCATCTTGCTCTGGTCACCAAGCACACAGGAATCTTTCTTCCTTCTCGGTTCCTTCGGCATGATAGTTAACAACACAAGTTTTATTAAATATTGTGATAAAACACATACAATTTGCCATCTACAGTTCTGTGGCATTAAGTACATTGACACTGTTGTGTAGCCATTACTGCTATCCATCTCTAGAACTCTTTTCATCTTGCCAAACTGTAACTTTATACCCATTAAACAGTAACTCCCCATCCCCTCCTCCCTATAGCCATTGGTAACCACTTTGTCTTTATGAATTTGCTATTCTAGGTACTGCATCTAAGCAGTATACAGTGCTTTACAGTATTTCTCCTTTTGTGACTGGCTTATTTCACTTGGTGTAATGCCCTGATCATCTCCATTGTAATATATGTGATAACTTCATTCTTTTTTAAGACTGAATAATATTCCATTGTATGTATATGTCCCATTTTGTTTATTTATTCATTCATCCATGGTGGAACACTTGGGTTTTTCCACCTTTGGCTGTTGGGAACACACATTTTGCATCAAACAGAACTGAGTTTAAATCCCAGCTTTGTTAACTTTCTAACTTGGGTAAGACGCCTAACCTTCAGGAGTCTCAGATTTTTTAGATATAAAACACAATGGTCTAATCTGTCCTTTACTAGTTTTGTAGGCATGTGAAGTGGGTGGTGAGCATGGCTGACAATTGGTAAGTGCTTGATGCATGCTAGGAAGCTACTAGACCACACACGTGTCCCTTATCAGTCAGGGCTCTGTATTGTTAGTTCCTCTGTGTAAAATCTCAGGCAGTTCTATTTCCAGAACTAATGCTAGATTCTCAAGGTTCCACGAACTTGACCCTAATAAGTATCCAGTAACTCTTACCTGATTGTTTGACTTGGAGATGGTTGTATGGGAGTGTGTAAAAGCGTGAGTGTGTAAAAGCATGAGAGTGTGTGTGCACACATGCGTGCCCCATAGGGAGCACGGGAGATGGTGTGAGGGTCTGTGGGTGGTAGGCCGGACTGGTGGCCGATGAATCAGTGGGAGTGGGGCTGGGGTGGCGGTGCAGGTGGGGGTTTTATGCCCACTTGCTCTGCATTCACTTGCACCCCATCCCCTTAGGGTTGCACATGCTACACTCTCAGTAGGGCTGGGAAAATGTGCGGAGTATGGAAGTGAGCTGGGAGTTAGGGAACAAAGTAGGAGCGCATACAGTCGCAGATTCTTTGTTCTGTTCAATGACTTCCCCTGCCCCTTCTCTACGCAGACCCTAAAGAGTTGTTTTCTGTGCCAGCCTGGCCTGCCCATTCCTGTAGCCCAACAGAAGGACCGTCCTTACTTGGCTTTTGCAAACCCCGGCCTGGTGACAATGTGAGTCGCCTTCAGCGTCTCTCCCTCCCCTTGCAGTTGCCACTTTGCCTTGGCAGGTGTGAAATATTAATTGCCTCACTGGGGACTGGGCTCTTTCTGTCTGTCGTGTCTGACCAGAATATCATTCTCTCCTGCAAATATAATTACGGGGTAGGGGAGGTGGGCTGAGTATATGGGCGTAGGGGGTGGGCTGCCACATGGGGGAGGGGGGAGCGCATATGGGAGGGGTGATGAGAAGGGACTACGGCTTTTTTTCTTAATCGCCTCTCGCCTGTCTGTTAATTAGGAGCCGTGCTTTGCTACATGCTGTGATATTTTGGTTAATTATAAAGAGAAAAGGACAAATTTGTCACGTCTTTTGTTTTCGTTCCACCACGTCTCCTGGTGACAGCGGTGTGAAGGCTGATGGACTGCTCAGGCAGCAGCGCCAGATGCTCACACACACCCTCTGCCAGGGGCAGGCGGGGAGGGGTCCACAGGGCCAGGAGGCAGCCAGGGGGGCCACCAGGCAGGCTGGTGCACATGGGGCCGGTCTGGACTGGGTTCACAAGGGGTCAAATGGAGAGATTCACATTCTTGAATGTGAATGTGAAGTGGATGCCAGGAAGGAGCCCCCCAGTCCCACTGGAAGGAGAGGAAGGGGGAGATGTTCATTCCTCCATTGCCCAGTTGGGTGATTGGCCTGACGCCAATGCCCCAGGGATCAAGGCTGAACTTGCCGATAGCAATCAGAGCAGACAGGCAGGCTGTGACCCCTCCTAGGATCTTGAGGCAGTGGGGGGCATGTTCATGTTGCAGAGTGGGGCTGAGTAAAATACAGCATAGTATTCTATGACCCTGTCACAAAACGGGCCACCCGGGGATGTGAAAGGATGTGCTAGTTCTCCCTGCTACCATTTACTAGCTAAAGCCTATTTCAGGCTCCAGCTTATACATTACACCCCATCTGCCAACACACAGACACACACACACACACACACACACACACACACACACACACACAGACAGACACACACTGGGTTAGGAGTCCTATTCTCTGGGCTCTGAGGCTTACTAAGCTTCTATTGTGTGATGGTTAATTTTATGTGTTCACTTGGCTAGGCTACAATACCCAATTATTTAGTCAAATACAAGCCTAGATATTGTTTTGAAGATTATTTTTATTTTTACTTTTATTTTTTGAGGCAAAGTCTTGCTCTGTTGCCTAGGTTGGAGTGCAGTGGTGTGACCTTGGCTCACGGCAACCACCACCCTCTGGTTCACGCGATTCTCCTGCCTTAGCGTCTCAAGTAGCTAGGATTACAGGTGCATGCCACCATACCCAGCTAATTTTTGTATTTTTAGTAGAGACAGGGTTTCATCATGTTGGCCAGGCTGGTCTCCAACTCCCGATCTCAAGTGATCCACCTGCCTCAGCCTCTCAAAGTTACAGGCATGAGCCACCACGCCTGGCCTGTGAAGATTATTTTTAGATTGACAACCAATAGACTGAATAAAGCAGATTACCCTCCATAATGTGGATGGGCCTCATCCATTGAAGGTCTTAAGGGCAAAGACTAAGGTTTCCTGAAGAAGGAATTCTGGATCAATACTGAAACACAGAAATCATACCTGAGTTTCTGACTCTTGGCCTGGCCTACAGATTTGAGACTTGTCAGCCTTGACAATTGCATGGGCCAGTTCCTTAAGATCTATCTTGCTGTATTTGTTCTGTTTTTCTGATGAACCCCGATGGATACATATCCCATTGCATCTGCTCATAGACTTTCCTGCTTTCCTGACCATCTCCTTCACTAGAAAGTGAGGACAGAAACTAAACTGGGTGCTGTGTACCACAGCATCCCCTGGGCCTCGTGTAGGGCCTGCTTGTAATAGACCTTAATATGTATTTGTTGCATATTGAATGAATTCATTTGGGAAACAAGAAAGACGTACATCCCCGCACCAATCAAATAACCATCCAAGGCAGCACAGGCAGTTCCTGACTTATAAATAGGTTTAGTTCCAAAAATTCATTTGAGTTAGTTGTCTGAAGCTTTTTCCCATAACAACAAGGATATCAGTGCTGGCAAGGCTCCTGGGCAGGCTGCCAGAAACGTATTTAACCCATAGTATAGATTAAACACTGTGCATTTGCCATGAAAAATAGTAGAAAACAATACTCTTGCAAGGCTAGTAATTAGAAGAGAAGTATGATAGTATTGAATAAAAATAGGTAAAATTTTTCATTTAGAATATTGGAGTTTTGAAGAAAAATGGTTACAAAAGGATGAGCAAGTAGAGAGAGACTAATGGAAAATCGGAATGGAATTTCTGAGTATTTTCCAGGGTTTTAGAAGCCGATGGGACTGATTCTCTATTTGATCTAAGTCTGCTCAGAACTCGAGGCTGCTCCTCCCACTCCCTTTTTGCTGTAGAAAAAGGCCAACTCTTATTGGTCTCAATTAAGGGTGTTAGTTTGTTCACACACGTAACAAAAATAATAAAGAAACGGTGGGCTGTTGGGACAGGAGAGAGCCGGGGGAGAAAATCAGCATGGACAAGGATGTATGTTTATGTGGGAATGAGATTGTCCCAGGTGAAATTAACTGAGCCATGAGGGGTGATTGCTGAGAAGGAGTGTGGGACAGAGGCCTGGAAGCCCAGGCTCTGACAGGAGCTTAGGGAATGTGGAGGAAACGCCGAGTTAGACAGATTTCCAGATCAGTCACCAGGAGGCACTGTTGCTCTGTTTTAGCCCAGGGCTGGGCGTGAGCAATATCTGAGGGGTTGGTGGGGCAAGCAGCAAGCAGGGTGTGTGGTGGATGTTTCCAAGTTGGGGGTTAATCCTGCAAAAGGACTCTCTGGTTATTGAGATCCAAACGAGTAATGTGGACAATAAATGCCCAGAGAGCCATCGGAGGGAGTGTGGACTGTGGGAGAGCCACTGAGGTGAGCCTGGGGCTGGCCTCAAAAGGCTGGCGTAGTGGAGTCAACAGGAAGGCAGCTAAGAGGGAGGCCCACAGCTAGGAGGGCCAGGAGGAGCTCAGCTCCAGAGGACAGGGGGAGCCTGCTGTGTTGGGGAAAGGGAAATAGCTCCAAGTGCTGACTATGTGAAACAAAGCAGCATCAACAATAATGTTAGGGTGGGGAGGGTTTTTAAAAACTTTTTATTTTGATGAGGAGGGAGCAAAGCAATGAGTTCTTTTTAAAAACCAAAAACTTATTTTGAAATTATTTTAGATTTACAGAAAGTTGCAAAGACAGACTTCCAATGTACCCTTCATCCAGCTTCCCCTAAGGTTACTATCTTGCAGAACCATGGTACATTTATCAAAATGAAGAAATTAACATTGGTACAATACCATTATGTAAACTCTAGACTTTCTGCTAATTTCTCTAGTACTCCCATTAATGTTATTTTTCCTGTTCCAGGTTCCAATTCAGGATACCATATTACATTTAGTCATCCTTCATCTCCTCTGGTTTATGACAGTTCTCAGCCTTCCCTTGTTTTTCATGATCTTGACAGTTCAGAGGAGCACCAATCAGATAGTTTGTAGACTGTCCCTAGTTTGGGCTTATCCATTGTCTTCTTGTGATTTGAGTGAGGTGATGAGTTTTTAGGAAGAATGTGACAGAGGTGAAGTGCCCTTCTCATTCTATCGTATCAGTAGACACAATGACATCCACATGACATGACTGCAGAAGCCAGCTCTGCAAGGTTCTCTCTTGGTACAGATTCAGCCTAATTTTCCAGAATAATCTAGCATTCCTGCCTAAGATGTACCTTATTATCTAGATAAACTAGAAAATATTTCTTGCTTTAGAAAAGCTGCACATTTCAGCCATAAAAAAGAATGAGATCATATCCTTTGCAGGTACATGGATGAAGCTGGAAGCCATCATTCTCAGAAAACTAATACAAGAATTGAAAACCAAACACCTCATGTTCTAACTCATAAGTGGGAGTTGAACACTGAGAACACATGGACACAGGGAGGGGAACATCACACACTGGGGCCTGTTGGGGAGTGGGGGCCAAAGGGAGGGAGAAAATTAGGACAAATACCTAATGCATGTGGGGCTTAAAACCTAGATGACAGGTTGACAGGTGCAGCAAACCACCATGGCACATGTACACCTATGTAACAAACCTGCACGTTCTGCACATGTATCCCAAAACTTAAAGTATAATTTTTTTAGAAAAAGGAAGAAAAGCTGCATACTTTGCCATGTCTGGATTCTCCACTGAAAAGTTACTATTTTCCTTTTCCTTCTTCTGTTTGTTTAGACACCAGTCACTAAGTCCAGCCCATACTCAAGGGGATGGAAATTAAACTCCCAGTCCTGGAGGAAAGAGTAGTAAAGAATTTATGGAGATATGTTAAAATCACCAAGTAGTTAATATCTATTTTGAGAGGAGATGCTTTGAGGCTATGTAAATATCCTGTTTTCATGGGTTCATTATTAGGTAAGTTGATTTTGCTGTGACTACAGGACAGAGGACATATTTAGGAGGGAGGGAGAGACACAGGATGAGAGAAATATGTGAGAGCCAGAGAAGTTAACTTTTTTTTTTGCCTATGGCTTATCACCTAGCAACTTGTTCCCAGAGCTGGGACTAGAACTGAGTGTTGAGAACCTGGCAAGGCCCTGAAGAGAGGAAGCTATGGGGCTGGTGGAACAGGTGGGGGGTGCAGGTATGGGAGGAGTAAGGTGTGATTAGCATTGGTTTCTAGTGATGAATTCTTGGCCATCTTTTGCAGGGGAGGGATCAGGAACTTGGTCAGCTATAAGGATTCAGGCCGCCTTGTCCCATGGCTTTCCCTGCTTTGCTATGGGACTGATAGGGTTGAAGGAGATGCCCTGTGGCTTCTTTGAGGGCCTTACCTCTGACCTGTAGTGGGAGCCTGCCCTCCTGCTTACTCAGGAACTATAAGCAACTTCCTCTTTAGGGCTGCAGCTTCATACAGCCCAACTTGCTGGTCCGCTGACTCGTGGTCTGTTCTTGATCAACTCCCCCTGCTGCATCTCTTCTCCATATTTGAAGCGTCAGTCAACAGCTGGGATTCACTTTGGACCTGCCGGTATGTAAGTAGTGGCAATAGACTGTGACAGGAAACTGATAGGCCAGCGTTGGGACCTTTGAGGTTTTTCCTCTCCTATTTTGTTTTTCCATATCTCAGCTTTAAACACAGTCGCTGAAATTAGGAAGCTGTTTGTTTTTGCAGAGGTAGCTTTGGATCTGCTGCAAGGTGACCCATGAGCTGGTTAGGAACCCCTTTTGCTGGAATCACTAGTTGTTTTAGGTGCACAGCCGGTGCTCCCCGCATATATGTATGTGTGTGCGTGTGTGTGTGTGTGTGTATGATGGGAATCACGTATTGTCTCAGTATCTTCAGCCTATCTTTGATTTATTTTATTTCATTGATCTGACCTGGCTCCAATTTACCTCTTCCAAGAAGCTTTCCTTGATAAACTTAACATCAACCTAATTTTAATAGAGCTAATTTAACTGCAGTTCGATCCTGTGCTGTAAGTAGTACCAAATTGTTTCGAACGTGAACATTCAGACTCCCCATCTAGGGTGTAAGCTCTTTGAGGGCATCCCTTGTCTTTCTAATTCTGTTATTTACAGGCAGACTGAAGAATGAATATGCATGGTGCTTTTTTTAAAAAGTCTTTTTTGACTCCTAGTGACTTATAACTCCATTCATCCTCTGGAAGAGTTGAAGGTCTGGATCTTACTGCTAGGAATCTAGGGTTATCCTGTCCATCCTTTGTCTATGTATGTGTTGTGAGAATATCAGGTGCATGGAGAAAAGTGCTTCTTAGTCTAACCACATGGCCAGGCCTCTGTACTGCAGCTTCTCTGTTTCCCCAAAGGCAATAGCAGAAAGCAGAATTAGCCTTCCTCAAAAGAGGTTCAAAGAATTCTTCGTATCTGAGTCAATGCCCCAACCCCAGTCTCTGCAGAAAAAGGGTCCCTGAGCCTGGAATAAAGACACTGTGGACAGGAATCTGCCATCTGTCAAAAAAGAGGAAAGAAGCACTGTTTCTACCCAGGTCTGTCTTTTTTTTTTTTTTTTTTTTTTTTGCCTTATTTGCATTCAGTGAGGAGGTGACACATTCTAGAACATAACCTCCCTTTTTCATTCCAGGAATCTAATTGTTATTTCTGTGTTTGTGAAAGATAAAGGATTAGCAAGAACACTTTGCATTAAGTCACCATTTGTAAATGCTTTATAATTATTTATGAAATTATCTGCATTTTATAGCATGGGAGATAATAACTTAAATTGATGTATTAAACATG
Source organism: Macaca thibetana thibetana (assembly GCF_024542745.1). NCBI lineage: Eukaryota > Metazoa > Chordata > Mammalia > Primates > Cercopithecidae > Macaca > Macaca thibetana. Next base: position 155,130,880 of record NC_065578.1, on the reverse strand, counting down.
CATGATCGTTATTTTAACAATATTAAATGCACCTCTGTAGAATAATCATTTCATAAATATGAAGAAAGCATTCAGAAGTGGCACCTTAATTTAAGATATTACAGGATTCGTGACACCCAAATCCACGACCCTTTTTCTCGAAGACAGATGGAGTTTCTTATCTGGCTGCAATGTTCCTCTTTCTTGAAGTGAAAATGAATTCTTAAATTAAAAAATATATTATCGAGGTAATTTTGGCAATGTGATGAAGCAATGGGAGAGGAGATAAGAAGCAGAATTTCCCGGGACCAGAACAAATTGGACAAACCTTATCTTTGCTTGTCTCCATCCCCCCATCCCAGTGTGCTGGAAGAGTCATCCAGTCTCTGGGTATCCTGCAGGGCTTTGGGGTAGAGGTATGAGCTGACCGATGCTGGAGACAGTTACGTTATTTTCCTCTAATGCCAGGGCTTTGGGGCTGTTTTGAGCAGGGGAGACCTCAAACCAGAAGACCCATTTTGCACAGCAGGAGATCTCTCCAATGAGGGGGAGAATCCAGAGGACATTTAACATTCAGCAAAAAGGGGTGAGGGAAAAGGGGAGACAGAAAAACTGTGAATCCCAATACCTGATTTGGGTGAAGCTAGTTGGATCCAAGGGAGATAAGCCAGTCTCCCCAGCAGTGCAGCTCCACCGTCTTCTACTGACGGCGCCCTCTGCTGGTCACTGTCAGCTTCAACGCCATGCGTTCTAAGAGTATAATCAATGGGTATGTTATCTTCACCAGGAACGAATCGCTCTGTGCTAATTGCTTTATGAGGATGATCCTGCTTAATTCTCACACCAGTCATTGGAAAACTGAGTTCCAGAGAGTTTAAGCGCAGGTCCGACCTTCTTAACTAATGGGCTATCTGGAGTCAGCAGACTAGAGAGCTGACCTGTGTGGCCATGTTATCCACCCACTCCAGGCCCAGGAATGAATGCAAATCTATTCTGCATGTAAAGGCCACACTCCAGAGTCTTAATGATCTATTTGAAGTGCATCTTAGTCTCTAACTTAAATCCAGGAATATCTCAAGTGCACGTCCTTTGGGGTAGGATGGGTCTTAGAAATGGATATAATTTATTCTGAGGATTTAATACTGGCCTCTCTGGGTTCAAGTACTGGAAGCCATGCTGATTCTTCTTATTCTTCTCATGCCTTATACCCAAGCCCCATCAGGAAAGCCTGTCAGCTCTACCAGAATCTAGCTTTCGTCTACTCCCTACACTGTGACCATTTTGGTCTATGGGACCATCCTTGCTTATTTGTGCCCTTGCTATAGCCTCCTGGCTGCTCTTCCAACCTCTGTGCTCTCTCCCCAAATAGTCTATTCTGAACATAGCAGCCACAGTGACCCTGTTAGGACATAAATTGGATCATGTCCCTGCCTCCATCTCATTCCAGGTAAAAAACATTGAATGACCCTACAATAGTCTACAGACCCCCTACACAACTTGGCCTCTCTGACTACTTTGGCACTTTTCTCCCCTTTGCTTGTTCTTTGCTCACTGTGTTCCAGCCCCACAGACCTCCCTGTGGGGGCTCTTTGAATACGCAAGTCAAGCTCTGCCTCTGAACCTTGGCACTGGCAGAGCACTCTGCCTGGAATGCCCTTCCCCCAAGTATCCTCAGGACTTCTTCCTTCTCCTCCCTCAAACTTCTGCTCAAAGGCCACCTTCTTAGTTAGGCCTACCCTGACCACCCTATTTAAAATTACACCTCCTGCCCTTCATTACCAACCTTCCTTGCCCATTTCATGTTTCTTCACAGCACTTGTCATTTTCTAGTACATCATACAATGCACTTATTTATCATGTGTATTGTTTGCTCCCTCCACTAGAATGTAAGGCCCCCGAGGGCAAACTTTTTTTTTCTTCTGCTTCTTCTTCTTCTTTTTTGTTTTTTGTTTTTTGAGACAGGGTCTCACTCTATCACCTGGGCTGCAGTGCAGTGGTATGATCATAGCTCACTGTGGCCTGGACCTCCTGGGCTCAAGTGATCTTCCTGCTTCAAGCAGCTGGAACTACAGGTGCAAGCCACCATGCCTGGCTAATTTTTTAAATTTTTTCTGTAGACTGGGGTCTCACTGTGTCGTCCAAGCTGGTCTCAAACTCTCGATTTCAAGTGATCTTCCCACCTCTGCCTCCCAAAGCACTGGGATTATAAGGCATGAGCCACCGCACCTAGCGAGGGCAATGTTTTGGTCTGCTTTGTAACCTGCTAATTCCTAGCACCTGAAAAGTGCCTGGAACATTGTAGGTATTTAACAAATCCTTGTTAAATGCATGAATGACAGGCTGCTCCCTTGTCCCTAGCTGGTGGCAGGTAGGGTGACCAACTGTTCTGGTTTTCCTTATATTAATCTGGTTTTAGCACTGAAAGTTCAGCCTCCTGGGACACAACTATGATGGTTGGTCACCTGAGTGACAGGCAGGAAGAGCACTAAGAAGGGATAGTCATGCTCAGGAACCAGTGAGGCCTTTCTCTCAGCCTAGAGTCTGGAAGAGGCACCTGTCTTCCCCTGCATCATCAGAGGATGAGGTGGGGGTAGGAGAGTGGCTCCATCTCAGATAAGGTCTTTTGAGTTATTGAAATTGCAGCTTATTATGAAGAAAAAAGTGAGTTTCTATTTCCCTGTAAGTGGCAGAGGAGTAGAAAAATGATAGTGTAATGATGTTCCAGTGGAACAATTATTTTCCCGAGATGGAGCAACATAAAGTATCACTTTGATTATGTGCTGCCTTCTTAGCCCACCCTCTCTGGCCTAGTTTAGTAGCCAATAAATCTTTGAGCCTCCCTGACCTGCGGCTGCTGTCTCTGCAGGGACTCATTGGCTGGGCCTATCCTCTCCTCATCTGCCCAACCCCTGCTTCTCCTAACTATGGTTTTGGATGATTAATCCAGGCCCGGGCTGAGGGCAGAGGTGAGAGGAGATGGATGCAGAAGCAGAAAGGGCTGCTCAAAGGCTCAGGCAGTAACTTGAGCGCGTGATGAAGGGCTGTGATGGAGCTGGCTGGGACTATGTGGGAGAAACAGAGAGAGGAGCAGGGATCAGAAAGAGATTTTCAAGGCACCCTTATTAGGATTGTCTGGGCATGAAAACAAAGAAGGATCAATTAGAAGGTGAGGGTGGGTCTGAAAGAGCTGGGGGCCAGAAGAGAGTCATCTGTGTTGCCCCCTTGGGGGGTATAAATGAAGACCTTTCTATTATTACTATTATTTTAATTTCACTATTAAATCAGGTTGTTTCGTCCCTGAATCTGCTGTCTTAGTTTGCATAGGTTGCCACAACAAAATACTTCAGACTATGTGGCTTTAACAACATAAATTTATTTCTCACAGTTCTGAAGGCTGGGAAGTCTGAGGTCAAGCTGCCAACCTGTTTGGTTCCTGGTGAGGGCTCTCTTCTTGGCTGGCAGACAGCTGCCTTCCTGCTGTGTCCTCAGGTGGCAAAGAGAGAGCTCTGGTGTCTTCTTATAGAGGCACCAGCCCTATTGGATTAGGGCCACGTGCTATGACCTAATTTAACTTGTGTTACTTCCTCACAGATCGTGTCTCTTAATACATTATATTTGGGAGACATGAACTTTTAGCCCATAACATCACTTCTATAGATTGAATGTTTGCATCCCCCCCTCCAAATTCATATGTTGATGAATATGATAGGAGACAGAGGTCTTTGGGAGGTGTTAGGTCATGAGGGTAGAGCCTTCTTGAATGGGATCTGTGTCCTTATCAAAGAAACCAGAGGAGCTCCCTCACCCCTTCTGCTATGTGAGGTTATGGTGGAATAGGAAGTGGCCCTCATCATGCAACAAATCTGCTGACATCTTGCTCTTGGACTTCCTGGCCTTCAGAACTATAAGGAATAAATTCTGTTGTTAAGCTGCCCAGTCTATGGTATTTTGTGATAGCAGCCCGAAGAGACTAAAACAACTGCCTTTTTGGAATTGTTCCTCCTTTGGCTTCCTGTTGCCCCCTGGGTCCAGAAATTTGGTTTGAGACCAGCCATCTTTCAGCCTGAGGATTGTATCTTGTTTCCAGATATTTAAATCAGTGGTTGTCCAAGTGTGGTCCTTGGACCAGCAGCATCAGCTTCACCTGGGAACTTGTCACAAATACAAATTCTCAGTCTCACTCCCTATCTTTCCAGGCCTCCTGAATTAGCGATTGGGCTGGGGTCCAGCAATCTGGGTTTTAGCAAACTCTTCAAGTAGAGTTTGAGAAAAACTGATTAATAAAAGAATGCCTCCCTTGAGAGCTGGCACTTTGTTTTTAAGCTTTAGAGTCAGACTCGCCTAGAATGCTGATAAAACACAGATTGCTGGGCCCCATCCTGAGTTTTTGATTCAGGCGAACTGGGATGAGGCTTGATCATCTGCATTTCTAACACTTTATTGGGTAATGCGATGCTGCTGGTCCTGGTATCACTGCTTTAAGTGAACCCTTCTGGCACCTTCCTGAAAAACTACTCTTGTGGCCATGGTAGGACCCTCACTTTGTATCCAGTTCCAAAGTGTTCTCTGTTTCCTTTACCTGTACTTGACCGATCCTTGCATCCTGAGGTGACCTTGGGCTGTTGGTCTGTCCCCCATTGTCCAGCATTGGCAGTGGGGTGCCTGCTGTTTCCTGGCCAGACCTGTCAAAGAACCTGCTTCCTCTCAATTTAGACTCCAGCTAGAGGAGAATGAGTCCACATCACCTGGGCTCAAAATCTGGTCCCCTATCCCTGACTGGGCCTCCTTCCTTGCCTCTTCCTCCTTCCAGGTACCGGGGTCCTCTCTTGCACCCAGACCTCACACATCACTGGATCTTTGTTTTAATTTCTATTCCTGAACCTTGATGCTACAGCCGGAGTGCTACAGGATTCTACAGATGGCCAGACTTCATTGATACCAGGTCCTGCTTCCCCACATTTCTGAACATGGCCGGCTGGGAGGTGATTCCCAGCCACTGTGATGTTCCTTGTGGCCTCCTCCCAAGTGCATCTGGAGGGCCTGGGCCACCAGCTCCTGCCGTTCTCTCCACCACACTCCTGCATCTGCTGACTGCACAGTCCTCAGCACCAGCATCAGCTCCAGTCTCTACGGGCTGGCCTATCAGGGTGCGCACTTCTAGCCCCAAGTCCTCCCTGCTCTTAGGCTGCCTATCCAGTCATTCAGCTGTGGTGCTTCTTCCAGTCTGGGCCACGTCTTTGGATATAACAGGTCTCAGGTTGTCCCTGGGGTGATGCGGCACTTAGAGATGCAGTGGTGCTAAATTCCATGTGGCTGTGGCCACTGAAGGATGTGCTGAGCTGTCGGCCAGGCTGCCAAGTCCTCGGGATAAAGGACAGGTGGTGGGCTTTTTATTGCCTTGTTATCAATTATAGGGGTCCTGCAGCAATTGCTGGCTGGGAATGAGGGGAATGAAGAAGCCTGTGGTTTTTGTCCTAATTTGTTTGGTTTGGGGCTGGACCTTAAGCTCGGGAACCACAGTAATTAGCCCAGCTGCAGAATTGGGCAAATGTAGCACATGGCTGTCATTGCTCCAAGGGGCTGCCTGGCATTGGAGCCACTGGCTCTAACAAGGGCTTTGTCAGCTCTGGGTGGGAGGGTGCAGTGGTTGCGGTGGCAGATGTGGAGAGGGCCGCGGCTTTGATTTCCCAGTCTCTCCCTTCCCGCTCCCTCTCTGCCCCTTTTGGCTTGAGAAGCTGTCCCGTTGGTGGGTCTCAGGATTGGGGGTTAAGGAGGGAGCCTTGGGATTAGGAGGGCAGGGGAGTAGGGACTACACAGCCTCTGCGTGTCTGGAAGCTTGTTTGATGGGGAGGTTGGAGTTTGGTGCTCGCTGAGCATGGAAAAGCGGAGAGAAGGGAGCATCACTGCCACATACAAATGGAAGCTGTGCACAGGCCCAGAGCTCTGGGGAGAGAGCATCTGCAATCTACCGAGCCAAGCAGAAAATTAAAAGATGACTCCACATGCACGCTGAAGCTCTGGGTGGAAGTGGGTAGGCAAGAGCCAGAGAAGTCATGACACCGGGCCTCCGGAGAGGAGCTCTGGGTTAACCACTGACGGGACTGGTGCTGGGGGCATCTCCCCAGGGTGGGGCTCATCCTTTTCATCTGGGAGTGCATTCACAAGGCCTGTCAGTGGAGCTCCAGCTATGGGAGACATATCCACTGGGATACGTCCCCCGACTCTTGGGGTGCCTGGGCCTTTGGGGACCCCTCCCCACCCTGGCTTCCCTCTGTCCTACTTGAGATGCCTCACCCTCAGCTGACCAGTGTGATCAGTGGGTGCCTTCAGGCATGTGGCTACAGTGTTATGCCGTGTCCAGAATCTGTGACATTTGGGCAACTCTAGCTCTTTGCTTATAATTATAAAAAGAAATAACAGCAGGAGGGATCTAGGGCAGACATCAGGAAGACACTCTCACTTATAAAAGTAGGTTGAGAACTGGAAGGAAGGACTGAGAGTTGCCTCAATGGTCCATGCTGGAATTTTGAAATGCTGGAAGGGGAGGAGCTGATAGCCGGCCTCCCTGCAGGCTGGGAAGAAGCTCACCAACCTAAGACAGGTAGGGTTCTCTGGGTAGACTTGAGGTCAGTGCCCACCTCGGAGCTACAGATTGCCCAGCTACCATTTTCTTCCTTTGCTGAGAGTCTTCCCTGTAGCGAGCCCAGAGAGTCAGCCCCCATGGTTTAAGGGAGCACAGGGCCATTAAGAGATGTTTAAGGTGGGAGCAGATGCTGGGCCTCAGTCTATTTCAGACCAAATGACCCTCCATGTCTTTCATGTAGAGATCTGTTGGACATACTTCTTTCTTCTTTCTGTCAGCCAGACTAGAGGATACTGCTCTTTTCCAAACCCATGGCAAACACCAGCTGTTGGATTTTTATTGTACCCTTGACATTTCCAAAGAGTCTGAGTGGACAGAGGAAGAGGCAATGACAAGATAAAAGACACCCAAATCCTGAGAGATGGACAGCACCAAGAGAGAGGTGGGTCTGCGAGCAGGGCAGCAGTTGACACAAGACTCATGGGCTGTGGCCCAAAGCCAGGGCTTAGGTTTGGTGTGCATTTTCCCCCACCTACGTACCCTTGCAGAAGGGATGCAAGCCAGGCCCTGCTTTGCTGGTGGGGGTGGCCTCAATATCTTTAGTCTTACAATTTCATCCTTATAACCTGCCATCTCCCTTGCAAGCTTTATTGCACTGATTCCATGTCTGTTACCCTCACTATGGTGAACTTGGACAGAACAGCAACTATGTCTATTTTGTTCATCATTGTATCTTCTGGGCCTAGGCCATAGTAGGAACTCAGTAAAGGTGGTAAAATGCATTCACTCATGAGGGACGTAGCGCTGCTGGGCCCTGAGGGCGCAGTGGCTGCTGTGGGCTCTTTCATCTGGTTTCTTTTCCTCTCCCTTCTTTGTCTTCTGCTACCCTCCATTTTTCTTTTCTCACTTTCTCTGTTTCCTCTCCATAAACCAGGCCTGGTCACTGGCTATTCTTAACCATACAGGCAGATATATTTATAGCATACGTTCTCCACTGGGAATCTCCCAAAAGTCCCAATCCCAGTATGGAAATATGTGGCCAGGGTCCCAATGTGTTCCTTTCATGGATCTTCCCAGGATCCCCCTTCCCTACGGTCTCCCCAAGGCATTCTGAGAGGACTGAGTCAGACTTCTCCACAGGGCAAGCTGGGCAGCCCAGAATAAGTCTTGACTTGGTGTGTGGTCATCCTAACTATACATCACACCCACGTTCCTCCTAGACTTGCTGATTCTTAAAATTCCTTTCAAAGAGTAAAGGCCTTTCACAAGCCACCATGAGAAATCAACTCGATTTTCCTAATGTGACTGACTGTGCTCTCAGAGTTGCAGCTCTATTCCCAGAAGATTTCTCAATCAAGGTAACCCTGTGAGATTGTGCAGAAAATTTGAAGGTAGTGCCTTTTATAGGAAATACTAATTTATAACACAGAAAAGAATAGTGAAGTTTTTCGTTTTTCATTTTTTGTTTGTTTGTTTTTTTGTTGTTGTTTGTTTTTGAGGCAGAGTCTTGCTCTGTTGCCCAGGCTGGAGTGAAGTGGCACGATCTTGGCTCACTGCAACCTCCACCTCCTGGGTTCAAGTGATTCCGTTGCCTCAGCTTCCCAAGTAGCTGGGATTACAGACAGTCGCCACCACTCCTGGCAAAACTTTTTTTGTAGTAGAGACAAGGTTTCACCATGTTGGCCAGGCTGGTCTTGAACTCTTGACCTCAGGTGATCCACCCACCTCGGCCTCCCAAAGTACTGGGATTACAGGCGTGAGCCACCGTGCCTGACCTAGAAATTGTTTGAAAGGAAAGGTCAGTGGGGAAAAGGGGACAGATGTCAGAATTCTATCAGTGATTTACTCAAAAAGTCAACTTCTAGAGAATATCTGAGAATCAGTACATAGTTACCCTAGCTGTCTATACCTTCTGTCTTGACTCCAGCTGCCATGGAACATAATAACCTATGTGGTCCAGAAATTCTGTAAGACTCTTATCCACCAAAGAGGAATTTGGTGCCATATTCTGCTGTCCAGCTTGTGATAGCCGTTTTTTTTTGTTTTGTTTTGTTTCGTTTTGTTTTGAGGTAGAGTTTCACTCTTGTTGCCCAGACTGGAGTGCAGTGGTGCAGACTCTGCTCACTGCAACCTCTGCCTCCCAGGTTCAAGAGATTACTACAGGTATGCACCACCACACCTGGCTAATCTTTGTTTTTAGTAGAGACGGGTTTTCACCATTTTGGCCAGGCTGGTCTTGAACTCCTGACCTTAGGTAATCCACCCACCTTGGCCTCCCAAAGTGCTGAGATTACAGGTGTTAGCCACCGCGCCTGGCCTGATAGCCTTTTAATAGACCTGGCATATTCATGCACTCAGTCCTGCCTTTGGGACCTGAAAAGTAACCCCAGTGTGGCCAGCAGCTTTTATGGTGGCCCTCAGCATTCTCTGCCCCTTGGTGTTCACTTACTTGTATAATCCCTTCCCCTTTGGTGTGGGCTGAACTTATGAATTTGCTCCAAATGAATGGAATGAGACAGAAGTGATGACAAGTCACTTCCAATATTGGGTTATAAAAAGACTGTGGCTTCCACCTGGGGCACTTGCTCTCTCCTGGTTTCTCTCTCACTGTTTCTTCCTCTCCCTCTTTCTCTAATCGCCAGCTCTCATGTTTGAAGACCCTTGGGCAGTCTCTGGGGAGGCCTATGGGATGAGGAATTGAGGCCTTCCTCAATCACGTGAGTGAGCTTACAAGTGGATCCTCCCTCTCCCACCCCTCAGTGAGGCTTTAGAAGAGGCAGAGCTCCCATCTCCGCCTTGACTCAATCCTCAGGAGAGGCTTTGAGCTACTGGCATCCAGCCAAGACATGCCCAGTTTCCCCACAAAAACTGCAAGCTAGTGAATGTTGGTTGTTTCAGGTCTGGGGTAATTTGTTTTGTAGCAATGGATAATGAATATCCCCAGATGTTGCCAATTCTTGATCACTGGGGATCTTTCAGACTCCTTCCCATTCACCACTGTCCCTATGTCCTTTCCTCCAGCTTCCTGACTGTCCCCATCCCTCCCATAGCCTCCTTTAGGCTCCTTCTCTAATGGCCTTGATGGCTGGTCAGGGCTTGGCCTTATCAAGTGGCTTTGAACTTGGTACCTCCCCAGACATAATGTTGGGGATCTGCCTTCTGACTTTACATTTCATAATCTTGTGTAAGAAATTACCTGCTGACATCAGGTGCTGTAGCTCACACCTATAATCCCAGCACTTTAAGGGTGGAGGATTGCTTGAGGTTAGGAGTTCAAGAACCACCTGAACAACATAGAGAGACCCTGTCTCTACAAAAAAAAAAAAAATTTAAAAATCAGCCAGGCATGGTTGTGTGTGACTGTAGTCCTTGCTACTCATGCAGCTAAAGCAGGAGGATCGCTTGGACCCAGGTGTTTGAGGTTACAGTGGGCTATGATCTCAACACGGCACTCCAGCCTGGATGACAGAGAGAGATCCTATCTCTAAAAAAAGAAAAAAAAAAAAAAAAAAAAAAAAAAAGAAAAGGAACTACCTCCTGAACTCCACTCTGGCCAGGCTTGCCTCTCACCTGCCCCAGGTCTGACCAGAAACAGGATCAGAAAATAAGCTGACTTACTAGAACAAGAAAGCTAAACCAGACACCCTGGCAAGGTTTTCAGTGAAAGCTGAAACAACCTCCTTATCATGAGAAAATTCATCACATTGTAACTTTCACCCCAATCTCTTAGTGTGCCTATCAATCAGGACTTTCCTGCATTTGTTAGCTGATGGATGGCAAATAGTGGGGCCATTACTTTGTAAAAACAAGATGTTGTTTTCAGATATTTTTCTTTCCTTCCTCTTCCTTCCACCCCTGCCTCACTTAAAAGCTTTCATTCCTTAAGTCCAGTCAGCATTTCATTCATTATGATCATTATTTTTGGAATTTAGACATTAAAATGATTGAGTCTGGATTTCATTACCAGGCTCTGGTGACTTAGGGTAAATATTCTGTGAAACTGAAGGAGTACTTGGCTACTTTTTCTCAGTCTTCCTGGTTTCATGATAGGTCAGGCATTGAAGTAAATTGGAGGTCAAGTCAAGGTTTCAATTCTTGTTCACTGGATTGCCAACAGATACTGATGACTCACATTAAATTCCATGTTTCTGCATGGGTTGGAGGATGTCTAGGCTTGGTTGGAAATTGGACATGACATTCCTCATCTATTGTCGCTAAGGAAATATTATACTGATAGATGAAAATGCTTGGTGACAAGAGATGAGTGGTTTGCATACAGGAGATGCATGGCACATGTGGACCGAAATGATGAACAGAGATTAAGACCTGTGTGGCCACTCCATCCCTTCCTGGATGATTTAATCTATGATCATACTTCAGTCATCATTTGTGACCTGATAATTTCCAAAGCATTATCTCCAGTCCATTATTTCTCTGGAGCTCTGGGCTCATGAATCTAACCACTCACTGAACACCTGACCTTGAATGTTCCTAAGAAACTGAAAGCTCTTCATGTCAAAATTGAACTTACTATCTTCACCCAAAGCTGCTCCTTCATCCTCTCTTTCTCACCTTCTAAAATCCCTCTGCTTTGCTCAAGCCAGAAAAATGGGGTCAGACATGGCTCTCACCTCTCCCTCACACTCTACTTGTGGTCAGTCACTGTTTGGTCAGTTCTGTCTCTTGCCTGTCTCTGGAAAGGGCCACTTCTCCACATCCCCACTGTCACTCTCACGTCTCCTGCATGACTCCTAACTGGCTGTTGGCTTCTAGGGTGGCCTCTGGCCAGTCCATCCTCTACACGCCTGCCAGAGGGATGAACACAAAAAGTGCTTCTGTTCACATCATTCTGCCAAAAACCACTCAAAAATGCTCAGGCACCTCTGGGGTAAGCTGCCCAAGCTGTGAGCACAGCCACAAGGTCCTGCCTCATGTGATCTGGCCCTTTTTACCTCTCCAGCTGTATAATTTTTTCACAACACACTTTGAATTTTGTATTTCAGACACAGTAAGCTGCTTACAGCTGCTCTCTCTCTGGTGCCTTTGCACACAGGATTTCATTGCCTGGAACTCTTTCCCTCAATTCACTTCTTGGCCTGGGTTTCTCCTCTTTGTTTTTCCAAACTCAACTGAGATGCCATTTCCCCTGAGAAATCTTCCGTATTTCCCAAGCCCGGGTTGGATATTCCTTGGTGTGGTTCTGTGGCATGCTACACTTGCTCTGTCATTGTAAATACCTGCTTGCCTTCTTGAGAGCAGGGCTGGCCATAGTATCCAGCACCTAGAATTGTGCGTAACCCACGGGAGGAGATCAGTAAATACATGATTGACCCACAAGGGATGTTGAAGATCTACTGAGGGGAAGTTTTCCACCATCTAGGTATTGGTCCATAGTAAAATTCTGCCACCTATCCAACCCACCCAAACCATCCACAGTAAGGCCAATGAGTTGCTGTGATAGAATGAGTGCTAGACCCAGGGTCCTGAGATTGCAGGTTTGAATTCGAGCTCTGCCTCTTATTAGGAGAAGCTACTCAACATCTAAGTCTTAATTTGCTCAGCTGTGAAGAAGGAACCATAACACACACCAGACAGGGTTGGTGTGAGGACCGTACAAGACAGCGGGTGCTAATGCTCCCACCTCAGTCAACTGTTGGTTAGGATGGAGCTGTCCTCTCTGCTCCCACAGAAGCCCAGACCTGGGGCCATGAACTTGTGCTTTCAAGAGCGGGGCTGACAGAGCAGACTTGATAAGGACCCTGGTTGTCGGATATGATAATAATAGTCTCATTTATTAATATAAAGGCCCGCTAATAGAGGCGGCACTTTTAATTAGCCAACACGGCCACGATATTAATTTTTATCCAGAGTTATTTAAGTCCAGGAGCCTTCCTCCCCTCTCTGTTAGCACTTAGCTGGAGGGCGATTGAGAACATTTGTAATTGGATTTCGGTGCAGGACTTAATTATAAGGAGACAATAAAGCCCCTGAAATGCAGCAGGTTCTACCCTGTTAACTATTATTTTCCAGAGACACGCTCATACCAATGAATGCACAGATTTATCTAAATTATAATTTTTAAACTTAACAAAGACTCACTTCCCCCTCCCCACCAGGCCTGAGAGCAGTCTGCCGGGAGGACAGATTTGCAGGGAGGAGGGCACAGAGGCGGAATACTTCATTCCTGTAATCAAGTCTTTCACTCCATGGGCCACTGAGCGGCTTCCCCGGGCCCCTTGGGATCTCGGAAGTGTATTTTCTTCTCTTGGCCAAATGGCTTATTAATAGAATTGGCTTATTTATATCTCACCCAGAAAAATCCCAAAGTGTTACAGCAACAGAGAGATATCGAGCCAATTAGTTGTTGGTCTTGTTGTCATGGGGGGGAAATCTAGTTATTAATTGATTGCCCTTCACCAGTGGCAGAATCGATTCAGAGGAAACCAGAAGGAAAAGGTGAAAAAAGCCACGTGTCTCAGACCATCTGAGAAAACTCAGAGACAAAGCTAAACCATTTATACCTCCAGCAAAGCTTTCTAACTTTAGGAGAGCGAGGAGACTGAGGCCTCTGCTATGGTCAGCTAGGTGTGGCATGGGTACCAACCTCTAAGGAGTGTCTGCTGTGGTCTGACTGTTTACAAACATCAAACCACTCTGTGAAACAGGCTTATTTCATCCACTGCACAGAAGAAGACTGGGCATCCATTCATTCAATATTTGCTGAATCCCATATCATAAGATAGGCCTCAGAGACACAGTGGTGGACAAGACAGAACCTGCCCTCCTGGAGCCTACGTTCCTGCTCGTTGCAGAGATGGTTCCAAGGTCACTGACCCACATTCATACTTGGCCAGGCTAAGATAGGAAACCAGGTAGGTTCTACCAACGCCAAAGTCTAGGGAATTGCTTTTCCTTCTTTTGAGTGCTAGGTTTTGTGGATCTTGTGGCCTCCTACAAAGCCCACACTGTGAGTCACCATCCACCTTCTTCACTGGGCAGCCTCAGAGGAGGAAAAGATGTCACCAATTTAGTTTAGGACCTGGGAGGTGGGGTGTAGGTTCCCTGAGATGAGGGAATGGGAGAGGACCTTCTGCTGTTCTATGCAAGTAATTGTGGATGATGAGGAGTTTAGGAGTACAGTGGTTTTTTTTAGATTGTCATTACACTTGTAGATATTTGGGAGGGTGATTGGGAAACAGAATAAAGTAACAAATAAAATTCTCACACAATCCTACTCCCCTATTTAGACCACACCGTAACATGCTGTGTACAGTTTTCCAAATCATTAAAAATTATTTGTGGACATAATTTTAAATCAGAATATAATATTTCCTCCTGTGAACAGACTATAATTTACTTAACTTTCCCATATTGGCAGATATTTAATGTGTTTCTACTTATTATTTTAAATAAAAGACATGTACGTGTATGTTTGTCCTTGTTTTTACTTGCTCAAAATGGAAGTGAAATTATTACCATAAAGAGAATGAATATTTTAAAGGCACTTGAGAGTTACTGCCATCTTGTGTTCTAGAAATATTGTACAAATTTCTAATAGCGTGTGAGAGCACCCAGCATTGTAGTACACCTTCCTTCATCAATAATCCACATTGACTTTTATAAGTATTTGCTAATTTAATAGGGCAAAAATTGTATTTCATTATTGTGTTTTCTTCACATATATTGACTGCTAGTGAGCTTCAACATTTTTTTGTATGTCTAAATAATCATTTGTATTTCTTCTGCAAATAGCCTATTCTCATCCTTTGCACATTTTTCTTTTGGGTTTAGTGGGGTTTTTTATGTGTGTGTTATTCTGTATTTTAAGAACATTAACTTTTTGATGTTTTTGTTGAAGACATTTTTTCTCAGGTTGATTTTGCTGTTTACTTTTACTTTCCATGATGTTTTTTATAGATATGGTTTGAATTTTTATGCAGCCAAATATATCTATTCTTTCTTTGTGATTCCTCCAATTGCTTTTATACTTAGAAATTCTGTCTCCACACTGAGATAAACACACTAATATTTTATTCTAAGTATTTTATGATTTTTTTCTTTTGAGGTTGGGGGACAGAGTCTTGCTCTGCCACCCAGGCTAGAGTGCAGTGGGGCAGTCATGTCTCACTGCAGCCTTGACCCCCTGAGCTCAAGTGATCTTCCCACCTCAGCCTCTGGAGTATCTGGGACTACAGGTCCACACCACCACTCCTGGCTAAGGTTTAGAATTTTTTAATTTAATTTTTGTAGAGGTGATATCTCCCTATGTTGCCCAGGCTGGTCTCAAATTCCTGGGCTCAAGTGATTCTCCTCCCTAGGCCTCCCAAAGTGCTGGGATTACAGGTGTGAGCGACCCCACCGCCCAGTCAGGTTTGATTTGTTTCACATTTAATTTTTTAGTTCATTTGGGATTTATTTTGTTCTGTGTTGCATGGTAAACATTTAGATTGATATTCCCCCAAATAGTTAATCATTTATCCGTGAATCATTTATTAAAGAATGTTCTTGGCTGGACATGTTGACTCATGCCTGTAATCCCAATACTTTGGGAGACCAAGGTGGGTGGATGGCTTGAGCTCAGGAAATTGAGACCAGCCTGGGCAACATGGTGAAACCCCATCTCTACAAAAAATACAAACATTAGCTGGGCGTGGTGGTGTGCATCCTGTAGTTCTAGCTACTTGGGAGGCTGAGGAGAGAGGATCAGTTGAGCTTGAGAGGCGGAGGTTGCAGTGAGCTGAGATCGTGCCACTGCACTCCAGCCTGGGTGACAGAATGACACCCTGTCCAAAAAAAAAAAAAAAAAGACTTTCTTTCCCCATTGGCTTAGTGCTGCCTTTGGTTTATGCTAAATTTTCAAACATATATATACAGTAGACTGTTCTGAGCTGTCTTATTCTGTTCAGTTGGTTCTTCTATTACAATCACACTGTTTTAATTATTGTATCTTTATTCATTCACACACTTAAAAATACAACATATTTGTGTATGAAATATGGCATTTTAATATCTGGCAGAAAAATCTCCCTTAGTTACTCTGTTTTTTAGGAGGAAAAAAGACTACTTCTGTTCGTGTATTTTCAAAATAAATTTTAGAGTCATGCTGTCTAGAAAAAAACAATCTCATTTGGGATTTTGTAAAGGATTAAATTAAATATATATCTTAATTCATAAAGCATTTGCATCTTTATACTATTCAGTCCTATCATTCGGGAAAATGGCATGCTACCTTTTTTCCCCTTTATGTTGTTTTTGCAGCTTTAACTCTGTTATCTAAATGGGATTTTAGTGTATACTGTGAGATGGGAATCAAAATTAATTCCCTTTCAATTAGTCAGTTTTCTCAAACTCCAGTTTTTGCATAACTCACCAATGACTTATAACATTTCTTTTATCATTTATTAAGTCCTTATATATAGAAGGGTCTGTTTCTAGGCCATCTATTTATTCCCATTGCTCTGATTACTGTCTTTCCTAGTACTAGAGGGAAGTGCCATCCACTCCAGATGGCTCTCAGAGTCACTACGTGCTTTCTGCAAAACCAGGATTCATTTCCTGAATACAGAGTCAGCTCCTTGGTCAGAGCCTCTGCTCCGAAGATTTTTAGTGCCTCAAGGTACTCCAGTAGAGCAGGTTGATGCCAGGGCTTTGGTTTTAGTTCAGAAAACACCCAGGCCAATGGAGACTGATTCCTGATCCCTGCCACTGGCCTTCCCTCTGTTCAGTATGGCCAGATGCTGGCTGAAAGGGGGTCCCAGACTCCAGACTCCCCAGGTAAGAGTGAGGGCCCAGAAAGTTTCAGAGAGGTGTACAAGATAGTAATGCTATACTACAAATCTCTGCATTTCTCAACTCCTGCTTTGTGCCAGGCCTGTGATGAGGACATTATATACCTTAGTTCTAATTTTTACCATAACTGCCTGAGCTAATGTTAACCACATTTTCCACATTAGAGGACGCTCAGAGGGAGTAAGAAACTTACCACATATCATCCAACTACAAAGTGGCTTATTTTTCATCCCAGTTGTGTCCAATTCCAAAACCCACAATCATTACTTCCGAGCTACTGGCAGTTGACTCAGCCAGAACGACCACCACAGCCCCTCCCCTGGAGAAAATGGTTTAGGATTGTTGAGCTTTGCTTTGTCTCCAACTCCAGCTCTCATGGTAACAGAATCTGGTGATGTGAGGACAGAGGTTTGAAGCTGGTCACCTGAGCCAGAACTCGGTGGCCATCTCTCTACTCAGGGTAGTGGGGTCCATACCACGCTTGGTGGGGGTGGAAGCTCTGCTTCCCTTCCTCACCCCAGACCACCACACCTTCCTCGTCCCAGTCATGCAGGCAAGTTTGCCTTGTTACCTGAAGATGCAAGGTTACGTGGTGTAGGGGAGAGAGCTCATGTATGTAGCAGGGTAAGGTGGGGCGCAGTGGTAGGAGGAAGACAGGCAGAAGCCCGCTGCTTTAAAAAGTGCTCTGTGGGCCTGGCCACCTTCTATCAAAACAGTGGTTCAGAAGGCTGAAACAGCCAGAATCTGAAAATAATAAGCACTCACTTATTGAATATCTAAAGATCACAATCTCAATTTACTTCTAATCTTGGTCAATAAACAACATGCACATGGTTGCTTTTCTATGCGTGTAATCACTGTGTACTCTGTATGGTGGAGTCGCCACTTTTCCACTTGAAGTTACCCCATCCTCACATGTTCACATATGGACACAGTTGTCCCACTCAGTTTTTAATGGCCTATAGTGTTCCATCATGTTAATTCATACATTAAGAAAACATATTTTAAATGTTGTCTGAAAGGGTCAACACATGAACAGATTGATAGGGAAGGGTCTGATCTTGGGAGTATAAGGCAGATGTGCTTTGTGGGGAAATTTATCATTTCGGGGGGCTTGGGAAATGGAATAGCACAAAGTATTATTCTTACAGTCTTCCACTGATGCAGACAGAACCTTGGGCTGGGGATCTAGGCACCTGGCTCTGACTTTGACTTTTTCTTTTGTTTACTTTGAATTTCTTTGTGAGATGCTTTCTTTCCTAGGTTCCCAAATTTTTATCTGTGCTATTCTGATAATCATAGGAGTCACAAAAGCACAGAGATGCAGGGCTCCCCAGAGGTTGAGTGACTTGCCCAAGGTCACAGAGTCAGCCAGTGCCTCTGTGGACATCACCTCCACCAACTTCCTAGTTTTGGAGAACTAGATCAGAGATGGAGGGTTTGGTCCTCTGAAGAAAGGCCCGGAGAGAACCTTCGTTAAGACCATGCCCAGCCCAACCTTGAGCCTTTGGCATGTTTTTCCATCTAGGGAGTTGCTTTGTACCTCTGCTTCTGGATGCTCTGTGGGGCTTATTTGACCTCTTTTTATAGAAGGGAGGAGAAGGGTCATGAGGTTCCCCCTGAGCCCTGAGGCTGTCTTGTTTCTCACTCACAGGACTCCTGCCTCATGTCTTTACCTTTTCAATCTGTTTGAGCTGACCCTTCCTTTCAGTTGCTCTTGGAACAGGCCAGAGTCATCACCATGTTGCTATTCCATGCTGACGGAGTCTGTGGACTGTTTGGCCTGTTGTAATTATCTCACCACCTTGCTCTATTTCTGTCTCAGTTCACAGAAGACTCAAAGCAAGCCAAGACACAGGCACAGGGGGCAAGGGTAACCAGGGCAAGGTGGGGCTTGGAACCCGAGGACACTAATTCCAGTTTGACCTGGGCACTTCTCTTAATGTGGCCTACACCTCAGCTGTAGTCAGAGGCCTTTTGCCTAACAGGGAGGGTGGTAGACTTTCAGGACGAGGTGGGACCTTAGAGAACCAGTAGCATTCCATGGAGCTGTAGGGTTGTACAGAAGCATACAGGGCCCAACACAGGGAGTGGGAGCAAGGTTGGGGGAGGGCTGGTGTGGGAAGGGGAGGTGGAATGAGTAGGGTCTTGCCTTCCTATCTGTTTCCATCAGAGCAACTGCACTTGGATCTGGATTCTGTATGAGCCTTTCTTTGATAAAAAGTTGGAAACTACTGATCTTTTCTAAGTCCCTTCCATTTATGAAGGAGAAAACTGAAATTGAGCAAAAAAAAAGGTTTTGCTAGGGCCACTCAAGTGGTTTAGTAGCAGATAGGGCTCTAGGAGGAGACAGGCCCAGTGGCAGGGGCCGATTGCTGAGTCATAGGACCCACCTCTCCAAGAGTCTCGTGGATTTCTGTGTCTTGTCCTAGCTCTGGCTGGTAGAGACCTGAGGGCCAGTGCTACTGTCACAGGCTGGCTGTGAGCAGTAAGGGCCATTCGGCTTTGGTCACTATGTGCCGAAACAGGGAACAGCCCTACCCTGAGCCCCAAAGAGCAATGGGACTTTCTTCATGGCCACTGAATCCACAGCTTGTAAAGATCTTGTCAAATCCTAAGGATCTCGCGACCTCTGTGTGATTTTGGATTTGTTATATAATCTCTCCGAGCCTCAGTTTCCCCATCTCTAAAATGGGAATGAATGCCAGTTGTTTCCTCTGATCTTCATAAGAGTCAATCAGATCATGTCTGTGATGTGCTAACCACAGTGCTGGTTACGCAATGAAAGTGCAATAGACACACTAAATCATTGCTACCAGATGAACATCATGGCCAGGGAGGCTCACAAGAGTAAGAGGTCAGGTCCTGGACCTTTCTGCTTAGCACACAGCAGAGCATATAAGTGACTCACTAAAGATTTAGTTAAATAAACAAATGACCAGGGAGACTCTTTAAGGTGGAAGAAAAACTTCTTTGGGGAAATGGCCTGGAGGATTGACAATGTGTACTTCCATTCTCCCTCAGCATCCTTACCGTTCGAACAGGGAAATGGAGTCAAGATGAAAACCAAGGGCTGCCTCAAATGAGGAGGGGCACGAGCTGGGTTCCCGCAGTCACTGAAGCTCGGGGTTCACTGCAGTCACCCAGATCTCAGCTCTGAAAAGATCCTGTGGCCTTTAAAGTCACTCAGGGTCAGTGCCAGGCAGAGGAGAAGTCAGGTACCATCAGGCTGGGGAGGCTCCCTTCCCACCCTCCAGTGTATGACACTGCAGGCTCTTCTGTGGGGCTGGGGGCATTTTAGGATGCTGTGGCATGCTAGAGGATGATGATAATGATTGTGACAAAAGGAGAATTCCAGGTGAGCTTTTCTAAAATGGGTCATGAAAGTTAGGGGCACCTGTGATGGCAAGTAGAACCTTCAAAATGGAGCCACATGAAGACGGGAGAACCAAAGAGAGAGGAGCCTGGGGAGATGGATCAGGAAGATTGGAGTACTACCCGATTTGGGAGGGTTAAATAACCAACCACATGTTTTTGTTGTTTACCGGTTTGCTGGTGTTGGCCTCTTAGGTGGGTCTCTTCTAAATGGGGGCTGGAATAATTCAGACATTAATGATATTGGGAAGAAAACCAGATGGGGGATGGCTTCCAGATTTTCCCTCTTATTATTTCCCATAATGAGTCCGAGAGTTGTCCACTTCCCTGATCTGGAGCCAGTACCCTCTCTGCCTCTCAAGGGCCCTCCATATCCATTGATGTCTGTTGCTCTTCTTCTTTGGTTACCCAGTAAATGTTAGGATCTTTCAAAAGCATCTTCTCCTCAGAGACTAAGGGTGAAAGAAACCAGACAAGAAATCATCAAAGTGAATAGATTTAAGGATCACAGGCACTTCATTTAGTTTCAGCGTTTGATGAACGGATTGACTGGTTTTTTCCTCACTGTGATGGTTAATTTTATGTATCAACTTGGCTAGACTACAGTGCCCAGTTTTTTGATCAAATACCAGTCTAGATGTTTCTAAGAAGGTATTTTTTAGATGTGATTAATATTTACAATCTGTAGACTTTGAGTGAAGCAGTTCACCCTCCATAATGCAAGTGGGCCTCATCAACAGTTGAAGACCTTAAGAGAAAAGACTGAAGTTTCCTGAAGACGAAGAAATTCTCCCTCCAGACTGCTTTTGGACTCAAGGCTGCAGGAGTCTTGAGTCATCATCAGCTTTGGCAGGAATTTTTAGCCAGCCAGCCTGACCTGCAGATTTCAGACTTGCTAGCTCCCACGATTGCATGAGCCAATTCCTTAAAATCTCCACTCCCTCTTACACACACACACACACACACACACACACACACACACACACGCAACCTATTGGTTTACTGGTTCTGTTTCTCTGGAAAACCCTGACTAATCACTTACCTAAAACCAGCTCAGGATGGAGGTGCCCAGACTCTTCCCTGAGGGGAGATAGGTGAATCCCCCTTTCAGGTCTGGTGAGTGCTCCAGCCCATTTCCTACTCCACTTCCTTGACTTCTTGCTGGGAATAGTCCTTCTGGGGTCTGTGCCCTCTGCCTCCAGCCTCTTTGCTCCCCTCTGTTGCTGTTATCCTCTACCTGTGAGCCGGCCCTGCCCCCTGGCTCTCAGGGTGAAGAAGCACCTTTCTTAGTAGACCCCAAATCCTTATCAGACCCTTGACCTGGGCATGCTTTCAGGAGGCCATTGACAGACTCTTGTAGCCAACTGAGACCTGTCTGTGGCCTTAGCACATAGAAATTTGGCTTGATCCACTTCTGTCTGCCACTTCCTATTTATCTATAGCATATTCACTGGCAGGTTCATAGCTGGTTCTGCCACTGGGTGAAACCTTGATTCATCTTCTATTTTCCTATGCCAGCATCCATGACTAGTCTCCTAAGGACCTAACTCTCAGGCACCAACTTTCATCTCCAAAACTTCTATTAATTCAACTTCTCCCCACAGTCAGATGGAGATGCTCATCAATTCCTGCCTGTAGGTCCTGCTGGGCTGCCTGTAAAAGAAGGATGTATGGTTAATTCTCTCTCCTGCTCATTTACCTATTGTAATACTTATTTAGTCCATTATATACATTACCTTATTTAACCCATATAAAAACCTTATTGGATGCATATTATTACCCTCATTTTACTGATTTGAAAATTGATGCACAGAGAGGTTATATAACTTGCCTCAGACCATACAGCTTGAGGATGGAATTCAACCCGAGGCAATCTGAATCCGAAGCCTATGCTCTTAGCCAGGGATACATGAAACCTAGCAATTAGAAAGGAGTAGGAGTGAGGAATCAAGATAAATGAGACAGAGACATAAAGCAAAGCCAGGAATAAGATGAATGCAATAACACGCAGTGGAAATTTCTGTACATGTGCTTTGGTGGGCTGCTCATTTGGCTCTAAGCTTCTAGCAGCCAACGCAAAACAGGTGGAAGACTCGTCTGTCTTTCAGCTCACTTGCTGAGCAGAGATGTTTGGTAGCTCGTGGTGTCAATATGATCAAGCAAAGATAATCAGCAGCACCCCTCTCCCTAAATTCTCTTGAGTGTCTTATCATGCAGGTTTTACCCTCAAATTGAGGAAACCAGGTCTCTGAGAGTTTTACTGATGCGGTTTGGCAAAATTATTTTGCATTTGTGGTAAAAATAAGATAGAAGTACCCCTAAGAAAAGGAATGAGTCTTTTTCTTATAGAATAATGATTTGGTATTGACATTAGATTGTAAACCCTGGGAAAGCTGCAACTTCAGGACTTAGTTTTTCCCTCCCCTTTGTGTCCCTAATAGTACCTAGTCTAGTGTCATGCTCATAGCAAGTGAGGAAAAGATATTGATTGCATTGAACAAATATGACTATTAGTGAATGAGGAAGAGTGTCTCCATAGGATCTTCTTGTTGCAAGAGGAAGGATCCATTTCTGGGGTGGACTTCCAAGTACTCAATGATTCCAGAGCTAATGAAAGGTAGTACGGTGCAGTGCAAAAAGCCTGTGCAATATGAAGTCTGGAATCAGACCTCTGTGGCTCTACCACTTTGCAACTGTGCAGTCTTAAGTAAATCCCTTAATCTCTCTGAGTCTCAGACTTAAAAGTGGAAAACTCTTATCATGTGAGCATGAGAAGCCTAAAAGGGAGGATGTTCCAGAGCCTGGAATTTGGTAGATGGTTCCCAAGTTCCATTCGTTCAATCATCTGTTTATTCAGAACCTACTTATGGGGCATCTGCTGTGGGCCAGGGTCTGTGCTCTGTTCTGGGAATACGATAGTGAACAAGACAGACAGCCTGGTAGCTTCCATCCTCTTCCTTTGTTTCCTTTCCAGAGGATGGTAGTTTCTGCAGCAGGTATTTAATAGTAGGGATACCCTAAGTCCAAGTTGTTGAGGGCACAGATGGTGGTGGGATGAGGGGAGAAAAAAGAAGATTGGGGAAAATTCAGGGATGTAAGGATCCTTTACTGAAAAATGTCCTCCTCTGTCCAAATTTCCCTGCATCCCAGCCTCTTG
This sequence comes from Macaca thibetana thibetana, assembly GCF_024542745.1. Lineage (NCBI taxonomy): Eukaryota > Metazoa > Chordata > Mammalia > Primates > Cercopithecidae > Macaca > Macaca thibetana. The sequence continues at coordinate 155,107,997 of NC_065578.1, read as the reverse complement.
TGAAGCCAGGAGCCCAGTCAGGCAGTGACAGAGGCAAGATTCATCTAATTGCTCCGTCCCACATTGGAGCTCACCGGGGCCATATTGTTGCTTTTACTGAGAAGAGACACCTTTTTCACTGCTGGACACTAGAGTGCTTCCAGGGTTCTAGTTTTGCATTTCAGAGAGAAGAGGAAGGTGGTTTAAAGTTAGTAAAAAGCTCTAGTGCACTCCCCAGGCCCAAGGGTGCACTCCCCAGGCCTGAGGCCCACTGTGTTGTTGAAAATGACACACTAATTACATGCATGCCTCAGCACTGAACTCTTCTCCTCTCCTCTTGACTCCTCATGGTGTTATGTTTGCATTTTTCTCACCCTCGGGACCAGCTTTTGCATCTCTCTATTCCATTTGGGAAGGGTGTGTGTGTGTGTGTATATGTGTGCGGTGTGGATGGGGGACACACTGTGAACTCAGTGGCTGCTAAGTCGGGACTGACGATCTTCCCAATTATGATCTCTTTGAAGCTGTAAGCACACACCATGTTTACCAACATGCACTTGTTTACATGCTTTGTTTTATAAGTCCCAGGCCCCATTCTCACTTGTGTGCTAGCTGTCCATATTAGACTGCAGGCACTCTGAAGGCAGGGCCTGCACCTCATCCTTCAGGAGGCTCTACTCTTAGTGCTTGGTATGAGGTTGAAGACGCAGAACTCTCTTGGTCCCATTATCATGAAAACAGTGAACAGTAGTTTGCTTGCATGCTAAGTTGAGATGTCAGATGGATTCCTGAGTTATTCTCATCTATTTCTCTTACCAGAGAGCAGAAGTGTTACCTACACACTTTGGAATACCAGAATTTAAAACAGAAAGATGAAAGTACAGAGGAGAGGAGGCATGAGCTCCTTGGGTTAAGGGACCCCTAAGGATTAGGAGTCCTAAGATCAATTCCCTACTTCTCAGCCGTACTGCGGAATTGTGATGTTCATGCTGCCTCTGGACTTTGTCAGTTCAGCTGCTGGTCTCCCCTAGGCAGGGCCCGCCTTCTTGTCTTACCTGCACTGGATCTAAAAGCACACACTATCTGGCATCTTTCCCTTTATTTACCTTTAATCCATTAACTGAAAATGACAAAAACAAACAAACAAAAGAAAACAAAAATAAAAACACCAAAACACCCCTTCTCAATGCATGGTGAAACATTCCTTTTTAAGAATGCTTATGATTTTCACTACACTAAAAGGTTGATGAGGACAAGGATCACCTCTTTCTTACGTATTATGTTATCCCCCAGCACTTACCACAGTGCCAGGCTGTGCTTACTACATGTTTTGTACAAACACATGAGTGCACTTTGTACACATGAGTGTACATACCCATGAAGAACATGTATTAAGCATGGAGGCAGAGGAGGATCTCACTCTTCTGAAACCTCCAAAAGCTGTATTCTGAGTCTTGGGACTAGGGGGCAGTGTTCACCTACCGGTATAAGCCAGGGCATCCTCTGTGTGTGTGTGTGTGTGTGTGTGTGTGTGTGTGTGTGTGTGTGTCACCTACCGGTATAAGCCAGGGCATCCTCTGTGTGTGTGTGTGTGTGTGTGTGTGTGTGTGTGTGTGTGTGTGTGTTGTGTTATGTTGATGATGATGACTGGTACATTAATAAGCTCTGGCTCCAGAGAGAGTTCTAAAACTCCCTCAAAACAACTTAGCTCATCTTTCCATGAGTACCCTTCTTAAATATGCCCGTAAAATGTTATTCTGCATATATGCTGCTGAACAATCAGGTTTATTTAAAGATTTAAGGATTTTTAATTCAGTAAACTTTATTTATATATAACAACAGTACAAATTGTGTCCTCAGCTTGCAAAATAGGAGTGTTTCGTATTTACAATAGGTACACAATAATATATTAGAATAACAAAAAACCCCACTTTATTGGAACATTTTAAATACTTAATTTTCTTACAGTTTTTATTCCACAACACCTGTAAAAACAACAAAACCAGACAACCATCATTGTATTTTCTTAAAAATATATATAATACAGATTCCAGTGTGTCAAGAGGAGTGGGTTTGAGCAGGAAAAGTTGTGGGGAAAGGCAGGTGGGTTCTGGCCCCTAGTCTCATGTGATAGAGAGCTTGTCTTTTCTTCCCTTACACACGCAAGAACATCTGTTCTGTTTGGGGGGAGCATTTCCATTCTGCCTGCCATACCTTCCATGCCAAGATGAAGGCCAAATAAGTCAAAGTGAGGACTTTGAAATGCAGAAGATGTTTCCCACCTTCCTTGTGGCCCGGGCAGGAGGGAGCGGGCTGCACTGCAGCAGAAAGAAGACAGCTCAGGCTGAAGGGAGAGCTTTTCTGCGCCGAGAAGAACGAGATGTGGGTGTCCACGAGAGGCTGAGGAATCTCCAGTTTGCTTATTGGGCGGAGGCCCTGTCTGCCGAGCAGTGGCCGTGATCATGTCTCAGGACTTTCCTTGGTACTAGTTAGAAAATACCAAGAGTGAAACCTTATCCCTCATTGATGGGGATCACTGAGCTCCAGATACTAAAATGTCACACTTCAGGGAAACTAGGGAAGAAAGACTGAGTTATGGAAAGGATGCTACCATTTTTCTCAAAGCATATTCCTGAGACAAGACATCGGAAGGCCCTGAAGTTCATCTCCCAAGTTCCCCGTGGGATCTGCTCCCACAGCCCTGTGTCTATGAAGCCACTTTTCATTTTCTCACCCACCGAGCCTCCTGAGTCTCAATTCTTTTCTGTCTGTGCCCAGGCCCCAGGAGTCTCATGCAAGACACAGTGTGGCTGAGAAAAAAAACAGCCTGTCCTGGAGCAGCTGCTGGCTCAGTATTTACCAGCAGCAGGTTAATGGGGGCAGGTGTGGCAACCGGGATGCACCTGGAGATTTATCAGCCCGAGGCTTTCAAATGCTCCCTATTTGTTCTACCCAGGTCATTTTTCGTCCAGCACACCCATCCATTGATTCTGTTTCACGCTCAGCAGGGCCAGGGGTCTTGACTATTTCCTGTCCTCATTTAGTGGAATTGAAGGAAGGTCAGGAGCTCAAGCAGCAGGTGATGTGCTGCCAGAAGAGATAGTATTAGTAGAAACAAGAGCAGCTCTCATCGCTGGGGGAATAGCCCCAGAATAAGGTAAGGCAGCTGGGTTGGTCTACTCTCTTCCTTTGCTGGAGCCCTTTTCCTACAAAACTGGTACCCTGTGCCACTAGGGGAGGAGAACTGTTGCCTGCTAAGTTGGTGGCAGGAACCAGCTTCCTGAAGGATATAAATTCGCTGGAAGAAAGACCTTGGTTTTGTTTCATGCTGTTTTCCCATCTCTAGAGCAGTGGCTGGCAGACAGTGGCTATTCAAGAAGGTTCCCGAATGAATGAATTCAGGAAACAGTTCCCTCCTCCAATGAGATTAACAGCTGATTCGTGCTTTTAATGACTGAACTCTGTAAAGAGGGGAACTCTCTGCCAATGGGGGATCAAAATGGTTTTGAGAGCCATGCTGTGGAGAGAGGTAGGACGGCAAGCACAGAAGCACCTGACCCCATGCAGAGGACGGGAGGCAGCAGCAAGGGCCAGCTGGAGGGAGTGCTCTCTGTTACCCATTAGCATCCTCTGTCTTGCCAAGCACCCTTCTGAGGTCATCTTTCTTTTCCAGAGCATTGTCTCTTGTGCAGATCAATGAAATGAAGCAAAGCTGGATAGACTTTGGAGAGAGACTTCAGTCTCTGCCTCCTCTAAGATGAATGGCTTCTTGTAGAGAGGAGCTGTGGCTTCAACACTTCATCCTTACTCAAGGTCAAAATATCCTCAAATTGGATAACAGGGAGAAGAGAAGCCAACCAACTCCCTCTTTTTCTCATTCCAAAGGGTGTGAACTTCATTGGTTCTTGGTGGCCCAAAGCCAAGAGGTGTGGAGGAGGAACAAGTGGCCAGCTGGAAAGGGGGCAGGACCTTACAACCTTTCACCCTCATGGCATGGCTTGAGTCCAGCTTTTTCCCTTTTCTTAATTCCTTCCTAAAGGATGCCCCAGGCCACTTCCTTTGTCAGCCCAAATTCCCCAACTCTCGCATGGAATCCTGAGAAATGTGGCCAAACCACTCGTAGCCAGCTCTGGCTCTTCCCTCTCCACCCTCCAATTGGCCATTGCCCCATCATTCTCCACACTCTCCACAAACCTTCAAGAAAATGCCCCAGGGGCAGTGAATTATCTCCAGAAGTAACTGCTGGGAGATGCCAGGTAGATGCATTGAGTTAAGGGTTGGTAGAGATGCTGCTGAGATGTCCAACTGCCTTTAGCTTCTTGGTGGAGCAAAGCCTGGATGCCAGTCTGAGCAGCCGTGTGGCCAGAAAATCTTCACCCAAACAGAGCTCAGAAGTTAGATGGGGTGGGCTGGACTTTTTCACAGGTGGCATAAAGTCTCCTGCTCACACTCTTTTTGCCTGTATCTCCTTTCCTTTTATCTCCATGAATTATGGGCTCTGCACTGATAAGCTTTGGGTGCTATGAAGAGCAAACACTTTGGCTTAGTGCGGAAGGCCAGTCATTAGTATTTCCTTCAGGCTATTAATAGGGCCCGAGAAACTTTAACAGAAGTGGATTTTCAAAAGAAAGTGGCCTTGGCATGGCTGGTTGTGAATTATAATGAAAACAGCAAGTTTCCTGAGTATTTTGCTGAATGCTTTTCTCTTCCCATTTGTCAGCTGCATTCAGGCAAGAAACTAGAGCTGGGGGGACCAGGCAACGTCTGCTGAGTGGTTAGACAGCAATCCAAAGCTACACGCCAAGGATGGAAGCCAGCCCCCTATGCTCCCCTCCCCCAGCCCTCTCCTGGGAATCACATGTGGTCAGCAGGGCCTTTGGAAATCAGAACCACTTGGAGGTAAAGCAGGGCACAGAGAAGCTGGAGCCCAGAGTTAATAGCAGAGAAAATGACCCTGGTCCAGTCTCTCTTGGAGGAGCTGGTCTAGCTTCCCAGCATCATAGCCTAGGATTCTCGACCCTTTGAAAAGTGAGGAAGGGCAGCTTGTTCCTCTTTATCTTCCCCAGTCCCACCCCTTTGCTTCCCTTGTCCTCCTATCCCCTGACTCCAATGCTGCTTGCAGAGAAGTTGGAGCTGGCTGCCCGGATCCAGGCTAATGTGGAAGGCCTGGACACTCTGATGGCTATCCTGGCCACCAAGGTCCTGACACCAACAGAGCTCCTTTCCTCTCGATGACTCCCGCTGGCTTCTACGGGGCCTCTGGACCTGGGCATGGAGCTTTGGTCTCTTTGTTTGGAAACTACACTCAGGAGAATTGGTCATCCATAGTTTTAGGCGTCATCAGAAGAGACAGAGAAGGAAAGTCCAGTGAGAAGTCATCCACTTGTCCTTCACACCCACAAGTCCATGAGAGGCAGAGAGAGAGGCAGAAGGTAGTAACGTGGGCGTGCCACAGTCATTTCTACTGAGGAAGTGCTGTAGGCCCAGATGGTCAGGAGCTTCCATATATGAGCGAAGGGTTGTCTCCCCTCTCCAGGCACAAGAGAATGAAAGAAAGAAAGCATAGTAATAAATACTGCAGCTTCTGTAACCTATGCTCTTCAAGTATTGCTTGCTGTAAACAGTGTTTGATTTTTGTTTTCTTTTTAATTGCCAGGAACTACTGGATGATGGGAGTGAACTCCAAAGTCAAACACCCATGTCCCCAAATCAACTTCCAAATGGAACCTAATGGAGGCCTGGCCCACACACCTCCAGGCCATTTCCCGAGGGTGCCTGGTTTATGACAGGGATTGATGTGAGGCAGGGCTGCCCAACCTTTGCAGGGAGGCCAGGTGTCTGGTCTGGGAGAGGCCCACTTCACCCCACTTCTCATAGTAACTTTAGGGAAATTGAAAGGAAACATATCAAACACCAGCTCCTCATTTGTTGAGGTTTAAGATTAAATAAAACAAAACAAAAAACAGTAGCAAAAAGCATTGGTACTATCTAGGTACGCATCTCCTCTCAAAAGATGAGAATATGCAGGTATGTGGTAGGTAAAGCTCAGTTTCCAGTCAGCCAGGGTGAGCTCTTGATGGCTTTGCAATTTTTGCGAAGTTCTGGAAGTCCCATGCTCTCCTGGCTGCCGGTATAATTCCAGGTTTTACTGGCCTCCGTTTTTGCGAAGTGTTTGGTGCATACTTGTGCTCATTCTTCTTCTCCTCCTCTTCACTTTTTTTTTTTTTTTTTTAATTTCAAGGAAAAGGAGACAGTCATTTTCTCTCCAATGTCTCTCAGCATCTCTTTGCTTTTTCTGGCATTTGGAAATGGGCATTATATAAAGAAGGAGGAATGGGGGAAAAGAAGGAAGGGAGACAGAAATCAGAATTAAACAAAAGTTGGACGGGATCAACAGGGCGGCTTTTTGTTTTATTTCTGTTTTTTTCCCTTTTTCTTAAAAAAAATTAAATAAAGTTCTTATTATTTCCCCAATATACATCAAATGAGTTTTCATGCAAAGCAGCAGTCACAGAGGCAGAACTGTCCCCAGCTCGTGCCTCTCGGCTTGAAGAACCACCTTCTCCCGGCCCCGGGTTCTCTGGTGTTCTCACTGTGGATGGATGACGCCCACTGTCTCCCGGCTGGAACTGGCTATGACGAAACTTGGCTTGCATAGGGAGAGGGGCCCTCCCCTCTCCCCAGGATGGGGTCTCAGGGGACAGCAAGCTCTGGGGCCTGATCCCCATCACTTGTCCTTCCATCTGAGACTCCCAGTGTGACAGCTTGGACGGGTCCCTCTTCCCAGGAATGCAAGGCTCCTCCTCTCAGCTCTCAATGGACATGGCATTAATGAGCTGCTCCACCTTATAAGCCAGCCGCTGCCGCCGCGCCTGCTCATCCTGCTCTAGGGCCCCGATGAGCTGAGGAGCAAAAACAAAGGCAGGAAGACTTCAGGACTCAGAATAGAAGACACCGTTTTCCAGAGTCCTCCCTCTTCACCCTGTCTACCTTTCCATTCTGCCTTCATGCACGTAACCTTAAATAATTTAAATGATTAACTGAATGAATACGTGCACACACACCTATATATATGTATGTATGCATGATGTTTAAAACATTATCTGGCATGGGAAGTACTATGCAAGTGTTAGTTATTGCTGCTACTACTACTACTACTTTCAAGTTCAATGCTAGAGAAGCTTTGTGAATTTTCCAAAGCTGTCCTATTCAACTTGTATTCGTATTAGAGTCCACCTGTCTATCCGAAATGTAACTGACAGGATCCGCCCGAGTGCAAACAATAGTTTGATTCATTAAGAGAGAATGAAATTAATTATACAATACTTTGAACTGGAAAACAAATGATTAAAAGTGTTATTTATTGTGTTAACAATGAGTGAAAGACAATGAAGCGTATAAAGCCTTCAGTGAATCAGGAGTTGAGTTGCCTCATAAAGGAATGATAATTTTTGAGCTCATGGGCTTCTGACTCCCTGAATGTTTTTCTACATTGCCATCTATTGTTGTTTAAGGACTGAGTCAGGCTTCCTGCTCCTTGCCTGTTGGTTTCTGTCCCCGCTGGGGCCCTGTCTCACCTCCTCACTATACTTGCTGACGTAGGAGTAGATCTCATTGAGGGCACTCAGCATGTTGAACTCCACGGCGTGCAGGCGGGACTGCTCAGCGAGGTAGGCATTCATGTCCTGGTCACTGATGGCTGGGAGCTTGGCAATGTCTGCGTAGTATCTGCCAGAGACAGGACAGGCGCCTTGATGGAGGCCTCAGCAAACATTTACCTATAGCTACCCTGGGCCCAGGTCCTTTGAGGGCACTGATGTTCCCAGTTGCTCCTGCCTCCTATTTCTCTTCTGATGTGGCTTCCTCTGGCCTCTTGCTTCAAGCTGACGTTGAGGCTGAAGGCCAGGGTTTCTTCAGTAGATTCCATCTAGCTGAGAGCTCGTGGCTGCGGTACCCAACAGAGTGGTTAAAAGCCCAGACTCTGACCAGGCTCTTTGTGTTCAAATCCCAGCTCTGCTACCTGCTAGCTGTGTGACGCAGGGCAAGTTATTTAGCCTCTCTGTACCTCAGTTTCCTCATCAGTAAAATGGGGATAATAATAGCGGCTCCACAACTCTGCTGGACATTTTAATGAGATGATACACACAAAATCTTATTAGAACGCTGAGTGCTTAGCACATGCTCAATGAATGGTAATTAGGATGATAATCATCTGACTTCCACGGGCACAAAGCCGCCCTTCTTCCCGAAGCAGGGGGTATGGGCAGGGAGGGGAGCGGGAAGTCCTGAAGAGGTGACAGACACCATCGTCTGAGTCCTCGGTCAGTGATGTCTACAGAGCGGGGAATGGGCAGGGAGATAGGGGCATGGGCCTGTCCTGAGGGTGCTACTGACCTCTCCACCCAGCTCTTGTAGCTGGGGATGTCCTTGGCATAGAGCAGCTTGTTGGAGGGGGAGTCCTTGCCCAGCCGGTGCTCCGACGTTGAACAAGAGTCCATGAAGGTCTGGGCCACCACAGAGAGGCAGGCGTCCGTGATGCTGCCCTTGTGGATGTCAAACACGAACTGGGGGTTCTTAATCACGTTCACCCAGAAGCGCAGAGGGAGGCTGTGGGGAAAGGCAGAGCAGACTTGAGAATGCATGCGGGCCATGCCCCTTCTGCTGCCCACTGATATTCTTCCCCCACAAAGTTCAAATCGCCCACCTGAAGGGGCAAAGGAGTAAAATGGAAGAAAATGGGTCCAGCCAGGGTGAATTTAGCCTAAGCTGTTACTGACCTGGGAGAAATGGAGGGAGAGGCACCTTGTGTCCTAAGGGGGCGCTGACCCTGATCTCTAACTTCCGAGGGGTGGGGCTGGGTGTGTTCCGTTCCCTCCTGGGAGACTTTTCTAAAGGCCTCTGCGTCCCTAGGCAAGCCCAAGTACAGAGGACAGCACATTTTCTCAGGGCTTCAAACAAAGCCACCAGGCTCCTGGAGTCCCTTCACAGTGCCCGTGGCCATTGTCCGGAAGAAGGCAGCCAGCAGCCCCAGGCTCAGCTTCAGAGCGGGCACAAAGGGCGCCACCTGCGCTCCCCGCCCAGCCCGGCTGCCCAAGCTACTTCCCAGGGCTGGCCTGGCCTGGCTGGGCCGAGGAATGGGCTCCCCTGGGGGAAGTTCTTTCATGACTCTCCCCAGGGCATTCTTGTATCTGGGCAGGGGCAGAGGGAGAAGTGGAGGCCATTGTTGGCATCCTGGAAATGACTCGCTGTAGCTCAGAGATTTTCCCACCCCAAGAGGAACCGATCAGTAGTTAGGAGACTTCCTTCTGCAAGTTGGGAATTTATAACCAGAGGAGAATGAGTTTTCTCTGCTCCTTAGGCCATAAAGCAGATAAGCCCATTTACTCTCCTTCAAAATCAGAACAGCTGCTGTTTTTACTTCCTTTCCCAGCTTTGCCTTCTTTTCCAGCAGTCTCCTGGGCTTTAACTCTTTTGACTCCTCTGTGGAACAGGCCCTGTCGCAGGCTTGTCCTCCAGCCTGAGATGATGTTCCCAGCTCCCCAGCTTCTTCTTCTTTCCCCTTCTTCATCTTCTCTTGACTCTCATGGGCCCCAAACTTTCCCAAATGTCTCAGTAGCGCCAGGTCTTGGGAAAGATCTGCATTACCCAGACTTGGGCCCTTCCATGATGATTTCTGCCTATCCTCCAAAACACAACAGGATCCCTCACTTTCCTTTAGCCCAGGAGGAGTTGCTGCAGCTGAGAGCTGACTCATCTCTTCTGCCCTCCCCTTCTTCTGGCAGCCTTGGGTAGTTTCTGGTAATCCTTCCCTGGACATTTGCTATTGAGGTCTGGGTAAGGAAACTCTCTCCACACCACGATGCCAGGGTAGTGCATTTCTATTACTTGGATCTGGCCAGCACACCGAAGATACAGAGATGGGGATAACCCTGGACTTTCTCTTGATTTCCCCTGAATTGCCCTCTCCCAGCACTGGGCTGGGGATGCTCCAAAGCAAAGGGGACAGGCATGTGCTGTCCAGGGAATGCAGATCTGGAAGGCCTGTCCTGGCAAAGTGGACTGTGGGCTCTTAACCCTAGGGCCACCCCAGCTTATCCATTTCACTCCACTGTGATCAAAGCTGCAGATTGAGGAAGGCTCAGCGACCACAAGACCCGGGAGGAGGAAGGAATAGATGGGACTGGGGTTGGCTTTTTCCAAAGTGTTTTGTTGGTTGCTAGGACTTTTGATTCCCAAATAACAGCCTGGGCCCATCTGTGTCGGCTCTGTTTTCTGAGGAGACCGCTGACTCCAGACAGCTGCATGGGCTGCCTGCCCAACCCAAATGCCTGGACCTCCCCTCTCCCCTCTCCGTGCTCTTTCCCAAAGGAAGCCTTTTGATGCCAGCTCTTGGCCGGGTCCTGTGTGACCTGAAAGCCAGTCTTTAGCTTGGTCTGTGGTCCAGGTTCAAAACCCATGAGGATAAAGTCTCCTACCAGGGGCCTGAGGGCTTCTCCCACTGCTGGTCTGGTTGCGGAGGTGACTTTAGGGGAGAGAGTCATGCCTACAGGGCATTCTGCCTGCTGCTTCCTGAAAGCTATGGCGCCAGGATAATCACTTGGCCTTAAGAGATCAAGTTTGCAATGAAATCCTCCCTGTCAGTGGGCTCAAGTCTATAGCAGGTGTGAACTCCCTCTCCAGTGCTGACCAACTTCACCAGGGGTCTCAGTTTAATTCAGGGCTTCCCCATCTCAGGAAGTGCCTTAGAACTGCCCCACTCAGAATGGCCCACAATGCCTGGCTGTGAAGCTCTGCTGCAGGCTTCCAATGCAGTTCTTTGCATGGGCTCCCTCAGCTCCCTTCTCCTGAGAACCAGAGATCTCACAGCCAGGGGAGGAGGCTCTTCTTGGGGGACTCAAGGGTGCATCCTAGTGCTGGGCCTCAAGCCAGGCAGACCCTACTTGGCACAGGCAGCTGGGGACTGTGTGGGCTCTGCAGAGCATATGTGCACTATTTGTTCCAGGAGCTTCGGATCACCCAGCCCCAGCCGAGAATAGGCTACCCTCCCACCCTCCCGTCTCCTGGTCCTCATCCCTCGTAGCTCCAGGCCTCTCCAGGCTGCACCTCCTGCCGAGCTCCCCTAGGGTTTACCAGTTGCTTTTCCAGGTGTGCCGCACATCTGTGTCATGAATGCTGTGCCTGTCTGCCTGCTCATCCAGGAAATCAAACATGTACTTGATGGCCAGGGGGAGAGCGCTGCCCCGGTGCACAGTGCTGAACAAGGTCTCAAACAAGTCGTCCACGAACTTCTGCAGGGTGCCCTGGAGGAGGGGTTGGGGAGAGTGAGATGGAGCGGGGGTGATGGCAGGTAGCAGACAGGCATACCAGATGGTGCCTTGGATCCATCCTGCCTTGGAAATTTGTCTGGGACACGAGGCTGTGCCGGCAGTGTTGTGGGGTGGGGCGGTGCGGGGGAAGGGTACTGTTGGTTCGCTGGGGAAGTGGGAGAAACTGGGTGGGCTGTGGATCCTAGGGAAGAATCTCTCCTCCAACCTGCAGCCACATTCCACATTCCACATAGGGTGTAGGATCAGGGTCTTTGATAGGAAGACAGGAAGTGCCCTGAGTCCGGGCTTCCCATGGGTGAATGAGGGGACACAGGCTGTAAGCCAGTCTGGAAAGGGTGTCCAAGAAACAAGCTGGAGGACCAGGTGCCTCCTGGCAGGAGCACAGCAGGACCGGGAGAGTCTGATAGAAAGGTATGAAGAGGCTTAGGATATTGGTGGCCTGGGACAAGTGGTATCTGGAGTGTGGAATGCGGGTGAAGGGTCTAGACTCAAGAACACCCCCAGGCAGAGTGCTGATCCACAGGGCTCTGGAGGGTTTCTGGAACAGGAATAAGACTTGGCCTGGCTCCCACAGTTTACAGGCTCACGGCACACCTCTGAGGGTCAGTAGAAACCTCTAGCCTTGTCTGTTATCTCTTTGTTGGTCTCTTATTGTTATGCTGAGCATATCAGGCAAAGCTCAAATGGAGACATGGGGTCTGGTGGAATATTTCTGGGCCACTCTGGGAGCAAATCTGAGAGCTGTAAGTTGGATGCCACTGTATTAAAACTTCAGTGCCATTGTTGGAGGGTCCATGGGGGAGAGTATTTGAAATCTAGCCCCACCTGGAAAATATGGGCTCTTTGATTGTCATACTTACAGGCTTATTTTGTTACCTGCTAGGAAGGCTAGAAGATGTAGCCTCGCTTGCATCAACATTTGGGGGTAGCTGGAGTGGGATGGGATGGGAAGTGGAAGCCTCCCCTTGGATTACTGGCAGGGCCAGGCCTCTGTGCTTTCCCTCCCATTGTGGCCAGAAAGGGGATAGAAAGGACAATGATAATGGAGGTCAGCATATCTATCCAACTAATATCAGCAAGAAACCCCAGTGCCTTCCTAGAGCTTAAGGGGTCCAGAGGGAGAGAGCTACTCCTCTGAAGCGAAACAGTAGCCTCAAGAAGTATGCAGAAAGCAAAGATATGTTTGCTATTTTTGCCAAAGGGTAGAGAACAGCAGTGGCCTGATTGTTTGGAAGCCCTGCCCGGGGAACTGGACTATCTCTCTTTTTTTTTGTTGTTAGTGGAGATTGGGTCTTGATATGTTGCCCAGGCTGGTCCCATACTCTTGGGCTCAAGTCATCCTTCTGCCTTGACCTCCCAAAGCGCTGGGATTATAGGCGTAAGCCACCATGTCCAGCTGTACCTGGACTGTCTGACTGGGTCCTCTTGAAGGACACACTCTGGACATCCTTTCTGTGTTGTGGAGTGGAGGGACGTGCTCCTCTAACAAGCGCTCCCCGGTCTGGGCAGAGCAGGAGTTACCTTGGTGGCCAGTAGCCGGGTCAGGTAGATCTCAGACACCATCTTGCTGCCCCGGTCACCCTCCTTCTGGTCACCGTGGTCATGATTCTTCACCAGATGCCACACCTTGACCCCACTTTCCAGGTCTGGGGTGATCATTGGGGCCCGGGACCGCAGGCTGTCGGGGCTGCCTGTGTACCTGAAGGAGGAGTCTGAGGAGAAGGGGGTGGTGGAGGGCTGTGAGTAACTGAGTCACCGTCCTTGCTTGTAGAATCCTCCCAGAATCCCTGCCCGCCTGCTGCATCCACTCAGAATAAACTCATTTCAGCTGAAAAGGGGCTGCAGGGACCTCATATATGGTAGGTTATTTTAGGGATCCTTGGTTGGCATGAGGACAGAAGAGCCTGAAGGCTTTTTTAGAAGAGGATTTATAAATTTTGTGAATTAGAGAGACCTTCAGGAATTTGGGAGTCACCTCTACTCGGACACTCCCAGCAATGAATAATTAATAGGTAAAATGTCAATAGGATATTTTCGTCAGTGCTTTAATGGAAATCTGGATACTAAAGAGCTGTAAGTTGTAATTCTCCTCTTGGGAGTTAAGGGTCTCTTCTTGCATGGGGCCTGGGGTATGGAATTTCCTGAGCCCTTTTTGGTGCTGCTGGGTTCAGTCCTGCGGTGCCTTTTGGTTGGGAAGCCCAAGGCCTTAGTGCATACATGAAACCAGAGCAAATAAAATAAGGGACAAGGAGGTGCCATAACCTCATTGCCCAGAGGGTCTGGGGGCCCCAGTACTCCTCTAATTTATTGATCAAACTGGGACACTTTTAAGAGTAAAGGGAGGGGCACTCTCAATAATTCAGCCAGGACGACAGGCATAAACTGGACTGGCCCAGGCAACCTGGGATATATGAACCCCCAGCCAGGTGTCTTCCTGGTTCTGGGCCACTCTGACTCCTCCACCAGGCAGGGATATCAAAGAAAGGGCACATGATGCCACCTGCTCCCACAGGTCTGAGGGTGCAGGCTGCCTGGGAATGCCTGGACTGGGGAGGACAGAAACCAACAGCCCAGGAGCAAGGGCTGCCTGCTGTTAGAAGGGGTAGCGAGTGGGCCCTGCTAGGTCGCAGAAGACTCTGCTCTGAGCTGCCCAGTCTGCCCGCCTGGTTCTCACCATATCTGCTGATGGATGTCCGGGAGATGCTGGCAGAGGCAGGGATGTTGTAGGAGGAGGTCTGTTTGGGGACCAGAGCCACCACCGACCTGTCTGACACCTGAAAAGGGTACAAAAGGTACAGTGTGGTAATGCAGGTGTCTTGGGAAGTTGGAGTCAAGTATTTCTAGAGGGTTATAAGATAGCTGTAGGGTAGAGAGCAAGGAGTACAGGAATACTAGAAACAACCATTACTGCTGCTTTTTGAGCTTTTATTGGGTTAGAGCGGCACAACCCAATATAATGGCTACTTGCCATGTGTGTTGACTGAGCATTTGAAATGTGGTTAATCCTAACTAAGATGAGCTGTGTCTAAATTGAGATGTGCTATAAATATACATTACATGCTGGATTTCAATGACAGTATGAATACAAATATTAACTATCTTATTGATAATTTTTAAATTGATTACATATTGAAATGATAATGATTTTAGACCAGTTAGATTAAATAAACTATGTAACATTAATTGATCTTTTTATTTTTACCTTTTTAATGTGACTAATACAAAAAGTTTAAATTACACATGTGGCTTGCACATGTGGCTTGCATTATATTTCCACTGGACAGCACTGGGCTAGACCCAGTCTCCCATCCACTTCGTGAGCTACGCACAAGTATTCCCATTTTACAGATGAAAAAAAAATGGAATCATAGGGAGGCTAAGCAACCTCTTAAAGGTCACATAATTCATATATGGTAGAGCCAATATTTGTAGCCAGGTCTGTCAGGCTCCAGAGCACATGTTCTCTTCATTATACATTCTAACTTGGAATTTTATTTAGAGTCACACTGGTCTGAAGCCCATTTTCCCTTTTGGCTCTGCTTTCTTTCTGGCCTGGGTCCTATAATGCCTGGATCACTTCAAATAGTTTCACCAAAAGGGCAGCCACTCTTGGGGACCGAGCGAGAAAGATGGTGTCTTGTCCCATCCTCTATGAGGGCGCCCCAGCTCAGCACCCCGCCTGCAGGGAGAGGGCTGATAAATGAGGAGCCATATTGAAGACATTTGGGGCCATTTTGATTTAAGATTACCCTCCATCCAATAAAAACAGAGAATCCCCAGAATCGTGGCGATCCAATTAAACCCCTAACGCAGAGGGAATAAAACAGCTATAATAATGTTATGGGCCATAAAACATTCCTATTAAACCATTTTTTATTTTAACAATTTTTATGAACTTTATAAGTTTGATTTATAGCTGCACCAGTCATAAAACCATCTTTCTGGGTCTTAAATTGTCAGTCCCTCTCTCCCACCAAAAAAGAATTAAATGTGGGGAAGTCAAACTATAAATGAACATTAGTGCTAACGAGATTCCCTGATAGCGGGTTTTAGTGGTGGTGTTTAATTTTACCCTCCCTATAAATCTGCGGAAGCCTGGGAAGTTTTTTAACATCTCTTTGTTAATTAAGATTATGCAGATTTTCTTCTGCAGAGGCTCCAAGGACCTTTGACTCCAGGGAGGGTAACAAGAGGGCAGTGCATTGACTAGATGGTATAAAGCTCCAAGGTCCTGTGCTTGGAAGGTGCCAAGACTCCATTACTTCCCAGCTAGAATAGCTCCCTGGACTTGTCAGCTGTTGGTACCATCAGCACCAGGGCAGGGAGGGGGGCAGTCCTACCTCTGTCTTTCAGGAATTCTCCTTATAACTGACAGCCCAGAAATGATACCCAGAAAGCTTGGCAGGGGCAAGAGTTTACACTCCCAGGGAGAACAGATTACATTATCATTTATAGTTTCTTGTCACCTAATGAAAGATTCACAAGGTGACTCAAATGACCACAGTTCAACTCAATTGCAGGTCTAATCACTAAACCTCTCTTGTCCTTGGTTTTTCTCTGTCTTAACCAACAAGTGATGCAAATCCATGGTCAAGATGACCGGCTGGGTCTGACCTTGACTCTGCTGCCTACCTGCTCCAGGACTTAACCTCTCTGAGCCTTAGTGGTCAGTGGGGATAATAATTGCATGTCGTTTGTGGTGAGAATTAAAGAAGTTAAAACACAGAAAGGCTGAGAGCAGTGCCTGGTATCCAGTAAGCATGCAGTAAATGTTGGTATTAGTGGTGCTATTATGAGCATCATCATCATCACAGTCTCCCAAAGGGGGGAATACTCCCTGCTGTCCCCTGTCACTCAGGGCTAGCATGTGGGAAGTGACTTGCACTCAGCAAAAGCTCAGTAAATATTTGAGGAATGAATGCATACATGAATGATAAATGACATCAGGGAATTGAAAGTGCTTTGTATGATCAGCACCAAAAGAACAGAATAGTTCCTTCTTCTGATTGGGAGCCGCAGGTTGGAAAGCCCCGTAACAAGCATTAGGGTATCAGAGGCAGAAGCAGAAAGACCCCACTCCTGCCCTTTAGAAACTCATGATTTGGGAGCATCATGCTGTTTTCTTTTGCACTTTCTTATTCAACTTTAATTGGTTCATTACAATTGTTCTACCGGATACATTAAGCACCATATGAAGTGGTGGTGGTTGGGCATGTGTGTATGTGTACAGAATTAACAGGGAGTGATGGCAGCTACCTTATCTGTAAGTACAATCCTGGGCACCTCACACTTTCACAAGTAAGGGTTGTTATCTCCATTTTATAGATGAGGAGCCCCAGGTGCAGAGAGATTAAAGTCACGACACCAATGAGTGGGGAAGCAGGGGTTAAATATAGCTTCTAAAGCCTCTTCTCACTACACCACACTCATGTCCTCTGGGCGGGGGTCCAGGCAGGGTGTCAGGATGGGGGGTGCAGGTGAGTCAGGGGGATGGAGCCTGGAGAAGAGCATTTTTGGGGATCCCCTGTGCCCTAGCTTCCTCTGTGCCCGTGGAGGCTCCTGCCAGCTCCAGCGCCTGGTGGTTGGCAGCTCAGTGCCTGAGAGCCCAGCCTGCCAGCCCCTCTGCAAATCTTTCTTTCCGAGACAGGGACATGGGAGGATGTTATTAATCAGACGATCCCATGGGTCTTGCAGCCTGAGGCGCTTCCTCTGGTTGGTTTAATTTCCCTTGGTGTCTCTTATTTCCAGTTTCTATTTTAGTATTTTTTCTGAATCCCAACCTGTCTACCTGTGCTTAATCTTACAGAGACCCCCCAGCTGGGAGTGGTTACCATGGGAGGGGAGAAGACGCGGGAGTAGATACCTCCTTGATCTTGTGTTCTTTTGCAGGGATTTTTTTTTTTTTTTTTTGATTGCTCATTCAATGTGTCTGCCTGTGTGCTAAACACCTCACCTTCTATCTTGTATCTATTCCATACAACTGTACGGGGCAGGGTTCACCAGGAGCCCCATTTTACAGGTGAGAGAAAAGAAAGCCTGGGTAATTTTCCCAAGGAAAATAGCTACTAAGAGGAAGAATGTAAGACCTCAAGAGAAGTCTATCCAACTCCCTGCTCCACTGTAAGTCAGAGGTGTGGGCTGCGTTAGTAAGATGCTAAAGAGAGAGTGCCAGGTAATGTGGAGGGCTTTGCAATATACAGTTGTTTTTTGTTTTTTTGTTTTTTTTGTTTTTGCAAATGTAGAGGTACACAGAATAGAAATGCCTAGACCTTACCCCAGGCCCATTAAATATGTTTCTGAGGGTGGAGTCTGGTCACTCATGTTTTTTATCAGTTCCCTCAGTAATTCCAATGGGCAGCCATGGCTGAGAATCCCTGTTCTATGCTCCAGTAGGAGGAGGAAAGCAGGGAGAGGAAAATCTTTTTCAGACTTTTGAGGCCTTAGAGCAAGGCTTAGCGGGAAGGGAATATTCTGGGAAGCTGAAGAGGGGAAGAGACACACCCTCTCACCTGATAATGCATCAGTGTGTTGAGCCGCTTCCAGTCACCCTCAATCTTGGTGGTGATGTCCTCATCTTGCAGCACGACCCGGGCGATCCGGCCTTGGCGCCACTCTGGGAGGAGGGGGTGGTGCACGGAGCAACGTGAGAGGGATGAGGGCTGTGAGCCAGTGTCTCCCGATTGCACCTTCTCTAGGGACCTGGCAGCCTGGCCCCCTCAAGCTGGTACCAATAACAGAGGCTAGAGACATCTAGGGCTCCCTGGGCCCAGGCAGCAGAGGAAACACGTGGGTCTCCTCAGAGACAGCCACATCTGAACAGGCAGTGCCCAAAGCGGGAAGCATTTCACATGGGCCTCACCTGGCCAGGACACAGTCATGCCCCTGCAAGGGTTGTGTGCAGGGCAGCTTCCCTTCTTTCATCCCTCAACCCCTGCCCTCACACTCCGAGTCCAGGCTTCCTACCCAAGTCCATGTCCACCGCCCTCGGCCGCTGGGAATAGGGCACATTCTTATACACGGCATCAAGAATCTTCTCCTTGACTTGTGTGATGGTGTCACAGTTTAACACCTTCACTGGGATCTCTGGGCTGTTCTCGTTGTCAGGGTTGACGCAGTTCAGGATCTACAAGTGGGGGACAGAGGGTGAGCAGGACAGGAGCTGAAGGAGTAGTTTGAGGGAGAGGGTCAGGACCTCAGAATCTTCTTTTTCCAAAGTTCACTCTCTTTATAGGGGGAATAAGGGTACTTTTCTGGTCTGTGACTCAGTTTCCCTCACCTTCGTAACACCTGCCAAATGACAGCCTGAGTCATTGTGTCCACTTCTTCATTCTCAAAGCACCAGGACTCTACTTTCTAGCTCCTGGATGGCTTAGGAGAGACTATAGTTCTGGAATGAGGCACCCTCGGTGTTTAGAGATGGTTCTAGATGTATCAGAGACTAGTGGTGCACTTCCCCAAAGCCTCTATGTTAGGAACCAACATACATCTTTCTCATAATGCCAATTACCCAATACCTAATGATGGATGAACTTTTTTCTCCCCCAATATTGTCTAGGGTAAACAAAGGCATGGAGTGCTTTTTAGGGCTTACCAAATGAGATGGGATTGGGGGGTGGGCCTGCCTGCCTTGCTCTTGGTACACGTAGCTGCCCTTTGGACTCACCCCAGACCAGCCTCCCATCCTCTTTATTCACCCCCTAGACTGCTTTTATGGACAGAAGGCAGAGTAAGGGGCAGGAGCAGAAGATACACATGCGGGCCCGGAGCTTCTGGCTTCCTCACCAGGGTCTTGTACTCGATCTGCTGCCGGATGAGCTTGTCCTCACTCAGGGAGTAGCGGGCCTCGCCCGTGATGGCGTCAATAGGGCCCTTCTCCATCTGCTGCTTGATGGCGCAGTACAGCATGAAGAGTGGCTCCCCCGCGCACTCCTGTGGGCACAGGCAGGGCAGGAAGTGTGGGCATGGCCTCCTCAGGTTTGCACGTTTTCCCTTTCCTCTCTCGGAGCGAGGCCAGTGGAAGGAGGGGCTTTAGCACACCCAGTCCAGGTTCCTGCTCCTGAGGGAGGGGGTCCCCATGCAGCCCTGTGGCCAGGATCTGAGCAGCAGCACCATCTGCCCCGGACTCTAGGCCCCATCTCACTCCCTGTCTCACCTTTAGGAACTTGTGCAGGAGGAAGGCAAACCAATTGGTCAGCATCTTTTCAGCCACAGACTCTGTCCTGGGGAAGGAAGAAAGGGTAAAGGGCAGTCCTTCACAGAGGGGTCTCCGTGTGGGGCCTGGGCTTGTCGCGAGGTCTCCCAAGAGAACGATGGAGCATGCGAGAACGCAAGGTGGGGCGTCAGGACACCTGGGTCCCAGCCCAGCTCGCCCAGTAACTAGACTGTGACCTGGGGGTAGGGGTGGCTTCTTTCTGGGCCTCAATTTCCTATGAAAATGGAGAGGTTGGCCTTTTCAGCCCTGATGGTCCGTGGTGCTCTGAACTGCTTTGGCGGCATCTGAGACAAGGTCTGTGGATAAAGGCACCTCACTATCCCATGGGGCTATAAAGAACCGGTTCTCCCAACTCACTTCTGGTCTTAGGGTGATAACTAGAGAGTTTCCCGGTCCTTCGGGGCTTTCTTGCCTGCATGAGTACCCTGTTTTGCCTATCTGGAAGGTACCTGGTCCCTTCCCCTCCAAAAACACTCAGGGTTAGACTTCCTTGGGTTCAAATCCTGATTCTGACATACACTGGCTGTGTGACCTTGGGCAGGTCATTTAACCTCTCTGGTTTCTGTAGTCACATCTCTTAATGGAGACAGTCGTAATAACATCCACCCCCGATGGTTGTTGTCAAGGTTGAATGAGTTACTATTTGTATTTGTAAAGTGCTAAGAAAAGTGCCTGGCACCTGCTAAGCACTATGCATTAGCTGTCATTATTGCTGTCATGTGGGGTCTTGGATCCCAGCCCTCAGGTAGAGAGCAATGCTTAAGTGTTTTGCCAACAGGGTATTTGCTCATGTAAGCACTGGCCCCCCTCCCCTTCCCGTCCCAGGGCTACAGATCTGGGGATTTGGGAAGGAACAAAGTGACTGTGACAGACCCTCAGTGAAGAGGATGCCGGAGGGGTATTTTAACTCCCTGCACGTGGTGGAAATTATACCCTGCTGTTGCAGTAAATCCCAGGCATTTGCCAGGGCTGCTCTGCAATCTGGGCCTGGGAGAGAGTGACAATGGCAGAAAAAATTGTAGCTTTCTCCCCTGGCTCCTCCCAGCACCCTCTCCCTGCATTGTGCCTGAGATTAGCTCTAATTTAAATACAACAGTTCTTAATGAGAGTTTCTAATGCTCAGATTGGCAGGATGGGGGCTCAGTACTCATAAAACAAAGCCATTCTTCCTCCCTCCTCAGCCCACGTGGGGTCTGGAAGCCTGAGACCTTGCTATAGGAAGGCTAAAGAGGAGGGGTGGTGAACGGAGGTGGAACCCTCCAGCCCCTGCTGCCCAGAGGACTCCAAAGCTGTGCCTGGCTCCCCACGGCCTCTAGGGAGGTTGGGCTCAGGGGATGTTGAGGTCTCTAACCCTCTCCCCTACCAGGAAAACTGCAGCGGGCATGTGTAGTGGATGCTGTGATTCAGATCCAGGAAGCTGAGCTCAGAAGGCACAGCCTTCCAGGCTGTCCAAATCCCGAGCTCAGTGCTACGCAATAGAACCTCCTGCGATAATGCGAATGTTCTCTATCTGTGTGGTCCAGTATGGTGGCCACTAGCTGCAATGTGGCGACCAAACACTTAGAATGCGGTTAAGTGCTAGGGCAATGGAGGAGCTGGATTTTACAGTCTATTTCATTTTAATTTGTAGCAGCTACCTGTGGCTAGGGGTTGCTGTGCTGGACAGCACAGCTCTAGAGACACGGGGAGGAAGAGACCGTGAGATAGGAATTATTTTTCTCATTTTGTCTAGGTGGAAACTAAACAACAGAGAGGTTACAACACTGGCTAGAAATCACAGAGCTAGCAGGAGGCAGAGCTGGGACTCCAGCTGAGATCCAAGCAAAGGTCTGAGCTTGTCCATCATGCTTGGGCAACTTCAGACTCTGTAGTCTCCCTGGGCTGAAGGAAAGTCAGATTCTGCCCTGCAGAGACGTGAGGACACAGGCTGCTCTGAATGGGTGACCCTTCTGGGGAATGGGCCTTCTCATGCTGCTCGTGGGGCCTGCTATAATGAGGTACTCTGTCCCCGTTCAGACTCCTGCCACCCTCTCCACCCACTGCTGCGGGCCAGACCTCCGGAGTAGCAGCTTGGGGTGGTTCTTGTTCTCCAGGTTCTTATCGATGAGGTCAGAGAGTAGCTGCTTGAGGACATCGGTGGCGTACTCCAGGCGGCCCTGCAGGCCGGTCATGATGAGCGAAGCCACGTTGCCCCGGTCGCGCATGGAGAAACTACGCTGCAGCTCCAGGGTGCGGATGAAGGTCAGCAGGAACACCTTGTTGTTGATGAGCTGGGCAAAGAGCTTCAGGGCCTTCTCCACGTGCTGCTGCCCATTTCCTTGTACCTGGGGTGGGGCGTGGTGGAGACGATGCCCTTAGAGAACAGGCATCGGGCCTCTTACCCGAGGATCTCACTGAGGGCCTGCCGGCAATGACGCTAGCTGTAGGACCCTATCTTTGAGGCCTATCACCACCCCAACCCTATTCTGCCCGCCTGCGATGATGTAGGAACAGCTGTCTGCTCTGACCTTGCACTGGGCCGGGGAGGCTGGGCTCCACGCGGAGCTCTCAGAGGGGAGGCTGCCTGATTTTCCCAAGGATAGAATAGGAGACACTCCCTCAAACTTCTCAGTTTATTAGTCTCCCCTTAATCTCCTCTGCCTGATTTATTATCTTTAGTAAAACAAACCAATAAATGAAGAAACAAACCTCATAGAATCCTGTGTCTTTCTTTAAGCCATCTTAAATCCATTTTAGAATAAGGCAGTATCTTAGTTAATTATTTCAGTCATTAATTAAAAAATGACAATGAGCTTTACCCTGGAACCATCCCAATGAGCCTGGGTGCCCCCTTGGCCGTAACCTTCCTGATAGCTCTGTTGCTGAGATGTTGTTACAAACTACTGACCCCTCTTCACTGTTAACCTTACTCTGTGCTGCTGGGTCTCATCTGGATTTCCTAGGATACACTGGGTCTGCATGGGTGGCTGGGCCCAAGAGGCAGGCATTACCTCCAGCTCCCGCAGGACGGGGTGGTCCTCGATGCCCGGGAACAGGACTCGCATAGCGTAGGTACGATAGTCCAGGTAAGGGATTCCCGAGCGGTCCAGGTCACTGGTCAGCTCATTGATATCCGTCTGGAGCTCAGCAAAAGCTATGAGAATAAGCACACAGACAGGCTCGTGGGGAAGCCCCAGTCGGGAGAGGAGAAAGAGGGAGAAGAAGTTTGCAAAGGAGGAGGGGAGGACCTAGGGTGTAGAAACTCTGAGGATTATGGGGGTGTGTCTCCAGAAGGCGGGGCTACTTCCAGCCTATCTTTTTTAGGTGGTGGGGAAATGGGTGATTTTTATGTTATTTTCTCCTCTGTACTTATCTATAATTTTGAATTTTCTCTTTACATATTACAAGTGTAGTTACAACAAGGAAAAAAGAATATTATGATTGGGCTGTTTAGTAAAGATCCCGGAGGTGCTGGAGGCAGTTGAGAGACCATGGCTGAGGGGGTCCAGCAAAGACCAGAACAGGCAAAGTGCTTCCCTTTTCCAAGCAAGACAATAAATCAAGATGCAAAAGCCTAGGGGAGGCCTGGTCATGAGATGCTCAGCTCAGAGCCGAGTTTGGGACGGGAAGGGCTTCAGAAGCCTCACTTTGGTGGTGGCACACCTGTCTTCCTGGCTCCTTCCTCTCCCAAACTCACCAGCCCTGTTGCCAGGAAGAGCCTTGGCTCCACCTGTCCTATTTCCCAGCCCAGCTCTTCCCTGTCATCCAGCAGAGGGCTTGTTTCTGATCTTGACATTTGCAGCAAAAGGAGAAATGTTTTCATTCCTAATTGAGCTGTTTACCCTGAGAGCCTGCCAGGTCCTCAGCCTGAGAGGACGCCAGGTACACTCGTCACCTCGAGGCTGTGGTTGCGTGGTACACAGGAGAAAACACAAAGTGCACTCCCACACACGTCCACAGCCAAGGACACCAAGTGGCGGCCTTCAGAGCGCTCAGCCTGCAGCACTGATGGAAAACAAACCCTGGGGGAGATGAGGCAGGTGCTCTTCTGCCTTTCCTGCCATTGCTCTCATGTGCTGCGAAGATAGTGTGCAAAAAACAGGAGCTGGACACTCCCGTGGGGAATCTAGAGTCTGAGGCTACGGAGCCTGGGGGCTCTGACTGTGGGGACATTGAGGCCCTGAGAGGGAGAAGGTGTTGGCCAGATTGTGGGATGAGTCAGGGCGAAGAAGAGACTAGAACAATGTAGTCGGACCTGGGTCCTCATGCAGTGGGCATTCTTCATTGGACATCTCTGGCCCTATGGGCAAGAGAAGTTCTGGGAAAACAGAGGTGAAAGTGGAATGCAAAGGCATGGCTGGCAACAATGGGAGTAAAGATGGGAGTTGTCTGCAGGGAGAAGGGCAATAAGGCAGGTGGAGAAAGAGGGACCCAGCAAATGAGGGTGTGCTTCCACTAACCTTCCTTGCACTCCAGGGCCACGCGGGACTCCAGGTTGTCCATCTGCATTTGCAGCCGCTTGAGAGTGAGGTCATTTTCTCGAGACTTGCGCTTGTAGGCAATGAGGACGATGATGACGATGATGAGGAGGAGGCTGCCGCCGGCCGCGATGCTGACGATGGCTGGCAGGGTCAGCAAGCTGTCTGAGATGACACTCACCGAGCCAGGCGAGAACACCATCCCGCCCACGTGAACCTGTGCATTGTACACACACAGACGCACACGGATGCACAAGGTGTAGAGCCCTGGCATGCCAGCAGATCTTTACAGTGCGAGGAAGGACATGACAGACCACAACCACACAGTGCAGATCTGGATAAAAAGCAACTTCCTGCCTTGGCATCTGCCTTTCTTTTCTTGTGTTCTCAGCTTATATCCATTTTGATGTAGGACACAGAGATGAGGAGATATGGAGGGGGTGAGTCAGACAACGAGGCAGAAGAGAGCCTTTCCTTAGGACAGATCACACGAGGCGGGGAGGAGGCACTACAGAGGAAGGGCTCACTCACCATGACCTTGTGCTGCCCAGTGAGGTTGGGAGGCTCGCAGAGAAGCTGGGTCTCCGATACAGTGACAGCGCAAGGGGTCTCTCCGATGAACACAGTGTAGTTGAGTTTGGCCCCTCCAGAGGCAGGAGGGCAGAGGTTTTTGCCCTGTAGAGAATAGCAGTCTTTATAGGCATAATTGACACATGCATGCACAAGTTAATTGCCTACTTAAAAAGAGATTAAGGAGATGGGGAAGGGCAGCAGTGCAAAAACCAGGAAATGACTCCTTGGCAAGTTTTTGTGGAGGGGACTTCTAACAGCCATGATCTAGAGAGAAAGAGAGAAAACAGAGGCAGGAGAGAACGAAAATGAAGAAGAGAGTGGGAAAAATACAGGGGAGACAAACACTAAATAAGAGAAAATTTGGGGGAGGATACATGGGATTTCATGAAAGTAGTGTGGCAACAAATCACTTGGATGGACAGTGCCAGGGACTGTGACCTCTTGAAATGTGTGTGCAGGTGTCTGTGGCCATAGAATGGATGGAAAAGGAAACAGTTATTCCCAAGTCATTGCAGTACCTCTGGTTCCCAAAGCTCACAAGAACAAACAGAAATATTCTAAAGTACTTCTTGAGAAGCCTGGATATGGCTTGACGGGTCGATATCTATCCATGAGCTCCTTCTATAGGAAGGAGACAGCTTTGCAGGTTCGATAGCATAGAAAGGAGAGCCAGAAAGAAAGAAAGGCCAGGAGCATGCGGGGTGCTCTCTGGCATCGCTGCCCCTGGTCCTCTTTGGTGGGCATTCATACCTTAAGAATGATGGGCGATCCCGGCTTTTGATCCAAGACTCCAGTAGGGCTGAGCAGTTCAAAGGTCGGGTTGGGGTAGTAGATAAACTTGGTGTCGTTGTAAATCAGCAAGGATTGGACATTGTTAAAGACAAATCCGAACTCATCTGGCCGTTCTACAGTGTCCAGGCCAGGGCGGTAGTCCGTGGTCAGAGAGGGTGCCAGGCAGGTGAGGGTGGTTGTGTTCACGACTTTACACACCTAAGAGATCCAGAGCACAGCATTCACACACTGAGTGCCTGGCAGACAGAGCCCAGGGGCCTGCAGCCGTTCTCCAACCCTCTCCCTGTTTTTGTGTCTTGTTACTCGGTTTACTTGCTTGTCTCCATTCCATGGGAAAGCCCTCCAGGAAAGGGCAGTGAAATTTTGGGGGAGTGGGGGGCATTTTAGCTTCTTCATTAATTCATTCACCAACACTATTTGGGCATCTAGTTTATAGTTTGTGCTGGCGCTGTGCTAGGAGGTGGGGGCTATAGAGTGAAATAGTCACAGTCTGGAGGGGAAACAAACAAGCATTACAGTCTAGTCCTGGAAGAGGGCCTGGGGCATGGGGGACACATGGCACTGTTGGATGCATGCAGGGATGTGAAAAATAAACGCCTTGGTAGGGAAGGACCAGCTACTCTAGGAGTGTCTGTGTGTGTGCATGAGTGTGTGTATGTGTGTATGCATGTATGGACACACGTGGGTGTGCATGGCCTGAAGCAGGGTAGGAGTGACTCATGGAAGTTTTCCCATGGAAGAAATGAATGAAATTTAATCTGAAGAATGAGTAGGACTTACCTAGACAAGGAGAGGGAGGGGGAGGGGAACAAGTTCCAGGCAGAGGGAACAGCACCAAAAGGCCTGGGGACAAGGGAGCATGGGATGTTTGAGAAAAAAGTAGGACAGAATAGCATAGTGTGTGTGTGTGTGTGTGTGTGTGTGTGTGGAGTGTGGAGCAGGAAGTGGTATGAGATGAGCACTTTGCCCAGTATGTAGTAGGTGTTCAGTTAATGTTGATTGAATACTGATGAAAAATAGGATTCTGCAACTCTCTAAATGTTTTTTGGTTTTTTTTGTTTTGTTTTGTTTTGTTTTTTGAGATGGAGTCTTGCTCTGTTACCCAGGCTGGAATGCAGTGGTGCAATCTCGGTTCACTGCAGCCTCCGCCTCCTGGGTTACAGCAATTCTCCTGCCTCAGCTTCCTGGGTAGTTGGGATTACAGGCATGTGCCACCATGCCCAGCTAATTTTTGTATTTTTAGTAGAGACGGGGTTTCACCATGTTTGCCAGGCTGGTCCTGAACTCCTAACCTCTGGTGATCCACCCGCTTCGGCCTCCCAAAGTGCCAGGATTACAGGCCTGAGCCACTGTGCCCAGCCCTCTTTAAATGTTTTATGCAGGACCTCTCTCTCTTCTCTAACCAAGGGCCCCCTAACTCTGCACTGGGACAGAAGCTTGGTTTTGACACAGAGTTCATGATATCCTTTTTCTCTTGGAGGACTCTGGTGCCAATTAAAATCGTGGCTGGGCTGGTCCAGTCCCTCCTTAGCATGAGCTGTGCCATTCTCTCCTGTGGAGGTCTGGTTCTGGGGCTGCCCAAGACAGCAGTCAGACTGCAGAAACCACTAAAGCGCCCACGTGGGGCTTGGGAAGAAAAACCCAGACTCCTACTCCCTCTCTGCCTGGCTCCCACCTGGAACAGCTCGGTTTCAGCTTTGGGAGCAGCGGCGTCCCAGCAACAGCCAGGGCATCTCTGAGAACTCAGGCTGCTTAAGCACACGCTGTCCTGGCAGGTCCACACATGTTGTGCGTCTGGCCAATACACACACACAAGCTTCATGTTCAGAAACCAAGACTGTGTGAAACTGCAAAAATAGCTGACACTGCATAGAGATTATGTCAGAGCTTCAAGTCCAAGTCTTAACCCTTCCTTTCCAGAGGGAATTTAAGAGTTTAAACAAAACGGCTCACTGTGGCCTTTATGCTGTAGTGGGAGTGAGGACACATTCCTGCCCTTTCTGTGGTGCAATTCAGCAGCCCCTTATGAACCTAATGCTCCTTTCATGTTCCAGCAGGGTGCAATGAGGCATGCGGAGGTCGAGGGGTTTGGTGAAATGGGTACAGCTGAGCCAGGGGGTCCCAATTCCTAGGTTCTGCAAGAAGACACCGAGCTTTGGTAAGCCTCACCACCAACATCTTCCTCTCTGCTGGTCCTAGTCTAGCTTCCCTAGACCAGGCTCCTCAATGAATAAGCAAATCATTCCCAAGCAACAGGCCTCTGTACACTTCCTGCCCCACGCTGCATTGGCACTTTGTTTGCCAAACATTCCTCTGGCTTTGGCGGCTTCACTCTGGCCCTCCTAGCTATCCACTGGGGCAGCTTCAAATCCCAAAGGCGAGGGGTAGGCCCAGGTGTGCTGAGGATGAGATGGGGCCCAACCAGGCAGGGCTTCAGGGGCAAAGTGCCTACCTCTCTCCTACCATTCCCGAAAGCGGAAGCACAGGGCAGGGGTTCTGAGCCTCCCATTCTGGAGCCAGCTGACAGAAAGCTACATTCCTGCATTTTTCCCTCCGGGTCTGCCAGCCTGTAGATACCAGGCAGGTCACCACTGAAGCTGAGAGCCCCCAGCTCCCCAGAGGGCAGAACTGCTTCTTAAGTCCTTGGAACATTGAGATTATGGTGCATGGGGCTGGAGGAAGCACTGAGAACATTCCAGCCCAGGGCTGTAAATGAGTCCTGGTGAAGGGGCAGGGGGATTGGGACCTGAGCCTTCGGCCACAGGTGTCAGGTGTGGGGAAGGAGAGGGGCTTCCCAGCCCAGGCTTCTCTTCCATGGCTTCCTGAGGACTAAGGCTGAAGCCTTTGGAGGTCACGTACTCACCTCCAAAATTATCTCTAGCCTGTATTAATTATGTCTTTTATTTTCTGTATGCCGATGCTTTGACATCTGGGGCCTTGCTGACTGGGGAGGGAATGTCCCTCCCAGGGCAAAATCCTAGAGATAGCAAATAACTTGCCTGTGAGCCTGCCTTTCATATACAGAAACCAATCCAGACCACACAGCTCAACTGCCCCTTTCCATACTATCCTCATGCCCTAATCATTCCAGGACCAGGCACCAAACATCTAGGGACAGCTCTGGGCCCGAGCGTGCTAAAATGACTCAAACTAGCTGATCCTAAACTTGCTTACCCTGCTGTACCTGTTCCTTCCTGCAGAAACCACAAAAAGACTCTTGCCATGGTTTCTCCCTCCACCTCCAGGCAGATCAACCCCAGTGCTTCCCCCTGTGACCCCTGGGGCATGGGTTGCCCTCTTCTCTTGGGATCTGATCTATGAGTAGAACAAATTATATTCTGGTCTTGCCATCCCTGAATAATAACAAAACCTATATTTTAAAACGTGTATCTAATTTGCTTGCTTTTTTTTTTTTTAATCCTTCCTGGGTGTGAGTTTACCATTCTTGTTCCCATACCTCACCCTAGACCCTGGAGTTACCAGTGAGCTTCTGGGGACCCTAAGCTTCAGTCTGGAAATGGAATGGGGGCCTAGGCTCTTTTACCAATGGATCAAGTTTTACACCTGGTAGAAGGAGGCATGCGCTCACTTAGCCCAAAAAGGAGTGACCGTGGTGGATACCGAAGGTGTGGTACAAGTGCCCCTACATCTCAGGAAGGATGGTAATGTCAAGCCCACCAGCATTTCATGTGGCCTAGTTACGAAGAGTCTGGATGTTTGGGATCCACCTTGGCTCTTCCACCAGTCACCTTTATGATTGGGGGCAAGTCATTTAACATTTCTGGCCTTAGTTTCCTCTGCTGCACAATGAAGGGGTTGCATCAGATGATCCCTGAGACTTTCCATATCTAACCTTCTAGCACTCTGTCATTTTATGTATCTCCATGTTTCTTATGGAAGCCTCAATACCCTGGAAATGCGTCAGGGGTAAGAGGGGAGACAACACCATCTTCTCCATCTCCATCTTAGCCTAGTCAAGCCCCTGAAGGTCAAAGCAGTAATATAAGTAATTTCTATAAAAAATGATGGCCATAGTAGCATCTGCTATAATATAATTATGAATACAATCATGTTTCAAAAAATATTGTCTGAAAGAGTGAGATGGAGCCTAGAAAAATGATAAAAAAATTTACAACGTACCAGACATTCTATCCCTGTGATACAGACAACTTTTTAAAAATTACAAAAATTACATGGCTCTGCATGGAAGACTAATATAAAATGTCCAAACTGATCATCTTAGCAAGCGGGGTGGAGTTATCTGATGCAGTGACTAGCATTTATCAACTGCCAACCTCATGCCAGCCACGGGCTGGCAGGTTATGAAGCTGGGGCAGGTCTGCTTGTCACCATTCATAGCTGAGGGGTGGAGGATCCGGAGGTTAAATGACTTGACCATGCTTGTACAGCTAATAGATGGCAGAGCCCTGCTTCCTCTCCAGACTTGTCTGAATCTGGAGCCAGAATTTCTCCAACCACTCCCAACATGGGTTTTTGTCAGACCTCAAAGTCAACCTGTCATAAAACAGGAGTCCTTTTGTGCTGTAGCATAAACTCAGAAGCCAGTACTTTGATACACTCACTATATCACCTTCTGACAAGAAATTGTGCTGTCATTATACTATAAAAATAATTGTAGGGCTGAATATGGTGGCCCATGCCTATAATCCCAGCACTTTGGGAGGCCAAGGCAGGAGGATCACTTGAGCCCAGGAGTTTGAGACCAGGTTGGGCAAAAGAGACCTCGTCTCTAAAATAAAAATAATAATAAACTAGTCAAGGAGGCGCTTGTGGTCCCAGCTACTCAGGAGGTTGAGGCGGGAGGATCTCTTGAGCCCAGGAGGTCGAGGCTGCAGTGAGCTGTGGTTGCACCACTGCACTCCAGCCTAGGTGACAGGGTGAGGCCATGTCTTAAAAAAAAAAAAATTGTGATGTTCAGGTATTTGGACCATGATTCCAGGCTCAGAATCTTAAGCCAGCTTTCGTCTTGGGTATTCAGGGGCTCCAGTGCCTAACCCAGAGCTCATCCCATTGCAAAACATCAACACAGAGCTGTGTTTACCAAAGGCTGGGGCGGACCAACAGTTACTCACATTGACAGATTCTTTGCCGTTGAATTTGACTCGGATCCTTGGCTCCTGGATGACATCCAGGTTGAAGCCTGTGATGGTCAGGGGTGTGTGGCCACTGGAAACAGGCAGAGGCTGGGTTAGGTAAAAACCCCCTCAAGTCTGGCATGGTGAACCTCCACCTTAGCAAACCCTCTCATGAGCCAGACTTGGGCTGCAGGGATCATGCTGGGTGGCTTCCAGGTGCATCCCTCCCACCTTCTGCCTCACCTGGCAATGCTCCACTCTGGCTCGATGCGCTGGACCCGAGGGTCATCTATGTACTCAAACTGCAGGTTGTTATCCACACGGGCTCGGTCAACACTCACAGAAACAGGGACTGGGCCAAGGCCATTGGATGATGGGGGTGAGACACACACGATCTCACTCATTGACCTCCTGACAGGGAGACAGAAGGAGGGTTGAGAAGAAAGGCATGGGCAACAAGAGGTGCCTACCGGCTCGACAAGGGGATTTCCTTGGTCTGGGGGTACGGCCACAGAAGTGTTCTCTCATCCTTTTATATTCTATATGATGGAACACATCCCGCTTCAGTGTAGATCAGTGCTCCAGTGGATTGGGAGGTAGCAAATTGGAGAAGGGGGTTAGAAAATGAGGGGCTTCCGGGCATGGTGGCTCACGCCTGTAATCCCAGCACTTTGGGAGGCCGAGGTGGTTGGATCACCTGAGGTCAGGAGTTCGAGACCAGCCTTAACATGGAGAAACCCCATCTCTACTAAAAATACAAAATTAGCCAGGCATGGTGGTGCATGCCTGTAATCCCAGCTACTCGGGAGGTTGAGGCAGGAGAACTGCTTGAACCTGGGAGGCGGAGGTTGCGGTGAGCCGAGATCATGCCATTGCACTCCAGTCTGGGCAACAAGAGCAAAACTCCGTCTCAAAAAAAAAAAAAAAAAAGAAAGAAAATGAGGGGCAGGGATAGGGTTTCATCGACTTTGGGGAACGCCTCTTTTCTGGATTTTTCTAGAATATAACTATTTAGCCAGTGCTTAGAATCTGGTCAGGCAGTCAACAAATATTCACTGAGCACCTACTGTATATAGCAGTGAATGCAGAGTCCTTGCCCTTGTGGAATATCCAGTCCAAGAAGGCGATAATCAAGTAGATAATCAAGAAGGATTATCAAGTAGATAATCCTGGGCAAACTGGGTTCTCATCCATGGATTCTTTCAGAATTCTCTACATCTTCAGGGCTAGGGGAGTGCTGGCAAATGGTAGGTGTTCAATTTTTTATGTACAGAGGATGCCCTGAACATAAGTCTGTGCTTTCTAAGAGCTGTGGCTATGCAATCTCTGTTTCTCAAGTCACCATAGTGAGGACTTAATGAATGCTTGATCCTAGCGGTGACTGGGGAGCTCCTAGGAGCCTCCTTCATCTGGTGTTCTCATGGCCCTCACTTCTCATTATTTTTAGAAGTATCCAGCCCCTTTCATATATGGGATATAAACTGACAAGTGGCATTTATTTCTCACAGTGACTGGTATGGTATTTGGGTCTGGGTGTAGCAAATAATATGGAGGTGATGGGGCAGGCCTATGAATGAACATGCACAGTAACATGTGTACAGCACGTGTCCCAGATGTGCAGTCTTCTGGTGGGCCTTCAAGTTCATCTCACCCGTAGAACTCGCAGGTCTGGTTGCCCAGGTAGACTGCCACACTGCTCCCAGCCCCAAGGTAATGGCCGGTGATGGTTACCATAGTGCCTCCGGACTCCGGACCTCGGATTGGGTTGAGTGACAGCACAGAAGGGTTCTTTGGAAAGAAGCAGAGAAATGACTACAGCTTAGGTTTTGTCCAAAAGGATGGACCACGGTTAGATCTAAAGATGGGAGAGACTGTTTTCATTCTAGGCATGGTGGTACTTGTCCTGTCCTTTTCAATCCTAAATGCTCACTCTGCTTACCCCAGAGGTGAGACCTTTCTAAGAATCATCTCTGGGCATGTCCGGGAAGGCAGAAGAGCCACGTGCTGAAATTAATTAACTCCCCAGAGTCTCATGCTCATAACAATGAAGGGAAAGCAGAGGTGACACTGACTAATCTATCAATTAGTTTACAAATTGAGAACAATTTGAAAATGCTTTTCTATCTAGAGCCTGTACTGATTTTTTGGGCACAAAATCGATAGGGCTGAATAAAGCGTCCCTGCCTGGGTTGGGCCACCGAGAGGCTAAAGTCCTCCATTAATGGCCCATGCACATGCCCTTCTGTCCTTCCCTAAGCATAAGAAGGGCACAGCAGGGCACCTGGTGCAGAAAGCTGTCAGTAAATGTTAAGATGGCGTCTCAGACCCTCATCAGGAGGATGGTGCATCACTGGCTAGGGCTTTCTACTAAGCTCACTAAGTAGTAAAATTCAGCCTGAAGCTTCAAAGAAATGTCTAGCCTAAAATGCATCAGGCGGCTGACCTAAATCAGAAAAGAATTGCTTCTGCCTGGAGGGCAGTGGAGTGGAGTGAATTGGAAAGTGCATTTAACTGAGCAACTATACAGGCATGAATTCTAGTTTGCACCAGCCATTCATCCGCTGTGCATCCTGAGGCAAGTTTTCAGATCATTCTTTACTCCTCTGTCAAGTGAGGAGGGTAGGCTAGATTATCTCTAAAGCCCCTCTCAGCTCTGACTTTCTCCGGATTGTCAGAGTGCTGACATTCTCCCCAGCTAGTTCTCCTGCCTTTGCTTCTAACACAAATGCCCACTGCCCCTGCCTTGCCTTGGGTAAGAGATGGAGTAGGTTGGCTGCAGATAGGGCAAGGTACTCTCCAATCTGAGAGAGAAGAGTATGAGAAAAAGGTGGAGATGCCAAGATAAGAAGGCAGAGGCTAGAAAACCTGAAACAAGCAGTAAAATGCTTTACAGAGAATAGAATTTTGTGCTCTAAAGATTTTTTAAAACTCTCAGCAAGGCTGGTTTGACCCCATCTGCTAGTGTTAATGCCTTTTAATGAAGTACTCCATGTAGCAATGTAGGTAAGTGTCAGAAAAGAGACTTCAGGGCTGAAGAAGCCAGGTTATTGATTCAGTATGAATATAGCCCCGCTTGGCTCCAGGGCCCCAGAAGCAAGTTATTGATTCAGTATGAATAGAGCGCCATCACAGAAAAAAGTCTTTGCAATTCGACTACCTGTTGCCTGCGCATAAAGAGATGTTTTCAAGTGTGAGTGTGTGAATGTGTGCGTGTAACTATAGTAGCATACAGAGTGACTCTGGTGGTCCTGTGCACAGATACACATCCCTGCCAGATTTCAGTGACTCTTCTAAACTCCCACTTAAAATATCCTTGGCAGAAAACAAAGCATGTGGATAAATATAGACTTATTTAATTAGGTCCCTCAGGCTATGCATCCTCATTAGGCTAGAATTAGACTAAGATATTACATTGGTGGGACAAGAGGCAGTCCCTCCCCGCCCCCAGTGTAGGATCCACTTTCTAAGAAAGGCTGGATTTTGCCTTATTTAGAACGCTGACCTGTGGCCCTCTGGGACTCCTAAGACTCCACAGCTTTGTTAATCACAGGCCCATCTCATCCTGGAAAGACAGGCTCTGAAAGTAGCAAGACCAGAAGCTGCCTTATCTGGAGGGTCTCTTTTCTCCTTCTTGGTCTGCAAGAAGCTTGTTGGTAGAGGGGAGTGGGGGCTTCCTGGGAGGAGTCTGGAGCATGTGAGTGCCCTCCCTGGGCACAGGCACCCGGCCCTGGACCCAGTACTCACCACGAAGGTGTACTGCTGATGGGACTTGGTCATGAACTCTGGCTTACACTCGCCAATGCACAGGCGCACCGGCCCGGAGGTGGTTCCCACGAGGGCATGGCCCATCTCACAGACAATCCTGGGGAGAAGGCAAACCTTCTGGTGAGGGGCTGGGCAAGGGCTGGCATCCCTGCCCGCTTGCTCTCCCAGTCACGGCAAATGAGTCATCACAGTCTTGCAGTAATGCCAGACCAAGAGAGCTTGGTCATCCATCTTGCTGTGTGACCTTGGGTACAGTGCTTTCCCTCTCTGGGTTTTGGTCTCATCTGTATGGTGTGAAGGTTGAACTGGATCATCTCTACAGCCCTATGTGCCTCTGATATGCTCTGCTGCCTAA
Source organism: Macaca thibetana thibetana (assembly GCF_024542745.1). Classification (NCBI taxonomy): domain Eukaryota; kingdom Metazoa; phylum Chordata; class Mammalia; order Primates; family Cercopithecidae; genus Macaca; species Macaca thibetana. The sequence goes on along the minus strand of NC_065578.1, from coordinate 155,073,441 downwards.
TTCTGTGGTTCCCCATGCCGAGTGCGGTGCCTAGCATTGGGTAGGGACCCAGAATTTGTGGAATAAAGGGAATGTCCAACAGAGTGATCTAAGGGCAGCAATCTAGCTGACGTTTTCTCCTATGTAACAAGCCGACATTGCTACGCTCCCTAAAGGAGTGGGTGAGGGCATGTTTACCAAGCCGATTCAATTGTGGTTTGCTTCCTGTAGTGAGTTTTTAAAAGGGGAGAGATAATCTGGTGAGACAGTGAGAGCTCAAAGAAGGAGCTCCCTGCAGAATGGGAGGGGTGGAGTCCTGCAAAGGGGTGGGAGCTGGACGAGTTCATTAGGCCAGCAGGTGACACTGGCCTTTCACTTCATCAAGGGCTGAGTGCACCCGGTAGAAGAGGCAGTGACACGGCCTTGAGTGAAAGTCAAGTCTCACACTAACGGGAGAGCTGGAGGGAAGAGGTGTGCAGCCCTGTCTCTTGAGCTGCCCAGATCAATACCCCTAGTGATGACTTCCCTGGCGCCTGAGAGCAGTTACACAAGCACATTTAGATACTGGTTGCTTTAGCCACGGTAGCCTTCTAGAAAGGGTGGGCAGCTGAGGATGGGGAGAGATGAAGGAATCACGGACTTGGGGAAACTCTTGCCTGGAATGTTCGGGCCTCGGCTGGATGGGAGAGGGCCCTGACAGTTTAGCAAAAAAGACCTTGGGAACAGAGGGAAGGATTTTTCCTTTCCTCCCAACATCATTTCGGAGGTTCAGAGCAGTCTGGTGCTGCTAGTAAGTTTGCTTAGTGGGAAGTCAGAAAAACAGACCCCATCTCCACTAATCCCCAGCATTATCCTGGCACGGTGGGGAAGATCCGTGTTTAACCGAGCGATGCTTATCTCAACAGCTTCTCTAGGAAGGAAGGTAACTAAACAGAGATTTCATTTCGATGTAATAAAACTTGCATTAAACAAATACGCTGCATGCTCACACACACGGCACGCCACTGATCTCCATCTCCTTCATAACAGTTAATCCCAAATAACTACTTTCACTCCTGGCAAATATTTACTTAACATGCAATAACTGTCTTATTATGTTTAGCATATTAGATTCAACAAGAAAGTACTGAATTCATATGGAAGAATAGTCTCTTTTCCCTTTCTCTATGAATCAATCAATTAATTATGAACCCGAGTAAACATGATAGTGATGATCAATTAATATTTTACACATAACTGTCTCCTGAAACCCCATTAGGGGAGCATTTGAGAAGCTCAATTTAAGGTACCGTGTGGTTATCTTCATGCTGCTACCTGCGTGTGGTTAACGACTCTCCCATCCTGTTTCCTGGGCCCTGGCAACCTGCTGCTGTTTCAGGTTCCTGACATCCTGCAAATGATGCCCAGTATGCTCAAGGAGCTCCAGGGGAGGATCAACTGGCTATTGTGGGCAGTGTCGGGGGAGAGGAGGGAAGAGAGCAGGAGGAAGCAGGTACGTTTCTCTCCCTCTCTTCTAATTAGGGTTTGCTTGCTACTCAGTCATCACCCTCGGACACTCTGCTGGAGTGATCTTAGAGAAGAAAAGGAGGAAGAAATCATCACAGGCTTGAAGTTAAGGAAAAAAGAAATAAGAGAACATGTGAAGGTCATGGGCAGCATGGAAATGTTCTTCCCTGGGTCCTGGGTCTGTGTAGGAAAGGAGAAGGCCTGGAACAGTTCTGGTCAGCTGCCCCTGTGTGGAGCTAATGATGGGCCCTTGGCACACTGTCTCTTCTAGGACATTTTCCTGCTTGGGGCTCATGTTTCAAAAGAAAAGCAGTATATTCAAGCACCCAGGAGAAGAGTGATGACTGAGAGGTGGATGCCACCCAAGTGTCCAAGGAGGGGCACCTGTAGTTGGAAAGGCAGGATGCAGGGGTCCAGGGGCTGTGCTGGGGAGGAATCAGAGCTGGCCATGGGTCGCTTTTCTCGGGCATCGGCTGAGCCCCCTTCTCAGCTGTGGAATGAGTGTGGAACGAGTGGGCAGAGGCCTGTGGTTAGCAGTGGGTTGTAGAAAAGGGTCTGGGCAGGAAGATCTAAGAACTGGAGAGTCCTAAGAAAATCAGGCAGCATTGCAGACAAACTCTAATCACCTCAACTCTTCTTCCCTTTCATTCCTGGGACCCAGTGCCTGCAGGCAAGGGTGGAAAGGGCTTGAAAGTATTTGTTGCAGGCACTTGTTATTTGAGTTCAGGAAGATAAGGAGTTAAAGGAAGAAGCTAGGGCAGCTGCAGGGAGTGGAAAGGGTTATATTGTGGAAGGAGCATTATGCCAAAGCAGATTCTAGACCTTAATAATAAGAACTACAGTTTACTGATTCTGCCAGGCAGTCTACAAGACAGGATCTCATGCCATCCTCAGGCTCTGCTACAGAGCGGGTCTTATCTCCATTGTACAGGCAATAAAACTAAGGCTCAGAGATGCTAAGTGACTTATCTATGGCCATAATTCTGGTAAGTGGCAGAGCCCTGATTCAAATCCGGGTCAGCTCGACTCCAGAGCTCACGCTTCTGACCACTCCCCTCTACTGCCAATAGATTTAGTGGGATGCTCTGTACATCTTTCAAGGAAGGGACAGTATGGATATGGCAGCAATGGTAGAGGTGAGGTTGTTGGCAGGGGGTGGTGAGAAAGGCTGAGCTGGGTTCCTCAGGTTCTAAGAGCTAACCACTTGTCCCCTCTACCTTCTTGGTTGTAGACAACCATAGGCAGTGGTGTGCCCACTACCACCTCCTCCAAGTCTTGCAAGTCAGCAAGATTGGCTGATTTCTTGTGGTTTGATTTCTTGAGGCCTCTTGCCTTCCCTGTCTCCTCCCTGTGTCCCTGGTGGCTCTGGGGTCCCTATGTACTGTTAGGAGACAATAGCTGGAGATGCCTAGATTCTCTCCTTATAAAATGGGAAGTTGAACCAAACAGCTGTCCAGCTTTGACATCTGAAGACCTGACTCCTCCTGGTGCCAGGGGTCTTCCGGAGGCACCTTAGTGCCACAGGTAATCTTTACAATGGGAGCTGCAGATTCCATGGGCATACCATTTACTGGTTTGGACATCCAAAGGACCACCAAAGCCAATGTAGAAATCGTCTATTCCTAAATATCTATTTTCCAGATGAGATGTTTGAGGAGCAGGGAGCAAAGTAACTCGCCCAAAGTCACCTGGTTCATCCACAGCTGAGCTAAGGCTTGAGCACCAGTCTCCTGAAAGGCAACCCAGTACCCTTGCCCATACTACACCACCTACCATAGACTGGCATAGATGGTGCCTTGCTCCCTGGGGCAGCAGCACACACACATCTCACATCCACCCCACAGTGGCTGAGTTCTCAGGTACAGCAGATGAGAGGGAAGCAGCCTGAGGATCTGAGGGGAATCTGCCCCAAGTGGAGCCCCTGTCCCAGGAGGGGCTGAGCTGCAGCCTCAACCTGCATCCCATGGTCCAGGAAACTTCCTGCGACTGAATCATCCAGCCCTCCACAGACCTGTGGGATGCTGATTGCAGGACTAAGCGGGGCCCTTTAACCAACATTAACCTAATTGCTGAGTGATAGATGGCACGGCAAAGCATATGGTGAATCATTACCGTGCTGGCGAATCCTGCCCGCGCCCGGGACTCTGCACCAGGCTCTTTTAGCCAAATTCATCTCTCACAGACATCTGTAATGATTGTGCCTGCTGCTCACTGCCCAGGATGGAGGCTTTAATGATGTTAACAAACTCTGAAACCTCGGGAGTGGTAACGAGCCTGGCACGGCTGGAAACCAGGGCTGCATCCAGCGAGGCATGGGGTGTGTTCTCTGCCTCCTGCCTACCCCATACCTGAGATGGTGGTTTTCTGGAGCGACCACCAGCCTCTGCAGGAATGCATGGGGACCATTCCCCTCCCCACACTCCTTTCATAGCCTCACTTGCAGCTTCTCTCGACACTTTCTTCCCCATGGCCCTGGGTGCGGGGTGAGTGCAGTACATTTCATTTCATAAATAGAACTGAAATTCCTTACATTTGGGCAGCACATTAGGCTAATGAAGGTCACAGAGATTGAACAGCTTGCTAAGGTCTTGAGGCTGGTCAGTAGAGGGGGCAGGTCTAAAACACGGCTTCATTCCAAACCTCTTATGATTCTGAGGACCAGTTTCCCAGGAATTTGCACTTCTCAGCTAAAAGCCTTACCTCCCACCCTCACCCCATACCCTAGCCCTTTCCTTTGGATTCCTGTGGCATCTCACCAAGTTGGATACAGGTCGGTATCCAGGGGCCCAAGGGAGGTCCTTGAGGTTGAGGTGGATTTGGGGTCATGTAACTGAGCACCTTGCCCAGTCTGGCAGGAGGCGGGGCTCTGTAAAGATGGTCTGCCAGGAGGCCTTCTGTGGGTGCCCCGGCTCCTGCCACAACAGCTTTCACCTCTTTTTTGGCTCAGAAGCACTATTTGCTTCCTTTCCCTTTTTCCATCTTCCTCATCTCTTTCCTATCGGCTCAGCCAGCCTTTCCTCCAGGACTCATTCCTTGCAGGAATAAGGCTGTCATTGAAGGATCAGACCTGAAGGATCTGAGCAATCAGGCCAGCTCTTTCTTCTCCCCTGCTGTGGCTGGCAGGCATCACACTGCCCTCAGAGTCTGGGAATTCACCCCTTTGGACTCTGACCCTTCTCGGGGCCTTGCGAGAATCATGGCCTCTGAGCCTCAGAGCTACACACGGATTCGTGGAATTTCGGACTGCTCCTGTCCAGGAGTTGTGCGCCATCACTGTTATGGAAGGGAAGTAGCCCTGCATTAGGGGTCAGGAGACTCGAAGTCTAATTCTGCCTCAGCCACTTATGCCCTGAATGAACTGGGGAAAGTCACTTCACGTCTCATGAGTCCTTTGCTCTCTGCTGCTTTGCAGAATGACGATAACAATATTTACCTCTCAGAGTCCTTACCAATTAAAAATGAGATAGTGGATGAGAAAGTGCTCTGTTAACTGCAAAGTGCTGATGGAAGATAAAGCGATGTCATTTTTACGGTTGCCACGAAAGGCAGGCTCTGGCGGGAGGAGTGGTGGATCAGAGGAAACAACCTGACCTGGCAGAGGGTTGAGAGTAAGGGAAGGAAGTCCCTGCCCCAAAGTCATGCTCTTGCTCATGCTCCCAGTACCCCCTGCAGAGCTGTGTTCACAGTGGAATCAGAATGGCTTGACCCAACTGTCCTGATAAATCATGCAGAATGATGTGGCTGCTTCCTGCTTTCTCCTTTGGAGGGGTAGCCTCCCCTTTTCCATCCTCCTGCCCCCAGCTCCGTGCCCACCTCCTGCCCACCAACTCCACAGTGGGCTGCCACTGCCAAACGAACACCCCAAATTGGAACATATGTCACTCCTGGAGCCCCGTTCGCCTGTCCGCCACTACATGCCTATTTTCTAATTTCCAGCTGACATTTCCCTTAGTGAAATAAATGAATTTGCTCCGGCGGAGGCCCTGCTCGGATTAAGCTGCTGTCAGAGCCCCATGAGCCAAACAAATTGTTGCCCGCAGCCCACCGTGCGGGATGCATTCCAATGGGGGCTGGCAGGGGAAGGGCTGGGGGAGACCTAGGAGGAAACGCTCAGTCACACCGGTGGGCAGGCAAAGACTGAATGAGAGACCGTCAGGGCCGGAGCCCTGATGCCATAAGAGCCAGGGAACAGGGAATCAAACAGAATGAGACCGCCTGAGGGTGGAGGTGAGGGAGGAGGGGGCTCTGGGGAGGCTTCTGGGGCAGGTCCATAGGAGGAGAAGGTAATGGGAGATGAATCATGGAAAAGGCCCAGGGAAGGGAAAGGGGAGAGTCTCCAGTCTCCACTCTGAAGCTCCCATGGGAAAAGGGCCGGCCAGGGCAGACTCACTGCTCAGCGATGATGTATTCCCCTGGGAGGGGCGTGCAGGGCACCCCAGCCACCTGCACATGGTGGGCGATCTCGGAGAAGTCCAGACCCAGGTTCACGCCATGGATGGTCACTCGTGTCCCTCCTTCCGGCGGTCCAGACACCGTCAAAATCTGCAGTAGGAAAATGGGATTAAAATTTGGGTTGGCCACAGGGAGAGAAACAGCAGCGCCCTTCCCCCTCCCCCAGGGAGGTTTAAGAACCTATGGGCACCAGGAATTCTGGTGAGAGACTGTGTTTTGTCCACTTTTTAGGTTATCTCGGATCTTGACATCATGTTCTGTTTTACACTGCTTCCTCGGTTCTTTAGGTCATTCATTCATTCATTTACTTATTAAAAAAATTATCAGGCCGGGCGCGGTGGCTCAAGCCTGTAATCCCAGCACTTTGGGAGGCCGAGGCGGGTGGATCACGAGGTCAGGAGATCGAGACTATCCTGGCTAACATGGCGAAACCCCGTCTCTACCAAAAAATACAAAAAACTAGCCGGGCGTGGTGGCGGGCGCCTGTAGTCTCAGCTACTTGGGAGGCTGAGGCGGGAGAATGGCGTGAACCCGGGAGGCGGAGCTTGCAGTGAGCCGAGATCAGGCCACTGCACTCCAGCCTGGGAGACACAGCGAGACTCCGTCTCAAAAAAAAAAAAAAAAAAAAAAAAAAAAAAAAAAAAAAAAAATTATCAGAAAGAATACTAGACTCAAGGCAGAAAACCATGGTTTGAGACGTGTCTCTAACTCACTAGTTGCCTGATTACGATCAGTCACATAACGTCTCTGAACTTCAGTTTTCTTAGTTGTGAAGGAGGTATAATCATTTCTGCCAACCTCGAAGGGAGCTTGGAAGAACCAAATAGAAGGTGTGCTAGGGAGCACTTTGGAAACCAGAGGACTTTGTAATTGTGACAGTGTTATTATTGCCCCTGTTGTGTCCTAGAGCCTGTTGGGGGTACAATGATGAATATGACAGGAAATTTGCCCTTATGAAACTTAGAGTCAAGGAGGATGAGATAAAGGCAGTTCATGAATACCACTGATTTGGGGTATACAGGGGTAAGACAGATACAGAGGGAAAGCAGTGGGAGTGCGGGGAATAGAGTTTAGGTGTGGCTGCAGGGGAGATGATCAAAGATGGAAAGTGCATTTGACACTGTTCTGCAAAAAACATCCTATACACATGCTAGGACCAAGAAGAAATAACTTTAGGATGTTCCAAATCTTTGCTGGCTTACTGTTAGCAAGGATTGCTTATTTATTCATTCCTTAATTCAGCCCCCAAACACTGGAAACAGAATAGCAGAATCCGGGTCTCTCAAGACATAATACAGTTCTATCCGGGAACAGACCAGGCTCTTGGAAAAATGCAGCTCTTTGGGACCCAACAGATCTCAGTGAGTAAGTTCACACTTTGTGGCCAATAGTTATCTGAAGCAGGAAAAATAATTAGAAGTGAACTCAATCCTAAATAGCAGAGGAACATAGAATTTCATAACTGGAAGGGATCTCAGAGTATCTTATTCTAAGATCCTTACTTTTCACAGCAAGATGCATGAGACCCAGAGAAGTCAGGGATATATCCAAAGTTTTGAACAACTTGTATACACAGTTGTAAAAAGGTCAAGTGTTCTGTTTACTACATCCTAGGGAGGGCAGGATGGAAGAAGGAAGAAGCAAAAAAAAAAGGGGGACTTGATGAAGATCGAGGGTCCACTAGAATCTCTCAGAAGAGGATACCTGGGTAGAGCCATAGCCTAACTGTTTTTGGACACTTCTGGACAGCCTCCCTCATGACCCTGTATGTGCTGGTGGAGTGTCTGATGGCGTGGCAGGGTCAGCGTACCCGGGGGTGGAGATGATGGATGAGTACAGGTGAACATGCTGTCGAGAGATATGGAGACCCTTCTTATCTCATTGCTTCTCGGCAGGTGCACTGCTCCCTTCCTGTGATGTGGGCACCATGAATTGTGCTGCCAATTCAGCCACCAACCACCAAGTGATAGTGAGAGAGAAAAGATGCTTCCTTCCCTCACTGCCTGGCTGATATGCTGTTCAGACTCCCAGTCTCTTGGTAAGTTGGCTGCAGAGCCGGGACTTGAACTCAGACCTCCTGCCTGTCTATCCTCCGTAGGACAAAGATGGTTCTGCCTCCTTCCCTCTGTCCCATCCAGGCCCTGAACACTCTTATCTGGAGGCTCATTTTACCCAAGTCACCTTGTCTATGGCTCTGACTCCCTTGTCTGAAAACAAAATGTCTCCCTTATGAATAAAACTAAACAACACACATGAAATGAATCAAGGGAGATATAGTCAAGGGGGCTCAGAGGTGTCTCTGTATGCTGGGGGTGAGGGTGGGAGAAGGAAGGACAACTTGGAGAGGAAGGAGCTGGCATGAGGAACTGACAGCCACTATAGCTCTTCTGTCCCTGGACTCTAAAAATATCCAATAATCCATCCTGGCTGTTCCAGTCTCCCCTGGCACGGTTTCCTCAGGGACCTGGGACTCCTAGGCTCTGGGAAATGCATACTCGTTAATGAGAAACCGAAAGGGCTGCTTCCTTACCTGCTGCAGGAGAGCATCCATAGGAGACAATTTGCTTTTAGTTCCTGGTTCTCTTTTAATCTACTTGGAATGAGCTTCACCAGCCCCTCCATCCCCTTCCCTAGCCACCTGGATGGCATGAACCCACCTACCCAAAGGAACTGACAAAACAGTGTTGATTGGTTCTCTCTCCTTCCCCTACTTTTATTTCTTAAAAAACATTCTTTTGCTCGCTGCAGTTAATTACAACCTTTCAGAAAAACTGTGAAATGAAATCTTTCTGGAAAGCCTAAAAATATTTCTGTCTTGCAGGTAGCATGTGGGGACTGCATTGTGGATCCTCAGCAGCACTGGCAGCTTCCACGGGGTAGCTTCCTCCTGCTGGTAAATCACCGCAGTGCTTCCCTTCCAACATTCAGGGATCAGTGGCAGACACATGGTTGTGGCCATTGGGGTGCTGTAGGGTCTATTTGCTAGCACAGAGCTGCTCAGAAGCATAATTCAGCTTATATTGTTTAGAGAAGAAGACTTTTTTGGGGGGCAAATTACTAGCAAGTATTACAATCTTGGCATGAAGATACAAGTGAGATAGGTAGTTCCAGCTAGCAGCTGGGGGAATCCAAGTCAGGAGAATCAGTGTCCTTGTGGGTCATTAAACCAGGTCCACGGGGCTTGGAAAGTGCCTGGGGAGTGTAGGGTCTTTATGGAGGTCTTCTTTCTATGCTGTGTACCATGCTGCCAGCACCCAGGGTAGGTGGCAAGGGAGTTCAGGGGACAATGAAGCAACTATCATGCTCTGGGGCTTACAGGAGACACAGCTTATAGCTTCCTTGCTTAAAGCAAAACTGACACGTAAAATCCTGAATTTCCAAAACATAGATGAAGTGGTGATTATCTGATTTGCAAGTGGATTCTCAAGGCCTCCATTACTGACGACTTCCAAATCTATATGGTTGGCGCAGGCCCCTCTCCTGAGCTCCACAGCCATATATCCAATTGCTACTGGGCATCTCCACTTCCCCATTATGTCCCTCAGGCGCCTCAAATTTTGCCGTGTCTAAAAATGAACTCTTAATTTTTCCTCCTCCTACCCCCAAGCCAATTACCCTCCCAGATCCTCTTTCAAGGTTAATGGACTCACCATGCACCCAGCCAGGAATTCTGCAAGCACCTTCAACTGTTTCTTTCTCTCATCTACCACGAATAATAAAGAAAGTCGCCAGGCCCTATCGGTTCTCACTCCCAGGTGTCTTTTGAGCCCATGTGTTCCAGAGTAGGTGTTCAGCAGGGCTCCATCATCTCCTACCCACACTAACCCCAAGGGTTTGCATGTAAATCTACTTTCCAATAGCTGCCAGGGTGACCTTCATGAACACATACTTGACCAGGTTACCAGTCTCTTGCTCTAAAAACCTTCCATGGCTCTGGCCATTGCCAAGGCAAAGTCCCTAATTCCTAAGGCTGGCCTGGCAGGTGTGGTCTTTCTGATTCTGATCCCTTTTACCCCTTCTGCCACACTTTCCATTCAATAGCACGTCATTCATGTCCTACCCTCTCAGTGGTTCCTTTCTACATCACGCTCTTTAAAAATCTCTGAGCCTTTGGACATGTTACCCATTCACCTCCAGCTTAAAAATCAGAGTGGCTCAGGGTGGAGGTCTGTGTGCAGAGTGCAAAGGAACAGAGAGAGGCACCCTGTAGAAGGCAGCTTCTGTTGTGTGAAGCCTTCCAGGCAGCTGAGAATGAGTCTAAGGGCCATGCCATCTCTGGTGGGCCCAGGAAGCAAGGACCCTGCATCCTGCCTTCTGCATTTCTTCTTAGGATCAAGTACTTGAAGATGGCCAGGGAGAGGAGGCTTGGTGACAAAGAATTTCTTCTCCAGAGAGGGAGTGAGCAGGATCTTGCAGGACACCACCTCAGACCAGGAAGCCGCAGGGTCCCAATCCCCCGACCCCCACCAGCCCTGCCCAACACACACAGAGACCATGTCCCCAGGGCTCTCTCTTAAAAGCAGCTTTTGATTGCAGGGCACTCAGGTCTGCATTCCACAAAGTTGGCTCTCCTGGAAGCCACGTCTGGCCTTTCTACATGGATCTATACAGGGGCAATTTGGCTGAATCCCCAGCTACTGCTTGCAGGACTCTAAGCAAGTTCTTCCAGATCTGGATGGAGCTGAGAGGCTGCAGGGGAGGGGAGAGCTCATCTCCCACAGAGGTGAGGATGAGAGGCTGTGGTGGAGTCATATGGAGTGCCCCAGTGACAGAAGGGAAACCAAAGTACGGCCAGCATGTTAGGCGGATCCATGTCTTGGTCAGTTTCAGATAGCTCTATGCTGCTGGCTACACTCAGGTAGGGGAGAAAGACCATCTGATGCTGGGAGAGTGTCTGCAGAAGGAAGAGAGTAACCTCTGGAATCAGACAGGCCTGAATTTAAATACCAGCTCTGACACTTACGAGTTATGTGACCTTGAATCTCAATATCCTCATTCACAAACAGATAATAATGCTTGCCTCACAGGGATGATGTGAAGATTAAGTGAGATAACATTTGGAGAGTTCTTAGTATGCTGGTTTAGAGAGTAGGTCTTGATAATTGGTAATCTCCTTCCCTGCACCTCTGTCTTTGTAGATGACTAAACATGGGATGTCAGAATTGGCAGGGTTAGAGGTGATGGAGGACAACACATGGATGAGGGAGCTCATCACAGATGTTGGCGTGACCCAGGGTGCAAAGAGCTGCTCATGGGCCTATTGGAGAATGCCCGAAGCCTGAGCTTGGGCAGAGAGTGGTGATGCCGCCACAGTAGGGCCCTGGCTTTGGTGAGTTCTGTGCCCTGCACAGAAGCAGATTCAGAGCCAGACATCATCCTTTCACCCAAAATAAATTTGGAAGAACACTGGCCCTGTACAAGACGTTCTTTATTATTTCCTCCCTCCCTTCTGGCCATTTCTTCTTTCCCTGGCTATCAGCCATTCTGGGGTAGGTGCAGCATTCCACAATGAACTCAATTAATTCTTTCAGGGAAGTACTTCTGAATGAGACACCCACACAAACAAATGATTTGACAGTTTGGGGTATGTGTGTGTGTGTGTGTGTGTGTGTGTGTGTGGTGGGGAGGTGGAGAGAGGGGGAAGGGAAGTGAAACGTCAAATCAGCAGGGAAGATCTTTGGATACTGACTCATTTGAGCCCCATGCTTTTCACCCCATATTATACTGTGGACTAGAAGTCTATCTGAATTCTCCCCATGTGGACCTCAGAAGTGAGAGCTAGAAGAAGGGGACTGGAGAAAGAACATCCTAGAAGCAGCCTGCTGCTGTTGAGTTGGGGTGAAAGGGGTCACTGAGGCTCTCCCCTCTGTGCTGTGCTGGCACTGCCTGTGTGCCCTTCCTCTGCCCACCCCTCACACTTGGGACCCCCCAGAGTCCTGGCCCTGTCCTCTTACGGACTACAGTCTTGTGCTGCAAATAGACGTTTTGGTCAATGATGGACCATATATACGACGATGGTCCTTTAAGATTATAATGGAGCTGAAAAATTCCTACCACTTAGTGGCATTGTGGCAGTCATAAGTTGTAGGAAAGCCTAGGGAAGCATATACAATTATGTACAGCACATAATACTTGATAATGATGCTAAATGACTAGGTTATTCGTTTATGTACTTACTATATTTTTTATTGTCATTTTAGAGTGTATTCCTTCTACTTATTAAAAAAAAAAGCTAACTGTAAAACAACTTCAGGGAGGACCTTCAGAAGAGATTCCAGAAGAAGGCATTGTCATCATAGGAGACAGCAGCTCTTTGCGTGCTATTGCCCCTGAAGTTCTCACAGTGGGACAAGATAAGGAGGTGGAAGACAGTGATATGGATGGTCCTGACCCTGCGTAGGCCTAGGATGATCTGTGTCTTTGCGTCTTAGTCTTTAACAAAATAAGCTTAAAAAGTTAAAAAGTGAATTTCAAAACTAGAAAAAAATCTTACAGAATAAGGATATAAAGAAAGAAAATATTTTTGTACGGCTATACAATGTGTGTGTTTTAAGCTAAGTGTTGTTACAAAAGAGTCAAAAGGTTAAAAAGTTAAGTCTATAAAGTAAAAAGTTATAGTAACTGGCCGGGCGCCGTGGCTCATGCCTGTAATCCCAGCACTTTCGGAGGCCAAGGTGGGCGGATCACCTGAGGTCAAGAGTTTGAGACCAGCCTGACCAACGTGGGGAAACCCCGTCTTTACTAAAAATACAAAATTAGCTGGGCATGGTGGTGCATGCCTGTAATCCCAGCTACTCGGCAGACTGAGGCAGGAGAATCGCTTGAACCGGGAGGTGGAGATTTCAGTGAGCCGAGATAGTGCCACTGCACTCCAGCCGGGGCAACAACAGTGAACTCCGTCTCAAAAAAAAAAATTATTTTTTGTAGTAACTAAAGTTAATTTACAACTGAAGAAGAAAACAATTTTTAAATTAATTTAGTATAGCCTAAGTGCATACTGTCTTTACAGTTTATGGTAGTGTACAGTAATGTCCTAGGCCTTCACATTTACTCACCACTCACGGAACTCACCCAGAGCAACTTCCAGTCCTGCAAGCTGGAAATGGTAAATGCCCTAAATATGGTGTACCATTTTTAATCTTTTACATCATATTTTTACCAGCCCATTTTTATGTTTAGATACGCAAGTACTTACCATTGTGCTACAATCGCCTATGGTGTTCAGGACCAGTCACATGCAGTACGGGTTTGCAGCCTAGGTGTGTAGTAGGGTACACCATCTAGGTTTATGTAAGTACCCGCCATGATGTTCACACAAGGATGAAATTGTCTAATGACACATTTCTCAGAATGCATCCCCATGGTTAAGTGATGCATGACTGTACGTGTGCTCGCTGGGAAAGCTCAGGGGCCCCCACAGCTATAGGGTATAAAGCCTCTATGCATTTGACATGCTGTTCCCTGTGCTGGTCAAGCATGCCCACTGACAAATGCCTACCCAGCCTCAAGTCTCTACTCAAAAGATGCCCCCTCAGGGAGGCCTCCCCTGACTCCTTTAGCAGATTTAGTAGCCCCTTCTTCTACCCTCCCACTTCCCTCTATGAACACCTCCAGGACCACGATTGCCACACTACACTGTAACTACTTATTCCCTCAATAAGACAATAACTATCTTGGGACAAGGGACTATCTAGATTTTCTTAGCAAACTAATCCTTAGCACACTGCCTGGAACAGAGTAACTGTCAATAAATATCCCCAATTCCCTGTTAAAAGGAAATGCTGGTCTCAACCAGATACTACAACAGACTGTGTTCTTTAATGATGACTGGAGGAGTGGAGGTACGTAACTGTTGCCTGAGAGTGATGTAGTATTTTAACATCGGGATCATTAAACAGCTCTTCCTGCAATCTCCCTTGCTTTAATTTAAGCCAATTTCTGGTTTGATTCCTCATCGAATGGAGGACTGAACAGCTGCCTCCTCATCAAACATCTTTCAGCTACTGAAGACAGCAATTAAGTCACCCCTGGCCTTTGCTTCTGCAGTTCTTCCAGCCTTTTCACTGACGATCTTGGTTTCTAAACCCTTTGATCATTTTGGATGCTTTTCTCTGGACCCTCGGATTTCTATGCATCTTTTGAGAGTGTAGTGACCCAGACTCGGGTTGTGGCTTCAGCAAAGGCCTGATTGATTGATGAGCAGTAAGGAGGGCCTGCGAAGATGACTTCCTTTGCTTGTCACACACGCCATTAACCAGGCTGGCCGTGGGCAAAACCCAGTGCAGGATAAACATTTGGTATCTTTCCCATGTTCTTTTGTGTTTTCCTCCCAGGGGTTCTTTCCCCCATTTTAGGCACCTTTCACTCAGCTGTTCCCTCCTCCCTTTCTGTATCTGTATACAACAAGTACAAAAAATGTATTTGCACCTTAATGGGACTTTAAGTTGTGTTATTACTTGGCTTTAAGATCACTGATATCTATTGACTGTTTGTAGAATAAAAAGTGTGTCTATTGTTTGCAGGATTCAGAGGGAAAATAAGGGAAACACTTTAGGGTAGAGAGCTCAGGCTAGCAGCGCTAAACCCTGCCCCAGGAGCAGTCAGTGACCACGCCCAGGTATAAAGGTGGCTAGTTTAAGTCCTGGCCATGCACTTCTTGATCTGTATATGTTAAGCCAGGAAGACTAGGCCAGCAGGATGTGGGATCAGGCAGGCATGCCTAGGTCACAGCACATATGACGATGGCAGGGGACTAAGCAGGAGATTCCTATCTTCTGCTGAGGCCCTCTCAAAACTTCCAGAAACCTCTGGTTTAGGGAGTCACTTCTCCACCTGCTCAGACCCCACCTGGACAGCAACACAGCCCAACTGAACCCTGGAGAGTGCCAGGGCACCCCAGCTAAATCTGTGTTCCTGCCAGACCCTGTCATGTTTGTTTTCCTCCGTGGGTGCCATGACCTGGAAAGCAGCCGCCGTGATGCTGCACCTGACCTCATTCTTGCAGCCACTAATTGAACAGTTTGGAGGGAACTGTGCCACAAAGCAGCCCAAGGGCAAGAGCAGATGCAGCCGATTAATTACAGCTGGGGAGATGTGAAGGGCTGCACCGGGGAGGCGCTGGAAGGCCCAGGGGCTTGGCAGCCTGGGGAGTGAGTGCTCAGGTGGGCTGTTCCCAGGTTCAGCCTCAGGCAGAGCCTTGTTGGAGCAGGGTTGGGGCCAACTTCAGAGTAGGGGCTTGTCGGGGCAGAGGAGCTTGGTGGGAGCTTCACAAAGCTCAGCTCCCATTCTAGACACCCTATCTTCCTCTGGTTGTGTCACTGGGCTCATAGAGATGGCGAGAAAGAAGCCAGAAGCAGGGCTTCAGCTCCAAGGTATTGAAGATTCTGAGAACGATGGCTGCTGCTTTCACATTCTTTAAGTGCTTATAATGAGTAAGGAATTATGCCAGGGGCTTTACATATGTTATCCCACTAAGGGCTCAAAACAAGCTATGAGGTGTTATCATCGTTCCCATTTTTCAGATGAGAAATAGTGTCCCAGAGAGGTTAAGTAACTTGTTTAAGGTTCCACAGTGAGTGGCAGAGCCCAGCCAGGTTTATCTAACGGCTGCTTTTTGCCTTCCCACAGCACTGCCCCGGGGAGACCCCTATCCTTGGTCACCCACCATAAGAACGCATGCCCTGGCCTGCTCTTCGCTTCTGTCTGCTTAGGCACTCCAGCCCCTTTCCCTTTCTTCCCATCTCGGCAGCAGGCTTAAGATGCACAGATCAAGAAGTGCATGGCGAGGACTTAAGACATGGTTAAGGCCATGCCTTGCTGCTTCCAAGGAGCTCTGGAGTTGGCCTTGCTGGTCACTGCCTTTACTCCTGCTCTCTCTGGCTCCCTGAACTTCTCAGCATCCATCCCCACTCCTCTCTGACCTCAGCCAGGCAATATCCACACTCCCCTCTTGGCCTTGCCCCTTTGTCTCTCCCTGTGAATGTCCAGTCTCCCCAAACAATGCCGGGACTGGGGACTACTGACTTTCTTCCCATCTCTGCAGCAGGCTTGAGGAAGAGCTTGGTGCCAGCTCCTTTCTCTCCTCTGGCTCTGCAGATTGACAGTTCTATTTGTCCAAGTGAGCTCAGGAAAGAGATGAAGGATAGTATAGTACACGGGTCAAACATAGGGGCTCTTGAGTCAAGTAGCTGCAGGTCAAATTCCAGTTCTAAAACTTACTCTCAATGTCACTTCAAGAAAGTTATCAGACCTTGGCCGGGCGCAGTGGCTCACGCCTGTAATCCCAGCACTTTGGGAGGCCGAGGCGGGTGGATCACGAGGTCAGCAGATCGAGACCATCCTGACTAACATGGTGAAACCCCATCTCTACTAAAAATACAAAAAAATTAGCTGGGCATGGTGGCGGGCGCCTATAGTCCCAGCTACTTGGGAGGCTGAGGCAGGAGAATGGCGTGAACCCAGGTGGCAGAGCTTGCAGTGAACCAAGATTGCGCCGCTGCACTCCAGCCTGGGCAACAGAGTGAGACTCCATCTCAAAAAAAAAAAAAAAAAAAAAAAGGCAGAAAAAGAAAGTTATCAGACCTCATAGTGCTTCAGTGTCCTCATCTATGAAATGGGTCTAATGACAATACTAACTTCTATTTCATAACAGTTGTTTTGAGGTCGAAATGAGATGACATATGTGAGGTGCTGAGCTAAGTGCAAGGTAAGTATTCCGTGAAAGTTGGCTATGATTTTTCTCATGACTATTTTATGTTGAAGAAATCCAGGTGGAAGCTGGGTTAGCTGAGGTCCAAAGGAAAAGTAGCTTTGTTTTCACGAGCATCCTATGCAGGTGGAGCCTCTGGGTCCTGTTCTTGATGGGAACTCAGGGCAGGGGCAGACAGGCTGACTCGAGAAGGAGAGGTGGTTGGTGTGGACGTTGCCCAGCGTGGCATTGGCTGCCCCTCTGATGGGCCTGCGCAGCTCTCACCATGGTTTCCAGCAGGTGGGCAGTGCCCGCCCACTGGATTTGTAAAAGGAGACAGGAGAAACTAATGTCAGAGCCTCCCAGAAGGAGAAGAGGTGCCGAAGAAGCCACTCCAGAATGGCCTCAGCCCCGTCAGCATCCTCAGCGGATGTTCATACTCTGTATTAAAAGCTTTTGTGTCTAAGATTGGGATTTCAGGAGGGTTCTGCCCTGAGGAGCCCCCTAATCAGGACAAACCAGTGAGGACAAGTCGAGGATGCGTTGACAGCTTCTCCTCTCTTTCCTAATCCTCTCACTCATTTGACTTAAGAGGGCAGCAATGCCAACTTTGTGGCTGCACGTTTTCATTCCTTCCTGGCTCCTAAAGACACCTGGATGCTGGGTCTGAGAAAGCGAATTGTGGTATTCTTTTCCACTTGGAGTGTATGTGTGTGTGTGTGCCCGTGTGTGCACTCTTCACAGTAGACTAGAGCCCAGCTGACGAGCTCTGTAGGAATCTATGACATTGGCGGTGCCAGCTCTCCTGCCCGGCGTGAATCCTTGCTGGCTCTGTCTTAGCTGATAGTACATTCAAAACCTAATTGTTATCTCAGCAGAGTAACTCCATTATTCATCCTGACACCATTCCCCGTTAGCTGTTTGTTGCAGTGATGTTATATTAATGAGGCCTGCAAATAAATGAACGAAAGATCAGAGTGCCGGCTTGTTTCTCAGGAAAGCTGGCTGACTTATTTATTTATTTGTGGGGAACTTTGCAGTGAGTCACTCTGGCCCTGGGCAGGTGGCTTTTGGCCTTTCCTGCAGAGATTTGGTGCAGCCTTGCAGATAAATACTTGTAAATGTCCCAGTTTCCCCAACAGTTTCACAAATGCATTTGCATCTGAGATAATCCAGGCAAAACCAATCTACTTTAAATTATTTGTGCAAGTGGAGAACAGGAGCCAGCAGGAGTGATGGATCATCTCAAACTATTAAGTTATCAACAATTATTTGAGCTTGGTTTTGGAGGCCAGTGTACATGGTTTTCTATAATTGATTTTCTTTCTCAGTTACATGTACCTAAGATACGTAAGATAATGTTAAAGAGAATTTATATTCCCTAAGCATGGACTATGGAGGTGATGGAGAAGTTACTGAGGTTGAAAAATTCATAAAGTAAAAGCTACATGGTGGTCAATGGAGAAACAGCTGTAAACCTAACACCCCCACTGCCTGGCATCAGTGTGGCCGTATGGTGCAACGTGCCAGGTGACTTTGGGAACACACAGGAATGTTCTTTCACATCTTAAGGGTGGTGGGCTCCTGGTCACACCAACTCTGGTGTTCATCTCCTGAATCTTAAGCCTGCTTTGCCTTGGCTTCACCCTGATCTGTTCTTGCCTGCAAGTGTGAACCACCTGGGCCCCATTGTCTGGCCTCTCCCATCAGGCTGAGATGATTGAGAGGTCAGAGCTGCCAGGCCAGGGAATCCAGATTTCACTTTAGCTTAATGGCCATCTCATTGGTGGGCATAGCAAAAACAACAACAACAACAACAACAACAACAACAACCCCAACTGAATGTGATAGCTTCAAGAAATAACTGGGGTAGGGGTTAGAATAATGCTTCCCCCTGAAAGGCAAGAAGTGACTGCCCCAAGTTCACATGCACCCCAATATCCCCTTCTTGTTGTTTTTCCTCCCACTCATAGGAGTAAGTGTGGACCTCATTATGTTTGGGAAGACAGTTAGGTGAAGGTTACTTTAAGGCTCAGTACAAAGGGTAACCAATATTCCCAATTTGTCTGGCATCTCTTGGTAAGTTCCAAGAGGATTCTGATTCTGGACAGAGACATTTTTGTTACACTTGGGGTGGGATGAGGTGGGGAAATGTATAGCCAAGGAACAGCCCCCCATCCCCCTCACCACGGTGTGGTGGAGGAAGTCTGCCTTCTGCTCTGCTGCTAACCAGATATGGGTGTGACACTGGGCTAATTCTTTATTTCTCTAAGCACTGTTTCCCCAACTCTTAAGTGGAGATAATCATAGCCATCTTGCAGGGTTGTTTGGAGGAGTAGGCTCAGAGCCTGGCACATGGGAGAGTCTTGTTAAAGAGAAGCAATTGTCATGAAGACTCCCAGAATTAGAATGTTGGCTGGTCGGCTCATGTTCCTTGCCTGAGGTTAGTGTCCTCATTAGCAGGAGACCTGTATCCCTGCTTCAGTCCTCCTTCTACACAGGACACAACTGCAGAGGGTGGAGGTTAGAAGTCTGCCCCAGGCCTTTTGGAGGAAGCACAGTGCCCTGCAGGGCAGTCAGTTTCCAGCCTCTTCCAGGTAGCCAATGTTCAAGGATAGGGTGGGGCTACATTGGAAGAGGCTGCATAACCTAATCTCCCTAACCAGGACTCATGTAAACATGCGACAGACAACTTCCAAGCCCAGCACAGTTCATGGCATACAGTTGTCATTAATTAAATATTCATTTAATGAGTGAATTAATGTATTTGGAATGGTGGCATCTCCCCCCTCTGATCAGAATGCTCACTCTTATGGTTTGACTCCTGTCTCCTCAAAATTCATATGGTAAAGACCTAATTCAGTACCTTAGAATGGCACCTTCTTTGGATATAGGGTCTTTAAAGAAGTAATCATATTAAAATGAGATAATTAGGGTGGTCACTAATCCAATATGGCAGGGCATTTATTAAAAAAAGAAAAAAAAAACTAGGGAGACAGATACACACACAGAGATAGAATGCCGTGTGGACATGAAGGCAGAGGTCAGGTTGATGCTTCTACAAGCCAAGGAATGGCAAAGATTCCAGCAACCACCAGAAGCCAGGAAGGAGGCCTGCAGCAGATTCCCCCTCACAGAGCTCAGAAGGAACCCACACTGCTGACACCTTGATCTTGAAGTTCAGGCCTCCAAATACATTCAGGTTGTTTAAGCCACCTGTTTGTGTTTCTTTGTTAAGGCAGCCCTGGGAAACTGATATACTCGCTTGGAGTGAAGAAGACCTCTGTTATGTGAGCTCCAAAATCCCTTTACCCTCCCTGAGTTTATCTTTCTGAGAAAATATTCAGTCTCTTCCTTTACTGCTGGATCCTGCCTACTCATGGCTCCTTAAGAAATGTTTTTCTCTGGGCCTTCCTTTCCAGTGGGTGGCTCCTAACACCCTCCTCTTTGAGGTCCCAGCAGGTCCTGAAGCACAAGCTGGGGAAACGGAAACGTGGCGGGCCAGGCATCTCATGGGCTTTCCAGTCCTCTGCATGTCTCCTGTTTCTAGGGTTGAACAGGTGACACGTGCACAGACACCCATGATGACAGCTGGAAATGGGAGCAGCTCAGGAGGCCTCCCACGGGGGACAGCATCATTATCACACCACGAACTCACTGAGAAGGAGCAGACGGTGAGTCCTGAGGGGGTCCTAACCTGAAGTTTATGCAAACTGTGAAATTCAATAGCCTGTACAACTTGTTCTACATGAAGCTGCCATAAAAGATGAGTCCCTCGGGGTGGGCCTGGTTGCCATGGAGAAGATGGGGTAAGGAGGGGTTAAGGAAGAACACAGCTGTTTATCTAACTATGTGTGCGCCCACTTCTTTTTCTAACATAGAACTCCTTTGAGATCATCTCATTTATTTCTCTGTTGTCCCAGGAAGGACAGCATCCATTCCAGCTTCCACTTATTTCCAGGTGGAGATTCTGCCACCCCAAACTGCCATCACAGGCCATCTTAGAATCCTTCTCTTTTCATCCTTCAAGAAGGATCTTTGTAGTAAGTGGCTTCTATTTACTGCACAGAGTGGCTGCACTAAGGAGGGCACCCATTCTGAAGATGAAGGCTGAGGACAAGGAGGTCTACATCAAAGGGTATGGGCCTCATGGAAGTCCGATGATTCAGAGGTTTGGGGAAAACATCTATGCCAGTGCAAAGGGATTAGCCAAGAAAGCTGAAGTAAAGAAAATGAGTTGGCCAGGCACAGTGGTGCATGCCTATAAATCCAGCACTTAGGTCGAGGCGGGCAGATCACTTGAGGTCAGGAGTTTGAGACCAGCCTGGCCAACATAGTGAAACCATGTCTCTACTAAAAATACAAAAATTAGCTGGGTGTGGTGGCACGTGCCTGCAGTCCTAGCTACTCGGGAGGCTGAGGCAGGAGAATCCCTTGAACCTGGGAGGCAGAGGTTGCAGTGAGCCAAGATCACACCACTGCACTCCAGCCTGGGTGACAGAGTGACACTCCATCTCAGAAAAGAAAAGAAAAGAAAAGAAAAGAAAAGAAAATCTCCTTAAAGGTTACTTTTAGCAAATTACATATTCTTGCCGAAAACACCATAGAGATGAGATTGTGTCCTTCTCAGAGCATTCTATTGAAAGGTACATGAGGTTGATTTTTCCCATTACTGGCTTTGTTTACTTTGATCAATTGGTTTAGGTGAGGTCTACCACGTTTCTTCACTGCCCAGTTACTATTGTTCTTGTTATAATTAATAAGTATCTTATGGGAAGGTAGCTTAAGGTTATGTAAATATCCTATTTCTCATCACACTTTCATCTACTAATTTTAGTGTTCATTGACCATTCTTTGCCTGAAACAATTATTACTGTGTACTTTGCCAAATGGTGGTTTCTATTTCTGTAATTCCTTCTACATTTTTTAGTTGGAATTCTAGTGTAAAGAAGAGTTTTTCTGTCTATTTATTTATTTAGAGACAGGGTCTTGGCCGGGCGTGGTGACTCACGCCTGTAATCCCAGCACTTTGGGAGGCCAAGGTGGGCGGATCACTTGAGGTCAGGAGTTTGAGACCAGCCTGGCCAACATGGCAAACCCCGCCTCTTCTAAAAATACAAAAATTAGCCAGGCATGGTGGTGCATGTCTGTTGTCCCATCTACTCAGCAGGCCGAAGAAAGAGAATTGTTTGAACCCGGGAGCTGGAGGTTGCAGTGAGTCGATTGTGCCACTGCACTCCAGCCTGGGTAACAGAGCGAGGCCCTGTCTCAAAAAAAAAAAAAAAAAAAAAAAAAGTTAAAAAAAAGACAGGGTTTCTCTCTGTTGCCCAGGCTGGAGTGCAATGGCATGACCATAGTTCACTCTAGCCTCAGACTTCTGGAATCAAGTGATCCTCCCACCCTAGTCTCCCGAGTAGCTAGCACTACAGGTATGCACCACCACATCCTGCAAAATTTAAAACTATTATTATTATTTTTTAGAGATCAGGATTCTGCTGTGTTGCCCAGGCTGCTCTTGAACTCCTGGCTTCAAGCAGTCCTCTCAGCTTCTGCCTCCCAAAGAACTGGGATTACAGGCATGAGCCATCGTAGCTGTCCCCCCATTATTTATTTAGTTGTTTGTTTCTTTTTATCAGGAAGAACCACAGATTCTTATTCTATTGGTGAAATCCACAGCTATCATTTTTTATGTTCTTGCTCAAATTGCCCAGATTCGGCCTCTGAGATCCCCTTTGAGTTGCCGCAGGTGCCCTTTTGATAGGTCCCGTACAGGTAATTTTTGGTACTTCTTGCCAAAGAAATACATAACCTGAATTTGATCATGAGGAAACATTAGACAAATCCAAATTGAGGGACATTCTACAAAATAACTAGCCTGTGCTTCTCAACAGTATCAAGGTCATAAAAGACAAAAAAGGACTGAGGATTAAAGGACAAAGGAGACATGACAATAGAATGTCACATGGGATCCTGGATTGGATCCTAGACCAGAAAAAGGACATCGGTGGGACAATTAGCAGAATGTTAATAAGGCATGTATATTAGATGATATTATTGTATCCATGCTAATTTCCTGATTTTGATAATTATACTGTGGTTATGTAAGATGTTAACTTTGGAAATATGGGTGAAGGGTATATGAAAGTTCATTGTACTATTTTTGTACCTTTTTATAAGTCTAAAATTATTTCAAGAATGAAAACTTAAAGAAAGAGACAATGACTTTTACAAGGAAAGGAGGATGGGGTGGGGGTAGGAGAAAATGAAAAGGAAAAAATATCGAAATGAAAATAAAGAAATGAAAGAAAATATTCCAGATAATCATGAATACAACATTCCAGGCCTGGATGCTCCCTCCCCCATGTCCTGTTCAGAGTGAGGTGCCCCGAGTGGCTTGGGACACAGCATGGATTTGTCTCTCTCCAAAGATGCTCCTTCCTTTCTCAACAGCCTTGACTTGAAAAGCACCAGCAGGAGATTGGGGCCTCTGATGCCTGCTGATATGTTCACTGGGAAAATCAATTACAGCCTAATTACCTCAGGGGGTTAATTAGCCTCGTGTAGCTTGGGTGTCCTCTGTGAACAGAGCAGCCCATCAGCCCCCAGTCAGCGAGCAGGGGCAGCTGAGGCAGAGGTTTCCCAGTGAGAAGCTTGCCTTGGGGCTGGAAAGGGGCCCCAGCCAGTCGGGGAGTGGATGGTGCAGCTGCTGGGGCTGGCAGAGGCGGGTGGTGCTGATGGAAGCAAGTCTCTGCCTAATTTAAGCTCCCCCACACCACGGGTGCCCACAGATGTAGAGACTGACAACTGCAGCAGCAAGAATTACGGAACAGTGCAAGTTCTCAGGCCAGCAGTGGCCGGAAATCACTCGAATCAGGGAGAAGGCACGGAGCCCTGAGCAGCTCAGGAAGCTAGCTGTCTGAGGGCAGAGGCTGGGGCACCGCCAGCAGCCCCTGCAAACTTTCTCTTCCAGAGACCTAAAGACACAGGAGAAAGTCAGGAGGCACCATCCCTGGTCACAATCAAGAATAAAATGGGATTGAAGTAGCTCTGTCTTTGAAAGGCAGTGTGTGTGCTCTCCTAACTCCTCTCTGCATGGATGAATGAGGGCCTGGAAGCAGTAAGCACTCTCCCACCGACAGCCCTGCACTGTCTGGGATATGCTGCCTTGTGGATGGATTGCATCTATCTGGTCCAGGAAAGGTTAAGGAAGGGGAAGCACGTCTTCTTCTTTAATGTACTTGGGAATATTGTGAAGAATTTAAAAATGGTTTTATAATTAAATATGAGTTCAAATACTGGCTCTGCCACTTATCAGCTGTATAAACTTGAGCATGTCACTCAATTTCTCTGAGCCTCATTTTCTTCATCTGTACAATGGGGGTGAGAATACTTATTTCCCATAGTTGTTGTGAGGATTAAATGTAATTTACACACATTAAATAAATAATTTCTACCTCTTCAAATAACCTATCTGTAGGTTAGCAGCACCCATTCCATCTTAAGGGTTTCTTTTAAAACTGATCTGTGGTTTTGATATGATCATAGAGATGTTCTAGAAGTTTCCCAATATTCTGTGATATAGGTGAGGACAAGAGTTGCTTTCCCTGGTCAGCAGGGAAAACGAAGCAGGGAAAAGGATGGTGCAGCAGCTCAGGGAAGAGGCAGAAAAGGAGCAGCCCCTTCCTCCTTTCTTAAACATGCAGACCACTGGGTACCTGCCTGGGCCTTTATTCCTAGTCACCATCAGGAAGGTGCAGTTAGTTTCAAAGTATGAGTGACAGTTATATACTAGGGAGCAGTGAAAAGGGAGCACAGAACACAACCAGAGTTAAATACAGCGACTCCTCTCCCAGGCCATTTGAAACCCAAGCAATTGCATTTTCATCCACATTATCTATTCATCTTCCTTTGAAATTTGCTATTTTGGAAACATCATTTTTTCCCCAGGATAATTAACTTCCTTTTCTTTCCATTAAAATGCATGAAAAAATTGGGACAGGGAGTAAATCCTGGGAAATGGCACGGTGGCTAATGCAGTGCTTGCCTTTACTCTCCTCTTCCGTTCTCAGCTTTGCAACTCTGAGCTAATTGCGGCTCCTGAAATCACATTTCTGCTGAGAAAAGCTAAACCTGTTTTCTGAAATGTTCACCCACCATGGAGCCAATTTCTCCTCCTCACTTGGCTCAGCCAGCCTGGCAGGGAGACTGGGCTGGCTCTGCCTCCCTTGTCGTGTGCACGTGCACACCAATGCACTTGTACATTCATGCGCAGGCATGAGGATGCGCTTCCATACGCTTACCTCTTATACCTAGACAGGGGCCATCGAGACACACATAAGAGGTTTCCTACACCCCCCACATTAAACTCACTCTACGCCAAGAATTTGTCCACAGAGTCTCAATTTGCACTCCTCTCCCACTGTCTTGGGGTCAGCTCTTGGCTGCCCCTTCCTACTCTAGGGACTTGGAGGACTTACCTCGGTGATTTGAGGGTTGGAGCACTTGACATTGTGGCTGGACCAGTCGAGCCAGGGGCTGGAGGGGCTGGTACAGTGCTGGTGGAGGGTGCACCTGCGCTCGCCGCTGCACCAGCCACACTCAAACTTCCGGTCGGCCTTGAGGCAGAGGCCGCAGCTCTCCCGCTGGGCTGCACACTTGTAGAGATGGACTGCAAAGAGAGCAGGTGGTCACAGATGAAACCAGAAAGGGCTGCTCACAATATGCCCTACTCTTGCAGGTGTGATAGAAACTCTTCCTCACCGTGGATAACACCACTGATCATCATTATCATTGCAAGAATGACTGATGGGGAATTAATAAATTGAGCCTCTTACCAGTCACTTAAGGGCACTAGGAAGCATAATATTATTTAAGAATTCTGGCTCTAGATGGAATCAGATTAGGGCTTTAATTGTGGCTTCACTACTTCCTAGCAATGTGACAAAGGATTTCACTTCCTTGAACCTCACTTACCTAATCTCTAACATGAAGATAATCATTGTTTTTTTGTGAGGTTGGAATAAGATACTGCATATTAAGTGTTTAGCACAGTGCCTGTAACATATCTGATGCCCTATACATGTTTATTATCTTTTCTTTGAACTTGTGCTATATTCTTATGCTGCCTTTTCTCTTACTCTCACACTCTCACATATGGTCCTCATGCAGGAAGTAAGGGCTGCTTTCCTCCATCGAAGGAAAAATGAGGCTCAGAGAGAGATAATGACTCTTAGAGCTTAGTAAGATTAGTGACCCAAACTGGAATCTTCAAACTCCCACTTGCTATGCTGCTAAATGGTAGGTCTTGAGAAGAGAGGGGTCTTGTCTGGCAAACTGGAAATTGCATGGGTTTGAGAGAGGAGTCAGCTTGGGGTTAAGGAAAGGCCAGGTGGCTAGCAGTGGGGGAAGAATTGCTGATTAAAAAAAAAAAAAAAAAAAAAAAAAAAAGAGGGTGACACAGTCTGTTCACAGCCCTTATGAATTGAGAATATGTCCCCAGAGAAGGCAAACTGGCTACTTAAATGGTAACATTTGGAGTGTGCAAACCCTTTGTCTTTGCTTTTGTCTCCTGCTGACTTGTAAGTGCTAGTATAACCAGCGAATTAGTGGAACTGTGCTTCAGGTTCAGGAACCTGGTCTTAGCTCCTTGCCTGCTGAGATTTCGAGTTAAAAGTAGAATTCTCCAAAAGCAAAACACGTAAAACTCATTTTTCCACTCTTTTGGACAAGCACATATAAGCTTTCAGGACCAGGTGGTATGCCATTGCTGGAAGTGAGATACATGCCCCAGGGAAAGTGTAATTTTAACATTCTTCCCATAGGTCTTCATCCTGTTCCTCTGCTGTGTCCAGTATCCTTTAGTCCCAGCTGCAGGGCCTATATTTAAATACCCTCATGCTTATCGCTTTGTAAGGTAGAGGAAAGGAAATGGGAATCTTAAAATGAATGAGTACACACTGAGCATCTATAAATATGTACCACATGGTCCATACCCATGAGCTCATGTAAAGGGGAACAGCCATTCATCTGAGTTCACACAGCTGTAAGTGAAAGAGCCAGCAGGTGAACCCTGCTTTGCTGGATTCTAGAACCTAAGTTTTTAAACAGTGTGGTCCTCTCCATCCAGCCCAATGCGCAGCCTGCAGTGACACTCAGGCTGGCGGGTGGAGGCGATACGAATGTGAAGACAACACTGTCTGTGCACTCTCAGAGCTTCTTCAACATTGTGAGAGTCACAAGCAGAGTTTCTGATGCAACAGCTTGGATGTGGCTGCTCTCTAAGCTCCAGGTGCTAAGGCAACCTCTGGGATCTGAGCCCAGATTCCCAGCAGGGAAAGTGTCTCCTATGTCTTAACAGTGAGAAAGTTTGGCCTGGGTATGAGGAGAAATAGAAAAAAATAATCCTCCTGGCTCAGTTCCTTTCTCCCAGTCTAAGTAGCCTTGATTTTAATGGCAGCATTTGGGACAGGGAGCTACAGCCCTAAAGATGCTGAAAAACTTGCAGCCCCTGCTATGGCCTTGCCGACTACCCCATCTCCATTGGCTGACTCCTCAGGTGGAAGCAGACGCTTGTGACAACCCTAGCTACTTGAAATGTGGTGAGACATGGGGCTGAGGGTAGGAGAAGGGTGGGGGATAGGAATGTATTCCAGAGGGGAAGGAGTTTAAATCCCACAGTGGCCTAAGCAGCAGATCCTCACAGTGATGTGGCTCAGTTTGCAAGCTCTGAAATTAGACTGTCTTGCTTCCAATCTCAGCTCTTACTATCTGACTCTTGGCCCATTTCTTAATCTCTTTGGGTCTCAGTTTCCTCATCTAAAAAATGAGAATAATAATAGTACATACCTCTCAGAGTTATTGTGATGCTTAAGGAAAATAATTTCTAATAAATTACTTAGTGAGTGCCTACCCATCATGAGTGCTCATCATATTGGAGTCACTTTTATCATTCTTGAGAGCAGGGTGGAATCTTGGTATTTGCTGCACTGAGGGTCGGGCCTAACTGGCACATGGGAGGAGCTCGACATGGGCTTATAGGACAATGAATAAGGGTCAGGTTCATGGAGCACCCCTCCTTCTTCAGCCAGATCCCCTTCCTGAACTTCTTTGCTCCAGATGTGAGCTGGACTCTGCATGCGGCTCTCTCCCGCCCACCTCAGGAACAGGAGGGCAGCCTTATAAACCTTCTTTGTGCAGTGATCATGACCAGGGCCAAGGACAGGGGAACAAGAGCCTGATTGGAAACAATATCTCCATTTCCAGGGAAACTGGCCAGACGTTCCTGCCTGCTGTTCTCCTAGGTCAGGTTCCACAGACACTTCAAAGCCTGCATGAGCCAAAGAATAACGTGGATGGGCCGGCAGCCGCCCGGCGGATGCTCTGGTTGTAATAAAACAGGGCTCCCAACAGGACTCCTTTGATGGCTCCAAATGTTGCTTTAGGATCCTCTGAAAGGTTCCGCTGACAGAAGGAGTGTATTATTCATGGCACAGCGGCTGGCTGGCTCTGATCCCTCCGGCCCCAGTCTTTCCCGGGTCGTGAAAAGATCAAACTTCTACCTGGAAGTAGCCGCTTACCTTTCAGGTCCTGAGGGTTGTCAATGATAAAATTGCCATTCCACACCACAGCGAAATCCACAGCCAGGTTGCTGATGTCCATGCCATCATACTGGTACTGTAGGGAGACGGGCAGAGGCACGGGGCTCACGCGACTCTCTATCACAGGGGTCAGGGATGCAGGGAAACCCTGCGTGCCGCTCAGATTATTCCCATGATGCCCTTTCCCTGGATCCCAGTCACTAATGCCAATAGAATCCCACCCAAGCCTCCTGGGTTGGCATTCAGTGCCCCGCATAATCAAATGCAAACCGACTCCTCCAGCCTTCTCCTCCACAACTCTCCTGTGGAAAGCTTTGAATCTACTGTTCTCCAAACACATCTTCTTAAGCCCGTCTCCGTCTTTGTTGAGTTCCTGTCTCATAAGGAATGCAACCCTCTCCTTACAACCTCCAACCTTTTAGCCCACCGTATTCTTCCAGCCCAGCTCAGCTCTACTTTCCCCAGGAGTCCTCTCCGACCACCCTGCAGACCTGTCCCAAACTGTCCGTCCCCTGGTGTTGCCACTTTCTGTCTTGCACTGGATCTGCTGTGCCTCTTTTCACGTGTCTCCATAGAAAGTCCATATGTCTCCGGAGGCAGAGGTAATGCCCTCTTACTACTCTTGTAAGGCCGAGAGTCTCATCAAGCAGTCACCCGGCCAATCCCTGCGGTGGCCCTCTATTTCCACACGAGCCTTATTTTAGCCAACGGTCCACTAGGGAGAAGCGCCCACAGCTTTCTGGGCACACATCTCATCAGCCCTACCACTAAAGTCCTCTAGCTGTGGCCAGGAGTTTATGACTTTCTCTCTTGTGCTGATCCCACAGAAGACATGTATGCCCTTCACACACTTCAGAAATAACACCCCTGGGTGGCCAGTCCTGGCACCCTGTGAAGGAGACCTCGGGGCATCTCCCCGATCCCCCACTCTTCAGCTCTGAAGGGCATGTCACTGTCAGCCTTCTGCTCCCGCCCTCCCCTGCCCCTGCCTCCCTTTGTTGTGTCCCGTTTCTTTCTCATCTGCCTTCCCCTTGCGCTTGGCGGCCTTCTGCCGATTACAAATTCTATCAAGCGCCTGTGACCTGGGAATCTGACAGCTCCCTGATAAGAGGCCCAGATTCCCTTTATCTCTCCCAGGCGAATTAGCTTCCCTCAACACCTTTGTCACTTCCTCCTCTCCTGCATCTCCAGCTGACCCCCCACAGTGGGAGACAGGGAGCTGGCAGACAAAAAGATCTTCTTGGGGTTAGTATTATAATTAAACACCTCATGCTCTCTGTCTACCATTCAGGATTGGTTTAACCCTTGCTGCTCTTGAAATTCACTGCTTCCTCCTTCTCCCTCCTCCCACCTCCCCTCTTCCCATCGCACTTCCTGTTCCTCTCTTCTCCAGCTTTCGCCTGCGGAGCACTCTCCCGGTGATTCACTCCCTGAACAGGGATAGGAATGGGGTGTGGGGTGGAGTTGACTTGCTCTGGCTCAAGTTTCACTGAAGACAAAAAGAGGTGCTCTTTCAACTTCAGAAAGGTCCATGATGTGATTATTTGACAATGCACGCCTGTATCAAACATCTCATGTAGCCCATAAATGCATACACCTACTGTGTACCCACAAAAATTAAAAATAAAAAAATTAAAATTTAAAAAGTCAACTTCAGAAAGGGCACAAAGATCTCAGTGTCTGCCATGAGGGTCCTCATGAAACTGTCTCCTCTGGCACCAGTCACCTGCTCTGCTCTGGCTCAGCGGCTAGGGTGCTGGCTGGCTCCTGCGACCCTGGGGATGTGGGCTTACCCTGTGAACCTTGAAGGCTCTGGAAGCCAGGGCTGGCCACACTGAGGCCCCAGCACGAGTGTGAGAGGAAGCCCTCCTCCAGGCAGGGCCCAGCCTGAGTTCTCTTACCGAGCTGTTCTGGCACTGAACGCTGGAGCTGTTGAAGCGCAGGGCAGGGACCCGGTGGATGGCCCCTTGTATGTTGAGGACACACTCGTAGCCTCGCTGGCCGGACTGCGGCTGGGGCAGGTTTCGCGCCTTCAGGGTGATTGGCTTTACCTCCCCGACTGGAATCAAGATCTCCTCCGTGGGCACCAGCTGGGGACAGTCCTGGGGGAACACACGAAGAGGCTCCATCGGTCCCCTGTTCATGCTGTACTACATGCCTGGGCCAGGCAGGCCCCTCTTGTATCAGGCGGGCTGCCCAAGAGCAGAACATCACCTCATGTAAGGCCCGTGGAGTGGGCAGGGAAAATGGAATCGCTCTTAGCTCCTGGGCTTTGATATTGTCATCCCCATCCCACAAGTTGTCCTGTATCTGCTGTGTGTGTTACAATGCAGGAATTAATTTTCAAGCACAGTGTGGCAGGCTGTGGATTTTATCTCCTGAGACACTGGATAAAAGAGCCTCCACGTGTCCCTGTCCCCAACCTGGCACCCCTACCTCTGGGTTTCATCTCGTTTCCCGGCTCCAGATACTCGGCCCCTTGCATTGTCCAATGCCTGGGGCGTCCGTTATCAGCAGCTTCAGCTTCCCAGCACCGACTGAGCTGGGCTTTCCAGGAGGTGGATCAAGCCCTCCCAGCAATACTCTAAACACTTGCTCTGGTTTTTTTTTTTTTTTTTTTTTTTTTTTTTAAATCTCATTTCATTACCAGGCCCTGCATGAATGCCATGTTGTTTTGGAAAACAAAACCAAAGAGAAAGTCTTGGTAGGGAGGGGCTTTGGGAAGGACCATGAGAGAGAGACAGTGAGAAAGACAGATTGATTTTCTGGAGTTCCATGACTAGATGCCGATTCTCCACCAGAGGTCAAAGGGCCACCCCACTGTGCCAATCTCCTCTTTCTCCTTCTCTCCTCGGGAAGATGAGCCCAGTAGCCCCTGGCAGTGATGATGTGGGAACCACCTCCACGGGGAATCACTAGCGAAATTCTCACAGAAGGCTTCCCTTTCTCTGTCCCCTTCTCCTGGGCAGTCGTTCTTAGGGGGAACTTCTGGGAATGTCTGGGGGCTGATGCTGCTACAGGGCCTGCAGAGAGTGTTACTGGTATTGATGCCAGGGGCTAAGATTGCTGGACTTCCTACAAGGTGTAGGACGTGTTCAATGACAAAAATATTGTCCTCCTAATGGCAAATGCAATAATTAAGAAGCCTTGTGCAATGCCGGCACAGCCTCACACAGGGAATCTCTTGGGGCCGCCTCTTGTCACGGTGTGGCTCAGGCTGTTGCCTCTTTTCTCTGGGCCCCACTTGCAAGCCATTCAGCATCTGGCCCCTGCCTACCTCCCTCTGAACTCTGTGGTTCTTGCACATAATAGTCCAGCCATACTGAATGTACAGTTAACTCTGAGATTCCGTCTCCCTTACAGGATCTGCCTCTGGCCCTTTGAACACGCTTTTCCATCTATCAGAAACACTCACTCCTGTCTGTCTTCCTCCTGCTGCTGCCTGACTTCAACCCCTCTTTCAGTTGATTACCTCTTCTTTTACTTTTTTGTTTTTTTAATCATCACCTTCTCTGAGAATGAATAATTGATTACCTCTTAATCAGCCTTCGAACTCGGCCCAGTTTCTTCTCTGCAAGGCCGTCCCTGACCCTGTCCCCGCAATGGCTTCAGGATGGGTTATGAATATTCACCCATGATTGCTTTTGACCCACAGAATTACAATTTCTTGATTTGCTTTCCTCACTGGGCTGTGAGCTTCTTGAGGATTAGGCTGCATCTTACTCACCGCCATCTCCCCAATCTTTCTGCCAGTGCTCGACATGTAATGGACGCTTGGTCATTGCTTGTGGGAGGGTAAATGGAAAATAAAATAAAGCGACCTGTGAAAAAATCTTTTTTTTAAGCTCCAACTTTGTAGATTCTTTAGAGATGAGGTAAAGCCTGCCTTCTGGACTTGAAGAGACTTGAGAAGGCATTCGGTTCTCAAAAGCCGGAGTTGGAAATAGTCATAGGTTTTGGAGTCACGTGATTTCTAAAGTGGCATGTCTGCATTTACTAAGGACAATTTATGAAGAACTCGATCCGGGGGAAATTCTGCACAGAAACCTACCTAAGAGGGTCTGGACACACCTGCAGGCTTACTGGTGTCATCCTTTGTCAGCTGGCCACCTGCATGTGAGGACTCCAGGCAGGCAGGGCCTCCACGAGAGAGAATCATAAGGCAATCCCAGAACAGATGGGTCCCTGTTTAGGAGCCAGTCACTCAAGCTGCCAACTCATAAACTTGCTCTTTACTGCACTTTTACTTTCATTCCCTGCAGGCACTCTTGACAGACTCTTTCATATATTTATAGCCAAAAAAAAAAAAGATGAGCACCACTTTAGGGAAGCCCAGGCATCTCATGGAAAAGGAGATAACACTTCCTGTTAGCAGCTAAAAAATCTCCATCAAATCTAATGTTAGAATTTAAGTTGGAAATAAGGCTGAGGTATAATGGTCTCTCTCTCTCTCTCTCTCTCTCCCTGTGTGTGTGTGTGAGAGAGAGAGAGAGAGAGACAGAGAGAGAGACAGAAAGAGAGAGTAAGAGAGAGAGAAATTTTCTTACTCCAAACCAGCTGATGAATTGTAAATGATGAGCAGTTGTTTTTCATCTCTAATGAGCTTAGACAACAAATTCAGATTTCAGTAGCAGGATCTTAAAGATGTGCTTTTGGAAGTATGATGTCTGGGGTTAGTAAAAAAAAAGATTGTTGAATCCTTTTAACTTGGACCAAAAAAACGTATACTTTTATATAGATGTTCTGTGTAATACCTATATATAACACAAATGTTACCTATATGTAACACACACACACTTTCATCTTTTCGGCTTGGCTAAGTCCAGTCCAGCCTGGAGGTTGGAGAATCATGAGTAGACTTTATGAGTACTATTATATGAGGTTTTTTTAAGGGATTCTAGAATTTTAGGACATTTCCCATGGTCTGCTGTTTCAGATTTTTTAGAATGAAATTTAAGGATAACAATTAAGGTCTTCCCAAATGCTGAACTAGGCCCCAAGATTGCCCTCGTAGAAAAAGAAAGTCTTATGCTTTGTTTCTTTATTTGGCGATTACTCTCAGGTCAGACAGAATAGGATTTTTTCCCTTCTATTCTCTAAGGCAAAGGAAAGAAGTGGTTGGTGCCCCAGGTACGCTTTCTTCATCTTGAGAAACAGGTAGACACAGGGCTTTCGGGTTGTGAGATGATTCTGGTGAGTATATTCATGAAAGATCTGTGAATCTTGGGTGGAAATTGCAGTGGTAAGGGCTGAAAGTGGGTGGAGGAGACTGGCATCCCATAAAATAGCCAAGTTGTTGAAACTTCAATATCTGTGGGGCTTGAGGATGGTGAAGGGTTTAATTAGATACAATGAGGCCCCTTCCAACCTGTTTGCTTCTGTGGGTATATACACACACAAGCACACACATGTGTACGTACACATATAGTACCTGTCTTATGAACAAGAAAGCAAATCATCCTAAGATGCTTTTCCTGCAGAATGTTAAGACTGTTGTTCACATTCTTAAAATACTGATTGCTACCTCGGATCCTCACAGCCTTCTGAGTGATCTCTTTGGGTCATCTTCGTTCTCTTCTGTCTCTAGGCCAACTGGAGTCAGAATCACCTCCTCAGCAGCAATCTTAGTTTAAGCCAAGACTTAAACTTGTGGGAATATCCCAGGGGTGGAGGTAGGCTGGAGAAGAGGAAACAGGTGCAGGGAGAGCAGGGACCTTGGTGTAGGAGCCCTACGAGTCTTGGGCTCACACTGCCCACCCGTTTAGCTGTGCTCTGCCAGCTTCTGTGCTGGGGACCCTTTAGCCTTCTGAGGCAACTTCTCCCATGTGGAAATGGCATTATCTTCACCCACTGGACTTCAAAGAGAGAGCAGCCAGCATCCTGGGAAGCTAATCGGATTTATTTGGTTCTATCTTTCCCCGGGACAGGGCATAAAGGAGATATTTATGTATCTACATCTCACTAGGCCTGGTTTAGCCATGGAGGGAGATGAGCTTTAAAAGCTGAAAGGCATACATCTTCCCGTGCACACCCGCTTGCTAACACCATGTCACAGCCTGATCTGGCCCAGGGAGGAAGAGATCTGGGGGGGCCCCGTCAGAGATCTGCTGGGCTCTGAGCGCTGGAAAGGTCTGACTCATTACCTTAAGAGAACTTCACAGATGGTTTAATTGAAAGTCAGTTTCCTCATCTATAAAATGGTGCCAATAATATCTGACAAACCTAGATTGCGTGAAGGAGGAATATCAATGTGTGTTGTAAGTGGTAATATGCTGGATTAACAATTGTTAATATTACTGTCTATTCGTCGTGTGTGTGTGTGCACGCGTGTGTGTGTGAATGCAGAATCAGTGGACTTTAACTTATTCAAGTTTGAAAAATTGTCTCTGAATCCTAATTTCTGCATTTATTTGATGATCATAGGAAAGCTGTTTAACTTATTTAAACCTCAGTCTATTCATCTATAATATCCACTTCATAGAGTACTTAAGGTTAAATTATATATATATGCTGCATATATAATAAGTACTAATATTTTTATTTTTGACTTGCATTTGCTCTAGCACAGCTGTTCTTCATTGTCAAGCCTAAGGATGGAATTGGTCCATCAGGCTTCTGGAAAGATGTGGGCAGATTTACCTCACATGCTGGCTGTCTTTTTATCTGGAAATGGCACCACTGACCCATCTTCTATGGGCAGTTTCTCCATCTGTGGAGATGGATTTGTGCTGGCTCATCCATAGCCTGAACCCTAATGACCAATAGCGAAGGACCAGGTTGAAGTCAGGCCAGCAAGTGTGGCTGTGACCATGGAAACAAACAAGCTCACAGGCCCTGATTTTCTGTAGAAAGCATACCGTACTCAGCTTTTTTGGATGCCTGAGTTCTCTGTAGCCTTGGGCAAAATCCCGACATTTTAGCTTTCTGGCTACTACAGATGTCAAATATAAATTACATGAAATTGCAGGGCTGTTGTGAGAATCCATTGAAATTCCAAATGTCAGTGGTTCTCAATCTTTAGCCTCATCTGGGATGTGTCCCAAGATTTTGAATTTCTATGAGTTCCCAGGTGATGCTGCTGCTGCTGGTCCCTAAGCACACTTTGAGAACTTCTGGCACATGTGAAGAAATTATAAATGTGTGATACATTAATGTTGCTATATTAATCAATGGAGCTAATCAGTTATATATTGTTTCTAGGAAGCAGACAGACATAAGATTTTGATTCAAAGTTCGGAAGGGAGGCTTACTGGAATTCTAAAATAGATATTCTAGGAACCCCTAAAGAGACAGCTAAGGGATTTCCAGTTAGCTGGAAATCTAGGGGATTCTAGTTCCGCAAACTACATGAAAATATCAGCTGGGATGCCTGAGAGAGTAAGGGACACCCTACCCAAGTTGGGCACGTGCATCTTTGCTGTTCCTCAAATTTTCAGGGATAAGGTTCTCCTAAAGCAGAACTTTGGACA
Organism: Macaca thibetana thibetana; assembly: GCF_024542745.1. Classification (NCBI taxonomy): domain Eukaryota; kingdom Metazoa; phylum Chordata; class Mammalia; order Primates; family Cercopithecidae; genus Macaca; species Macaca thibetana. Next base: position 155,037,751 of record NC_065578.1, on the reverse strand, counting down.
GAAAAGAGTGGGGCCTGGCTGCTGTTTGCTGAAAAGGAACATGTGGCCGGTTGTGGTTAAGAGCTAAAGCAGTATTTTAGGAAGCCCCGGAAGTGGCCCTGGCAACCTCGCTGAGAATCTGCATCCTGTTTCCTTTCCTGAGCAAAGTTGGGAGCTGGATGGAGTCTGGGCTTCCCTCACAGCCCTCCGGACAGTCAATTCCTGGGGCCATGCCAGGGACCAATGCACGGGAGCATAAGAGAGAGAGCAGCCATCCACCATTCCTACTCAAGGCAATGGGGAGATGAAGGGAGACAAAGGGGACTGCTCTTCCCCAACCCTAAGACACAGACATCAAGGAGAGAAAATGAAACAAAAGGAGGTGGGGAGTCTCTGAGTTTGCCCGCAGGTCCCTTTTGTTATTAATTTAATCCTGAGTTGCAGGGAGGCAACAGTTTCTCTTGGCCCAGCCCTGGAATGTTGAATCTCTCATCCATGGCTGACAGGGAGCTGTATTTCAGTGACTTCTGAACGGTGTGAGGAAGGCCGGGCCTGCTTCCAATTAGCCTGCAGGGGCTCAGCTCTCTGGCCTCCACACACACCCCAGCAGAGTTTATTTATCTTGCTTTGAGTGACACTCTCATGCCCTTGCTCCAGCTGCAGGTCGCTTTCAGGCTTGGCTTTGGGTTTCTCTTGGCCTGAGGCGGGCAGCCTCAGGAGAAAGTGGAGCAGCTGCTCTTTCTTGTCTAGATTTGTACTTCACCCAATCTCTCTGTATCCTGGGGGCCACCTCAATCTATTTTATTAAGGAACTTTCAAAGTGGTCCATGTCAAGGTTAGTTTCTGAGACTGTGTCTCACACTCTCACTGCCCAGACTTCACCCCTGCGCAGGCCTCCCATGGTGGCACTGCTGTTCCTGGCTAGGTCTGCCCCTCTAAGCCATTCTTCCATTGGCTCCCAAGCTGTGGTGCCCACTCCCACCCCTCCCTGCAGTTCTGCCCTTTTCTCTGAGTGAGAGCAGTTTCACACCCTTGCAGAATTCCAGGGCTAGAATTAATCTCCAGTGTCCAGGAAGGCTGGTGTACGGTTTTTAGGGCAGCTGCATCAAAGCATACCAACTGGCTAGAGGAAAATGCTTTTCTGAAAGGTTCTCAGGGCACTAGATGCCTAGTTTCGTCACGCTGAGGCACCCGTGGATGGGTCTGTTTGAAAAGCCACCTGTGGCGCCTATGTTTTTCCCTTTCGAGACAGGCAAATTCCATTTTTCTGACTGAACATAACACCTGTTGTTTCATAAACGAAGAAGAGTTCGAGGGGGTATGTGTTTGAGAAACATTTCAGAGTCGATTTTCTTATGCTTAGCCATGGAAGCAACCAGCACTGTTATCAAGATTAGAAGACACGAGACTCCATTACTTGAAATCTTAGACAAATTGACACAATTGCCATCAATGGGATTCAAATAGAGATGTCATTGGTTCATCCATTCTTTCATGCATGTATGCATTCTACAAACATTTGCTAAGTAAGACACTGAAGATTTAAAGATGAGATGTAGTCCTTGCCGTCAAGGAGCTTGTAGTCTAGCGCAAGAGGAAGATGTGTATAGAAAGGCTATAGTAGGCCGGGTGCGGTGGCTCACACCTGTAACCCCAACACTTTCAGAGGCCAAGGCAGGTGGATCATGAGGTCAAGAGATCGAGACCATCCTGGCCAACATGGTGAAACCCTGTCTCTACTAAAAATACAAAAATTTGCTGGGCATGGTGGTGTGCCCCTGTAGTCCCAGCTACTCAGGTGGCTGAGGCAGGAGAATCGCTTGAACCCGGGAGGCAGTGATTGCAGTGAGCTGAGATCATGCCATTGCACTCCAGACTGGCGACACAGTGAGAATTCGAATCAAAAAAAAAAAAAAAAAAAAAAAAAAAAAGAAAGACTACAGTAGTATATAAAAATGCTACATTTTCACTTATTACCATTTTTGGATTTTCTAAAATATAGAGTAAGAGAGGAATATGCATATATGCACACATGCATTTGGGCGACTACGTAAGGTCTCTATAGTTGTTCAAACCCAACTGGCCACCCCGGGGTACGAAAAGCATTTGACACAAGAAAGGGAGACTGAGCAACCAGGCTTCACTGTCCTGAGACATGCTATGAATATGTAAGAAAGTTGACATCAGTGAATAATCATTGAATGGAGTATCCATTAGAAAGATAAGAAATTTGATATTTCACTGTGTTGCTCACAAAGGTGTGTCAGGCTTTAGGGACGGAGCTTCGACTATAATAAAACAGGACTTTTAGCAATGCCTGGTTCTTTTCACTAGCTGAATTTTTCTCACTTTCTACAAGGCCACCCACCCAGTTATACATCAGAGTCAAAGAATCACTGAATTTTAGAGTTGGAAGAGAAGTTGGCATGAAAGAATGGTTGGGAGTGAATGTTCTATTGAACTAGACTATGTCTGCAGCCAAGCAAAGGGCTAGACTCAAAGAATAAATGCCATTCACTACACTCTTCTAGACCAGGGAGTCTGTTTGGTTGAATATGTTTCCTCTAAGCTTTCAGTCTCAACCCCCAGTTACCTTTGCGCTTTTGAATGCATAGAGTCTTAGGAGTCTAGTAGATATAGCCTCTGCCTCTGGGGTCATTTGCTGCTACTTTTTTCAGCTTTATAATAACAGGCTTTCTAGCATGTAGAATTTCTGGCAAGATGGCCAAGATGGACCAGGGCAAGAAAATGGCCAAGCCATTGGACTGACCATCTAAGGAGGGAGGGGCCACTCAGACTCACTGGGAACACTGCCATGTTAGGGTGAGCCCTTCTTACCTCTGAAATATTGATCCGGCCCTCCTGGAAGGAGCAGGTGGTAGGGTCATGAGTGCAGAGGTTGCGGTACTTGCACCAGTGGCAGCGGAAGGCGCTGTTGACACAGGACAGGCACCTGCAAGGACAGAGATGGTGAGAGGCAAAGAAGAGAACAAAGAGGGAAGGTGGCATGTGTCATGATAGAAGTCTGTTAACCTGTGTTTAAATCCTAGTCTCATTCTCAGGAGGGAAGACTGGTGGGCCATCCTTTAGCCTCGAGAATTGTGGATTCTCCATCCATCATATTCGTGGGAACAGAAAATTGGAAAGAAAATGAGACCAGATAATAGTATAGTATAACTTTTACAAAGCAGGGGTGTGCTTGTATAAGCTCATGAGAACTTTTTATTCACATTTTCAGGAATTTTGCAAGCTGGTAGATATCATGGTAGTAGTTTGAAATCGGCCATGGTGGAAATAGTTGCGCCACAGAATTTGGCAATGCTGCAAACTAGGTTTTCTTCTGAGTGCTGGTGGCTAAACATTTCCCAATATTTCACTGTTTGTAAAGACAGGGTAGCCGACAGAGCACAGGGAAAGGAGTTCGGCAGATCTGATTATAGACTTGCCTCTGCCGCTGACACTGGGGTCACACTGAGTAAGTCACTTCACCCTCTGAGTTGGAGTATCTTCATCTGCCTGTAATACAAGATTCCTGACTGTGCCACAGGGCTGTTTGGTGTCAAATGAGATAATGTATAGAAAATGATTTTGAAAAGTGCCATGCTAAATGTGAGTATTATTGTCAAGTGCTTAAATTACCTATTATTTCAACCTCTTAAACAACATTTGATGTTAACGATTGGTTCATATCATCTGTGTTATTGGGCTTGGGGGAGCAAACAGTATTAAGTGGTAACTCTGTCCCACTCCCCCAGGCACAGAACAATAGGATATGTGTGTGGTATGTGGTTTTCTTGCCAGGGTGAGCACTTCTTTCCTTCCAGTTTCACCTGGAGACTGTGTATATTCTTTTGGCTCTCTGTGTGTGATCAGGTCATTGTAATGGAAATGAGTTTTGCAGGTGGGGTTAGTCTTGCTCCTCCTTGCAGTCCCCCTACTCTAGTCTTGCACAACTAGGCCAATCTGGAATGGACAGGACCAGGTCTGCAGTCTGGCGCCACCTGGTGGGGCTCTGATTACATTTAAGTGGTTGGGGCTTGATCCAGGGGTCACCGGCTCACAGGCCATAGTATGTTAGGTTTGTTAGCCCATTTACACTTCATCTTCCCATGCAGAGCATTTTTATCCCATTCTCCATTGCCCAGACTTTTTTAGCTTCTGAGCTTCATGCTATCTCATGTACTCTCAGATAGGCTGGTTCTTGGTAACATCTTACGATTCAGCAAATAAATAATGAAAATGGATCAAAGGCCTCGGGAGGATGGTTATTGGGGCTCTAGCTACATGTGGCTCTTCCACTGGCTATCTTTGTGACCTTTATTGTAGCACTAATCTTTCTGTGGGTCTCAGTTTACTTTTATTAAAGTAAATTATTGAAAGGAGGGGACTATACTTGATTCCATGAATTTTAACTGAATTCCAGTAAAGAAGGACAAGAGAGACAGTGTTTGGCATTAAAATGGAATCTTTGCTGTCAAGGAGACCTGCTTTTTTTTTTTTTCTGTTAAAACTTGCTGCCTGTGACAGCATCTGTGTTGCCATAGCAATACATATTTGAAAGTGGTGACATCATACTGGGTTGCCATGGAGATAAGATTGCTCTCACAAATAATAGATTCCATCACCACCATGTTGGAGTTTGAGAAGGAGGTAAGAGGTTCTGTTGCCAAGATGCTTGCCATTCCCAAAGCAGGGTTTGCTGGGATTCAAATGCAGGGGTTAGATGGCAACTTTGTCTATTTCAGCTTCAGTCCCTTTCTGGCCTCCCTGGTTCCTGCCAGGCCTTTTCAATAACTTGTTCTGTCTTTCTCAGTACATCTATTTATTTGTCCCAATGGGGCTCCTTCCTTGACTAATGTAGAGACCAAAGAACTCCAGAAGATTATTCTAATTATGAAAATCAAATTCAGAAAAATGGAGAATAAGGAGGACTAGCTTATTTGCCTCTTCTAATGACTAAAGATTCCTTTAGGGTTTAGCTGCAAACAGACCCTCTCCCCATCTTGATTGCTGAGTCCATCATGCCCATAGCTTGGACCCTACAGACTGGATACCCCTGAAGTCCTGACTATGATGTGGATCCCAAGTGGTTCCTGCCCCGGGCAATAGGAAAGATGAGTCTGTAAACATTGCGAATCACTGCCTCCTCTGATATGGAGCTGTTCATTGACCTTTCCCCTTGCTGAATGTCCAGGGTTTTTGGTCCTATGACCCTTATGTGGCTCTATTACAGAGGCCTGTGCTTCCTTCTTTCTAAACCAAATGGTGTATGAGTTCCCAGCTTCTGTGGAAAGGGTCTCAGTTTCTCTACCAGAGAGGATCAGCAGAAACTAAATAGGGGTTTCACTCCCTCCATTTCTGCTTTTTCCTTGTGAAATGTTCCCAGCTTCTCACACAGTTGTGGAGTCTTATAGCGTGTGGGCACCAATTGGCAGACATTCAGCTGCTGGAATGGCTGGTGAGGTCAGTAGAACTAAAGTCAAGCCACACTGAAGGCTGTGGTTTGGCCTGTCTGGTTTCCCTTCCTCTGAAAAATTTTGAAGGATGTATTTAAAAAATGATGGAGTGAAGGTCTCTGCTCTACCTCCCCATCGAGGTCTTTTTATCATGTGCTGAGAGAGGCTACTTTCCCCCTTCCCTGCTCCTCCTCTGTGGGTGACTGTGTGCATAGCTGAGTCCCTATCTCAGAATCCCTCTTCATCAGGTTGTGGGTGACTCTACTCACTGTCAGCCTCTACCTTCAAAGTCACCACCAACTGATGGAAAATGAAGAATTTTTTTTACGGTTCCTGTTCTATGACTCTCTTTTTACTATCATGGCCTGAGAGTTGGGGGTTAGTTGTGTTGGGGTGGCGTCCAAGGATTCAGAGACTATAGAGAGTAAATACCATTTAGTTTAATATGGTAATATTTATGTATAGTATTCTGTCCAAACAAAGTGTCAGGCCCCATGGGGAAACTGTGAGGTGACTACAACATGGTTCCTGTCCTAAAGGAGCTTAGCATCAAGGGGGAGAAACCCCAGACCCACATCCAGATCCAAAGCAAGACCCTTTCTAATAAGGACTTACAGTTGGTGGGCACTGCAGTTGTAAAACTTGAACTCGGTGCTGACAAATATCTTCCCTGTCTCCTTGGACCTCAGCTGTAGCTCCAGCCCAAACCAGTCTGGAAAAACAAACAAAAAAGGACGGGATTGGGTAACAACGTGGGGACCCAGTGGACAGCCACAAAAATAAAATGTAAGCCATGAAGCCACCACAGGGCTCTCTTAGGATGCAGATACTATGTGGAACCTGCCTGAATCATCTCTTCTCCTCCCAAGGGACTCTCTTTGGGTAAATACCAGCCCACCCCTCAGACCCAGACTTCCTTTGCCTGCAGGGAGGAAGAAGCAGAATTCCATGGAGCCCCTTACGTTGGTCAGCCATGCTCCATTACTGAAAGGATTTCAGAAATATTAGGTCTGAGCCCCCAGTTCTGTGGAGAGATCCACTAAAAAAACTACTGAGGGAAGCCACTCCATTCCTGGGAAGGACGGGCTATCTGGAAAGATGCTGTGTTCTGTGTAGCCTTAACTGAAAGCAGAGCAAGGGTTTTCCTTCCTGAAATTCACTTTGGGGCATGACAGTTTGCTTTCAAACTTAAACAAGTTGTCTAAGCCAATATTAGTATCTGGTATAAGAAGACTGTGTGCCTGGTTCTTGTGACCCCAGCTTCCTCAGTATAGAGAAGCCCCTCATTTGTGGCTCTCATGGCAGATACTTCTTACCTTGATCCAGCGGGATGACAGGGACATCCTTGGGCCCAGGTGAGATGCAGATGACCTGGCTCCCTGACACCTGCCCCTCCACCTCCGTCAGGTTCCCAAAGGCACAAGCGATACCCGCAGATAGATCAGGAGCATCACTCACTACCAGGCTGAGCTGTGGGAGGAGCAAAGAGATGATGCCAAAGACAGACCTCAGGAGACCTGGGCTCCAGGCCCAGCCCTGCTATGACCCACTTTGCTCACTGATCTCCCCTGACCTCATCTATAAAAGAAGGATGTTGGTCTAGGTGGTCTTCCAGCTTTGAACACTGAAGTTACAGTCCTTAATTATTCAATGTGTGCAGGGTCAATGGTTTTTATTAATAATATTATTAATTAATTTTTCCATCTTCTCTAGCATCAGAAAGCCCTACGGGTGGGGGTGCTAGAGGGAAAGGTACCAAAATCCATCTAAGCCTCTGTTCATTTTGACATGAAAACTAATTGCAAGGCACCACGCAAACTTGAAAGCAAGTCATGAACCAAGCCCTTCACAAACAAGGCCTTAGCGGTGCATGGCTCATGGGAGTAAATATCACCAACCTGGAGGTTTACCAGGAGCTCACTAGGTTGGCGGAAGATAGCTAGCTCCTCACCCTGGCTGTCATTCATTAAGAGGCTGCTTCTAAAGGTTGCGGGTTCCCTAGAGTTTCTGCTTCTCTGTTCCATGTGGGCTCTCTGTTCTCTAGCAGCTCCCTTGGAACGGACCAGTAGGTTCATAACGAGCTCAGGGGATCAGAGAAGTGGCCACCAACTGCTTGACATCTGCTATTACCTATGGGTTCCAATCATCTAGGCCAGTGGTTTTCAGCTTTTATGAATTTGAAGATCCTCCTTTTAATAGTGAAAATTATCACAGACTCTCTGAGGAATCTGCTGATGAGAAAATATTCAATGGCAAAATGCTGCTCTAAATCCATTGCACTTTTAAATGAGTTTGTACTCAAATTACCACAATACAGTATCTAAGTGGTATCTGAGTAGGTAAGAAAGGTGACTGGCTTCTTTTGCCCATGAGGTGTGCCCACAGGGTTCATGGTGATGACATCTCGGTGGCCTCCAAGTTGAGGACCATGATGGAGTAGGTAGGTTTCCCTTTGTTTTATTTTTTTAATTGTTAGTAAGGACAGGGTCTCACTATGTTCTCCAGGCTGGTCTTGAGCTCCTGGGCTCAAGCAACCCTCCCACCTCAGCCTCCCAAAGCGCTAGGATTATAGGTGTGAGCCACTGCACCCAGCCTGTAGGTTTCCCTCTGTCTTCCTATCAACACCCAGTGCTGTTTATTTGCAGTGGGTTTCTCAGTCTCAGTGGGCCTCACCTAGCCTTTCCATACATTTGTCTGCTGCTGAATCTCTGCCCCAGTTTTGTTTCCATGGGGCCAAGAGACTTAGGTACAAACTCCCCTGTTTGTTTCCTCAGCTCCCTTGGAGCCAAAAGCTCCTGGTGGGGATGAATGAACTGAAATCTTAGAAGGTTCATTAACTAATTAACATTTGTGAATGCTCATAAAACCTTCAGAATGAAATAATAATGCAGGGCCTGAGGACATCAAATATTTTGGGTTGTACCTTGACAGATAGTTAAGGGCTATTTTATTCTCTTTAATATTCTCTTTAAGCATACACTGACTTCGAATTGAGGCAGTCACTTTCTTGCTCTTATTCTTTCCTCTCTCTTTCTGTCTCTCTCTCTCTCTCTCTCACACACACACACACACACAACTTGCAGATTTCTTTAAGAGTGCAGCAAGTGGAGAATTGTAAATACAGCAGATACTAAAGAATGCGTTATTTGGTATTGGATTGCATTATGTTGCAGACGGTTGTTACTAAATGCAAAATCTAGATTTACCAAATAGATCAATGGGTAATGAATTTGCAGGGAAACTGGAGAATGACTATGTCCTTTACAATAGGCATTGCCATACATTTGCTATAAACATAAAGTCTCCTTACTGGATTTAAAGTCTGATCAATTTACAGATACTTGTGCAAGCGTTAATGGAGCACACCCACACAGGTGCATGCACTGTGCTCCCTCTCCCCATGCCCCTGGATGAGTTACTTACCAACCGACTGTGCTCAGATACTGAGATGCTGCTGGGATGCACTGCGAGGCTCACACACTGGCTGATGCTGGCAGCAAATCGATTGGGTTCCCAGGCCTGTTGGCATTTGTCCCTGCGGGAGCACCTGCCATAAACACAGATTCACAAGAGGTCAGGCCTCTGGGACCCATCTGTTTGGCTCCACTGTCCCCTGGGCAGGATGGGGGTTTGCTGCCCTGAGGCCTGTGTCCTATCTTCTCAAGAAGACTTTTACTGTAGTCCAGAGGGCTTTGGTGACTCCCAGACAGTCTCTGTTGCAGTTAAGGACAGACCGAGAGGGAAGAGGATTAATCCCCAACATAAGAGATGCAGTTTTGATGTAAACAATTGTTAACGGTGGAGGGTGTTCAGGTTCTTGACATCTTGAACAAAGAATTGGACGAAACACACAAACAAAGCAAGGAAGGAATGAAGGGATTTATTGAAAATGAAAGTCCACTCCACGGTGTGGGAGTGGGCCTGAGCATAGGGGCTCAAAGGCCCTGTTACCGAGTTTTGGGGAGTTTAAATACCCTCTACTTGGAGTATGTCTTATGTAAATGAAAAGGATGAATGAAAGTTACAAAGTCATTTACAGCCAGTGTACGTCTATGGAGAGGATATTTTGCGTCAGAGCTGAAGTGTGAATCAGCCTTACGTTCCCTGCCTCCAGACCTTGTTTTCCTGCCTCAGAATGATTTTTTTTTTTTTGAGACAGAGTCTTGCTCTGTTGCCCAGGCTGGAGTGCAGTGGCAGGATCTCAGCTAACTGCAACCTCCGCCTCCCAGGTTCAGGCAATTCTCCAGCCTCAGTGTCCCTAGTACTTGGAATTACAGGCGCACGCCACCATGCCCAGCTAATTTTTGTATTTTTAGTAGAGACAGGGTTTCACCATCTTGGCCAGGATGATCTCGAACTCCTGACCGCGTGATTCACCCTCCTCGGCCTCCCAAAGTGCTGAGATTACAGGTGTGAGCCACTGCAGCCGGCCCTAGAATGACTCTTTACAGCACTGTGGGATGCTGAGACCAAAGAGTGAGGGCAGCCTGCAGGACCTGAAAAGCAGTGCAGCCATGGAAAAGCAAATGAACTTTGGGGCCAAAGAGCCCGGGTTCCAACCCCAGACCTGTTACCTACTAGCTGTGACCCCTTGGACAAGCTACTTAATCTCTCTCTGCCTCAGTTTCCTCAACTGTAAAAAAAATAAGGATTGGCCAGGCACTGTGGCTCACATGTGTAATCCCAGCACTTTGGGAGGTTAAAGTGAGGAGGATTGCTTGAGCCTATGAGTTCAAGACCAGCCTGGGCAACATAGTGGAACCTCATTCTAAAAAAAAAAAAAAAAATTAGCTGGGTGTGGTGGCACAGGCCTGTAGTCTCAGCTACTCAAGAGGCTGAGATGGGAAGGTTGCTTGAGCACAGGAGGTTGAGGCTGTAGTGAGCTGTGATTACACCACTGCACTCTCACCTGGGTGACACAGTGAGACCTTATCTCAAATAAAAAAAAAAGGATGAGGATGATGACAATACCTATTTCACAGGGTTGGTGTAAGCAGTTAGTGCTTAGAAAATGGCCTGGCACATAGTAGGTGCCATGACAGTGTTAGCCCTTATATTATTAATATTAATGATGCTGATAATGATTCATATTCTCATTCTCCTCCAGAGAAATTTTTAAGAAAATAGGAGAGGGTCTTGGCAGTGTGGGACAGTCTGCAGATGATCTTGTGGGTGGATTAATGGCTATTTGAAGGCAGTGGCCATGTTTTATTCATTGGGATATTCTACCTGTCACATGGTATATTTTAAATAAATATTTGTGTCACGAAATAATGCCTTGAGACAGAGAGACAGACAAGGCACTGCAGCCAGGGCTGCCTGTCAGAAAACTTGTTTGGCTGTTTCTCCCAACATCTTCATCTCGGGCTCTAGGCTCCCCCTGCCCACAGTGGCAGGTGGGCAGGTGACACCAGCACTCGGGAGCTTCAGGTTGCTGCCTGCCTTGCCACATGGAAACCCGCTCCATGGCTGGTGCCAGTGTATCCAAATCAAATAGCCATAGGGACACTAGCGATTCCACAATCAAGCAGTGATTCGCACCCTAACTCCCCCCAAACTCCTCCCCTCTTCCTTTTCAGGCACATAATGGATCTAAATATGAATGCTGTCAAAGAAAAGAATTATTGAGGTTTAAGTGAATCCTTAAGATAGCTCTAAAGTGAGCTCTTGACTGGAGCCTTTATCTCATTGACTCACTGAAATGGCTCTTTTTTATCATACTATTTATGGCAACAGCCCTAACAGAGATAAATAGCCTTGGAGACAATAACACACTTGCAAGAGCAAGGCATACAGAAGAGACAGGAAGGCTTCAAATCCCCCCACCCCCTCAGAGGCTCCTCAGCCCTCGGCCTCCGTTAAAGAGGCCTCCGTGGGGACCCAGGAGCTGCAGCTTCCCCCATCTCCTCATGCCCGATACCAGGCTGCTGCTCGCAGGCGGGAGAGCGCTGCAGGAGGGTCTGGTGGAGAAGAGAATGACCAGATGCAAAGAAACCTCTGGGTATAAACAGCAAAAATCTTGTTCTCCATGAGCTCTTGGGGCAGAGTAGCCGAGAGACGAGTGCCCTGGTAGGTAGCGAGGACTCTCTGAAGAGTTAAGGAGTTGAGGGAACAGAGGAAACCTGGGACTATCCTGATGTGGCTCATTCCAGCAGTCACAGCTGACCTGCACCACGAGGAAGACGGGGTGGTTTGTGGCACTGGGGAGGCCCAGGCATTGTTGATAGATCTGTAGGCACTTGTTCAAGTCGGGGAAAGCAGACGTCCTTGCTGTTGAATAAATGATAATCCCCGATCTATCATTTTGGTGTGTTCGACATGGGAGAAGTGCCACAGGCACTGAAGCTGGGAGGACCGAGTGGGGGAGGCATGGGGAGTAGGAGGTACCACCAGACATGACCACTGCAGAGCTAGAGGGCAGGCCGCCCAGGGCCCTTCGCACAGAGCTGGCAGAAGGCTGTCAGGTTCTTTGGAGAAAGAAATTCTTTCGAGGAAAGACCCTGCCTGCTGGTTGGTGGGTCAGCCTCACTGCAGGGAACCAAAATTTACCTGCTTTTGCCATTCCTGGGGCACAACATGAGCATCTACCACTTGTCCGACCTAAATGGAGGCACACCATCCGGGTCTGCTAAGAGCATTTCTGCAAAACTTTGTGAGGAATCTCTTACCTCCTAATCCCAAGCAGGGAACCCAGTATTCATGGGCTCAAATCCAGTCCAGATTTTGCATCTGTGAGGCGCCAGCCTCCCTCCCTCCCTCCAGAGCCCTCCCAACACCTGCTGCAGAGGCTGGAAGCCAAGAGCTATTGTGCAGGACCCTGAACTCTGGCCCTCTGCCTCCGCCTCCACCCCAAACCCAGCTCATTTCATGGAGATGCTTTGCTGGCTGGCATAGAGCCCTGGAGTTTCCAACTCCATTGGGCAACAGAATTCCTAGCCAGCTCCTGTCTTTCGGGGTTTTCACCCTTTCTCTTCCCCTGGGGCTCTTCAAATTAGAAAGTTTAAGTGTGATTTAGCATTTATATTCAGTTCGTATTCAATGGCAGATGATGAAGCCAGTTGAAGTGAGATGCAAACTTCTTGTAATCATGAAATAATGAGGCCAGAAGGGTCCTCCCAAGGGTACAGGGTCCATGATAATTATTCTGATTTGTGTAGCCTCTTCTGGGCTTCCTTATTACCAAAGCATTTATTACTTCATTTAGTCTTCACAATTCACCTGTGAAACAGGCATTTTTCCTAAACAGCAATGGAGAAACAGAGGCCTGGAGTTGTCAGAGGACCCATCCAGGGTCACACAGCAGCTAGCTGGAGTCTAAGCTTCCCAATGCCAGTGCATCACCATCTGCACACTCTTGGCACAGAGGGGCACCTATTTCAGGCTACACTGTGGAGGTTTTGGGGAAACCTAAAGACTACAGTTTCCCTTGTGAGTTCTTTCAAAGACACAAGGATATAAGCAGCTCGCTTCGGAGCAGCTGAAGGGCTGAATTTGGAAGTAAAATGAAAGAAGAGAGGCAAAGGCTCTGCACTTAGAAAGAAGGCCCACCCGTGGCCTCTTTGCCTCTTCCCATTCTCAACACTGAAGCCACGATTAGAATCACTGCTCTGAAGAGGACAATTCCTCTCTCTGCAAAATGCTGTCATTATCCCATCATTCCAGGAAAGCCCAGGTCTTCTGCATGCCAAACCCTTTTCCAGGATACCCCAAACTTACATGTTGTGCAGGGCACACCAGCCACAGTGAGGGTCCCCAGAGCTCAGGCACTCCCCACAAGTTGTATACTGCTCACATGACTCCACGGGGACCCTGGTGACCTGGCAGAGAGAGGAAAGAGGGCACGGTGAGGTTAGGCTGTGACGACTAGCAGGTGTGTGTCACAGAGTCCTGCGTCTATTCACACTTGCACTGTCAACTCCCCTAAAGAGGTAACACTGGGCAGCAGGCCATGGCCTCAATGTCCCCAATCTCTTTACCTGCATAAGGCAGGTGGTCTAAGCTGAAAGTATCTCTGAGTTGCAGGCCTAAGACTTCTTGTCTTCGCTAGAGGTAGCAGCAAAGGCTCCATCTATTTCTGCCTGACACTAGCATCCTCCCGAGAGCTGGGCAAGCCAGCAGCAAGTACTCAAAATGGTTAACTCTGTTGAAAGGCTATTGAGTGGCACAAACTCATCTCTGAAGAGCTTTCAGCTGGGCTTGGGCTGAGACATCCTGCCTACACAGAAAACATTCAAAAAGGGAAAGGAGAAACTTTTCCCATCAAATAATATTCATAGTATGGCACAGACTCTTTACAGCCAACCAAATATACCACCTGGATCCAATTATCCCATTCTCTGATGTCTGCATTCAGTTTCTCTAGTAAATCTCCTATCCTTTGAAAAGTCTGGCTAAATGGGAACATCCACAGAAAAGAGCTGCCTGATTCTGTCTTGCCTGGAAAGTGGGAATTTGCAGATCAAGATCCTACCCCCGCAGAGAGTACAGCCCGTGTACACTCCTCCTGGTCTTCTGCTGGGGCCCTGCAGGGACTTGAGCTGGGCCTGTCTGGATATTACTCACCCCCACCTGCACAGCAGGGGTGACAAGAAAGACCAGGCAAGGGGGGTCAGAGGACTGAAGTGTTCCAGTTGATACGTCCTAGGTATCTGTTGCTGGCTGGGGCAGGAGGCTGCTGGGCTGCAAAAGCATTTGCTGGGCTGGGAATGGGTTCTTATTTGTTAGGGCATAGAGGTCCCCCACCTACCAGATGTGTAAAAAGTAAAAACATAACCTGTGGTCCAGCAGCACAGTGTTCTGCCTCTGGCAGGGAGACAAAGGATATGATGGAGACAACTTCACGCCATCCTCCTGAGAGGTTCAGGACGGATCCTAACACTATTCACTCAGCAAATGTTTATCAGATGTCAACGCTGTGGAGCTCTGGTGCTAAGCAATAGGGAAACGATAGCGAACAGCACACAGATTCTGCCCTCCCAGAACCCTACAGTCCAGTGGGAGTTGTTAATTACAAACCGAGACTTGCTCTACATTGTGCTGAGTTTTTGTTGTGTGGGATTGCTGTGAGTGCTGAAGGTTTGGGGAACTTAGAGAAGAGGTGACCAGTGGGGTAGGGGTGCCTTGAAGGGTAAGGGTGGGGGGGTCAGATGCAGAGACCTGGAAAGACATGCCAAGCTGAAGGATTGTGATGAGCAAAAGCAATCACGGACAAGTTCAGTATAAACTTAAGTGTAGAATGTAGAGTGGGTGGGAGGGGAGAGAGATGAGCCTGCCTTTCCTCTCTTGGGTGTCCCCACCCATCCTTCCTACATCATCACGCTTAACATTCCATACTACGAGGCTTTTCTGTAAGTCAGTGACATGATCAGCTTTAAACATCTCTAACCTCCCTTTAATAATAAAAACATGAAATGCAGGGAGATGAGTATAAAATCTTGCACTTCAGCTTTAAAAAAACCTGGTACTCTAAGTGTAAGATGGAGGATAGCTGATTTGAAATAGTTCAAGTGTAATAGACCTGAGGGTTTGAGTTGACTCAAAGTCAACTCAACTATCTGATATGACCTGACAGGGTGATGTGATAATGAAAGAAGCTAATTTGACCATGGGCTGCATAAATACACACACAGCATCAGGGTCGAGAGAAGCCACCCCACACTGGGGAGTACGGAGTTCAGGTCTCCACAATCTGCCCTAGGAGGGGCTCAACCAGAGATCCTTCCCTGAGGGTGACCAGGATGGGGTGGGACAGAGAAGTGGTGTCTGAGGTAGAGCAGATGAACCTGGGATGTTTATTTAGTCCATTGAAGAGTCTCAAGGTAGTCATGTAGGCTGTTTTCCAGTGTTCGAAGGGGAGCAGTATGGCTGCAGTAGGACTCATGGGTGAAAAGCTCAGAAAAGCTCAACATCATGCAATCGCCTGGCTTTCCAAAGGAACGCCTGTCACAGGGATGCATAAGCAGTCAACATGACATTCATCCCAAAGGCTGGAAGAAAGGATTTCTGCCCTCAGAGGAAGGCTACATTAGTCCCTGCGAATTCTGACATTCCAGCTTTCTATTTCCCATAGTTTCCCTAACTCCTCCTTGAGACTGTTGATGATTTTTGTCCTGTACAATCTTACAGTTAAAAGATAACATGCAGCTACCACCACCACCAATTGATTTCACACTGCCTTAAAGAACAACCCTTGAACTCTGCCTCATGGCCCACAATGCCTACAAGAAACACCTTTCAGACAGGTATCTGCAGGAGACCTTCTAATGTGCCTCTCCTGAGCCTGGTGACTATCAGCCCTCTGGGATATCAGAGACCCAGGGTGCCTGGGAGGCTTCCGCTGGCCCCCTCCAAACCACTCTCTGAGGCCTGAGAGAGGCGGTCCAGTGCCTAGCGTCCTTTTCTTGGGTTTTGGGCTCCTTGTGAGTGATGTCTGCATCTGGCTGCAAATTAAAACAACTGTCTGCATTGCATTCGGCCCGTCTGTCAAAACACAGCCCAGCCCTCAGCAGCTGGGAAAAGGGGCCCTGAATGGGAGCAGTGTCTCTAGCAACAAAGCCCACTTTCACGCCAAGTGCCACGGAGATAGTGAAACTCTGTTCTTCTCCAAACATGAAACCAATAGCACAACTATTTTTCCTGTTTCCTGGGCCCTCCTGGTGATTTTTTTTTTTTTTTTTTTAAATGCACTGAGTTGAAGAGCAAAGTGAAACAGGAAACTTAGTTGGTGGGGGTGGGGGGTTGGTCTAAAACTTGAATTACTCTCTCCTCTAAGATGTAATAGCCACACACAAACCAGAGGAAAGAAATGTCACAGTGACCGGGAGGAGACCTTCAAAGTCAGATGTTCCCAGGAGCCTTCTCTGTCTCTTATATTCATGTGCTTCTATATTCATTTGTCAGCCAATATTCATTGATCATGTCCTCTATCCAGGCCAGTGCTAGGCACTTCAGAATAAAAACAGCAACAGCATTAAAACGCAACTAGCACCTTCAAGTTGCAAACAGGCAAGCAATAAAAAGAAGAAAGCGATACATGTTCTAAGAGAAGTATTCAAAGAGGGCTGAGGGAATTCAGAGCAAGGAGAAAACACTGCCGGCATCTGTGCTGCCCAATACAATAGCCACTAGCTTCATGTGGCTATTGAGTTTGAAATGTAGCTAGGACAAATTAAGATGTGCTGTAAGTCTACAATACACACTGGATTTGGAAGATTTACTGAGGAAAAGAAAGAAAGGAAAAAATTACATCAATAATTTTTTATTGACGTGTTAGATATTTTGCCTATCTTGAGTTAAATGTCTTAATAATTTCACCTGTTCTTCTTCCTTTTTGAAATGTGGCTGCTAGAAAAGTTAACATTACACATGTAGTTCATGCCTGTGGTTAGAACTTTATTTCTATCTGACAGTGCTGCCCTAAATGGAGTATACACAGTTTGTGTCTGGGCCTTAAAAAGTGAAGAATATTTAGTCAGATGAAGAGCATTCCAGGTGGAAAGAACCAAATAAGCAGACATTGGAAAGCACCTTCAGACACCTTTGGTGAGGGCAAGGGAGGGATGGTTCAGGTCTGGATATGTGGGTCTGGGTGACCATGGGAAGAACTGCAAAGAACACAGAGCTGGAATATGTAATGCCTCCGAGCCTTCTAGCCTTGGCCAAAACAATGTCCTCCATGAGGCAGGCCTGGGGCTCTCAAGGAGCAATGGCCCTTAGTGTATGGTTCTCAAACCAGCACCATTGGTGTCACCTATGACATTACTGAACATGAAAATCCAGGGTCCACTAAATCAGAAACACTGGGGAAGGGGCCCAGGAAATGGGTCTTAACAACTCTCCAGCCAATTCTTACGCAGGTCAACCACTGATATACATGACTCCAGCTCCCCGAGTGGGTCTTTTTACATGTTAGGTCCTGGGGCCAGGAAGAAACAGAATATCACTCTTCCTTGGGGCTATGGGAGGAATTAGAGGGATTTTAGGGGTGTAGGGGAAGGCAACAGTACTCTGGGGACTACTTTATGCCCAGTGAGAAATTGGTTCTAATCATTCTGCGACTATGAAGTCCATAAAGGACCAAGTTCAAACCTCTGCAGTCAGGAGCCACTTCACTGTGCACCCCAATGGCGTCCGGCACTTGCTCTAGGGCTGGGTGGGGTGGGGAGGGAGATGTCTTCAGAAGCTCAAGAAAGAAAGGGAGCTTTCTCCTGGAGAATGTCCACCATGTCGAGTGTCCTCTGTCGGGGCTGACTCAGAGTTTAATGGGATACTCTATGACACTTTAATTAGCATTTGTTTATTATTATTGCATTTTAATTATGCCTGAGGCTCCCTGACCCCCTCCACTCTGAGTGCTGGGATCTGGGGGTGGCTGGGCTGGTGGATGAGTGTGACGATATAATTATACAATGGGAGGGTGCCCTTCTCCTGTCCCCCTGTGGCCTTCTCCCTGGGACCCGTTGTACTGCTTCAAACCGGATTCCACCCTCATGCTGGACATTCTTTTCTGCCTGATCTTATGGCTTGTAATTACGCCTTTGATGAATATAACTGTTCTATTAAGTCATTTACTTAAGAAATACTCTTAATTAAAGGTGACTCACACTGTGTTCTTGGCTCTCCTGGTCCCGGGGCCCCGCGTCTCTGGTGCCTGCCTTGGCCTGATTCAGCGGGGCTGAAGATACATGTGGGAAGGACTTGGCAGGGGGTGCAGAGTGTGGGGCAGTTTTCTTTCCCCGACCAACTTTCTTAATTCAGCACACGAGTAGCCCACAGAGTGTCAGGCCTAGTACAGCCAGACACATTATCAGATAATTAGAGGCAGTGGGGACAAGACACTGAGAGAAGCCGCTGGACCCAGGCTTTTTCCTGAAGGCCTCGAAAAGCATGGCAGACGTGTAGTGTTTGGACCATCCAAGGTAAGGCCAGGAAGGCCTCAGAGGCCCTGAGAGTGAGTCATCCTGGACAGAGCCCCTGGGCAGTTACTCCCATCAGGAGCAAGACGACACATCACCCTTTCCACAGAGGAGTTTCCCAATGGTAGGCATAAGAACAAGCGCCCTTTGCCAAGTGAGCTCGGGAACAGAGAATCAACACTGCACCTCTGCCACCCTCTATGGACACGTGGAAGGACCCACACGGTTCTGAGCACTTACATGGCTCTTATGGAGAAACACCTGAGGTGAAAGCAAAAAACCTCATATGATTCTGACAGTGGATCATGCCAGAGGCCCATTTAGTCCTTAAACATCTACTGAGCACTTACATTGTGCTCAACCCTCTGTTAGGCATCAGGGCTACATTCTCTCCCCTCTTGGAGACCATGGTTCAGTTGAGAACAAAACCAAGGAAACAGATAATCTCAATATGGTGGGACAGATGCCACAATAGAAGTAGAACCAGGACCGTCATGGCTCAGAGGACAGAGAGTGGCAGCTCGCCTCAGGGGGCTCGGCAAGAGCACTCAGTGTTCAAGCGACCTGCAGGATTCCTTTGCAATCATGCAAGAGAGACACAGAGGGATGAAAGGAACAAGGGAAAATTGTTCCCCAGGCTGGTGGGCCCCTCCGAGATTGAGAATTTAATCCCCTTCTTCCCTGGAATCTGCTTTCGCCCCTGCCAGATGGTACACCTGTCCTCACACGTGTCCCCTGCTCCTGACACAAGGGAAGAAACAGAGGCCTTCTCAGTGGCTGGGAGCCAGGTGGCAGGGGTGGGAGGTGGCACAGATGCCCAAATGGAGCACCAGTTGGTCTCATCAACAGCCTCCTGGTCCCCAGGGCTCAGGGCAGAGCACACAGCAGCTGAAGCTGATGGAGCTGGCTCCCTGGGCCTCTCTCCTTTCCTTTGTACCTCCTCTTGGTGGTCCCTCCCTGCAGGCCCACCCCTTCACCCCTTCAGGTTTGTAGGGTCTCAGAGCCACTTTCGTCTCTTTTCCCCAATCCAAACCTGTTTTCAAGAAAAGATCTGACACTTATTTACACACATAGCTGATGGTGGATTGAAGAGAGACCCTCGCTGGGGCTGCTGTATGGGCAGAGGTCAATAACGCAGTCGCAGCAATCCTGGCAGAGGGTTTTGGCATTTTTGAAATGCTTTCACACACATTATCTCATTTGCTCTGCGCAACTCCCCAGAGAGGAAGAGAGGACAGGTATTTTTATGTGTTATGATTTCCACTGGATCCACCGGGTAATTAAGGCCCCCGAAGGGCACTTAAGTCCTCACTTGCAGTGAGTGCCAAAGTGGCCAAGTGGAGGAGAACCCTCCACGGCCCACGATGGGACCGACTGTTTGCTCTTCTCAGATATACTGCAAGGGCTCTTTCTGAGGGATGAGGAGGGAGAAGGTGGCCCAGGAGTCCACTGTGAGATCCGAGGCAAGAGCAGAGCGGGGATCAGGAGGCTTGAAGGAACCTGAGGGCAGGTGAGGCTTCTGCTTCTCTTCACCCCACAGCTCCTAGTACCCAGTAGCTGTTAACTGATGGAATAAATGGGTGGGTGGAGTTTTTCTTCTTCACAGGCTTGCACCAAATCTTGTAAGCCCTTCTGTAAATGGGTGCAATTAACATGGAGATGTTGATTTTCTGTGGGTTTTCTGCCTGGCAGCCTAGCGTGCTATTCTTCCCTTGACACTCATTCAGAGTCCTCACAGGGAGAGAAATGTGGGCCAATGTTTGGGGAGGTCTAACCCTGCCCCTGACCCTGACCTGATTCTCTCAGGCATAGAGGCCAAGGTAGGCCCTCTGGGGAAAATCCAGGCCCCCTCCCTCCTGACATGCCTCTTCCTCCATCCCCTTTGGCTCAGCAAGTCTCCAGTGAAAAATTCCCACACCTCTTTCTATCCTTCAGCAGGAAACAGCTGATGTCTACTGGATGCCTGAAGCAACACCTTAATCTCAATCTCCCCTGCTAGAAGCAGGTGAGCGGGGCAGCAAGGAAATCATGTCCTTTTGGATCTGCTGCCTAAGGTTCTGGGGGAAGTGATGGGCACTGAGGTCTCCTGACAGCTGGCAGGCTCCTGGCTGGCCCCACCTTGCCCTGAGCTGGGCAGTGGACCGAGCTTGTTGAATGGATTGAAGCAGCAGGAACAATAATAACAACAGCTGCATGTATCCAGTATTTACTGCATGCCAGGCATGTCACACAGATTACCTCATTTAATCCTTACACCAACCTTTCCAGGGAGGTATTCTTAGTCCCATTTTACCTATCAGAAAACTGAGTCTCAAGTAACACACGTAAGGTCATATACTTTGTAGGGTAACATAAACAAAATTGGAGTCTAAACTTGTCTAATTCCCACACCGATGCAGCGGGGTCCAGACAGACAGAGGCAAAGACTATAGAGGGAAGGCCCATTCTCCTGGAGCTGCCCCGAAAGCAGCCACTGGGGCCATCCTTCTTCCTAGAAAGAACATCTTTCTGCTTCCTAGGCAAGCTGCTGGACGCTGCAATTATGTTCACCCGCCTGACCGCTGCAAGTCTCTTAGCTCATTTTACTCCCCTCTGTTTTCTAACAATGATTCAGCTGGGTGAATCAGGAGCCAGACAGCAAGAGAGGTGACACCAGAAGGCGAAGAGGGACATAGATCGGGGAGGGTGAAAGATTCCCTACTGGATTTTTTTTTTAAGTGAAAAAGTCTTGTTCTGTCACCCAGGCGGGAGTACAGTGGTGCAATCACAGTTCACTGCAGTTTCTACCTCCCCGGCTCAACGGATTCTCTTGCCTCAGCCCTCCTGAGTAGCTGGGACTACAGGTGTGTGCCACCATACGTGGCTAATTAATTTTTTTTTTTTTTTTTTTTTTTTTTTTGGAGAGACAGAGTCTCCCTGTGTTTCCCAGGCTAATCACAAACTCCTGGGCTCAAGGGCTCTCCTGCCTCTTCCTCTTAAAATGTTGGAATTACAGGCGTGAGTCATTACACCCGGCTGGACTTCTTTTTTTAAGCCTACTAGGACCAGAACAATAAGGGAAGAGGCTGTGAGCAGGCTCCACATTTTCCATCTGAGGCTCCTACAGAATGTCACCGAGCCCTCTGTTAGCACAGCTTGGGTAGTGGCCACAGGAGAGTTTTCTGTCCCGGTCTTGCCAGTGATCAGCTGTGTGGCCATGAGCACTCCGGTTATGCTTCAAGCCCTCATTTCCTTATTTTGAAATAAAGACAATACCTGTCCCACCATTCTCTGGGGCTCATCAGGAAGCAGAACACCTCTGAGCCCACACTTTCAGTTTGGTTTTTCCTATGAATCAGCTTCACAGTAATTAATGTGAAGAACTCATTATTGTTTGTTCTCAGTGTTAGATCCATTTCTTTAAAAATCAATAGTCATGCATCCAGATCCCCTTAAATTCTTATAAAGTAAATACCAACCTTGCCTCCTGCCTGTCCTCTGGGCTGTGAAAGTCACATGATCAACATCATTAAGAAAAATGAGGCACAAGAACCCCAGAAAATCAGCTGGAGTTTCCGGAGACTGTGATTGCAACTAAAGCAACACACAACCTTCTGACCAGAAGCTGACCCCGGGGCTGTCTCCTAAGAACTCCTGACTATCTGGAGACCTGAGGGCGGAGTGCAGTTCAAAGAGAAAATCTATTTTTAATGACTTGGGGGAGAAGAGTAGAGTGGTTGAGTAATTCAGAGTAATTAAACCTATCTATCACTCAGAGAGAGGAGTCCAAAGTTGGTTGAACTTTTCAATGACATTTTTTTTTTCTCCTCATTCATAAAAACTCAGTAGAGGTCCTGCAGGAGTCAAAGGGGAGAGAACAATATGAAAAGAAACTTCTGGCCCCATACAGTGGAATTAAACCCTTGGATGAGTGCTGGGGCAGTGACTGTTCCTGAAACCTGTTTTCAGGTAGAGGCCATGTTTTGTACTGGTTTTGCACTTTGAAAGGGACAGCCCTCAGTTTCAAATCCAGCTTCTATGCTTATCAGCCGCATGACATTAAGTAAGATGTTGGACTTCCTTGAGCTTTAGTTTCCTTCTCTGTAAAATGGTGACAACATTGATATCAATTTCACAAGGTTGTTCTGAGGCTTACATGATGTCTGTACATACAGACTTGCACACAGCTGGTGCTCAATAGTGGTAGTTACCATGCTTAGTCTCTAGATGCAGACCCCACTGAAGGTGGCAGTGTTTGCATGGAAAAGCTGCAGAGGGCCCTGGCTTTGTGCTTCTATGATGGGTGACCTTACACAAGCCACCAAGCCTCTTTGAGCTGAGACTGCTTATCTATGACATGGGGAGAATTATGTCTGCCCTTTGCATGAAGAGCCATCCAGCCCCTGGAACTGCTGTCTTTATTAAATAATCTCAATGTTGGAAGTGTGCTGAAACTCAGGATCCTTGGCTGAAAGAAGTCAAATTAAGCTTAGCTTGCTAAGGATAAAGGTAAAACTTGGGCAAGGTAAAACTATAAAGAAGGTAGAAAATCTTATCGACAAGGCAGATATTCTAAACACCACACCATATTTTATCAGAGAAGACTCCGTGCCAGAAATACTAGGGAGGTAGAAGTAGAACACTTTCTAGGAAGTTCTGGCTTTTGGAAGGACCTACAAAAAAACAGAGATGCTGATACTATGTTGTCTCCATGACAACAGTGGACTTATTCAGTTAGAAAAAGCAGCTGGGATAGGAAATGGGGGATGAGGAGGATTTGGGAACTGGGGCCTAAGAAATAACTAAAACAGACCTCTCATCTGGGGACCAGATGCCCGGGATTAGCCAGGTCCTACAAAGCTCCTTATAGGGCCCACATTGACTGCCCTACCCCAGGAGGGGGAAAGGTGATGATGGCATGGGGTGGGGTGACAAGGCAGGGATGCCCCTTACCCATTCATTCCTACTCATTCATTCCACAATGGTTGTTTGCCCAGACATTGTTCCAGTGAGGCCCCTGGACACACAGAGCCCAAGTCTAGCCTTACCACAGAGCTTGACTTCATCCAAGAACCGGGCATCTGCCTAACAGGCCCCCACCTCAGGGCTTTGCCCATTTGATTTCTACTTCCCCTGCCTTCCAGTCTCTAAGAGAGCATGAAAGAAGGGGTTTGGAACTCCAGTTAATCCCAAATGCTCTCTCTCTCTCTCTCTCTTTTTTTTTTTTTTTTTGAGACGCGGTTTTGCTCTTTTGCCCAGTCTGGAGTGCAGTGGTATGATCTTGGCTCACTGCAGCCTCAGGCTCCCAGGTTCATGCAGTCCTCCCACCTCAGCCTCCTGAGTAGCTGAGACTAGAGGCATGTCATGTGCCACCACGCCTGGCTAATTGTTTAAATTTTTCATAGAGATGGGGTCTTGCCATGTGGCTCAGGCTGGTCTTGAACCCCTGGGCTCAAGCGATCTGCTCGCCAGAGCCTCTCAAAGTGTTGGAATTACAGGTGTGAGCCACTGTGCCCAGCCCCAAATGCATTTTAAAATCTAAAGTACCTATGGCCTTTTTAAGCATAGAAGGTGAGGTTTGGAGTGGAAATCATCAGGGGAAGGAGCCCAAGAAGCTGGTCAGACAGCTGGGGTAAGAGCATCTTTGCTGTTGTTGAATAGAAGGTCGAAGCCACCTTTAGAGTTGTCTGAGATGAGGATTCAGAATTTATGTTTGGGAGAATCCTTTTATAATAGGGAAAGTGGGGCCTTTAGGACATCACTGCTCCTGAAAGAGACCATAAAAATTAGCTCCCTTTGGCAAAGTCCCTGGCACTGCCTCCCAACAGAGCTCCAGTTTTTGCCTCTTGGTCCCCAGCAACACTTCCTGCTCTGCTGTTGGCATTTGTGGTTATTGATAATACATGTGGGTTCTTAGGGACTCCTTATTTTCTAATCTTCCATCCTTGACACTTCCCTTAGAATCTGTTTCCCCAGTTATGAAGGAACCCCACGTTGATGTTCCCAGGTCATCTTTACATAGGGAGGACAGTGTCATCAAATGGTATGACATAGAACCAGATTTGGCGAAGCCTGACTGCTCAAGGCCTTCTTCACTGCACCAGGTCAACAGCTGTGTACACAAGGAAGCAGGGAGCTAGCTCAGCATTATCCATAGGCGCTGGAACTGAGACCAGCCTCTACCTCTCTGCCTGAACTGTTGTATGACTCTGAGTAGGTAAGAAGCCACTGGAACCTCATGCTGTAAAACAGAATTTTGGTTTTCAGCAAACCTCATTCATGGAATGAGAATGAGAATGAGAAGACCATGGAATGCATCTTCTCCACTGTCTCTCAGCTTTCCTTTCTAACCATCCGAAACTTGGGCATCTTGTCCTCCCTGACACATCAGACCCCGTAATAGTATTCTCTCTGACTTTTCTTGGTATGCTGAGTGACTGGTTCCCTTGGGTAGAACTATAGAGAATTGTCTTGTCCATCACAGCTTCCTAGGATGCAGTGAGTGAGTAGATGAGTGTGTGTGTAAGTGTGTGAAAGAGAGAGAGAGTGAGAGAGGGAAGGAGGGATAGAGGGACGGGGAGGGAGATGGAGGATAAGAATATGTGTTAAATCTCTGCCTAAGTCTCCTATACTTACATTGGAACATTTTAATTTCCGTTCTGTATAGAGCTCATTTATTCTTTCCTGCCATTCATGCATTCAACCCTGGCAAGGTGGTGATATGAGAGGCAGGAAAGCTCCTAGGCTTTGCTGGATTCCATGCCTCTGTGTCGCTCTGGGAAGCTTTATAGCCTGGTCAATTGGACCAAGACCATTCCATGGAGGCAGCAATGGCCACATGGCCTCAGTGCTTTGTACCCAGGGGTTAGTCAGTGTGGGTTGATTGGCATGGTCTTGTGAATTTGCATTCTGGTATATTTGATTTATCACCAAGTAGACCTGAATGTGGTTGAAATACATCTGGCACATATACTTTGTGCATTTGCTTGTTTATTCATTCATTTACTCAATCATTAGTCTATCCACTATGAGTTCATCCATCCATCCATCCATCCATCCACCGGACTAGCTATATATATAAGTTATATAAAACTTGTCTGCAGCTAAAGAAGAAACTGAGGCACAGATAGTCTCAGTGAAGTTGTTTAAAGTCATGTGTTCAGTAAGTTGTACAGCTGGGACTCACACTCAGGCAGGCTGGCTACAGAGCCCATGTTCTCTACTTTGACACTATACTGCCTCCGAGACATGAAGGATGGCATGGGTTAGAAAATGCTGAGTCCTGTGCCTTGCTAATAGCTGATACTTATTATTAATAAATATGTATTAAACACCTAAAATATAGTCTGTGTAGACATTAAGTTCACAGAATGAACAGATATGACCTTGATCCCAAAGTACTCATAGTGTTGTCAGGAAGACAGACAAACCTCCCAAACTATAATGAAATATTGGCAATATGATTGAGACATGGTAAAAGCTATTGGAGCAAAAGGGAAGTACAAATCAGGGAAGGCTTTCAAGAGCAGTGTTTTGTACTGATAATTTCAGCTAAAGAAACACAACAATGAAAATAAAATCCAGAAACAACAAGAAAACTCTGCCTATCTCATGAAGTTTATAGCCCAAACACCTCAGTGTGACATTTCAGCCTTCTAAATTCTGCTCCTCACCCAGGCTGATGTTTCCACTCCCAACCCCTTTGGTCAATGTCAACTGCCAGCCTGGCCTTCCCTCATGCTTTGTGCAGTCCTGCCTCCATGCCTCTGCTCATACATTCCCACTAATCCAAATGTGCTCCCTTCTCCTGCTCATGTGCAAACCCCTGGGCCCTCCCTCCTCCCGGAAGCCTTCCTTGATTAACCTTTGTTACTTCTCTCTCTGAACTGAGAGTCTGACTACCTGCCCAATTGGCATGACTCTAATGCACTTTTTATACTCTTCTTAGGTAGGTATCTTTTTAGATTACTTATAGGGCTCTGCTTTTTATTTCTTCTTATGAGATATCTCTGTATGCTTCCACTTCAGTTTCTTGTACAAAATAGGTCTATAAATACCTGCTGAGAAGCTAATTATACTTGCCCAATGATCCAGGTTTTATTTTAAGCTCCTTAATCAAATGCACTATGCTAAGGTTCTCTAGGTGTGGTTGAGGCCCCCTGGTATTCTGCGAGGATCCATTAGGTGACTTGAGGGCTTTTAAAATTTTTTAATAGTCAATGTTTATAACACAGCAGAGGCTTTTGGTGTCATGGAAAGGACATAGCTGTTAAGGTCAGAAGAACATGGCTCAGCCTCACCACATACTCAACTGTACCAGGCAAGTCCCTTAACCTCTCTGGGCCTCAGTTTTCACATTTGTTAAATATTACTGGATGTTAAAATTAAGGCA
The DNA here is from genome assembly GCF_024542745.1 of Macaca thibetana thibetana. NCBI lineage: Eukaryota > Metazoa > Chordata > Mammalia > Primates > Cercopithecidae > Macaca > Macaca thibetana. The sequence continues at coordinate 155,011,031 of NC_065578.1, read as the reverse complement.
TCCATGAAGACACCATGATATAATAATGCTGTGTTCTAAGGTAAAGTGGGAGACTGCCACACAATTTTTCAGAGTAGATTCTCAAGATCCAAGTTCATGATTCTTCCGCCTCTGACCCTGGGTCCCCGACCCAGATGAACGCAGCAAAATGGATGAACGGGGCCAGGCGCAGTGGCTCATGCCTGTAATCTCAGAACTTTGGGAGGCTGAGCTGGGCAGGATCATTTGAGGTCAGGAGTTCGAGACCAGCCTGGCCAATATGGTGAAACCCCGTTTCTACAAAAATACAAAAATTAGCCGGGCATGGTGGTGTGCACCTGTGGTCTCAGCTACTCAGGAGGCTGAGGCAGGATAATAGCTTGAACCTGGGAGGTGGAGGTTGCAGTGAGCTGGGATCACACTACTGCACTCCAGCCTGGGTGACAGAGCAAGACTCTGTCTCAAATAAAAAAAGGTTGAAGGAATAAAAAAGAAGAGATTGTGTGAGTTTTTTGGAGGGAGCCCTTGGAAGGCTGAAACCTAACCACCCTTCAACAGGACCACCTGGAAGTGGATAGGAAGATGCAGGAGGAAACCCAGAAGGTAGGCTGGTGAGCCCGCAGGAGGCAGAGCGAAGCAGCAACTTGGGAGGTCACTGCTCCCACCCCACCCCCACATCGGTGGCAGGCTAAGGATGGGCAAGTACTTCCCTTGCAGCAGACGTGAACACCTTAGGAGGGAGGGCTGGCCTGGAGCATTTTACAATTCGTCCAAAAGACCCCCTGGAGGTGGTGCTGAGACCCCACTGTGAACATCCGTATGGCGAGAACTGGAAAATCAGAGCCGAGAGGACAGTGTCCGGTCAAGAGAAAGCACCACCCACTTGATGAGAGCCGCAGCCATGGAATGGTTCAGGAGGGGGTAGTTTTGAAGGCCCAGGAAGAACCCAGCCCTGTAAGAGTCAGAAATATCCACCAGGCCTGAGAACAGAGGCTATCTGCTGCCAGTTCCAGTTCATGTGAGAAAGAACCCCTCTGACCCCTCTCCTTTCTACAAAGTGGATCCACTTAAGGGAAAGCAAACGGGAAAGAGAGAGAGAGAAGTAACTGGAGACCGTGCAGCAGGCTTAGGCAAGGGGAGGAAAATAATCTGCACGTCAGTCCACAGTTTAAGTCTGGTCTGGAACTGGACATTATCATTCCGATTTGAGGCTGTGTTTGAGACTGGAGTGACAAAAGGGCTTTCATTATCTACAAGTATGCAGAGAAGCTATGCCACCTGCCTGAGATCCAGGCAAAACTTTACTCATGATAAACATCTTGAAGAGACAGTGGGAGACAGCAGAAAGCTGCCTTGTGATGGTATCTCCCAGCACGTGGGTTGGGCGCGATGATGTTAAGGACTACTGTTCCTCACTAGCATATTGTCATGAGGGTCACAAAAAGTGACAGTTTCAGCACCGCATTGTTCACTATCAGGCTTATTGGGTACAGATGGATAACTTACTGATAAAATTGTTTAAAAAAAGAAAATTGCGGACACCACCCCTCAGATGGTTCAGCAGACCATTTTTCCTGAAATCCTGGTGTCCTTCCAGGGAGTGACTAGGTCAGGCAGTCTCTTTTGCAACGAAAGTGGCCAGAAGAATTTGAGAACAGCCACACAGGGAAGCCCCTTGACCCACTGGCCACCCTCTTCCAGGAGATGAAAGTGTGATGGTTAAATGTGACAGCTGAAGCTGGTCTGCTGAAGATAAGGCTGCAGTCAGGAACTGGCTCTGGGTTAGTAGCCCTCTCTGGGTGCTTCTGCCTCCCCCACCCCAGGGTCTTGTCCTGCCTGGGCAGTCAATGGGGATTAGCACTTTGCAGCCTCCCCTCACCTGGAGGTTAGTGTGGGGACTGTGCAAATCTACCTTCCTCACAGCTTTCTATTCCTGACCTCCCTATATGGCTGCCTCAAATGTAACCAATGTCATCGAGCTTCTGGGGGTCACAGGAGTGGGAGGAACTTGGGGGAGATAGAAGAGAGACAAAGATATATATATATATATATTTTTTTTTTTAACAGGTGCTTAGGAAATTAATTGGAGCAAATAATCACTGAGTTGTCTGAGTCTCTATTTTATTTGGTGCATGCCGGGTCTGGTGAAAAAAAGCGGAATTTTAAATAATTTTGGAGTTATAACTGATGTAATTAGGTGCTCAGTGAACACTTAGCATCGAGCTGTGCTTATTAAAATTACTGTTTTAATCAGAACATTGCCGGAGAATCATTAATAATACAATGGCTTGATTCCCTGGAACTCTAATTAGACCTGGACTTTTAACCACCTGAGCGTAATCTGGCTCCGTCTGGATACGCACCGCGGGTGATGCATTATCATTCCAGGGCATGTGGGGATGGGGCATCAATACTGCTATTTAGTGACTGCCTGAACGCTTTTTTTTTTAGAACAGGAGAGTGTGCTGAGGCGGCACAGGAGTATGAGGCTGAAAGGTGAAAGTGGAGGAGGTCAGCCAGGGGCTCAGGATTGGAGGTCTCCAGGAAGAAGTGGCAGGAGATACATTCCCTGATGCCACCGGCCAGGCATGCCATATACATTGTTGTCTAGGAGAGTGACAAAGCCACCATATCACAGACCCAGCAAAAGGTCTCTGGATGCTCTGTCCGCAAACAGGCCTGTCCCTGATCCAAAGCAAACACACCTTCAGGGAGGGGTGAAGCTCTAGTACCTCCAAAGCTCCTGAACACAAGAAATCGAATCAATCCTTCACTAAGTGATAAGGAAAGGTGAGTCTGGTGAAGGGCTAGGGCCACTTCTTCCTCTTGCTGTCCAGCACTTTATGTCACCACAGAAAGAGACCACGAGATTGGCTGAGTTTCTCCAGAACTTTCTGTTTTTCTTTCTTATTTTATTTTATTTTATTTTATTGAGACAGTGTCTTGCTCTGTCACCCAGGCTAGAGTGCAGTGACGCAGTCTCAGCCCACTGCAGCCTCCGCCTCCTGCGTTCAAGCAATTCTCTTGCCTCAGCCTCCCAAGCAGCTAGGAATACAAGCATGCACCACCATGCCCGGCTAATTTAATTTTTGTATTTTTAGTGGAGAAGAGGTTTCACCATGTTGGCCAGGCTGGTGTCAAACTCCTGATCTCAAGTGATCCACCTGCCTTGGCCTCCCAAAGTGCTGGGATTACAGGCATGAGCCACTGCATCTGGCCTCTGGAGCTTTCTAATCCTTAGGGACATTTCTTTGGGTAATGAGGTCCAGAATTGGAGGGAGGTGAGTGGATGGATTTGTGTCCCCTGAGACGACTGGCTGAGCTGGCTTTTGGGGACAGGGGTCACTGGCCCAGTTCCTAGCTCTAAGCATGGGGCTTTGGTGTCTCTGCACCTTTGGCTGGTGACTCAGTGTGTCAACAATACTGATTTAGCCCCAGCTGGGTGCAGAGTTTTCTGATGGATGTCACAAGGGTGGCCAAAAGCAAAGGAAATGAAAACATGCTCTCTGCCCTCCTAGAGCTTGCTAACTAGTTGGAAGGACATAACAAAGATGTGAAAAAAAGATTTAGGACTCTTAAAAGGCAGATACTGAGATGTGAAAATTAAGCTGGAGCCAGACAAGGGCATGTGGAGTTAAGTGGTGATTAGAGTGGGGTGGGATTCATCAGGGAGGGGGTGAAGCTTTCTGAAGACAGACTGGAGGCCAGACTTCATCTTTGACACACGGGGAGGGGCAGGCAGCACTCTTTGGGTTCTTCATTAAGCATTCCTCTGGCTGCTACTATAGGCCCTCAGACAAGAAAATTGAACTCTCTGAGACTCCCTTTCAGAACTACCACTTGCCAGTGCGGTACTTTGGTGTGATTAGAAAGAAGTGCCCCCTCTAGGTACATGGCTTGGTAAGATGAATGAGGACTTCGTTTCAGCCCCTACTTGCCCCTCAGCCAGGTGCCTTTATGTGGTGCATTTCCTGAGCCATCATTTCAGCCTTGATGCCCAAGTTCCTAGGGAAGTAGGGAGTTGAAATGTAGCTGGTGGGTCTCCTAGAGTTCTGGCCTGGCGGACCCAGAGCTAGAATATTTTTAAGTACTATATATTGTGAACCCTCTTATAATGTCTGTGAGGGGAGGTCAGAGGGTGCAGACAGATGGGAATCACCTTTGGGTCTGAGAGTAGGCAAAGCTCCATGGAGGCAAGACTTGAAAAGGGGCAGGGTGAAAAGTGGCCTGGGCATGAAAACGCCATAAGCCAAAGCAGAGAGAATGAGATTTGGGTGTGCTTTGGGGACAGTGAAGGACACAATATGGGATGTCACTCATGTAGATTTCCTTTGTTACTCATTCCTTAGGAGTAGACACTTGATAACTGAAAAAGTAAAACAAATCTAAGCCTCCCTCAAGGATGAAGAGCCCCATGGAAGAATTTCTCTGTAAACCAATGCTTCTAGGAAGGAGATTTCCATCCCCAGGGAAACCTAAGTAAGGTCCACCATGACTGAGAGCTGGACTGAAGAATCCTCTCCGGCTCCGAGAATGTCTTAGGGGAGGGGGCCTGGTCAATCTCTATCCCTTTCCAGATTCCCTAAAACCTTCTTACCCCAGGAGGATTTATACAACAGGGAAGGTCAGATGTGAGGCAAGAATGGTCTCTGTGTTTTAGGAACAGATGGTTAGGTTTCCATTCAAGAATTCTCATGCTTCTGAAAAAAGAATACTGATATGGTTTGGCTCTGTGTCCCCACCCATACCTCACCTTGAATTGTAATCAAGGGCAGGACCAGGTAGAGGTCATTGAATCATACGGGCAGTTTCCCTCATGCTGTTCTCATAATAATGAGTGGGTTCTCATGAGAACTCATGGTTTTATAAGCATCTGGCATTCCCCCTGCTGGCACTCATTCTCTCTCCTGCCGCCCCGTGAAGAGGTGCCTTCCACCATGATTGTAAGTTTCCTGAGGCCTCCCCAGTCATGTGGAACTGTGAGTCAATTAAACCTCCTTTCTTTATAAATTACCCAGTCTAGAGCATTTCTTTGTAGCAGCATGAGAACAGACTAATACAAATACCATGAATGGTAGGCCCCGACACACACACATATGTACTCCATTACTCCACAAACCCATACCCATACTCATATACACACACTCATGAACACAAACACACATCCATACCACACACTCACAGTGCACACCACCAATACAGTGACACCATGCACGAACTTCACACATGCTCACACCACAGCTCACATGGATACTCCACACACACATTCGTGTCTCACACAGTCATGGACAGGCAGGCCCACTACACTCATCTCCCCTCACACCCCCACCTGCACACAATTGTGAGAAGAAAAGAGCCATCAGGAGCTGTCTTCCTCTGGCTGGTAGTGAAAAAAGATTAGGGCTGCCCAAGATTAAACAGGAGAGTTAAAAATGACAAACAGACTTCTAAACAGGATTAGAGTCTTAATGAAAACCATAATGAATGGAAGAGCCACGCAGATATCACCCATAAACGGCCATAAATATCAGACCAACAGATGAGATCCTAGATACTGCAGTTTGGAACCCCATCAAATTACTTCTATTATAATTCTTCAATAAATAACCAGTCCCAGCCTCATATTTAAGGTCCTTATCATGCTTTGGAGAATAGGCTCCAAGGCCAGACAGACCCTGGTTTGCATTCTGTTTTTGCCTCTAACTGGCTGGGTTTTCTTAGCCATGTTAGTCTATTTCTTCATCTTTATCCATAAAAACTTCTTCATCTATAAAATGTGGATGATTATCTCCCTAATAGGAATGTTGTGAAGATTAAATTAAGTCCTGGACAGCTATAATAATAATTTATAATAATATTAACACTTTATTATTATGATGATTGTTAAATTTCACTATCTCTTGTTCCCTCTTCCACGCCCCTTTCAGCTTCCTAGGCTTAAGGAAGTTTCCTAGGGTTAAGGAAAGCCCACGAGATGCACCCATTGGATGGTGAGATCAGTAGGAAAATAAGGGAAAAAGGAGAAGGGAGATAGAGGGAATAGGAAAGAGTAGGAGAACACAGCAGGGGGAAGAAAACAGGGAGAAGGGAAGAGGAACAGAGAATAAGGATGGCGAGCCCTCAGATGCACAGATTGACGTCATCCATGGTGCAGTGTCCACTTCCTCTTTGGGTGGTGGTTGGCAGGAGAAGGAGAGGTGCTGGAGTAGCCATAAAATTAGGACATGATCTTCCCAAGATTTTTAATATAAGAGCTTTAATGAGATAATTAACATACCATAAAATTCACCAACCTAGATTGTGCAATTCAATGGTGTTTTGAATATTCAGGAACTGTACAACCATTAGTGCAATCCATTTCAGAATACTTTCATCATCCCCCAGAAGAAACCCCATACCCATTAGTAGTCAGTCCCATTCCCTCCTGTCTGCTCCAGTCCCAGGCAACACCAATCGACTTTCTGTCTGTAAGGATTCGCCTATTCTGGGCATTTCACAGCGATGGAATCATACAACACGTGATCCTTTGTGACTAGCTTCTTGACTTGGCATAATGTTTTCAAGGTTCATCCATATTGTAGCCTATATTAGTAACTTCCTAAATTTCTTAATTCAGAGCAAGAAGGTGAAAGAGCTTAATATCCTCCCACATAAGCAAGTATCATGATGGAAACTGTCCAACTGTTCACCCCAAGAAATCCCACTGATCCAGTTTAGTCATTAATATACAGTCTTAAGAGATCAGGCAGCTGGATTCTTTCATTTTTACCATCGGGGAAACCAAAGCACAGTGAAATGATATTTTTGAGTGTGGGCCTTTTGCACCTTCCATACACCTCTCATGAAAAAAAGAAAATGAAATAGCTCCAAGTGTAAGAGTCTCTTGTCTATGGTTTTTATGATTTAGATTTAATGTTAAGAGACAAATAAGGGCGTCTTGGTAGTCTGTCCATAAGTCTCTCTCTTACAAGTGACAATTCCCAGTTCGATTTTTACAATGTAAAAGAATGACTCTCCTCTAATGGTTATCTGTCATTGTGTTTAAAGTAATTTTATATGTTAAGACTGTAGCCTTAGGATACAGGAAAGCAGGAAGCAGTACCCCTGGGCCAAATGCAGTTCCTGAGGTTGGAGGAGCTTCTAATCTGGATTGAAAAGGACGCAGCTAGTTATTGGACTTAGAAAAACATAAACCACCTTTCTTCTATAACCGAAGGGAGATGTGTCTCTAAGGGAAGCTACTTGGAGAGTTACGGGAATGGCCAGGTATCTATTCCACCTAGTTGACCCCAGAGAGAGAAACTATTTAAAGCCCAAGTTGTGTGTGCAGCTTCACTCTACACTGACGTCTACCAACATTACCCCATGGCCACTAGATGTTAGTCTAGGGCCGCTGGTAAAGAAACTGAACTTCATAAAAAGTAGAACCAATCCAGTGGTTGTCAGACTAGAAAGCCAAGTACCACATGTTCTCACTTATAGGTGGGAGCTAAATGAAGGGAACTCATGAACACAAAGAAGGGAACAACAGACACTGGGGCCTGCTTGAGGGTAGAGGGACGGAAGGGGGAGAGGAGCAGAAAAAATAACTATTGGGTATTAGGCTTAGTACCTGGGTGATGAAATAATCCATACAACAAATTCCCATGATCCGAGTTTACCTAAATAACAAACCTGCATATGTACTCCCGAACCTTAAATAAAAATCGTTTTAAAAAGTAGAACCGGGCCGGGCACGGTGGCTCACGTCTGTAATCCCAGCACTTTGGGAGGCTGAAGCAGGCAGATCACCTGAGGTCAGGAGTTCAAGGCCAACCTGGCCAAAATGGTGAAACCTCGTCTCTACCAAAAATACAAAAATTAGCTGGGTGTGGTGGCGGGCACCTGTAATCCCAGCTACTCGGGAGGCTGAGGCAGGAGAATCCCTTGAACCTGGGAGGCAGAGGTTGCAGTGAGGCGAGATCATGTGACTGCACTCCAGCCTGGGCAACAACAGCAAAACTCTGACAAAAAAAAAAAAAAAAAAAAAGAACCAGGGATGCCCTATGTTTTAGGCAAGCCCAACTAAAGAGGGTTGAGAAAATAAATTTCCTATACATGTGAGGCCTTCTTTCTTTCCTATACATTCAAATATTGATTTAGCTTGAATTATAGGGAGAGGAAATTGTCCACAGCTAGGCCAAGCTGGTGTCACAGCGTCCTTAGTGGCCAGGCATGGTGGTAGTCGTATCGGCCACAGATAGAGAATGAGGGCAGAAACTCAGAGAATGATGGAGAGCCATGACATGCAGGTATAAACACTGCTCACTTTCTATTTAGGCTATTCAGTGACTAGTATCTCCAGTTTTCTCAATGGATACTGTGAAAGTCTCAGAACCAAATTCATTGTTAGACCCAAATTCACTTCACACTGTAACAATAACTACACCAAATGGCCTTTTGTGTAGGGCCATATTTCATGAAATAATATAATGGTTGCCACTCTAAAAAGGTCAGGCATTGTTTATTAACGATGCCCAAGAATGTCATTAAATCTGGGAGGTGAGGATAGTAGGAACTAATACAGTGCATTTGAAGTGATCTGTATAGCAGTGAAGGCTGGTCTGGGACCAGAGGAGCAGTTTGGACTTCCCATGGCTACTGCCCTGAGGTCCCCATACTCTGTGAAGGGCCGTCATGCACTGCTCAGTGTCTCTCTTCATTCCACCTGCCATGGGGAGGCACTGGTCAGACTGACCCAGCCCTCAGATTCCTTCCTCCATCAGAATTTACCCCTTGGTTCATCCTTGGCAAACAAATAGGTGATCCCAGGTGAGGGAAATCGCATTCTGAGAAAAGCGAGGTGACGAGAATTTTCTCCATTAATCTGGGCATGCTCCAATTTGCACTAGGAGCATATTATTTGCATGTTGAATTCCAGAAGCCCAATTCGAAGCATATTAGATAAAATAAAATTAATTCTTGTAATCCTCTGTGATCATATTCAAACCCAATATTCTCAGCTTGGCACACAGAACAGGTTTGCCTGCCCGCTTTCCTCTGTGCTTTTCCATTAAAATTATTTTCTCAAACACCTGATTGAGTTCTGGCTGCACACATGGCCCTGGGAGGGGTGGGCTGCTTCCAGCCTGTGTCCGCTCCCGGAGTAGTTTAAAGACTGACGGGGGAAGACACCACATAGATAGATCCAGACAGGCAGTTTTGCCGTAAGAGTTAGAGAAGTTCAGAGGACTGAATTCACTGCGATTGGGGTGGATTGAGATGGTTTTGAGTTCTGTTGTGGTCACAGGAGGAAAGACAACACGGAGATGGCAGCAGGCAGATATTCTGACCTTTGGACAAGTTCAAAATGCCTGCATGCTCTTTAGTCTGTAGTGCATCCCCTCCTTCCAGGGAGACTGGCAATGAGAGAGACAGCACCTTAAGATGAGATGATTAGCAGCTGAGCCCAGCAGGCCTCAGGGATTGAAAAAAGATCTACGACTGTGAATGATTGCTGGGTGGGCTTCAGAGGGTGACAGCAGTGAACAGGAGGCTAGCTTACCCTAACTCCGCAGAAATCTGTTAGACCCTGGGAGCAACCTTGGCCCCACGGGGTGGTTTGGTTCTTTCTGGCTCTCCCATGAGGAAACCACAGGCTTTTCCTGTGGTTCTGGAGGTACGGTCAGTTACTGAATATGTGGGCTTAGCTTGCTTGGGGGAGGAATCAAATAGATTTCCTGCACACTAGCCTCTAGTGGTCCATGATCCAATGACTGACTGCCCAGTGCTACCAAGGCTTGTCTTGGAAAACTGAAGATCTTTTTAAAAAGATTTTCAATTTGTTTGTTGAATGTTTGCTGTGTTCTAGGCACTGTGCTCATGAAGCATCTCATTTAATCCTTGCAAGAACCTGATGGAGTAGATTCTAGCATTATTGACAGTTTTTCTAAGAGGAAACTGAAGGCTTAATGAGGACAGGTAACTTGGGGAAGGCTGATGCTTAGGAAGGGTAGCGCCAGGATTCCAGATGTGCCTAACACAGAGCCTCTCCTCGCCACCATGCCATCCTGCCTCCCAACAGTAAGCAGGCAATTTGGAAGCGTGTTCAGAGCCTATAGTATCCGCCTGCCTGCCCTGCCTTCCTGGAGCACAGGCTCTGCTCTCACTCTCTCTTCTGCTACTCTCCTCGCCTACCTACCTCAGGAGCACTCCTGAAAGGAAGCACACAAGAAGAGAGGCAGGCACACTGTGTCCTGGGCCCAGGGACAGGTGACCTTTCCAATTCAGCACCTTTATAAATCTTACCTAATGAAGTTAAGAGGAAAAAGGAATTAATGAATAAATGAAGGTTAAATCACTCCCTGCAGAAAATTGATGCTGACAGCAAGGGCCAAGAAGAGAGCTTGGAAAGCAGGGAGCTGACTTGCACAAGAGGCTTTTAAAACTCCTTTCTCCAAATTTGAGGGAGGCATAAGGCTTCCTAATTCCACTACTGGCGATGAAAACTTTGGGAAGTCCAAGGAGATGGCCTGAAGAAAATGAAGTGAGAAAGCCATACTCTACCTTGGATGATTGTTTTTCCAGAAGCTGATTTGGGTATGAAACACATATGTGTGCATGTACACACACACACACATACCTACACACACTCCTTTTATTTACTCACAACCAGTAAACAAAAGGTCACATTTATGATGTATACACCATTAACTCCTGCAACCAATCCAGACATAGTTTGGGTCTGCCTGGCTCATTCCTGGCCTTCCAGGGACCAATGTGACATGTCTTCTTGTCAGCACACACTTGTTAGCCTCCTCTGTCTCCTTGTCACCACTACAATTGTCCCTATTCTCAACAGCCACCCTTCACTTCCCGAGGTGCACACCTCAGTCCAGTTGGCTCAGAGGAGCTGCAGAGAAATGCACGGCTGGGCCCAGGGAGAAAGAGAAAGAAAAGCAGAAATAGCTGCTGGCCATGGCCAGCCAGCCAGGCTGGGAGCTGATGTAGGGAGTAGAAGAGGTTGAAGGGACATGGATGAAAAGAACCTGGTAAAGCTCAGAAAGTTGGATGAGGGGCCGAGAGAGTATGCTGCTGACTTACGGAGTAACTCCAGGGCAGCCACTCACTAGCCTCAAGCTCAGTTTAGCTGCTCAGTAAAATGCGGTGGGAAGAAGAGGCCTGCAGGAGAGGATCTGCAGCAGAAATCCCCTCTGGTGGGAGCAGCGAGTAGGGAAGATCAATAGCTCTGACTGCCCCTCCTCTCTGTGCCCACAGGTTTTTAGGAATCTGATCATGAAGACAGGGAGGCTCCGAGGGCCCAGCACAGCCTGCCTGTCCTGCAGCATGATTCTGCCTGGGAGGCAGGGAACCCACACTGGCTGATGGAGGGCTGGGAGAGCTGGGGGGAGCCTGAGGGGCGGGCAGAGAGTTCCGGAGCCAAGAGCTGACTAGATCAACCAGTAAATAAAAGGTCACAACGATTTTTCCAGGCACCCAGGGAGAAGCAGACAAGAGAGCTCAGCTGATGGTAGGAGCTGACAACTGGCAAATGAGCCTCCACAGTTATCTGTTTTCCTTCCTTATTCTTGTCTCATAAGACAGAGGCTAGAAATAGACGCAACTGGCAGATGACTTAAGGATGAAAAATGGGCAACATGTTAGTTGTGGGGGACTCCATGGTAGCGAAAGAGGGAGATTACCATGGAGGCAGGGAGAAACACAGGGCTTAGCTAGAGCCATGTCCGAGGGTTTGGCTCTCACTCTGTCCCAGGCATTGTATAGGGATTTCACTTTCTCAGCAGTCCTATCAGGTAGGTATTATTGTTATCCCTAGTTTACAGAAGACAAGACCAAGGCTTAGAGAGGATACACCAGGCCATATCAAAGAGTGATAGAGCCAAGATTTGAATACAGTTCTAATTGCCTCCCAAGATGAGGCCTTACAGTAAACTAGAATGCCTCCTTTTCATAGATATTTTCCTTTGTTTCTTTTTTTCACCTCCTCTCTTTCTTCCTAAGCTCCAACAAGTGTTTCTTTTCTGGGGGTGGGGGCACGGAGTCTCGCTCTGTCCCCCGGGATGGAGTGCAGTGGAGCAATCTTGGCTCACTGCAAGCTCTGCCTCCCGGGTTCACGCCATTCCCCTGCCTCAGCCTCCCGAGTAGCTGGGATTACAGGCGCCTGCCACCATGCCCGGCTAATTTTTTGTATTTTTAGTAGAGACAGCAGTTCACCATGTTAGCCAGGATGGTCTCGATCTCCTGACCTCGTGATCCACCTGCCTCGGTCTCCCAAAGTGCTGGGATTACAGGCGTGAGCCACTGTGCCCAGCCCAAGTGTTTCTTGAGTACTACTAAGTACCAAACACTGTGGTATCTCTTGGGGAGACAGAAGCAGCCCAGACAGCAAGGTCTCTGCCTGTAATAAATGTTGCAGAAATGATACAATGAATGCCTGAAACGGGTGCACTACCTCATTTCCTTTATCCTCTTCCCACGAACCGGGGATGGGCAGAGGTCTTCCTTGCTGTACAGTCAGAGAAATGGCTGTCCTGAGGGGAGGGGATTGGCAAGGTCACAACAGGCTTTAGCACTGGAGCTCTGCCAGAGCTAGCATCTTTTTTCTTGATGATGTTACTTAGAACCAGGGCATGTCCAGAGGACCCGCTGGTGAGCTTGCCACAGAGAGCACCAGGGGCTGGGTGCATGATGGCTTCCTACCAATTCTATGTTGTAGCAGCCAGGGCTGGGGGAATCCCTCTTAGGAAAGGTGGGTGGATTGAGCCCACCTGAAGGCTGCTCGCCTGCATTCTGTGAGGATGGATGCCACCTAACCCTTGCCTTCAGCTCTGCCAGTATCAAGTTTTGGGAAATATTCCTTGAATATACCAAACTCTCTCACACTTCCAAGCTTTCCTTAACTTGAACAATACTTATTTGCTTTTTTATTCCACTGGGTGAGCCCCTCCCCTCTCACGATTCACCTAGAGCATCACCTCCTCCAGGAAGCCTTCCCTGACTCACAGGCTATACTGGGTGGCACCCTCTCCCGTAATCCCAGCACTCTGCATACCGTACTGTAACTCACTACTTACTTGTCTGTTTTCCATATGTATGTGTGATAGTGCAAGGATAAGCTCTTTGCTGTGAACACAGTAGGTCCTCAAAGGCTGTTTGATGAGCTATTTAATGGCTAAGTGGCTAGAACATTTTTTTCATCTCAGTTCATTTTTCCCCCTCCTGTTTTCCTTCTACCTGGCTCACATCTCTTCCCACCTCTTTCTTGTAATTAAATATTAGTTGAGGGACAGAGGCTGAACCCAGACTGTTTGCTAAGCCACCAACAGCTGATTACACAGTCTTCTCTCCACCTGGTGGGAGTTTCAAACCCCAACCTGTTTGCAAAGTGGGGACCATAATAACGGGTGAACAAGGTGAGGTGAGGGAGGTAACTTGAGGCACAGTGGCAAAGGCTCGGGGAACTTAACCACAAGGCATGCACTCTATGAAGTGGAGATTGCCGCGGAAATGCTGAGTCCCTGAGCTGGCCTGCTACAGAAAGATCAAAGGGCCAGCTGGAAATGCAGCCAAGCTGGGCTCTAAAAACAGCATAAAACTGGGAGGAGAAGGGCTCGAACACACATTTCCCCCAGTGGGTACATGCAATGGTATATGAAAGAGCCTAACACTAACATAGTGTAGACACTATCACCGCCAGAATACACAGTAATGTTTGCTCTCATCTCACTCACCAACTCCACCAACGTCTGTTCTCACAAGCACATGCATACTCGAACCCAGGTCAGCCTCCAGGCGCTGTGCATGCAGCCTCCATTCCATACACATTCATGGCCAGAAAGAATGCACCCAATGTCATGGCCGCAAGGGGCATTCAAACACATTTTATCAATGGGGAAAAGGAGGCTCCAGTTGGCCTTGACTCAGATGCATGGTGAGTGACTCCTGATGATTGGCACAGGCAGACTCTTACCTACCACTCCCCGGCCACTGTCCCATCACCCCTCTGCCATCCTGCCACCTCCCTCCCACAATAAACTCCCTGGCAGTTCAAAGTTGGATTCCAAATTTTGTCCCTAGGATCAACCCCATTGAGAAACCTTATCTGACAGGCAGCATGTGCGAGTGGCTGGCCAGAACTCACAGGTGGTGAGAAAAAGCCCCCACATATTCGTGTAAATGAGTACAGCTGGTCACTTCTGGCTGAGGAGTTCAGAGGCCTTCCCTAAAGAAATCAACGGTGGTGGTTATAGCTTCCCACCTCATGGGAACGCTGTGTTCACAAAGAGCTCCCTGGATAAAAGGCCTGAGAGGGGCTGCCAGGCCTGAACCATTTGTGTGAGAAACCTGCTGGGGTGGAGACCAACACCTTTCCCCTCCCTCAGGGGCACCCAGGGCCCTGGCCCACATATACAGGGGGGCCTTGTCAAGTCCCGGCCATGTACCCCAGGACTTCCAATTGCTCTTATCTCTAGGGGTTCACTGACTTCCCCTTTGCCTCCGCCCCTCTCCCTGATGCATGGTGCCTCTCTTGACACCTCTGAACCTGTGTCTTCACACTACAGAAACTGTCCTAGTCATAAGTGGAAGGAAATAACTTTTCATGACGGCTCCTCTGATGTTGCCATCTTTCGTGTTGATCAAAACAACAAAACGAATCAGACTCTCGGCATCTGATTGAAGCCTAATTGGAAATCCAAAGTGGCACTAAATGTTATGGTCTAAATAAAACACATTCAATTACTGAAACTCAACGCAGGGAGCACAAGGGAGCGCTCCTGGAAGGAGCTGAAAAGCAGGCTGCAGAGCTCTGGGGTGTCATTCCGGCCCCACCGCCTGTGTCTGGCTGGATAAGACTTAAGATGGCGAATAGAGGATGCTTTCTTGAGCCTGAGAACCTCTTACTTAGGGCCAGTGAATGAGCTGATACGAGTTTGCACGGTTCACACTAGAAATAGCACCAGAGAAGCTGAATCAGGGCTTCAATGCCTCCCATGTGTTCTACAGCTGCCCTCCTTGCAAAGGTTTTTCCTTTGCCAGACTGACAAGCTTTGGATGGGGGTAGAAAAATATGCAGGGGAGTCATGATGTCTCCCTCTGGGGTCTCTGCATGGGCTCTCCTGGTGCTGGGGGAGGGCGAGCAGTGCAGGAGCTTTGCAGCCACACAGACAGGCTCTTCACTCCTGGCTCTGCCTCCTAAAAGTCATAGAAACACCTAGTTCAGATCCCTCAACGTTGCTGCACCTGGCCTTCCTCATTTGCTAAATGGGGGAGATAATACCTGTCTTCCCAGGTTGTTGTGAGGAGGGGAGATCATGCTTGTGAGGCGCTTGGCCGGCTGCACAGGATAAACTCCACAGTAACTTCCTGGGGAGTGGTGCTTTTTCTCCCTGCACTCTGACCACCTGCAGAGGCATTTCCTCTGACTGTCCACGTAGGGCCTGGGGCAGTGCTTGCTTTCCTTTATTGGTTTTTTAAACAAAACAGTGCACTACTCCAATCTCCTTGAAGGTGTCAAGTGAGGAGTTACTGAGTCTGTGCTGGTCTCCTGGAGCCCAGAAAGCCGCCTCTGAACCCTTTTCCTAACTGGGAGCCGGGTGTGGGGAGAACAGGAGGGGAGGAGCCTTCTGCAGCCACGGGGCAGCCAGGGGGCGCTGTCTCAGGAAGCTGAAGAGGTGTGGATTTGGCTTCAGAGGTGTGGGGTGGAGTTCCAGCCCTGCTGTTGGACAGCTTGGTGGCCCTGGGCAAATTACTTAGCCAACTTGAATTTCAGTTTTGTTATCTGTTTAAAAAGGCAAGGACAATAATACTTATCTCATGGGACTGGTGTATTAGCTGAGATCATGTTTGTAAACTAAAATAAGAAAAACATGGCAAAAATATTAGTTAGATTTCAACACAGCTTAAATAAGGTAGGGCTGAGAGGCAAGGCAGGTTGGTTAAGCTTTTTTTTAGGTGTGGCTGTTTGCAAAGCATGATCTGCAGGGCTTGGCCTAATGACGATGTATGGGGGCACAACCGTAAAAATATAATTACTACTACTACCATTTACTAAGCAGGTTGTGTGTTCCTGGTACTTTTCAGAGTGCTTTTTTATGTATTAATTAATTTAATTTAATCTTCAAACAGACACCATAATTATGCCCATTTTACAGGTGAGGTAACTGAAGCACAGAAAGGTGAAGCAACTTGCCCAAGGTCACACGGCAGTAAGCGGTAGAGCCAGGACTTGAACCCAGGCTGGCTGCTCCCCCTGGCTGTCAGGAAACTACTGATAGTCAATCATTGTCTGCTCCTCCATGTGCAGCTTGGTACACCCTTTCTTCTCCGGAGTCACTGCCCCCTCAGACCTCTCATCTCCTTTTTTTGTAAAATAAAGGGCTGCTCTTCACTAGAGAATCTCTGGATAAACCAGCTGTGGATTCTTATCTTAGGGAGAGGGTGAGTCCCCTGAGTGACCCAATTATGGAGGGAACCAGGACAGGTCCCTTCCTGGTGGTATGCGTTTACATAAACACATTCTACAGCATTGCTCTGATGTACAAATAAATAACCATATCTTGTGATTTATCTATACATTATTGCGCCCCTCCAGAATTTGACCACCTTGAGGGCAGGGATTCTATTTTATTTTTTGCTATACAAAAACATACATGATAGTGCTACTGTTGCATTGAAAACAGCGGAAAGAAATCAAGAAGGTACTTATCTTTCTGGCAGCCCTATTTAGAAGGAGACTTTTGCTGGAATATTACTTAGAAAGACAGCCCTATCTATATCTACATATGCAAATGACTTGTCAGTGGACAGCTCTATGCATTAGACATGGTCAACACTTAATGGTCTATTGAATGAATGAGTCTGCATATGCAAACAATATGCAAATCTTTCCCTATTTTAATTTGACCCATCGGAACATCTTCAGGAACTCTCTTGGGCCTAGGTCGTTTTAATTTTGCTAATTAAAAGTTTTAAACACAGTCAGTGTTCGCTCTTGCCTGTGCTGAGTGAAACTGTTGTCAAGTTGGGAAAGGATGCTGGGCTAGATCAGGTTACTCAGGATTTACCCTGATTCTTCTGGTAATTCAGATGATGACCTAGGCAAATGACTGTCCTCTTTGGAGGCATCAGTTTCCCCATATTTAAAAGAATGGGGGAGGGTAAGTTTCCTTCTGGTGAGACATTGTAACTTCCCATCTCCCGCTCATAGGAACATCATTCTGGGCAGTCAGTGTCAGCCTTCAGCAGCACCTATCTAGAAAGAAAAATCAAATCCCTGGTGAAGGATTAGAGAAAGAGTCTCCAAGCCCCTGCCCATTTAGAGAAATGAGGTTTTTGGCACCACTTATCCCAGCCTGGGCATTGTATTCAATCATTTCTTTCCAAACCAAAGGATTTCAAAATAAGAGGCTGGAGTTTTCTCTCTTAAATACAGCAAGCCAAGTGTCTGATTAATAGGGTGGGTTTGCATTGCCTTTCCCTCATGTGAAAATATTTATTTAAAAAAAATGCTCCGATGAGAATATTAATAGCCAGAGAATCAGCTCCCTGTCAGCTTCTTTGTTCCTTGACATTTGAAATGGGGGAAAGAAAGAGGAAAAAATCAAAACCCGGGTTTGAGGTGGTCATTGTTGCCTGCACCGGCAGCCCCGGGGGAGGCAGGATTCCGTCCTTTTTTTTGGGAAAGGCAATGATGTGAGTGCTCAGCTCCTGGGCCACACTGGGATCCTGCATCCTTAACCAGAAACACATGTGCATCAAAGGCTTGGATTGAAAGTGACACATTTTAAAACAAAAGTGCAGCAGCAATTCGCTTATCCTCACTTTCCTAATCCGCAAACTCTGTAATTCTCCCCAAAGTCCCTCAGGCTCAACTCTCCTCCCTGCCCCCTCACTTTCCCTCTTCCCCAGAGGCTCAGCCAAGGCCTCCCAGCCCAGGCAGAAGGGAGGTCTCCTGTTACTGAGACTTTGCCCGCCTTGTAAAAATATACCTTGGCATGCTCTGCCTGCGCCCTGGGAAGCCTTATCGCCTGGACTAAACAAATGTGCACAATCAAAATAATAGTCTGAGATGTCAAAATAAATGAGCAGGGGACATCTGGAAGCATGGCTCCCCACGTGTTTTCTTTCCCTTCTCCAAGGTCTTTAGGTGCCTTAGGGACTTGACAGTTCAGTAGCTTTGGCTACAGGTAGAACACTTACTGCCCCATGGATCACAATAGCACCTCTGAAAAGGATTCTTACTTTTGGCTCTAGATTCAGGTTAGTAGTTGACAGGGCCTCCTCCAAACTGAGGAAATCACAATTAGTTTTCTGGTGCAGCTGCTGGACATTGGTGGATGGCATGCTAAGGGTCTGGCCTGTCCTTCCATCTCTCCTCAGACATTGCATAGGGTCTTCAAACAATGCAGAGAATTTCTTGGGGGGGTCGTGGGGGGTCTCTCCTGCATTTAAGACCTTCAGGAAAGGGTGGCTTTACAATCTTTCCAAATAATTTTTGTTTCCGAAAACTCCAGGCTGACAGTCTCCTTGCCTCAACTCTCTTAAATTACGTTAAACAGATGTGGTTAAAAAGCCAGTTTCCTGTAATCCATGGGGATGAGGTCCCATTCCCCTGCATACTGAAGGTAAGTCACTGAGAGGCCTGCTCTTGTGCAAGATGAGACAATATTGCCACAGGAAGACTGCCTGGAGAGCTATTTATAAGCAGCATCCCCTTGATGGGGCAATTTCCAGGCAGTGTGATCCTGCTACTGATGGATTCCTGCAAACCCTTCCTGAAAGCATTTTCAGGGCCCATAGGCATTTGATAGACCTCACTTAGGACTTACACAGCCTTCAGCAAATCAACAGCAAGCTTTAAAGCTGTCTGTGCTTCCCCGTATGTTTGAAGAAATCAATCCAGCTCTGATGACTCCAGCTGAGCGTTGGGTGTTGCACAATGCTGATGGGACAGCTAAACAGGGTGCTCTCTGGGCCTTGTTTTTCTCCTCTGGGGTCAGAATGGGTGCTCTCTACAGTCCTTACCAGCTCTGATGCTCTGTGATTCCATGACCTTGGTAGCCGGGGAATCATGTTCTTAATGTGTGCTCATGGGCCACACGCATCAGAATCACATGGGTGTGGGCAGCAGAGGGAAGAGGCAGGTAGACTGAGTGTGTGACTGCCAAAGCCAAGTCACAAAAAGGCAATGCAATTTCTACCTTCTTGTAGGGAGTACTCACTCTTGGAGTCCTGAGCTGCCATAAGCAAGAATTCTGACTGTCTTGGGGGCCACCTGCTGTCAGGAAGCCCAACACACATGGCAGGGGCTTGTCTAAGGCACTAAGGTCAATAGTCCCAGCTGATCCCAGCTTCCACTTTCCAGACATGTAGGAGGAGAAGCTTCCAGATGATTCTAGCCCCTTGTCCTTCTAGTCAGCTCCAGCCATTCGTGTCATCCCAGCAGAGGCTGCAGATATTATAGAATACAGATGAGCCATCTTCGGTGCACCCTATCTGAATTCCTGACTTACACAGTCTTTGAGCATAATGACATGTTTTTTACAAATATCCCCAAATGTGGGGGTGGTTTGTTACAAAGCAATAAATAACCAGAACAGTGTGCCAACTACTAGCACATCTAGGACATTTGGAATTGGGGTCTGAATGTTCACTACCTGGAGAGGGACAGACCCATCTTTCACAATGAGCATGAGACTTTGTTACTTACTTGGAGAAACCAGAAATGAAAGGCCCCATAGGTATTCCCTTTCTGGCCCGTTGTCCACGCATGCAGCCCCAGGCTCACAGGGTCCCCCTCCCTTATCCCCACAGATGCCTGCTATCCTGGCCTATGGGCCTCACACATCGGCCTGGGGCTGCCTGCCTGTGTACTGAGGGGAGCAGGACTGTTTAGTCTGCCCTGCACATTCCTGGATTTTTAAAATAAATACCAGATTATGAGAGACTTAGCCCAGTGCTGTCATTTGGCCGGACCAGAGGCTTCTGAGGCAGTGCTTGGGAGGAAGCAGGAGGAATGGCAGTTGGAGGCCACTGCCTGAAAACGGGAATTCTGTGCCAGCCATAATTTGTGGTGGAGATGTTTCTAGCCCTTTCTGAAGTTCCAAAGAAGTTCTAAGAATAATACTAGTAATAATAATTACCACTACTTATTGAAAACACTATGTGTCAGACACGACACTAGGTGATTTATATACATTCTCTCAATCCTCACAACAATTGCATTAAGCCCATTACACAGATGAAAAAATTGAGGTTTAGAGAAGTTGAATAACGTTATCAAAACCATGTACTTAGTAAGTGTCTGTGGAATGGAGGTTGGCCTAACTCCTATGGGCTGGCTCTTAACATCTATGCTATTTTGCCTCTCCAGGCCTTGAAATAAGAGAACAGAATCCCATGCCCCACCACCCACTCCAAACACACACACACCCATCACCATCCTTTCTGCTGTTCCCGAGGCCCTTTCCAGTCTGTATGGAGCCATTCTCCACTGTGACTCCCTTTTTCCATTTCACCCTTCGCTGGATCATTTTATGCCTCTATTCCCTCTGCTAATTCAAACTAATTAAAGTATAAAATAGAATAATTGCTTCCATCCCTATACTCTTTTCCCATCCACCCTGTGTATAAAGTTATACTCCTTTTCTAGGAGTGGCCAGCCTGACAAGTTGGGTGAAAACTGGGGCTATCAAGTTTCTTTTCATCTTGTTGCTTGGTTTTTCACTTGGCTCATAGCCTGATTTCCCCTGGACTCGCTGTCTGACTTCCATTAGACACTGAGGATATGGGAGCAACTTGTATGCATGCCCATAACGTCTGCTGATTCGCTGTCAGTGAAGCTGGGGCAGACTTTCTAGGAAAGAGCCAGGCATCCTCTCAGTGGAGCACCTGGGCAATTAACAGGATTGGGGAATCAGTTCCCAAATTTTCCCCTGGGACTGGCCGGTCTTAGATCTATTAACAGTACATTAACATTGACTTGTTAGGCAGTGACACTAACGACCCAACACTTACTAGTCCTATTGCTTAATTACATTTAATTAATTAATTGAGAATGAGAGAGAACACATGAGTGCTATATTGGATTGTTCTAGCTCTGTGGGGAGATGAAAACCTCTCTAGGCAGAATGTAAGACCAGAAACTTGGTTTTACTCTCACCATGTGTTCCACTGTCACGGCCCCAAGAATATGACATGTGTCGTGTTTGGAGGAGGGGCGGGGGAACAGAGAGGCAAGGGTTGGGGGCAGAGTGGAAGACAGGTTGCCCAGAGATTTGTTTTAAAGTGAAACGATGAAAAACTCATTCCCATGATGTCTTAAAAGGTCTTAGGACTTTTAGAGAACTCGAAAGTCTTAAGTTGCTGCCTCCAAGTAGGAATATAGACAGTCCCAATTTACGATGATTCAACTTATGATTTTTTGACTTTACAGTGGTGTGAAAGCAATGCACATTTAATAGAAATTGTACTTCAAGTACCCATGCAACCACTCTCTCCTTCACCTTCAGTACAATCTTCAATTCATTACATGAGATCTTCAACACTTAATTATAAAGTTGGCTTTGTGTTAGATGATTTTGCCCAATTGTAGGTGAAGGTAAGTGTTCTGAGCATGTTTAAGGTAGGTGAGGCTAAGCTATGATGCTTGGTAGGTTAGGTGTATTAAACATGTATTTGACTTACAATATTTTCAACCTATAGTGGCTTGACTGGGAGGCAACCCCATCGTAAGTTGAAGAGCATCTGTACATATCCATAACCAAACCAGCATTCCAGCTTTCTCTACAGTGTTCACCCTTCAGGAAAGATGCTCATATGCGCACACATGGCCTCATAAATCTCTCCTTAAGAACATTGTATTGACTGGGCGCGGTGGCGCACGCTTGTAATCCCAGGACTTTGGGAGGCTGAGGTGGACTTTTCGCTTGAGCCCAGGAGTTCAAGACTAGCCTGGGCAACATGGTGAAACACCATCTCTATTTCTACAAAAAATTTTTAAATTGGCTGGGCATGGTGGTTCACGCCTGTAATCCCAGCACTTTGGGAGGCCGAGGCGAGTGGATCACTTGAGGTCAGGAGTTAGAGCAGCCTGGCCAACATGGCAAAACTTCATCTGTACTAAAAATACAAAAATTAGCCAGGTGTGGTGGCACGCACCTGTAATCCCAGCTACTCAGGAGGTTGAGGCAGGAGAATCACTTTAACCCGGGAGGCGGAGGTTGCAGTGAGCTGAGGTCACGCCACTGTACTGCATCCTAGGTGACAGAGCGATAGTGAGACTCTGTCTCAAAAACAAAACAAAACAAAACAAAATAAAAAAATTTTAAAATTAAAAATTGAAAAAGAGGCCGGGCGTGGTGGCTCAAGCCTGTAATCCCAGCACTTTGGGAGGCCGAGACGGGTGGATCACGAGGTCAGGAGATCGAGACCATCCTGGCTAACACGGTGAAACCCCGTCTCTACTAAAAAAAATACAAAAAACTAGCCGGGCGAGGTGGCGGGCGCCTGTAGTCCCAGCTACTCGGGAGGCTGAGGCAGGAGAATGGCAGGAACCCGGGAGGCGGAGCTTGCAGTGAGCTGAGATCCGGCCACTGCACTCCAGCCTGGGCGACAGAGCAAGCCTCCGTCTCAAAAAAATTGAAAAAGAGAACACTGTGCTTTTGGGTTAGTCTCACGCCCGTCTCTTATGCTTTTGGTGTCATCTTCTGGAGAGAGACAGAGCAGAGTCCCAGTCCTAGGCCCTTAAACAAATTTCTGTAAGATCTGAAAGAGACTTTAGAGTTAGATTTATAATCTCCATCTTTAAAGATGAGGAAACTGAGACCCTGAGAATTTGAGGGCCCAGGTCACCCTTGAAGTCAGAGGTGGGGCCAGGCCTAGAACACAGATCTCCTGGCTCAGGCTGAGGATGACTGGCTGTGTCATGTCCCCCTACCCCCTCCTCATCACACACCATCTTCATACTCCTGAGAAATGGGGTCATGAGGCATGAGAGTTAGAAGGGGCCATATAAAATGCGGCATGTGAGGCAGTATAAAAAGAAATTCCCCATTTGTTGTCTCAGTTGAGCCTCACACTGACCTTGTGTGAGAACACTGAGGTTAAGTGACTTGTGCAAGTCCACTCAGATAGAGAATGGTGAAATGAAGTCCAAATCAGACCCGTGGACTTCAGAGACAAGCCTGTTATCTGATGCAACTCCTCTCAGCTATAAAAGAGGAGCTGAAGCTGTCAGAGGATTCTACTATCAGTGATAGCACAAGCTGGACTAGAACCCAGGACATCTGGCTTCATTTTTACAGATTTTTCTCCTGCCACACAGTCAACTGCTTCCTTGAAGACATCTGAGCTGTCTGTGAGTACTTAACTCACAGCCAGCCTCAGACAGATGGGCCTCCTGAGCTGTTCTTGGCTTTCATCTTTGGACTCAGCCCCTGGTGAAGTCACCTGGCTACCTATTTCTACATAATTTATGGCTCTCCAGGTGACAGGTCTCAGAGTTCCACCACAATTCCCCCTTAGACTTTGCCTCCTAATCACAGCTCCATCTGGTACAGGGAGCTCCCCCTACTAATATCTCACTTGACCAGAGACAGCTCATGGCATGAAACGTTAAGTTCTTCCTATCTCTGCTCATTGTGGCTGGCTACTGCTAAATCCCTCTGTTTGGTGCAGATTGTAACAAGAACTGGGTACCTGAAGCAGAAGGTGGGACAGAGGAGGGGTATTTACAGATAAGCTACGTGGACACTTGGTGTGGCCAGGCTGATGCTCTCAGATATGGTGTCAGATATGGATCTAGGAGGTGACTATATTCTCTGAAACCCACTCATCCGCCTCCAGCCTTGACCCAGCCCCTCTTCTTTGGTTACATTTCGGATGGATTTTCAGAAAGCGTCTCATTGGATAAAAAGATATGCAGCTAAAATGTATGCCTTGGTACCTTCTCTGTCCCACTAAGGTCTCATTGGTCACTTCTTCTTTCCCACTTTGCTGGGCTCAGAGAATCTAAGAAAGCTCTTACCCAGAGCTACCTGCCTGGTCCTCTGCTACCCACAGTGCCTCTTAAAAATACTGCATAAAATGCGCGTCTATTCAATCTCTGCCCATCGTTTTATCCACCTATATAGGTCATCATCTACCCATCTGTCCTTTTATCTGTATCTATTTCTGTGTAAGTGCCTGGAATGGTGCTCACCAAATGTTAACATGGTGTTATATTTTGGGTAGTGAGATTTGGTGACCTGCTGCTGTTTTCTTTTCTGTATGCATTGCTTGAATTTGTATCACAAGTATCCACCATTTTTACTAAACAAATAATATTTTCCCTTAAAGAAGAACAGGATAAAAGAGCATGTATAGAATTCAATCTTATGTTATTGGGCTATTTGAGTACCTGTCTCTCTCTTGTTAGATTGCAATCAACTTAAGGTAGTGACTAAGTCTCATTCATTTTGATGATTCCCAGCACTTTGTTCCCGATAAATATGTGCCCAGGAATAGTTCTTTTTAGGCCCACTGACGGTTTCATTGGAATGATAGGTCAGTGTTTATTTCCAAGACTGTCTTACCCACTCTAGGTTAGGCAAAGCTGTCTGCAGATCCACGAAATTCCCATCTGGACCTGTTTATACTTCAACTGCAGAGGCCACATGAAAGAAGATGAAAAAGACAGGTGGATTCAAGAGGATCTGGATGTAATTTGCATGCAATTATCATATGATTTACGTCATCTGTCCTCAAGAACTAATTTTCAAGTCAGAACTGCATCACTGCTTCCCTTAATGCTGTCGCGTGCACACTTGTCTCTTCCTTACTTCTTCTGCTCATCCCTCATCCCCTGATTCAGACTCCTTACATTTGAAAAGAAAGGAGGTAAGGAGAGCTCTGGAAAGGGTAAGTTTGATCAACTTGCAGAATTGGAACTCTTGCAGAATTCTCTGAGAATGACATGAGCTGGGAAGCAACTGGTGAAAGCTCTCTGGGCTTTCAGCTCTACCAAAGTCAGTGTCCTCAGCGGCTGGGACAGACTGGCAATCCTTTTCCTCATTTCTTTGACTTTTATTTCACTTACCCTGTTAAGAAAAATGACAAGACCCCTGCTGCTGCTGAACAACTATTAACCCACTGACCGAGTGAATGGAATGTGCCAGGCTTGGCTAAGGTCTTTGCTTAGCTTTCTGGGTCGGTCTCTAATGATCTCATGAATCCCCTGCCTTCCCTGCTTCTCTTTCCCTTCACCATGGCTCTCTCTGCATTTGCCTTCTCTCTACTCACACATATTCACAGGAGATACAGCCTCCATCTATCCCAGAGGGTGGAAGACTTGCTCAGTTGTTTCCCTACTGAGGGTGGAAGTCTATTTCTCACCTCCATAGGCCTGGTTTCAGCTTCCCAGAGCTGGCCAGCTTATACTCTGCACTAGTCTAAGACTCACACCAAGATTTTTATTTCCTTCTGGGGCCCTATCTTGGGTCTGCCTCTCCCAGGAGTGGGCCCAGCCTGGAGGCCTGGATTATTTACACCTCTTTGGCTCCCTTGAGCCGCAGACTCTGTGGGCCTGAGAGCAGTAAATCTACCTCCTAATCACACCAAGCTGCTCCATGCAGTCTGGCCTGTTCTTGCAGAGCTGTTCATCACTTGCTGAGACAGGGGCTGTGGCCTAGAGTGAAGCCTCCGGGAAGTGGCTGGCCCCCGGCTGCTTCTCTCTAGCTCCCTGCAAAAGCCTACAGGGACTCTGCCTCTCTCAGGACCCCTGTGCTGCAAGCCCAGAGGTCTCTCTTCTTGGACTGAACAGTTTCTGAACAAAGGTGACAGATTATCAGCAGTTTCTTGGAGTTTAGAAAGGAGAGATGGCTGTTAGCACTTACCTGTCTCTCAGACATGACGTACAGGTAGCGCTGATCAATGGAGAAGGCCATGTCCCGGAGGATGGGGCTTCCGTCCTTGAGCACAGAGACCATCTCGTACTGGACCCCACCATGGGGGGGACCATCGGCCCGAATCTGTATGAGAAACAAGGATGTCCTCAGCATCTGCCCTCAGTATCCCCCTGTGGGCTACCTGCCCCTGCCCAGAGCAGGTAGCTTACAGAAGACCATTGCTAGCCCCCAATCACTACTCCATAGACTGAAGTGCCACTTCTTTTAAATAGCCCAATTTCCACCAAAAGGAATCCTTTCCCAAGCAGTCTCAGTGTTCTGGGCCTGGGATTTCTGACAGTGGATTTATTTGTGTGTGCATATACACCCTTGGGAATGATTTTGAATATCCCTATGCAGTTATTCTTGTGTGCATGTACATCTATTTATAGCACTGTGTATTGTATGTGTGTGTAAGTGAGTGTGTGCTGATGCACACTCCTTCATGGTGGCTGGGGTGGGAAAGTCAACATCTGTTCACAGTATCTTAGCCTCAGACAAGTATGAAGGAATGGTGAACAATTTATATAAATCACCAAAAAAGCTGCTCATTAAGAGATTAAAGATTTTTGGATCCCACGAGGGTCTTTCAGCCCCCAAACATATGCCCTGACTGTCCACAAATCCACCCTGTGAGATGTGGGGAGCCAGGAATCCTGGCTTAGCTTCTCCGAGCCCATCCTAGGAAAATAAGTCAGAAAGGACTGAGATGTCATCTAGTCCAGTGCTTCTCAGCCCTGGCTGCACATTAGAATCATCTGGGGAACCTTAAAAAATATGAATGCCAGGGCTACATCCATTAATCACAATCTCTGTGGGTGGGGCCCAGGCATCTTCTTTGACTTAAAAGCTCCCCGGGTGAATTTAATGAGCAGCCAGGGTCGAGGAGCAGTGAGGTAGTCCTGCAGTTCTCACACTGGTATGTCCTCAGAATCACCTGGAGGGTTTGGTAGAATGTACTTCAAAGCCCACCCCCAGGATTTCTGACTCAGTGGGCATGAGGGCTGAGAATGTACATTTCTAATAAATTCCCCAGCTGATGCTGATGATGTTATTATAAGGGTTTGAGAAGTACTATCTAGGCCCCTATACTGAATGCTGACCTCAAAGGAAAGAGGTCCCTAAGGTCATACAAAAAGTTGGTGGCAGGGAGCCCTTGGTCTGAATGTGCCCCACCTCCAGTTTTTCTAGTTTTTTTCTTCCAGCATAGTAGCTGACTGCTGACCAATATTCATGACCCCAGCCTGTTTTCACTGTCCATCTCTAGCTGAAGCCCCACCTCCTCCACGAAGCCTTCCCCATCCTCTGTAATGGCTAATTAATTGCTCCCACTTTGATGCCTTTTTTTTTTTTTTGGCCAGACATTTTGTCCTAGGATTATAATCAATTGATTTGTTCATTGTATACGTACTAGCTAACATGTATTGACTACCTACTCGAATTGTTCTCTAATTGCTTCAGATGTGTGTAAGTGCTGTCAACATTTTGAAGGCAGGGATATCTTTTCTATTTATCTTATAACCCTCTGAGGACTAGCATGTGGCTGGGAACACAGCCGGCGATGGATAAAAGGGAATGCTTGTGAAATGCTTGTTGAAAGAACATGAACTGTGCACCAGCTGACAGCATATCCTAGACTCCTTAGGGCTGAATCAAAGTGAGGTCAAAAGACATTTTTTCTGGAAGATTTTAAGATTAAGGCTTCTTCTCCCTTACACCCTTTGGATTATCTCTTGTGCCCTTCACCATCTTCTCCCTCTGCCTATTTCTTCCCACCACACTGAGAGCTCCTCAGGTCAAGGCACCATGACTTATTCATCCCAAGTGCCAAGTTCAATGCCTGATGCCACAACAAGTACACAAGCATGGATGGATGGATGTGTTTTCAGTTCTTACTGGCCAAGTGGGGAAGGCCAACAGCATTATTGATTGCAGAGCTAGCGGAGTGGGAGAAGAGCTTTCATTCCTATTTCTCTACTGTCCTAAGAATCTGCATACTTGAGGGGCCTGAGCCAGGGACTGGTCTGTACCTGTCGGGTTGGGATGGACTCGAGGTGCGTGGGAAACAGACCATGAGTCCATCATGAGGTGGGAAGCTCTGGCCCAGGAGTCCCCGGTGGTAGAAACAGCAGATTCTTGCCTGAGGCCCTTGTGCCTATACCCCAGGGATGAAAATGGTAGGTCAGGGTCCAGAGGCAAGGACACCATGTTCTCCTCCTCACCTGCTTTGTTCGGTGACTTGGAGGCTTCTGGGCCTGAACTTGAGGAGGTAACCTCAATAGAACCAAATAAACTCTTCTCAGCCATTCCCATCCCTCATCACTCCCCTTGTGGGACTTTCCCCTAAGCTCCACTCTTGCCCTCTTTCTACCTAGTGAATGGGCTTCCTGCTGTTCAAGGCTATTGCCTTGTCATCTATCAGTAAAGCCCCTCCTTCTGGAAATGTTGTTAGAAGACCATTTGTTTCATTTTCATAGGGTCAAGGGGACTGTAAGAGTCAGCAGTGGTGTTACAGGGCTGAGGCCACCACCCTCGAACCTGGAGCAACTCTGATTAGGAGATTCAAGCAGAAGGAGGAACAAGGGTCTCTGTCTGGGAAAGTGCCCCACAATTAAAATGGTTCCCCTTGACATTCTCCCTTAGATAGACAGACCCACATTTCCATAAGACTCTTACAGAAATATCATAGCTTTTAGTCACAAAAGTTCTTGGGCTGTTGCAGGAGGTAGAGGGCAGACGTGATTGTCATGACTTCTGGTTGGCCTGGTCTCAGTTTTCTGCCTCCATAAAATGGGGGTTTCAGCCCCTGCTTCTTGCCTTAGTCTGAACTGTGCCCCTCCTCTAAAGAGAAAGTGTGTCAGTGCTTCTCCCACCCTCCCTGTGACAGCTACTCCTCTCCAGGGAGATTTAAGTCTCCTCAAGGTGCTGACTGTGTCCCAGCAGCTGCAGGGCTGGGTCCCAGGAGCTGCAGAGCCAGGCCCCTCCCTCAGGCCTGGTCTGGGATCTCCTGCCCCAGAAGGCCAGTTAACCCTCTGCTGGCTGGAATAGTCCGCTATTTTCATGCTAACGGCACTTCAATATTCTTCATCTGCCTTTTCCTACACGTTGGTCTCTACCCTCTCCCAGAGCCTGAACCCTTGTGTGGATTCAGCAAGGCCTGCACACCAAGTCAGAAGAGAGAATGAATGCCATGGCGATGGCCCTTCCTCTGTGGTCCCTGGGACCAGATGGTACCCGTGGCAAGATTAGAGCTGGAATTGAACCAAAAACAACTTATCATCACATACTCTGCTGCATTCGGTCAGGACCAATCCCAACCATTAATGTTTTACTGAATCAGAGACCTAATCTGAAGGTTTTCATTTTTTTCCCTGTCTGCAACCCCAATCTTTTAATAAACCAGTTGAAGCCAGAATCAAACCTACACAAAGTCTCAAATGTCAGAGCTAAAACCAAACCAGAACAGAAAATGTTGTTGGTACTGAACCTGAACTAAGCTATCCTACTTCATTCAGTCTAAATCCCTGGGGAGAAAGGTGATATTGGCCAAGAAGTCTGTGACTTCCCCGACTCACCCCCCGATCCATGCTCTCTGCCCCAAGATTGAGTCAGCTTTCAAGATACTTAGAGGGTGTCAGAGAAGATGGAAAGTAGGGGCCAGGTCAAGGAGAAAAAGGTGGGGCAGGGGCTGGCAGAGAGGAGGCAGCAGATCCCCTGGGCAGCAGAGATCTTTCCCCTCCATTGATCCCCTTTGCTCCCTTAAGGCAACACACCAATGAGTGCAGGGTATAAGTCTGGGCCTCAGGCATCCTGGGTTTCCATTCTGACTCTATTCTTCCCTGGGGCTTGATTTTTACATAATGGAACACTATTAGGTGAGTTACCTCTTTGAGCCTCAGTGTTCCTCTCTGAATAACTAGAAGAAGCAATCTGCTGGGTACCTATCACAGGAGAATCATAGACTTATAAAAATTACTGGAGCTAATCTTGTCGAAACTCTTCCATTCAAAGCTTCCAATCCATGGTGGAACTGGGACTCAAACCAGCCCCAGCTGGTGGGGTCCAGAGGAAAGCACATGGCTGATGGGGAGAACGCCTTGGAAGTGACTAGGAAGAAGGCTGCTAATGCAGTTCAAGTCTGTGATTCTTCGCATGTCTCTGTCTTGGACAGGAAATTTTGGGTTTCAAAGCTGTCCTCTGTCTTTGCCAGAAACAGGATGGCCAGTGGTGAGGGGAGGGTCAAGGAGTCCCAAAACAAGAGTGGGATTTTAAAAGCCAACTAATTAAGTCTATTCTATGGTGTCTCACAAAGTGACAGCAATAAATTGAACCATCCGTTATATGCAATCCAACACCAAGCTGCACAGGTCCCAAAATCCAACCAAGCAGCGGAGGATACTGGAGATGGGGCAGAGGAGGGAGGTGACAGGGAGAGGTGAAATGAGTCACTGGAGTGTGTTTTTCTATTTGGGATCTACTTCCTCTTCTGGGAAGACTTGACCTCGGTGGAAATGCAGGCTTTTTTTTTTTTTTTTTTTTTTTGAGACGGAGTCGCGCTCTGTCACCCAGGCTGGAGTGCAGTGGCCAGATCTCAGCTCACTGCAAGCTCCGCCTCCCGGGTTCACGCCATTCTCCTGCCTCAGCCTCCGGAGTAGCTGAGACTACAGGCGCCGCCACCTCACCCGGCTAGTTTTTTGTATTTTTTTTAGTAGAGACGGGGTTTCACCATGTTAGCCAGGATGGTCTCGATCTCCTGACCTCGTGATCCGCCCGTCTTGGCCTCCCAAAGTGCTGGGATTACAGGCTTGAGCCACCACGCCCGGCCAATGCAGGCTATTTTGCTTGGACAAGGCTCAGCAGCCAGGTAGCACAAGGTACACAAGAGAGTGACAGTCTTTACTCAAAATGTGCCTAAACTACTTATTTGTTTTGAGACAGGGTCTCACTCTGTGCCACCCAGGCTGAGTGCAGTAGCGCAATAATGGCTCACTGAGGCCTTGAGCTCCTGAGATCAAGCGATCCTTCTACTCAGCCACCCAAGTAGCTGGGACTACACGTGTCCACCACCACAACTGGCTACTTTTTAATTTCTTGAAGGGAGACAGGGTCTCACTATGTTGCCCAGGCTGGTCTCAAACTCTTGAGCTCAAGTGATCCTCCCACCTCAGCCCCGCAAAGTGCTAGGATTACAGGTGTGAGCCACTAAACTGACATAAGGACATTTAGTCTAGCTCTAGTAAGAACTGGAGACTTTACTATAGAATGGGTGACTATAGGAGACTGTAATCTCCTCAGGAGGGTTTTAAACCCAGGATAACCCCTTTTGCTTCATGGTTAAATTTGGCCCGGCCTGAAGGCAGTAGGATAGACTTGGATTTTGAAAGGTTCTTTTCACCTAAAGAATTTAATAATAGCTACCACAGCGCTACGTGCTGTCACAGTACTTAACAAAAATGATCTCATTTAACACTTCCAAGCATTCCTGAGGTAAATACTATTTTTAATCCCATTTTATAGATAAAAACTCAGAGGCACAGGAGTGTTAGGCGACCCTCCCAAGATCACACAGCTGGAGAGTGGCATAACTAAGATTCACAGCTGGAGCCTGAATTCTCTGAAGAGGGGCTAATATGGGGCAAACATAGCTGCCCTTGCCACTCAACAAAGTAGATGGGTCATCTAAAAGTCCACATTTCCCCCTCATCCGCTCTTCCCCCTTTAGGATCCCAAGTTCAAAGTGGGACAATCTCCTATTTCTTGGGGACAACAGTAAACTCAGAACCTAATTTTGGGGGGCCTTACCTGGGGCATAAAACTCAGTTTATCAGGGCTGGCTTTGGGGCAGGAGTGTGTGAGGTAAAATCCAGCAGAGATTTAGTGTCCAGTCCTCCAGTTGAAATGAGAATGAAATAGTAACCCTATTAGTACCTTTCCTTTAAATTACAGCTATGTCTGGACAGAAATTAATGTCAGCCTCTTTTCTTGAATATCCAATTCCAATCAGCATATCCAATTAACTCGCTTACCTGCAGCCCCCTTTAAACTCCTTTTCTTGTGCTTCGATTTCTTCTCCAGTTAGCCCTAATTTATGGAGCCCTTACTTGCAATTTGGTACTCTAGTATCACGTTATTAGTAGTAGTAGTAGTAGCACTAATAGTTTTTGCTTGTTTGTTTGTTTGTTTTGCAAGAGCTATGGATGAGCAGTAGAATTGGGAATCTTCTTCTTGGGTTTCTTAGTAGCAAAGAGATTGGTTTGAAAGGCATCAGCACACGGAGGGAGGCACTGGATCATGTCTGGAGGGCTGGGATTTAATCCTAAGTTTTTCTTCAATTGGCTGTGTGACTTCAGGCAAGTCATTTCACTTGTTTATGTAATAGTTTCTGTAGCTGTCCCATAATGGTGGGATGTAACGGTCCTTAGCTCAAAAAAGATATTGTGAAAGTAAAATGAGTTATTAGCTATGAATGTCAGTACTGTCCAGTATTCATCTATTATGTGCCTACCATGAGCCAGGCCTGTGTTAGGAGCTGCAGATACGTGATAAAGGGTAAGGATCCCCTCAGGAAGCCTGGGGATGGGGAAATGGACAATTTAACTGGTCTTCACAAACACAGGGGTCACCCCTTGTGAGAAGAGGTTTGCATGGAGACCAGCATAGGGGGCAGAGCAGCATCTCACCTGGCCTGAAGGAGGCCCTGAGGGGGTACTTCCTGGAGGAGGTGAGGCCTAAGACAAAATGCATGAGTGGAAATGTGAGTTCTTTGGAAAATGTACAGTGTAATATAAATATAAAGCTGTTCTTGTTACATCTGAGTTCAGATTGTTACATCTGAGTTCAGATTTCTTAGAAACTTGGTCTCTCAGACCTGAGCATTTGGAGAGGATGAGACTTTTGACACAGAGTTATTGAGGACTGAACATCACTCTCAGCAGGTCTCAGCATCTGATGTCTTCAAATTCACTTCAGGAAAGGCCTTTATCACTTGCTTCTACCTCTGTTCACCTGAGGACTCTACGCTTTTGTGGCATATATTAACATATATGTGGCATGTGAATGTGTATGTGTGTGGCATGTGTGGTGTGTGTACATATGTGGTGTGTGTGTGAGTCTGTTGTGTGTATGTGTATGATGTGTATGTGCTGTGTGTGCATGAGTCTGTTATATGTATATGATGTGTGTTGTATGTGTGATATATATGTGTGTGGTGTGTATAAGTCTGTTGTGTGCATGAGTATGGTGTGTATGTGTTGTATGTGTATGTATGTGGTGTGTGTGTATGTGGTATGTGTGTATAAGTCTGTCGTGTATATAAATGTGGTGTGTATGTGTTGTGAGTGTGTATGAGTATAGTATGTGTTGTATATGTATGTATGTGTGGTGTGTGTAAGTCTGTTGTATGAGTATGGTGTATATGCGTTGTATGTGGTGTGTGTATGCAGTATGTGTGTATAAGTGTGGTGTATGTATATTGTGTGTGTGTGTGTTCAGCCCTTTAAGGAGGTGAAAGGTGGAGAGAGCCTGGTGCTGCTGAGGCTGACCCTGGGAGTGAGCTAATGAGACAGTGTATTTGCAGTTGAGCATTTGGTGCTACGAGAGAAGATTCGAGCTGAAGGTTATTTTTGTAGAGCTTCATGACCCGAATTATTTATAGATTTAAGTCTTTGGTAAGTTCTGTCTCTGAGACTCTTCCTCCCTCTATCCTGCACATACATTCACACACTCACATACACATACACACACACGCTCTCACATACACATTCAACAGCAGAAACGGCAGCGGTGGCAGTCCAGGGTGCCTGTTGCTGGCCCCACCCTCCGAGCTGTGAAAACATTAACTAAGCTTGCAGAGTCACAACTCAACAGGCTCAGGCTCCCTGGAGGACAGCAAGGAGCCTGGCCCTAAATGCTTGGCTAATTGGAGGGGGACGC
Organism: Macaca thibetana thibetana; assembly: GCF_024542745.1. Lineage (NCBI taxonomy): Eukaryota > Metazoa > Chordata > Mammalia > Primates > Cercopithecidae > Macaca > Macaca thibetana. The sequence continues at coordinate 154,977,198 of NC_065578.1, read as the reverse complement.
AGGAGCCTGGAAAACTTGGCCTGTGGTTTGCACTGAGCTAGCAGAGGAGAAGAAGAAGGGAAACAGGGACGAGGGTCTCTCTTGTCCATGAAGGGGAAGGAGGTTGTTAAGATGTTCTAAGCTTTGAGAATTTCTGCTGCGCCCACCCTTACACACACACACACACACACAAACGCACACACACGCACATGCACACACACAGTGCTTCTAGGACTGGTCCCCAATGAGTTGTCGGCCAATCTTCGGTTGACACTGGAGATTGACATTTCCATGTACAATTATTTCTATTTCTGTGCATGTTAAGAGTCTGCCCTAGACATTCAACTAGGGGTGGGTGGAGCTAATAGCAGGGTGCATGGGGGCTAGAGAGTCCTGGATTTCAGGGGGCCAGGCCATGGAGATCTTTCTCCTGGAATGTGGGGAGGAGGCCCCAGAGGACTCACTTGTTCTCTGGACTTTTGCATCTTGGGACAGTATGAGAATTAATAGCCTGACTAGTAAAGACTGTAGATGTAATGACTATTTATTGAGCATTTACTATGAGTAAGGTCTGTGTTCAAAGGTTAGGGTGGGGAGATTGGCTGGTGAGGAGCTCCAGAGACCAGTTTTCTGTTTCTAAATTGGGGCGTCTCTGCTCCCTCATCAGATAAGTGTGGATGAGGATGGCCAAGCCATCACTGATCCATGCTGCTCATAGAACTAAGAGGAGTGGCCTCTGCTCCATGCCTTCCTACAGTTAATGAAAAACTACACTCACAAAGGCACCAGCACCCCATCCCTGGGGTCTCTCCCTTTGTCACTAAGGAGGGAGTGACACAAAGAGCTAGAAGCAAAAAGAATCCAGACCTCTGGGTTCTACTTTTGGAGAATTTTGAACTCCAAGAGCCAGGACAAGAGCTTATGAGAGGTGAATTACATTGGGTGTTTCAGGAACATGGGGCTCAGGCCTTAGTCCAACCCCACCTTTAAACACCGCTCCAACTCTAGGCCTGGGCAGGTCAGGAGGCTCTAGGAACAAGACAAAGCTGCCAGGGGCAGAGGAAGCATTTGATTGTTCTGGGAAACAATAAGATAAACACAGCGGAGACAGCCGAAGCATTAAGCAGCCTCAGATGAAATCAAATCATGCAGAAGCAAAGCAATAATTCACATGGAGCACATAGAGTTGGGGGTGTGTAGCTGGAGGGGTGGTAGGAGGAATTAATAAAGAATAATGAGGAACTTCTGCCAAATCTGAACACTTGTTTACCCCAAGTTCTAGTAGTGTGGGCACTCGGAATCTCCATTCAAGACACTGCACACGGGTTCCTTTCCTAGAGATGCCCTGGTTGTTTCAGTATAGAATTGAACCTCTTAGGCTTTTTGAACTGGAATGATTTACAGCCACTCTTTCAAGTCCATGGGGAGTGCAGGGCAGCCTTTCTCACCAAGCTCTGGAATAGGGTGTGGTGAGAACTGGCGGAATTAGGCGTATCGACAGGTTAACTACCTTGGAAATGCCCGTCTCACTCCTCAAAAATGGGCAGGAATAGGAAACTAGCACTTCCTGGGACTGGATATACATGGTGCTTTCAAATAGCTTCTCTCTCTTTATAAATTTAGTTCAACACATTTATTGAGCATCTATTCTATGTCAACCCATGTGCAAAAAGTTAGGGATATAAACATGAATACTCTTCAAAACACTGAGGTAGGCATCCCCATTTTATAGAAAAAGACATGTTAAGTGCCTATTGCAGGATCACACAGCTAGAAAGTGGCAGAGCGAAACTTGAAGCTGAGTCTGTCTGATTCCAAAGCCTGAACTCTTTTATTCTGCCTCCCTCCAGAGCCTAGGCTTTCTCTAAGTTAAACAGTAGGACAATGACTACATTAGGACTAAAAACTACATTTAAAAAGCACTGGGTGCCTCTGGAGATAAGTCCTGGCGAACAAAATAGATCATATAGCCGTCTCCTCTGCTGTGACAAAGAAGGCCACCTGCAGTCTGGAGAAAGGAGCAAAGGATGGGGTGTTTAAGAGGGTTATTACTCTCTTTAATTAATTCATTCTTTTCTATGGCCTGAGATTGCCTTGCATTTTATAATCTGGAACAGTAATCTTTGCTTTGATTAACACTGAGGATGGCATTTCCAGCTGTAGGGATGGGAAGGGAGGTCGAGAGCGCTGAGCACCATTATCTGACACTGGGCTTGTGCCTAAATGCAGGAGACTCCCAGAGATTTTAAAAGAAGTCATTAAAAACACACACACATGTGGCATGTGCCCACCATGGTGCAGAAAACCCATGGTAACCGAGAGAAATGCAGCCTACATCCATGCCATTGAATCTCTCTTCCCATTGCTAGTGAGCTGGGGCTGAGTCTTTATTGCCTTTTATCTGGGCTACTGCAATAACCTGAGAAATCTCCCTGCCTCCAGCATATTCTTGTTCTAATCTATTCTACTGAACACTGCCAGATTAATCTTCTTAAAACACTTGTTTGATCCTGCCTTTTCTGTATGCAAAATCCTTAAATTTCAGGTGTTTGTAATTTTCTTTCTCTTGCTTATCTCAGTCTCTTAATTTTTTTTTTTTTATGATGAACATACACTACTTTTGGAATACTGAAAAAAAGTAAATCATGGCACGTATTCATGCATACACACACACACACCCACACACACACCCCACCTTCAATTGTCCCCTTTAATAATTTAGAAGAATTCATACTCCTCAGTTTGTCATTCAGGGGTCTAGCTAACACGGTCTTCTCACCATTTTCCAATTTGCATCCCCAGCTTTTTGGTCTTCATGCCTTTGCTTGACAATTTATTCTACCTCCTAGATTCTAACCACCCTTCAAGGCCTTATCCAAATGCCACTTACTCCATGAAGCCTGCACCAATCCTTCCTTGGGATTCCCATAGCACCTAGAATGTCTCTTGGCACAGTTACTTGTAAACATATGCAGCGTGGAATACTATGCAGCCATAAAAAAGGATGAGTTCATGTCCTTTGTAGGGACATGGATGCAGCTGGAAACCATCATTCTCAGCAAACTATCGCAAGAACAGAAAACCAAACACCGCATGTTCTCACTCATAGGTGGGGTGGGAATTGAACAATAACACTTGGACACAGGAAGGGGAACATCACACACCAGGGCATGTTGTGGGGTGGGGGAGTGGGGAGGGATAGCATTAGGAGATATACATAATGTAAATGACAATCAATGGGTGCAGCATGCCAACATGGCACCTGTATACATACGTAACAAACCTGCACTTTGTGCACATGTACCCTAGAACTTAAAGTATAGTAAAAAAGAAAAAAAAGGCTCCTGGAGAAGAAACCATGCTTTGTACAGCTTCATATGGCTTACTACACTTGGTACTGCCCTGCACACAGTAGGCTCTCAGTACCACAGGCTGATGGAATGAAGGAATCCCTGTTGCTGAGACTGGGCAGGAGTCGAACTTTACTCACGGCTCACATTGGTTGAACCCCTATTATTGTTCGATGTCATGCTAAAGACTTTATGCACATTTTCTCATTTAATCCTCACAACAACCTAATGGGGTAGGCACTACTATTATCCCTAAGGCTGAGATGAGGAAACTGAGGCATAGTAGGGTGAAGTAACTTTCCCAAGGTCACAAAGTTGGTAGGCAAAAGAGCCAGGATCTGAACTCTGTTGGGTCTTCATTTTTCTAGGCCTCTGTTTTTCCATCACTAGAGAAAAACGAGCAGAGAAAGAGGAAATCTTGCTCCATGCCATCCCACCCACCCGAAATCTTCCGGAACCTGGCGTGTAAACACACTATCCACATTTGTTTCTGTTGAAATGATCTTTTCTGGCTCCCCAGTGGACTGGTGACAGCTCTTAGGAGGACAGTAATATAAACACTCAAGGTACTGCTATGAAAAGAACTCCAGAGCCACTAAGCGGAAGCCCTGCTGGCTCAGACAGGTGGAAAGCAAGGACTGAGGTCACAAAGATGAGGTCAGCGTTGGGGTCTGAGGAGCAGGGTAAGAGGAGAAGGGAGGGAAGGGAAGTCAGGCCAGAAAGCCTCCATCCCCTGTAGTCCCCGGCAGCCAGCCCAGGGGTACCCTGTGTGCTCTGGTCTGTCTGACTGCTTGGCAGAGCCCAAGGGCAGAACAGACAGCTGGAGGAGGGTCTAGCTGTTTTAAAAGATTCTGTTTGAATAGCTGTCATCTTCACACCTTTTCCCATCTCCACTCCCAGGAGAGGGGCTTTAATAATGAGCTGCTTCATGAAAACAGGCCTCTAATTAATTCATTGCTATTCTTCTGGGGCCAGATCACTCTAATCAAGGTGGGGTGGGGGTGGGGTGGCGAGTAAGGATTGTCTCGATCCGCTTGTTCTGCCATGGACTCTCTTTGCTCCTCGCCATCACTGCTCCAAGACCCTCCCCGGTCACCTTGTTCTCTTTGGCTGGACACCTGCTTGTCCTCGATGCCCACCCCCTTTTTGTGCTAACGCCCCACAGCTGCTGGGCAGAGTGCCAGCGTGAAGACTCTGCTGATGCTGGGTACAGTACAGCAGGTGCCCGGATCTCACTGCAGAGTGGGAAGGACAGACGCAAGGCTTGGCCCTGTGAGGAAGGAACTTTGTGCTGCCTCTACTCTGAGCATTCTCAGACTATCCAGTGTGCTCAACAGTAGGCAAAGTACAGCCTCTATTCTTCTCCTCAGGCCTCCCCAAATCCTCCTGGCCCCTGAGAAGTTGGCACTACCTAGGATGTCATGTGCTCTTGGGCCTGGGCAGCCACATCACCGCACCCAAAAAGTGGCATCGGCTGCAGAGGATGTGGGTGGGTGACCGAGGACTAAACCGAGGGAGCTACACTAGGACCAACTCAAAACAAAAATAACCTTAAAAAAATTCTCCCCTCTCCAAGCCAGATCACAGCAAGAGACAATGGAAGTTAGAGATTGTACAAGTGTCACCTTGGGCAGTCTCTTCATAGATTTTTCTGATTTCCTTTCTAGATCTTCCAAGCCCTGCACTTCCATCTTCCCTTCCGATAGACGTTGATTGTCCAGTGAAGGCTGATGTCTAGCTCTCTGGGGTGGAGGCCACACAGGGGCACTCAGTCAAGGGAGTTAATTCTCACTTTCCTCATCTACAAAACTGGTAACACAACATGCAGCGTGACAAGGCAGGGGCAGGAACAAATGAGATAAGGAACGTGAAAGCATTTGGGAAAATGGAAAGGAAAGCATGAAGGAGAGGGATTTTGGATTGATTTATCTCTGATTCATAGACTTGGGTGGGACCAGACTGAGGAGGAAAATTGGGCAGGGAGGAAATTCTTCAGGGGGACATGGGGGAAACTGATACCTCCTCCTCTGTCCTTTCCAAGGGAGCAGGATTCCGGGGAGGAGGAGGGGGCGGCAGCAGAAGGGCAGCAGGTGCGTGGAGCGGGAGCCCCTTGCATGGTGGCAGTTCCAGCCTGCTTTTGAAGGCAGCCTCTCTCAGAGCAAGGAGGAGTCTTTTGACTAGGGTCTCCACAGGACCAGTGCTGGGGACACAGAGGGCCGCAGCCACTGAGCCGAAAGGACGGCAGCCTTCTGTCTCAGACCCTTTTCACTTTGTGAAATAGAGAAAAGCAAGGGGGAGGCTCCAGTCCTTCACCCACAGAGAGAAGGCAGCTCGGGGCAAACCTACCCACTGCTAATATGCTCCTTAAAAAGCACTGAAAGGAGCTATAGCCTGGCTTTTGTGTAAAGTACTAAAGCATCCCTCGTTCTGCCCCTCCCATACCCCCACTCTTCTAGAATTTTTTTTCTCTTAAAAGAGTGCTCCACCTCTCCGGGGACTGGAATCATTAACTGAACAGCACTTTGCCTCTCATAGCTTTTGACAATTTGGCAGTAAGTTGGAAAGTATCAGAGAAGCTGCAAAGAAGCGGGGGTGAGGATGGGGAGGGCGAGACCAAGGGGGTGTGCCTGGAGGACCCGCCTGGGGCCTGCCTGACTCCTGGCCCAACACCTGGCTGCACTGGATCTGCCCCACCCTCCCTGCCCAGCTCTGGCTCATGGGATGCTGGGCTCCAGCTGTCAGGGGGGTGTGGTGGGGTGTGCAGGGGAGCGTCACATGGCTTCCCATCTTCACCCCCTCTTGCTATAGCCTGGAGGCTGCCTGGGGCTGGCTGACAACCAATCTGGACAAAGGGATCCCTCCAGGAGAGGTGGGAGTTAATGCCCTTCATTCTGCCTGACACCAGGACCTCCCTGTGAAGTGCAGTGAAGGAGTACCCGATTCTTAAGGAATGGAGAGCCTGTGTGGCTGGTGAGGAAGGATGGTCTAAATAATGACCCTGGTGCAGCAAAGTCTAAGTCCTGGGTGTTTCCTAAGTAGGGAAAGCAGGGTGAGAGAAAGGAGGGTTATGGGTTTCCCAGTTAAGTTGTGATAGAAACAGACCAAAGGGAGAGGTTTCTCCGGTACCTGAGATGACCTATGCTGGAATATTTCCTGTTCAGCCTTAGACATCCTGACTATTAGGAAGTAAACGGCTTTGGGGGTGCTCGTCAACAGAGGCAATGAGTCTTCAGCTTCCCTGGAGAGGATCAGAAAACTCTTGCTCCTCTCTCCCCACTAGGAACTCATCCTTATTTAACAATCCTAGAGTGTAAGCATAGCTACACCTATTGAGCACATATGACGAATTGGACAGGACACCAGGCACCTTATGTAAATGATTTACATGCAAATCATTTACAAAACCCATTTCACTGATGAAACCCAAAACCAATTTCACTGATGAAGAAACTGAGACTCAGAGAGGTTAAGTAACTGCCTTAGGCCACACAGCCAGTCAGTAGTAGAAAGGCATGCAAACTTGAGTCAGTTTGATTATAAAATCTTTTATTAATCCATTTACTTCCCTAAAATACACTCACCTTTGTCTTGTGTATAATGTTAACATCTTACTGTCTGTCATTTTAATGCTCTTATTCTGCTGTCTGAGCCTCATCTAAGTGCCAACATAAATTATAAATTCCCAGATGTAGAAGTTGAATCTGTGTAGTTCATTTTATTCAACTTTTAGCAGAGTGCCAAGCATGACAGGGTGCTTAAAAATTGCATTCTATCCCTGAATCAAGTGAGAGCTCCAGAAAGCCGCAAACTTGGACCACAAAAGCCTAACCAGCAAGCTTCCCTTTCCTTCACAGCCTCAGGAACTTATTTTTTAGTGTTTGTTACTCCATGAGAATAACGCATTGAATGCTGCTTGTTGCATGGAAGTCACAGTCTGGGCACTTTGTCGGGAGCTAATACAAGAAATTGCCATATAAAAGAAGCATCTGATTTGGATGTCAAACTCTTGTCCTGATGTCTGTACAAGGTCTCACATGATAAATCACTTACAGAATGTAATGTCTTGGAATTGTCCTAAAAAGTAGGAACACTGCCTTCTCTCAAAGTGTAAAGATTTCTAGCTCATTTCATTTCCCTTTATGACTCGGCTGCTGGGACACTCAGGCCAAATCTCATGCTGGGTCCTGGTGCCTATGTTGACCTTCTTGGTAACATGTGTTTCTACTCCCTTTGTGGCTTGGCCTTTCTAGTTCTAAGACAGTTATCATTCCATGTTGGCCAAATCTTTTGTTGTAAGTCATCTTAATTCCTTCTTTGGAAAGAAGTGAGATATGAATACATGCAATTAATTATGCTCAGGTCTTTTCTTTGTACCCTATGAATCTGTACCTGTTGTAAACTGCCTCAAAATATTCTCGGGTCTTTTTACTCTGTGCTTATATCCTTTGCCTCTTCAAGGAGGAGTTGGCCAGTGGATGTTTCTGAGTGAGGGTCTAGGCTACTCTCAGGATGTTGTAAGTGAGGGGCTGGATGACAGGGGTGAGGTGGGGAGATACCACTCAAAACAGAAAGCCAGTGGTTGATTTGTATTCCACTGCACTAATAAAAATCCAGACTCCTATGGGTCTGGCCCATAATAAGGCGCTGTAATTATTTGTAAAATGGAAGAATGAATAAATAATGAATGAACGCTTTTCTGGCCAAGAGATTCTTCTCGTAGGAGAGAAGGCAAGACCGTTTGGCAGAAAGCCCCATCTTCAGGCCACAGAGGAGACTCAAGATCACTGGGAGCCCAGCGGAGTCCAAGCTCTCCATGCCATCCTTGTCCCCAGCCAGGCCAAAGCATTCCTCACCTGCACCGTGTGCTGTGAAACCAGGCCAGTGTGCTGGACACTAGAGGAAGGAGGGTGGGAAGTGGGAAAGAAGGAAGGTAGGAAGGAGGGAGGACAGAAGCCTAGGTACAGCTTCTGATGCCTTTCTCTTCGTCCTCCGTTGAAAGAGACAGTCACAAAAATGCTAGCCCACAGTGAGTGTGAGGAGAGAAATGGTGGTCCTCGAAACATGTGTCCCTCTGTCTGTTTTTACTTAAAGTCTCCTCTTAACTCCCACCTGCCTCTCTCTTTCTCCTTCCCTTCCTTGTCTCTCTCCCATCAATCCCCAAATCTCTACATACACTGTTTCTTTCTCTGTGCTGCCTCTGCTCCTTTCTCCCTGTGTCTTTCTCCACTCTCACACATACACATGACCTCCCCAAGATCCCCAAGAGAAAAGCTCTTCAGAGACCTGCATTTCCCCCTGTCTGCCCCAGACTGCAGAGGCAGTTAAGGGCAGAAGACAACAGCCCCGGAGCACGGGAACTCTACCACCTCCCAAACTGACCTGTGCCCAAACCTGGACTTCCATTCTAATCCCAGTGGCCTTGCCAACATTAGTTGGACTAATTTTTTCCTGTAATTAAAAGGAACCCCCCCCACCCACAACGCCATCTCTAATCCCAGATAATTAGCTCTCTGATTGCCAGTGCTGGGCAGGAAACCTCCTGTTTGGAGAGGGATTTTGGACAGACAGATTAGGCAAACACTATGCAGGAAGCTGCACTGGGAAAACAGGCTGTTCTCAAAGTTTGTTGTTAAAAGAGATTTGTGGTGGGCAAAAGGGCCTGATTCCCTACAGGTGGTCTGAGCTGCCTCTGACCCTGTCAGTTTCTCCAACAAATGGGTCGCTTTTCTTGGCTTTCAGGATCCTCCCTGTGGCGGAGCCCTGCGGTGGGCTCTATCTCCAGCACACGGGGCAAGGAGTATTCCCAGGAAGCACATTCCTTTGTTCTCCCAGGGAGGACTGTGCTTCTCTGCATGGGAGAGGGAGGCAGAGCCGTATAGGCATCCACCCCCACAGGCTAGCTGGACGATGGTCAAATGTTACTAAAATATGGCAGGTGACAACAAAACCACCATGACTCCAATCAACCAGGGAGTGGGAGAAATGCCAGGAAAATGGGGAAACCCCTTCCCTAGAGGCTCTAGGGAAGGCTCCTCAGAGCTGGGCGTGGATTCTCCCAGCCAGTGCTGTCCTTTGTCCACATAATAGGCACCGCATTGTCATCTGCTGGGCTGAGGGTAGGCTGAAGGTAACGATATTTTGTTTGTTTGTACCACCTAATTTTTCTTTTTTGATCTTCATGATCATCCTGTGGGGGGAAGTATCTTCCCACAGAAGAGGAACTGAGTCCTGGTGAAAGCTCAAAATCACCAAGCAAACCTCTGCGGAGCGGATGCTCGAGTACCAGGCTCCAGGAAGATGGCTGCCGGGAAGATGGTTGCGCCTGCTCTTCGCACAATCCCATGTCCTCCAGCTCCTGCTCTTCCTGTCTTGAGAGTTTGGGCATTTAGGATGTTAGAGTCATAGGAGACTGGGGACACCAGCCATCCAAGGGCATTTAGGACTCTGACAGTCAAGGGCTGGTCAACTCCTCTGTGAAGATCTGAAAGTCTGGTGCTACCGTGACGCCCACCTGCACTTCTTGCTGACATGGACTGGAGCTGGTATTATCAGGCCTCTAAATAACCTCAGGAGGGCCGGATCTCTGATGCTGCTTCCTCCTCTCTGTGTTACTCAAAGCCATAAGATTATTCACTCTGGTTCTCAGAGAGGAAGGGGCAGTAACTGAATCGAGGGGCTGGTGTGTGGGAGGGAGAACCTGTGCTTCCAGAGCCAGGGAGGGGGCAGCAGGGGCTGGTGGGCTGGCACTTGGGGGATTTGTCCAGCCTGCTGGTTGAGGCGTCTGGCCCTGCTCCCCCACCATGGCTTCTGCAGTGAGCTCAGGACATGGGGGAGGGAGCCAGGCCATGGATGGATTCCAGATGGGCTATCAGGTTTGCCCACAGTCGACTGTAAGGCTCCTCTGGTCTCGGCAGCTCCCTCAGCTCTGATTCAGCTGCACGCGGAAGGCCTGCTATGGAATGCCAGTGAAACCCAACCCGTCTCTCCCACCAGAGCCTCCCTCACTCCTTCTGCTACTAGAGATAGATAGCATGTTTTTTCTGTGTCCCTTCTTCCCTTCATTAGTACAACCCCCGCCGCCCAGAAGTAGAAAGGGTTCGTGTGGGGAATTTAGCTGACAGTTGGGCCTCTAGCTCTGGAGCCCTGAACTATTTCCCCCTGGGAAGGGTAGCTGTATAAGGTTCTGGGTTCAAGTTCTGAATATTTGAGAACAGTGTGCTTGTAAGGGGAGCCACGGGGGTGGAGATACTCCTTGTGCCCCTCTGATTGCCAGATCAGTCTAGCTGGCCCTGACCCAGGCATGGGAGGGAAGAAAGGAGAACACAGAACTAGGTAGAACAAGGCAGTCAGATATCTGATAGCCCAACTGCATCTTATTGCTGCGTGGCTTCCACACGGGCAGCATCATCTCATTCAATCTGCCTAACAGGCTGGAAGAAAGACAAGCATTCTTTATCCCCATTCTGTGGACAGATATACCAAGGCTCTGGGAGGTTTAGAGCACAGATTTGGTTTCGGTCTCCTGAATCTTGCCATAAACATTTTTGAGGACCTACTATGTGTTAAGGATAGCATTTATGCTTTGGGGCACAGAAACAAATGCAACACAGATCATGCCACAGAAACCAGTGCTGTTTTCCTATGTCACATAATTCATAGATTAATTATTCTCAGAGAGGGCCCACTGGGCCTTGTAATATAATCGACTTTTACACGTCCTCATCTCTCCACTGCTGTTTTAAAAGGATCAAGTTCATTTCTACCTTGTAGAGCTAGGAAGGAATTACTGCAAGTGGCATGAGGGAATCACATCAGGATTTCCTGCCTCGGTTTCCCCTTTGTTATCAAAATTCTGCTTTCTGGTGATTTGCTTCTGGAGTTTCCAGAACATTCCATTTCAGCCTCCTCCACCCAGAGCTGCTGCTCCTAGTCTCCCAGGTCTGCCTTGGGTCCTTTTTAATGACTGGCAGGCTGGAGGTGATGCTGTCTTATCAGGGTTGATTAGTTGGGCTGAAATTTGCATTTTGCTTCAGAAAACCAGTCTGGAATCTCTGGCAGAAAGCAGCAGGGATCCAGCTTCAATAGAGAATGCCCCTGAGGCCCAAGCATTTGAATGAACCACAGAAGCCTTTTCTACCCTCTCCTTCTCCTTCCTCAAGCCCCTTCTCACCTCTCCCCTTACACCAGAAGGCTGGTTAACTGTAGCAAAGGGCTCTCTGAATGTGCTTGCAGAAGAAAAGGCTTTATTTTATTTTTTGCTTCTTCAAAGAAAATGCGAAGCTCCCTCCAGCCTCTCAGGAGAATCAGTGAGGGAACAGTCAGTCTCAAAATGCCATTAAAACATCTCTCAAATTAAAAACAGTCCTGAAATGTGCAACTTCATGAGAGAGTAATTCACTAATACGCAAATGGTGGACTCTGACCACCTGAGGGCATGGATGAGTGGCAAAGGCTCTGTCCTGTGGTGCACAAGTGTCCTTGGGCAGGACATTTAGCCTCTCCGAGCCTCAGCTTCATCTCATTAATAATAATATAAAAAATTGTTATCTTTCTCCTCCCTCCCTAATTTCAGGGTGCTTTGGAGGGAAAAGTGGTCCTGTTACTCTCAGAGGTAACGGTCTTGGTTCTCATCGCATGCATCTCCAGCCTCTCTCCCCTGCCCTCCCTTTCTTCACAGTCATGGTGCTATTTTAAGTTGAGGCTTCCAGCCAAAATCTGTACTTTATTAATTACGCGTCAACTACTCTGTGTCATGTTTAATGCATTTTCCAGATTGTATCGAATCCACAGTAAAAGGAGGAGTCTGAATGTGGCCTGGGTGCCTGGCAGGGTAGGTGCTGGGAGGAGACGGGGAGCAGGAGCCAGCCTGTGTGTGCCTTGACTTGATCTCTCCCCTTCTTCATCCTGGAGTCTCCATTGAGGCCAAGTGCAAATCCTGCTTGTAGCTCCTTAGAGCTCTCTGTTTAAAGAACACGCAGCACCGTGTGTAGAACCACAGCACCCTGATGGGAAGGTAGAAAAACCTGCCTCATTAAGAAAGGCCAAAGGGCTCGGGACAGCTGACATCCATTAGCAGGCAGGGCAGAAGGCTGAGGATGATTGGAAAATGTGGCTCAGTGATATGCCAAGGAAAGACTGGAGATGACACTAACCATCTGTTCTTCTCTGAAGAGGAGATGGAAATAGCATTTGTATGGGAGCAGGAGAGAAGTGAGCTAGACCTGGGTATTACATTCCTGACTGCTAGGTTTTGAGAGCTGTTTCTAGCTGTGTGATTTGGGTAAGTCCTTCAGTTTATTGGGCCTCAGTTGACTGATATGCAAAGTTAGCATTTACTCAAGGTGAGCTCTGAAGTCCTTTCTAGCTTTGGCCCTTTGTGCTTCTCTCTTTGAGGAGATTATGGTGAGAAGCAAAATCTTTTTAGGGGAGTACAAAAATGAATCCTGCATGCTTCTTGACCTCCAGGAGTTCACAATCAGGCAAGGAAGGCAGATAAACTATGAAATAAACACAACAGCAAACAGGTACTGTTCCGTGTGCTTTACCTGTTTGAAGACATTAAATGCCTACAACAGCTCTATGAGGTAGGTCCTACTGTTATCTCTGTATGCCTGATGAAGAAAGTAAGGCACTGAGAGGTTAAGTAACTTGTGCAAAGTTATACTCCTAGTAAGAACAGAGCCAGGTTTTGAGCTCAAATAATCCCACTCCAAAGTCTGTAACATTCAGCCCTGTGCACACTGCCTTTAACCAAGAAATATAAGCAACTCACAGACATGGCTGACTCTGCTAAGTGCCGTAACCAATGATAAGAAACGTGGGATTACAGAGGGGCAAATCAGGACGGCTTCACTGAGGAGGTGTGATATAACTTAAGCCTGAAAGGACAGGGCACTTCCTCCGGCAGAGAGTAGGGAGGCATGGCAGGGACAGCTTGAGCCAAGGCACGGGGGCACTTAGGGAAGAGGGAGGGATTGACAAAGCTGGAAGAACAGGGTGTGAGTGTGGCAGAAGTGGCATGGGGAAGGGATGTAGGGAGGGATGAAGTGTTTCTGGTGGAGGGATGCCAAGACCTTGCTCAAGAGACTCAGCTGTACCCTACCTACAAGCTGCAGAGAGCCATTAAATGATATAAAAAATGTGAAAGCTAACTTAGAGAAGGCAGGGCAGGAGCCAGCACAAGTTCAAGAACAGATAATAAAAAAGTCTCAGCCTGGGCTGGGGCGGGGAGGTGGAAAGGAGGGCAGGTGAGGGAAAAGATGAACAGACAAGATTTGACAACAAACTCAATGTGGGAAATGAGGGAGAGGGAGCAGTAGGGGAGTCAGAGAGCTGACCTGTGCCTGGGATGGCTGGTGGGAAACGTGGATGGGCTGCCCCAAGGGGCATGGGGTAGGGAGCTCTAAACTTGCATATTAGGGATGAGACAGCGAGGCTGACAAAGCATTTGCAATTCAGCTTAAATATTGCTTCCCCAGGAACCTTTTCCTGATCCCTTTTCTCCCAGTAGTTCTGGTTCCCTAGTTACAGCTTTCCATGATGCTTATTGGACTTTGGACATCTCTACAACACTGGCCAGCCATGTAATAAACAGTTATTTGTGCAACCACTTGCTGGTGTCCTTTCTCCCAACCATCCTGTGTTTTGTTGAGTTCGGTGTCCCTAGTGCTGAACACAGTGCCTGGCACGCCGATGCTCCATAAACCCTTGCTAAATGAATTGATGATCTCTGCCTCTGGGTCGGATGCCCTTCTCCCACTCTTGGGCGTCAGCATGATGGGATCTCATCACTGCCTCCCACAAAGGGGCCGCTTCTCCCCATGGAGCACAGGAAGGCAGATGTATTCATGTGTTCACCTGTCCACTTTGCCCACACTTACGGGTTCTGATGCTTCCAAACAGTGTTGCCGCATGGCAATAATGAACAATTTAGCATGGAAATTGACCTTAGAAGGAAGGGGCTGGCGTGTGTGTGCCCCATTAGAGAGCATTTGGTTAGGGGACACCTTTAACCCTGCAGGCTGCAGAGGAAGAGATCTGTGATTCCCCTTCCTGGGCAAGCCCCTCCCAGCCCAATCCACCTCTGCCTCTTCTTTGTTCCCCCAAACCCTCCTCTGCCCCATTCACCACCACCATCTACCTGCAGAGGCGCAAGATGAGAAACAAGAGCTCTACCCCCACTCCCTGAACCCTGTTCAGGACTTGGCAGTTCTTTGCTCCCCATGCCCTAATGCAAAAGGTAAGAGCAGAGGTGAGCCTTCCTTCCCTTCCCTCTCACAGGGAGGTTTAGTACCAGTTGCTTTTTGGTGGTGTCTTCCATCAAGGGCCAGTTCCAGACACCTTCTAAGAGATACTTTCTTTCCAAATCCCCACTGAATTTGGAGGGAAAAGGGAAGATGAAGGTATCTGATACCCTTAGAAGTGGAATAATTTGGCTCCTTAAAAAGACAGGGCAGGGACCATCTTTGAAAACACCTAAGAAAGAGAATAAAAACTCTGTTTTAGAGGCTGGGCTGAGTGAAGAAGCTGGAGCTCCCTTCACGCAGGCGCCAAACCCAGCCCGCCTCGCCTTCAGATCCCTGGGTGTCAGTCCGGCAGTGGCTCCCTGGGGGCAGAGGAGGGAGCTCCTAAGGACGTACTTAGCAGGCACTGCCTGACTCTAGCGGCACTAATGGATTCTCTTATC
Source organism: Macaca thibetana thibetana (assembly GCF_024542745.1). Taxonomy (NCBI): domain Eukaryota; kingdom Metazoa; phylum Chordata; class Mammalia; order Primates; family Cercopithecidae; genus Macaca; species Macaca thibetana. Next base: position 154,962,183 of record NC_065578.1, on the reverse strand, counting down.
TCACTGGGACCCTTGTCTGCAGATCGGCAAAGCTGCAAGGAGGTGGCAGGTTAAAAATACTCTGTTAGCAAAGAGGCTTAGGTGGGGGCCTTGCCAGGGGAATTACAGTGATGAGAGGCCTCTGGGGCGGGAAGTCAGGGATGGAACCAAAGCTGCTGGACCCTCCGCTTCTCTTCTGCCTTCCATTTGAATTTGCTGCAATGATTGGCAAAGGTCTGTGGAGATGGAGGGATTAATGTTGCCTCTTTTCTAAGGCCTGGGGAGCCATGTAGCGAATGAGGACCATGGCAGTCACCTGGCCTCCCTCCTTCTCAGCCTGAGGCTTGGGCATCCTTGGCATGCCAGCAGATCTCTAGTGGGGGCACCCAAGCCCTCATTCATCTTATAGCTTACGTTCTCTTACCCAGGAAAAGGAACTAAGTCTCAGATGGGAGGAAGTAATGGTACCCGGTGTTTAGAGAATGTTTGTATTGCGTCCGAGTGTTCCTACATAGAACACCTCGCTGAGGCCTCACAGCATGCCTATGAGGTGAGGATAATTACCCCGGTTTTATATTTGGGGAAACAAGGCTTTGAGAGTTTACGAGACTTGCCCAAAGTCACACATCTAGGAAGTGGCAGTGTGGACTTCAGTAAGGGCTTTCTGATGTCCTCTCCAGGGCTCTTCCTGCATCCTCCATTCTCTCCACGATTTTGTTCTCCTTAACCCTCCCATCAGGAAAACACCAATGGGGCAGTTCTCCTCAACAGCCTCTTTCAACTTCATCTGTCTTAAAACCCCACAAGCCCAGCTGCCCCTACGTGGTCTGGGGCTGGTCGAACCCTAGGCTGGTCTTGGGGTCTTTGGTCTCCACTCCCTCAGGACCAGAAGGCAGCTTGAGCAGTCTGCCTCACCTCAGCTTGGCGTTCCTGCCTCACCTCAGAACTACGGAGTCCAAGGACTGAGAGCGGCCTCAAGCCTCCGGTGACTTCATCCTCTCCCACATGGGCCAGGACATCTGGGTCTCATTTTTTGATCAGAGAGAACAAATGTTCTACAACTCCCATTGGCAAACTGATTCAGTGCTTACTGTACTCCTCTCTCCTGCTCAGAAAGGTCCCCCCTAAGGTTTGACTTCCTACTACAGCTGAGGGCTCTTTCTTCCACACAGATGAACTGACAGTTACTTCCCATGGGCAGACCCCATCTCTAACAGCCCAAGGAGAGAGAACTCTGAAAAGGGAACCTCTCCTTCCCCACCATCCCACCTCTACAAAGAAATGATACGGGCAGATTATGTTTGTCACATTAAACACACAACATAGAAAGGAATCAACCACAAATAGTGAGATGTTGAAAAAGGGAAAAAAATCTCGATAACATCAGAAATCAGTGACGGGAGTTTATTCCTGGTCACAGATTTGCTAAAACACCTTCTCTCCGAGAGATTTCTGGCTTAGGTGACTGCCCTAAGAGCAGACATTAGGCTGGCTTGGACCTAAGGCAGCCAACTGGTCTGCATTGCTTGAACTCTCAACAGGCTCAGCCCGCTGAGCTGGCAGCAGGGATCCCAAAAGACAAAAATACGTGATCATTGACCTGCAGGTACTTCCTGAAGATCCAATAAGGAAGGCATTCAAATACAGCTTGAATGCCTCCTGTGCAAAGTATGGTGCTATGCACAGAATGCTGAGTATGATCTAGTCCTTGATCTTAGCAGCTTGTTTTGAGAGGCAGCAATATAGGTAACTATGAGGCTTAATGACAAATGCACATGGAGCAGTTTGGAAAATGCCTCTGAGTTCAAAAGAATGAGAGATAAAGTCCCAGGGTTCCAGGGTGAGGAAGGAAAATTAACAAATGTACAAAGTTTATAACAATGAAAACTGCAAAGAACACAGAATGAGGATTTCATGCATTGATGTAAAAATTAAAGGTGGCGTGTGGAGTGGGAGGAGAGGGGGGAACACATATTGAAAGAAACCTAGAAGGGAAGGGTCTCTTTCTAAATACATGGATTCTAAACCTCTGGTTTTGGTTCCTCACACTTCACCTGGGTCAGGCATAGCACTCCTTCTTCCTCACGTCAAATCACAAAGTTCCCAGCACAATGGAATTCTGTGTATTGCTGCAACTCCACACCTGAGTCTGCACCTGGGGCTACTGAACGAGAAAGGGAGTTCCCAAAATAGAGAGCAGAGCTTGGGGCTACGTTGGAATGTCAGTTAGCTGACTGCCAGCATCTCTAGGTCGCTGGGGATAAGCATCAACTAGGCAAAGGAAATCCATGTATGATTTCCAAGCTTCACTCATCTCAGTGCTGAATTTTAACCTTATTCTCTCAGTAAGTCTTGGACCACAGTTCCTAATGAGGACTCCCCTGACTATGGCGATTTTATAGTTTCTGGAAGAAAAGGCTGAGAGGAAGAGAGGAACAGGAAGGGAGAAAAGAACACCAGGAAAATCTCTGCCCTCTCTCCCACACCCCCCTCACAGCAAAGTGGGCCGCTAATGCATTAATTAACTAAGTAGTTTTGAATGTACTCCATTGCACCTCATTGTCTGCAGCTGCCATTCCCTGGAGGAGCCATAATATGCTCAGCGCATACTATATAATTAAATATCAACACATGTGTCCCCTGCCCAGTGCTGGGATGCGTATTTACTTGTGTTAATGAGAACCAGAATGGCCTTACTGATGAGAGGCCCATAGAGGTAGGAGGCGAGGAGCACGTCTCCTGAAATTGAGGTGCATATGCCCTAGCACCCTGCTCTTCTTACTCCCTACCACCTCCTCCCAATATCCTGTTCCCAGAAGGCCATCTCAGGACCCCTGGTGGAAGCTTTTCACCAGACCACAGGCCAAAGTGCCATCAGCTGCGCTTTTCCCTAATGGGAGTGAGCAGCAGCAGCCCGCACGTGGTGCATAATGACTATGTTTCTGCTTAATACAAATTGTGGTTATTTAGCAGCCCAAATACCAATTCCCTACTGAGATCCCTGTCGTTGAAACCCCACACACATACACAGACTCAGCAGACACAAACACAAGCACCTGCGTGCTGGCCCCCCATTTGCCACTCCCCACCCCACCCGACCCAAATCCATTACAGAATTGCTCTCTGGCTTGGGGGACCAGAGTTATTAATACTGAGATGAGTGACAAAGTGAATGTGACAAAGTGCTATGTGGAGCAGCTTGATGGAATCCAAAGGCAGGTCGTTAGAGTCAGAAGGCTGTGGTTCAAATCCTGGTTTTGCTACTCATGGGCTGTGAAACCTTGGGCAAGTTCCGTAAGCTTCTGGGGCTTTCATCTACTTATATGAAAAGTGGGGACAGTGACACCTACACCATCGGTGAGGACTAAAAGGTGTAATTTAGGAGAAGTCGTCCTCCTTAAATGTTCATGTTTCTCTCCTCCCTCTCTTTTCTCCTCTTCACATATAGCCACATCTGATAGCAAGTAGAGGTATTCTGTCCAGAGATGAGGAATGGAGTATAAGGATGTAAATCTTTCCCTCAGATTTCAGTTAAAACACACACATTCCAATTTAAAACAGGGCACTAGAATGCAACAGGCGCTGATCTGTTTTGTTCACTGATATATCCCTAACATCTAGGAGAGTGACCAACACATAGGAGGTGCTCAGGAAATATTTACTGAATAAATTAATGATATTTCATCTCTTATTCAATTCTTATAATAACGTCATGTGGGGAAGTCTATTGCCCTCACTTTGCAGAAGAACAAATAGGCTCAGAGAGTAAGTGCCTTGCCCAAGGCACACAGCTAGCCTGGAATATAAACTCAGGTGTCTGACTCAAAGGTTCTATCTGCTGCTTTCAGCAGGCCCTAAGAGACTACGGAGTCTCTAAAAGGGAAAATAAAGGCAAAAAGAAGATAAAGAGTGTGTGTGTGTGTGTGTGTGTGTGTGTGTTTTAAGAATGAGAGGTACTGCTCCTGAGAGATTGATGGCTCAACACAGTTCTAATGTGCCATTTGTGGCCAGGTCATGCTACCCCAGTGAGACCCAATTTCAATCAGGACATGAGGCCAGAGAAACAGGACTTCTCAGCAGGCACAAGAAGCGGGACCTCTGGGAGTCAGAATACCAGGCTCCTCCAGGATCATGGACTCTCAATTCCACCCCCATATTCATTTCAAAGGATACCCTGCCCTTCAATGATTTTCTATAAGGCCAAGCTGATCACCCACCTGGCTTGCACTCTTTGTCATGAACTCCCTAGAGAGGATCTTGATTGTCCTCACTCTGGCCTGTGGATGCTCTCAGACCAAGTTATTGAACATGAAACAGCTGGGCTGGGGTAAGGGCAGACTCCTCCCCGCACTGAGCTCCTCCATGTGCCCCAGAGAGAGCTCAAGGGAAAAAGAGGCTCTGAGGCTGACCTTTGGGAGTCAAGAGTAGGCAGGAGTTGACAGGGCACACATTCAAAAACTGACAAACAAGTGCAGATTAACGGAGTGATGACAAGACACAGGGAGAGTTCAGACAGGTCACACACAATCAGCAAGTCTGGACCATCAGCCTTGTCTGTGGGCAGAACTTTAACTTGTCACAGATATTTCTCTGTCTTCCATGGCAGACTTGATGTTGCTGGGACCTAGCCCTGAGGCAAGTTACTGCTGCACCCAAAAGTCTATTTTGGGTGTACGTGGACCTGTTTGGGAATAAACAGAGCCCCTGTCCTAGAAGGTATGCCTGGTGGGCAAGTGGACAAAGGGCTGGAGCACCAGGAAGTCAGAAGACTAGGATTGGAAAGTCACATTGGGGTCCACAGGGAGAGATTCTGGAATGAAAGAAAGATTGGGGCAGAATTTGGGGGACAGGAAGAAGACAAGAAACAGCGTGTTCAACAGGTGAGAAAAGGGGCTTCTGTCAGAAGACAGGATAACCAAACCCAGAAAGCCAGGGAACCTGGATTCTAGCCCTGATTATGGTGCAAATCAAGTATAGCCTTGGGCAAGTCACTTCTCTTCTACAGTCTTTAGTTTACAAAAAGAAAAAAAAAAAAAAAAGATGGCTTAGATTGGATGAACTCTAAAATCTGTATTGACTATTAAGAAAAAGTCTCAAAGTCCAGACTTAATGCTCCCTCCCTAAATGTCTAGACTTTTCTAGTCACTGACAACCACAGACATCAGGATCTCCAAGAACTTTCCCAGCTAGGAGTGGGGTGCTCTGTGCATACCTCATTAGATATTCACCACCTCTTCTCACTCCCCAGCCCCCCTTCATTTCCCCATATGCAGATGGCTTTGTTTGCCAAACCTGATAGATGCTGACAGGTATATTGTTCTCAGCATCACCAGACTGCCAGAGGCTGCTTAAGTCAAATGATTTTCTTTCCCCTAATAACTTGGAGGATTTTTTTTCTTAAAAGGCAAAAAAAAAAATAGGCCTTTTTTAATGCCTCTCTTTTACCTTAAAGAGACAGAGTGTCATTTATCTTCCTCTTTAGCCCAAAGTCAAATGAAAGGAGCATTAAACAAAGACCAGCCTGCCTTGAAGCAGTCATTTGTGACTGGAGGCTGGGGAGAACTAGCATGGGCCTTGGGGACCATCTCCAGAGACTGGTGATTGACAGGCAGGGGGAAGCAGGGGTGGGTGGATCTGAACCACGGCCAGGAGGAGAGGCACAGCCACCCACAGAGGCAGGGGAGCAGGAGGCCCTGTGGGGCTGGATGCCTGCCAGAGCCAGGGCATGAGCCTGGCTAGCAGGCAAGAGCTGTCTGTGGGCATGTTCATAAGGAGCTAGTTCAACCAAGCACAAGAAAATGGAATGAATCTGATGTGGTCAAAGCCCAATAGGTTTCATGGTATGATTTCGTGACCCCAGTGTTATTCTGGCCTTTGAAGTAGGAATAAGTACTGTCAAAAATCGCCTTTTACCCTATAATCTACATTGTTTTTAATGAACAATTAACCATTATTGGTTGACGCATGAACCAACAAGTGGTTTAAGTGCCTCCAGAGTGATAAATATCCTAGCAGTATAAACAGAAATAAAATAAAATAAAATAAAATACAGTCCTTGCTCTCAAGAATCCTATAATCCATTGAAGAGGGCAAGACAGAGGAAGAAAAATAACAAGAAGTAATGCCAGTGAGCAAATGCTGAATATTATAGAGGATGGTCTTACGGGAATTCAGGGATATCAATGGGGGCTGAGGAAGAAAGACTTCCTGGAGTGGGTGTTATTCCCAACACAGGCTGTAACGAGTGGTACCATCTCGTGATGGGCTGCAATCTGAACCAGGGGACATAGATTAAAGGTAAGTAGGTAAGCTTCCTTAGCATTTGACAGACTTGGGAAGAGGCAAGTTGTCCTTATCAAAGAAGAGCAGTGTGGTGGTAGTGCAGGGTGCCATGTTGGCACTGTCACTGCTTGAATCTGAAGGACTAGTAAGATTTGAGCATGCCGGGGAAGGGCTGGGGTACTTTCAATCAGAGGAGATGGTTAATGCAGTAATGATAATAATAACAGTTAACTTTTACTAAATGCTTACTATAGCCTAGATACATTTTAAAGGTTCGATATGTACTCTATCATTTAATTCTCAAAATACATTTAATCCTCAAAATAAAATTCTTAGTCCCCCATTGTAGCAGAAGGAAAATGGGGGCACTAGGAGTTTAAGAAACTTGCCTAAGTTACATAACCTACTTGCTAACCTTTGATCTCTTTAACTATTAAATGTTGGTAATAGGCCTGGCAAGATGGCTCACGCCTCATCCCAACACTTTGGGAGGCCAAGGCGGGAGGATGGCTTGAGGCCAGGAGTTTGACACCAGTCTGGGTAACAGAGTGAGACCCTGTTTCTACAATAAATACATTTTTAAAGTTAGCCAGGCATGATGTGGCATGTGCCTCGCCTCTAGTCCCAGCTACTTGGGAAGCTGAGGTAAGAGGATCGCTTGAGCCCACGAGATCTAGGCTGCAGTGAGCCATGATTGTGTCACTGCATTCCAGCCTGGATGACAGTGAGACCCTGTACAAAAAGAAAGTATTTTTTTTTTTAAGATGATAATAATAGCTCCTACCCTAATAGGATTATGTGGTGAGAATTAATTTAAGAAAATGCACATGATGCATAGTGCCTGGGGCACATAGTAGGTGCTCAGTACATCTTAGCAGTTATTAGACTGGTGCAGAAGTAATTGTGGGTTTTGCCATTAAAAAAAAAGTCAAAACCCACAATTACTTCTGCACCAATGTTGTGCAGTGAGATAAGCGCAAAGCAGTGTCAAAATAGAGAGCTGAGGGAAAACAGGCAAAAACCACAATGACTTTTGCACCAACATAATAGCAGCCTGAAGAGTGGCTCCAAAGGAAAGATGCACATATTGTTTGCAGACCTGTGCGAAAACCACTGTTTGGGGCTCTGTTATTTGCAGAGGTAATGTTTTGGGTTGGAGGAAGTACTGTGGAATTGGAAAGGTTAGTGGGGTCATATTGTGAAAGGCCAGGGATCCCTGGATTTTGCTTTCTGAAAAATGTGTTCAGTTCTTCCCTCAGTTTCTAGGTCTCTACTCTGACACTGCTTTTAGAAACAATTCCTGAGTACTTCCAAGTTATCGCTGCCCCCTCCTCTTCCATTTCCTCTGCCTGCTAGTTGTGCCCACAGCACTGCCCACATCCGCAGATGACACCTCGGGGTCACAAGGGTCTGATCTCAGCTCTGGGCAGGCTGAGCCGAGCACATGCCCTGACACTTATCTCACCGCTGGAAAGCTTGGCTTCTGAGTTCTTGGGTGGCAACTATCCCAAGGAAGCTGCCTTCTCTTTCTAACAGATTCTGGAGGGCTGAGGGAGCTGATCTCATCATGTCCTTCGATAGTGCTATCCATCTTGGCAGAAGGAAGGGCTGACAGTGCTCAGGCCTTACCTGAGAGTCCCTGCAGGAGCCTGCACGAAGCTGTTTTTGGTGTTCAGGGGACACTTTCAGGCAGCATTAGAGAAGAAAGGGGTAACTGGGATACTCTGGGGAGGGCTGGCTGGCTGCAGAAAATGGGTCCTTCTAGCAGCTCCCAAGGAATATAACTAATCAGCTCAATGTCACCGAAAGAGCCCAGGCCTAAGAGGGAGAAGATTAATAGCGAGGTGACTGTGAGCAAGTTATGCCCTCTAGGCTGGAACTGCCTCACTGGCATATCTGAGAGGCAGTGTTGGGTAGTGATTAAGGGCAAAATCTACAACCAGTATTGCTAGATTGGACTCCTGGCTTTACCACTAACGAGAGCAAGGCTCTCAGCCTCTATAAGCCAAATGCCCTCATTTGTAAAATTTCCTCATTTCGAATCCTGTTGGTGCAAGATCAAGAGTATATATATGTGTGTGTGTGTGTGTGTGTATATATATATATAAGTACTTGGACCAGTAGATGGCACAGAAAACATCATATGTGTTTATTAGTATTACAGCCACTAGTATTAATGCCTTTACTGCTACATCAAGGATGTTGGATTAGTGAGTCTTTGAAGGTCTCTTAAAAAGTCTGCGGTTCTATTTTCCTGCACTGTGAGCCCGGTTTAGATTTCAGACTTAATCTAGCATTTGCTGAGTGCTTACTACATATGAATATATTATCTTATTTAATCCTCACAACAAGCCCTGTGCATCCCATGTTATTATGTTCATTAAGAACTGAGAAAATTGGAGCTCAGAGAATCCAAGTGAAGTTCTCAGGATCACACAGCTAGCACACGGCCAAGCAGGATTCACCTGCAGTCCAGTCCAGTGTTCTTTCCACTCTACCAGCAAGGGGACAAAGGGTCGGTTATTTGCTACCAAGCTGTCACATCTGTCCAAGAATAAGGGCCAAGGCTCCTGTTCCCAGCAGATCTGGTTCTGGGGCTGTGCATGCTGAGCCTGTCTCAAGGGTGGGTGGAGGATTTGCCAGTGAAAATGTTACCAGCTGAACTAGCATTAGCCAGCCATATTGGGGCCAAGAAGGAGGGGAACTAAAATTAATCTTCTCATTACCAGCCTGACCTGCAGAAGGATGAGCAGCACCAAGCCAGGAGGAAGAACTCCAGCAACATCTGCTGCTGCTTGCTCGACTTTCATTTCCTCTGTCCCTCCTGGGAATGCCACGCGGGTACCAGGATGCTGAGATGTGGTGCATGTGAGCACCCCCACTCACACAGAAGCACATATGCTGGAGACAGAATTAGGAGCCCACTGAGATAGCGCTTTGAAAAAAAGAGAAGTTGGAATATGTGGGTTTTCTCCCTTATGCCAAGTCCCCTCTGAGAAGGGTATTTGGATCAGAGGCAGAATCTCTGAGTCATGATGTGACTGGGTTTTGCAAATGTGTCTAGGCCACTTGCCTGGTCATGGAGGGGTCCTGCCCACTGGCAGACCTCAGCTCCTGTCAGTGAGGGGCTTCAAGTATGGAAAAGAGAGGAGTGGGGACTTGCTAAGGCCTGGCAGCCAACAGTTGTGTGTAGGGTTGGGGGCTGGAGAGAGAAGGGCTAACTCTTTGGAAAGCCTGCCTGCTTGTTCTATTCTTGCAGAGGCACCTGGGGGAGGCAGGGAGGAACACAGAAGGCAGAGTCAGAAGGAGACGCTGCGGGTGGGGGTGGGAGGAGGTAAGGGCTGTGGAGAGAGTGAAGAAGGCATTGTAAAACTCTCTGGATGGTCATCAGCCAGATGTGGAGACCATATGGAGGAGGCGGGCTGGAGGTGTGCAGGAGAGGTAGAAGACAAACTGAGAGGAGGACAGTGGGAAGGGCAGAAGAGGCAGGTGAAGGCTGCTGACCTAAGCCATCAGAGTGGGAAGCCGGAGGAGCTCCCATGCCCCCTATAGGCTGGTCCATGCACCAGGGCCACAGGGGTCACCAGGCACTTCTGCTCAAGGCCCAGCCCAGTTCCTCTGCTTTCAGTTCTGAAACTCAAACCCCACAATGCACCCCCTGCTCCACACTAGCCCTTAGGCCTTCTCTCCTCCTCACATCCACCCACCTGTATATCCTCAAGTTCACGACTGCAAAGTGACAACAGTGGTGGATATAAGAGAAATTCCCCGAGGAAATGAGCTGGTGTTTCCTGGTCTCCCTCAATGCCTCTGGAATGCAAGGGAAATTGGATTTGGCCCATGCTGATCTGATACCTCCCTGGTGCTGGGAACTCTCTGTCCAGCCCTGGCCATTTGCTGCCTTTGGGGGAGCTGGGACAGCTGGGAGCCAGCTGTTTTTAGGACTTTGCACACTAGCAGCTCTGTGGGAGCTCCCGTACCCAGAACTCAACAGCAGTGAGCAGACTGGCTGATCCTGCTGGGAATCTTTTCGGGGGAAAAGGTATATGATGAGTGAACTGGAACACCTGGAGACCCTGTACCTGAAGAGCACTTGGGAGCTCCACTAAGGGAGGATGAGAAAGAAGGCTGAAGGGTGGAGGGGAAGAGGGCAGGGATGTGATAAGAACAAAGTGTGAGTCTTCCTACATTCCAACTGGGTCCACTCATCCTAGCTGAGCACCCGACAGTGAAATGTGGCCTCCAGTATGGAATACAGCCAGTCACTTGGCAAGAGTCCTTCCTTCCCGGGGGAGGTCCCTTCTTGTTCCCCCACTGTATCCCTCCAGGGCTGGTACGTCCTCTGAACAAGGACACAAAGGCTCCAGCATTAAAGTAAGAAGAGATAGAAGCTACCTGGCCTGGAGGAAGAAGAAGAATGTAAAATGGCCTCCAAAGGATCCTATAGGGGTAGAGGAGACTAAACTATGCTTGTGTCCTGTGACAGTCTAGGCAGTCTGATTGGAACTATGTTCTCTTTCTTGGTCCAGTCCTTTGTTGAGAAGCCTGAGCTGGAGTCCTGGGGCCAGCTGTCTCTACAATAGGAATCACTGCTCCCCAGGGGAATGGGCTGGAAATCTGGAAAGGTCATCCATAGCCCCAGAGGGGGCTGGGAGCAACAACCTGAAGCCCTGGTGGGCAGAGGTCAGGCTGGAGAAAGGCAGTCTTCCTAAGAGAGTGCCTAAGAAGACCTAACAGCCAGAGACAGAGGACAGTATGGTTCAAAACATAGTTAAAAGGTGCCTAGGGACTCACTGGGATGGTTATAGGGTTGGACACCGGCCAGCTTCCCATTGCGTGGTATCTTGGGGTTTTGTCTGAAGTGAATTGATGGATGGCTCAATTCTGTTTCTGTTGGAACCAACCAGCCTTACGTACCCTCCTTCTCTCTCATAGTTGTCTGGTGCTTTACAGTTTACAATAGGCTTTCAAAGTCAGGTTTGAGTTAAGGTCACAATAACTGTGGAATAAACAGGTAAGGAATTGTTGCCATTTCACAGATGAAAAAATAAAGGTCCCGGCATGGCGCTTCTAGTACTGGTTCCCATCAGCCTTTCCAATGAGATGACAAGAGCTGAGTGAGACAGGTAAGCACTGCAACTAACTCTAGACTCATTCATTTCCACGGGCATGGGTAGGAAGAGGCTGTCGCCCCTTCTTTACTCCTCAAATTATGCATGAATCCACATCTGCCCTTACCTACCAGAGCAAGGAGCCGTGGCCAACCTAAGCATGGGTTTCCAGGCTACAAACAACATTGCTACAGATATCTCGGGGTCATGAAAACTAGGATGCAAAATTAATGAGTGACAAGGTCAGAGTTAGGTGGGTACAGGTTGGAAAAGCCTTGAGAAGAATGGAAAAGATCAACTAGAAAAAGTCCCACAGTGAGAAACAAACAATAAGGGGATGCTGTCCAGGTAGACAGAAAGTGCCAGGGAAAGAGGGTGATTTTACCCAGGGAGATGTAAGTGACTGAGGATGCGAGGGAAGGCCAGCTCCTGCTGTGTCTGTTCATGTAGCCCATGCTGAACTAAAAGCTAAAACCTGGAGTTATCTTTCAAATTGACACATCTGATTACGTCCCTCGCTTGCTCCAAAGACCTTAAATGGTTTCCCCTTGATAACCAAAGTCCAGACTCTTGAGTGCTGACAACGTAGCCATAGCCTGCCTGTCAGCTGCTTTTCCTTTCTGCCCTACTCCCTTCCTCCTTGAGTCCTGGGCTCCTCTAGCACTGAACCACTCATAGTCCCCTGAACCTGCTGTGCCCAGTTCACCACGGTGTCTTTGCACAGACTGCTTTGGCTGCTGCTGGGGAATGGCCTTTTGCCTCTTTCACAGCTCAAAACTCCTTGCATTGCAAACCAAGCCCCATGCACACTTTTCTTTGATGCCTTTGCCGACTCTCCCAGACCTAGTTATTCATTCTGCCTGCTTTAGGGGCCTCAGTACTGGATACAGAGTTCTGTCTTGGTACTATTCTATGATGTTCCAATTGTTCATACAAGGAAAGGCTGTAACTGTTAAACACTGTTAATTGTTAAAGGAAAGGCTGTGACTTATTCACCTTTTTGCTTTTTTCCTACCTGATGCATTCAGAATCCAGCACAGTGCCTAACTCAAAACAGATACTCACCAAGCAGAGGACTAATTAGCAAAACAAATTCTGGAACTAGACTGCCTGGTTTGAATCCCTGCTCCACCTCGGATCAGCTGTGTAACCTTCTCATCTCTGTGTCTCTGTTGCTTCATTTGTAAATGGGGATAATAATTACAGATACCTCAGGATTATTTAGGAGGATTAAAAGAGTTAATACATGCAAAGCTCTAGGACAGTGGCACTTAGTAAGCACTAAATGAGTGTTTACTATAATGATTATTATCTTTTGAATAAATGAATAAACAACATGGAATTAGCAAGCTGATCACATTTTTCCTTAGTGACCTCAAGGGACCTTAGAAAGAGTACAATCTGGTCTAGAGGTGGAAATACAGTTCTGATGAGTTAAACATAAAATAACAGCCAGCAAAAGTCTAACCAATGGGCTGTAGAACTAGATAAGTGGTTCTCAACCCATGGTCCCCAGAGCAGAAGCATCTGCCCCACCTAAGAGCTTGTTAGCAATGCAAATTCTTGGGCCCTGCCCCAGCCCAGTACTAATGAATCAGAAACTCTGGGGGTGGGACCCAGCAATTTGTGTTTTAACAAGCAGTCAGGTGATTCTGATGCACTCTCATGTTTGAGAATCACTGGACTAGACTTTGCCCATCTCTTGTTATCTGTGTATAGTGTATACCTGGAGATTTCAAACCTCTTATTGCAAAACAGGGGGCTTACCCTGAGGACTTGAACAAACATTAGGCAGAAAACACTCCTGGTAATAGAAGATGATGTGCAATGCATTTAGCACAGCCTCTGTCATTCCATAGGAGCATAATAAGTGTTCATTCCTACCTTCTTTCCTCTTTATCCTACTGAGAGGAGGAAAAAAAGAGCAAAGGTCATGCTCCCATGGCACTGTTTTTGCAGAATTCCTGAGCTTTTTGGAGCAGAGGAGAGGAGAAAGCTATGGCAAAGAGTTATGAGAAGGCTTGCTTTGAAAATTAATGTACACAATGTGCAGCCAGGTGCCTGTTCCCTACTGGGCGTGGGGAGAGTGTGCACAGGGACATTGTCACTTTCTGCTGAGCCTGAAGCTCAGCTAGAGGAACAGGTGGGGAAGAATGAGGGTGGGCCTAACTGAGGGAGGAGAGCTTGGCTGCGGCCCAGTGTTCCTAAAAAAGGTTTACACAATGAGTCAGGCTGGCCCCAGCACCCCCTTGAGGAAGGCCTGAAATACCAAATGAAAGAATAAATCTTCAGGGGTAGGGGCGGGGGTGTTGCCTGCCTCTGCCTTCTCTCCAAGGGGTTCCTATGTGTGAGAGCTAGCAGCACTCACACTGCACCTGGGCCCTTGGCCTCCTTGTTGGGAACCCAATTTGGAAGGTATCGAATGAGGGAAAATGTAAACACCTGTCTCCAGGAGGATGCAAGGAGAAGGAGAGTTCCAATAACTCACCCTTAGGGCAGTGGTTTGCAAAATGTAGTACTCAGATCAACAGCATCAACATCAACTGGGAACTTGCAAAATCAGCATTTGGGAAATGCAAATTCTCAGGCTGCATCTCAGATCCATTACATCAGAAACGCTGGGAGTAGGACCCAGTGATCTGCATTTTAATAAGTTCTGCAGGTGATTCGGATGCAAGCTTAAGTTTGAGAACCACTAGTTTAGGGTATGGGTTGAAGTCTTTTTCTTGGTTTAAAGAGGAGGGACACATGCTACCATGCAAAGGGGCCTTCCCCGTTGCCCTAGCATGTAAGCCCTGACACACGGCATCCCCACAAGCATGACAGAATGCTGGGCCTGGGCTACAGAGAGTCTCTGGTGATGAGGACAGGGGCAGAGGCCCTGTGGGTGGTTATGGGGAGGAGGGAGGCGGGGAGGCTGCCACAACTCATTTTCTCTTAACATGAAAGCCCAGAGGAGGCCGAAGCGTCCTCGCCATTGAAGCTGGTAAATTACAGGATGATGATGGTGATATTACCAATAATGATGATAATAGCACCAATAACTTGAGGTCAGACAGGCACTTTCCCGTCCTCGGTCAAGGGGTAAGGTTGCAGCTTTGGTGCATTTGCTTCTGATTTAGAGGAAAACCTGGCTCCCAGCCAGCTCCATTTCCATGCTAGGGGGTGCAAACAGGGCTCTTGGCTCTTTGTCCTCCCTCCCTTCTGCCGGACCTGTCCTGTGGTCAGGCACCTCCTCCCTCCTAGCACAGTGGTCTGCCAAGAGGCAGGCAGCACTCACTCCCCTACTCCCCCACCAGACCATCCCTTGGTTCATAGACTACACATCAGTCCTAGAGGTCAAGATCAGAGGAAGAGGCTTATCCTAGATGCTATCCACAGCGGGGGCAGATGAGGGCCCTGGAGGCTCTATTAGCCTCTCTCAGATAAGCCACAAAGAGAAACTGGAGGCAGAAACTGTGTGAGTGTTAGGGTAGGAGACTTCAGCAAATCCATAAATACCTTGAGCTGGAGCCTCCCCTTGGAGATCCTGTCCTCTCTCCCACAGCCCAGGGAAGCCAGAGCAGGGATTCAGAATCTCAAGGAGAGAAAAGGTCATCTGGTAGCATCCTCCCTCTACAGTATCCCCTGCCACCCTCAACCCCTGCCTAAAGGCATCTTTCTTACACTTCTTCAAGATTTCCCAGGATGAAATACTTCCCTAAATGCTACAGCATTTTCTAGGAGGATCAAAGGAACAAGCAAATACCCAAGCCCTGGGTCTCTCTCCTCTGGCTGCCTCCCGCCCCGCCCCCACCCTGGGGCTTCAAACGCGAGGAAATTAGCACAAGGCCCCCTGTCATCACATGCAGTGACTTGTGAACATGTGCTTGGGTTGTTTCTCCTCCACAACAGGCGGTTTAGAGCAGCTCACTGGGGGCTTGTATTTTTTTTTTTTTTTTTTTTAAAGAACTGTGTGTATGTTAAAGTCATTAAGGCTGGGAAAGGGGGGTGGAGTGGTAGGGGAGTAAAGGCCATTATATGGGAGGAGAAGAAAAATGGCCTGTCTTCAGGCTGTCAGCAGAAGAAACGCCTCTGCATTCAAGCGGTGGGAGAGGGGCTCCAGTGGGAGGCCTGAGTGGGCACCTCTGCCGGAATGGCTGGGAGCAGGGGCAGAAGACAGAGAAAACAGTTCATCACATAGTCTGAGCCTTGGCTGTGGCAGTGGCAGTGGCTGTGGCTGTGGCTGCCTGGGTATGGACTGTCGCTATTCGTTAAAGAGCCACCAACAGAGAAGAAACCTGGGAAACAAAAACACAAGAGCTCATGCTTAACCTGCATGTATCAGGCACTGTGTTACACCCTCTGAATCTGCTTTATGTTGAATCCAAACAACACTGACATCCATCCTAGAAAGGCACTATTATTTACACCGTTTGACAGATGAGGAAACTGAGAGTCACAGTGGTTAACTCAACACAGCTAGCAAGGGGTGGAAGAAGCGTGGAGACACGGGTGAGTCTTCAGAGATTTTGTCTGAAGTTTCTGCCCCTCGTGAGTATTCGCTGCCATTGCCCCACACCTGAAAGCAATCGAGGGGAATTGGGATGGAAGATACCCCAGGAGGGGTAAAAAGGACTGTGATAAGGGAAATGGGGGTAGGAGGGAAAGGGAGGAACCGCTATTGGCCCTGGCCATGTCAAGCTTCTGGGGTCTCCCCCTGCCCAAGTTTGAGAGGGGATGGTGGAGCCCGGCTCCTCTGTGACCCCAAACTCCAGCCTTCCAAGCCTTCCCATGCTCACTCAGCGAGGAACCTCTAGGGTCCAGGCTCTGAGCCTGTGACCTTCCTTCCTTTCAGATTTTAATTTGCTGGGCTGGGAGACAAATGCATGTGGGAGGTTCTCTGGAGTGATTGGAACACACTGAGGGCTATAAGAAGCATCAGAGAAGCTTCATGCTGTCTGGTTCCCTGAGGACCATCCCATCCACCACTTCCCAACCCAGGCAGGCCAGACCAAGCCTTTTCCTTCTGAGCAAGCCCCTTCCCAGGCACTGCTGTCGCCTCCTAAGGCTGAGGAGGATGGTGGCAGGAGGGTGCAGGGAAGGCCCTGTCTGTTCTCTGGTCTTTCCTTCAGGGGCCCAGACCCTGAGGGGTGCAGCCCAGTTCCCCAGAGCACATGCTCCAAATCACAGCTCCAGTGACAGCTTTTGCTTTCCCAGTGAGGGGGCCAGCTCAGGAGATGAAAGTCCAATCCCACTGGCAGCTCCACAGGCTTCCTTTGCCAAAACACACTGTGAAAAGACCCCTGACCTCCACCTCATACTTTCTCTGCTCCACCTCCCGTCAGCCCTGTTTGCTTCCCTCCTCCCTAGAGAGGGTTAGACAGCTCAGTAATTTAGGGATCACTAGCAAGAAAGGTGCAGAGGTCAGAAGTCAGAGAGGGGCTGGGAGGGAATCTCGCCCCTGCTCTCTGGCAAAACCGCCCACCTCTTTCCGCCATCTGTAGACCAGGCCCTTGTGGGCCCGAGTTCACTGTGAAGGGAGGGATGGGGTCCAGGGATGGGGAAGTGGCGGAATGCAGAGAGATAGGAGAAGCTGTAATTTTAAATCATGTCCTGAAAAATAGCTCTGGGAGGCAAATGTTCTCCTCCAACTTTCTTATTTTGAAATTTTGCTAGGAAAGGAAATGTTACATACACTCCCCTGAGACCCTGTCCCATTTAGGAAGTTCTTTCTGTTATCTCATTTCAACTCCTCCCTGCTCTAGCTGCTTTACAAACAAAGACAAATTGACTTAGTACCTCTCCCGTCTCTTCCACCATGGTCTGTTCAGTCTAGCTCAGCTCAGCTCAGCTCCAGAGCTTAGCACTCGAAACACAATGAATCAAACCAGTAGAAGGAGATGAGCAATGAGCTCATCTCTCTTCCTTAAGAAATCAGAAGCCGGGTGCGGTGGTTCATGCCTGTAATCCCAGCACTTCGGGAGGCTGAGGTGGGTGGATCACGAGGTCAGGAGTTCAAGACCAGCCTGACCAACATGGTGAAACCCTATCTCTACTAAAAATACAAAAATTAGCCAGGTGTGGTGGCGCCTGCCTGTAATCCCAGCTACTCAGGAGGCTGAGGCAGGAGAATTGCTTGCACCCGGGAGGTAGAGGTTGCGGTGAGCCTAGATCGCGCCACTGCACTCCAGCCTGGATGACAGATACTTTGTGTCAAAAAAAAAAAAAAAAAGAAAAGAAAAGAAAAAGAAATCAGAACCACCAAAGAACTGCAAGAGAATTTGATGGCAGTTCCATAGCTACTGAAAGCATCCTGCTCTGCCCACACAAGTGGCGATGTTGGGACATTGCACTCATGGAATGGAACTCTGGAAGGGCCTTATGAGGCCGTCTCCTCATTTTGCAGATAGGAAAACTGAGGCGTATTTGCCATCACTCTGCTGGTTTGTAGCAAAACAAGGGCTCTCCTGCTTTCCTCTGCAGTTCTGAGTAAGAAAAGGGGCTTGAAGAGCAGCCTTTCAGCTGGGCAGAGCTGTGTGGGGAGTTTGCATCCAGCACTGCTGGGTTCTAGCCCATTCCTAGGATGGGCAGCTCAGCCTCTCCCGGAAGAGAATCTGGCTGCTGAGTAACCCGGTGAATTAATGCAGCTTCACAGGGTGGTCACATCCCTGGCTAGGGGTGGGGGACAGTAAAAGGCAAGGAGCCAAGATCAGAAAAAGGAACAGCTTCTTCCCATGTGGAATCTAGCTGGGGCTGCCAACCTCCTTGTCAAGAAAGATAGCCTTTCCTCTCTTCCTCCTGTTTACCCACAGGGACTGGGGAAGGCTGTACAGAGAGGCAGGTTGAATGTATTCAGTCTGGAATAGGGAGGGAAAGTTCTTCTGGCACTCCCCCCTCGTCTAGGGGAGAGGTCAGAAGAACAAAGGTCACAGATGGACCTGCCATGATATGGGAGGAGGCACATGTGTTGCTGTGAGCCATGGAGGGTGGGGGCACAAGAGTTTGGCAACTCAGACAGGAGAAGCCACTGATGGCTTATAAACCAGACAAGGTTCATCCTGAATCTGGAGGGAGGGCAGTGAGAGCCCCATGAAGTCACTTTCTTGAATGTCACTAACATTTCATTTCACCCTCAGTCTGCCTTCCTGTCTCTTTTTTTTCGCTTTCCCCCTTAACCTTCCTCAGCAGGGGACTGGGGAGTAGAGGGAGCCGGAAAGGAGGTCTGCAGGGCCTCGTTGACTCCACTGACTATCCACAGCCAGGAGTCATTGCTGACAGAAAAGAAATGAAGGGGCAAAGATGGGAGGAAAACCAGATGTCCGCAGTTGCAGCACCATTCTGCATGGCGTCCCCGCTGGGGTCCCTGCTGTGGACGAGAAGCCACAGCCAGGTGCCAGGGGGTGGGGGTTCTTCGAGGGTGGGGGGCGGTGCTGGGCCCCACTCCTGCTTATCCACCCCTCGGTTTCTTTTACCTGGGAAAGAGATCACCGAGAGAGTCCTGTCTGATGCTTTAAGCTGGGAATTTGGTTTATTCTGGGGCAGATGAAAAAGAAATTGCACCGTAGCATCTTACAAAACTGCCCCCTTTTCAACTGGGACTGAGAGATGGAGACTATTCCTTTAGGATTTCATGGTACCCTAGACTTCTAAGTTATTTCTACTTCATATTCTGGAACTGCACCGTCCAGTATAATAGTCACTAGCCACAGGTAGCTATGTATACTTATATTAATTAAAATTAAGTAAAATAAGAAATTCAGCTTTTCAGGCACACTAATATGTGTCACTCTCTCAATAGCCACATGTAGCTAATGGTGATTGTATTGGACAGCACAGATACAAAAGTTTTTTCTCATCACAGAATGTTATCTTGGACAGTGCTGTTCTAGGAAGTTTTTACTCAAGTGTAACTTTCATTCTTGATTTCTCCAGATGTTCACATGATAGCCTGCTCCTTAGGAATGAGGGCTAACTGGCCCTGAGGATAGATGTGGGGTGGGTTGAGACAGGGAGGAGGGAAGGGACGGGTAAGAATGTTTATTCTGCCAACCTGAAGGTTTTCTTTAGATTCTGAGTCTCTTTGCCAGTCCTAAGCAATTCAACTTGCCTGGGGAGGAAGGGGGAGGCTGTCTCTAGCAAAGGAGGAATTCAGGTGGTAGCTACAGCCAAACGGGTTTTGCAATCGTATTCTGCCTCCCATCTCCGCCCCCTGCTTAAAAAAACCAAGGAAAGGATACCAAGGCCAGCCCTAGATAAGGTGGGTGTAGTGTCATTAGCCTGACTTACTCATCACACCCCAGGGCCTCTACTGGGGTGGGTGTAGGCAGGGATGGAAGGGGCACACAGGCTGGGGATGAGGCAAGCAGTTATGCTTCAGTCAATCTTGAAAGTTGTTGACATGATGGAGATGGAATGAGAGATGTTAAAGCCAGATATTGGGCACACCCAGCAAAGCCTCCCGCCCAGCTCACCCTTGAGCCTGCACTGCTTCACTCACATCAAGAGATCCGCTGGTGCAGAGAAATCACAAAGAGTACACACACACACACACACACACACACACACACACACACACACGCACGCACACACGCCTCATGCAGTTCCAGGGAGATTTCTGGAAAGAATCTTTAGCCCAATTTCTCAGTAAGCCTCAGCTGTTCCCCCAGGCTTAAGCGGAGGGCCGACAGATGGTCCCAGCTAAATAGGCAATCCTCCCAGTTCCTCTAAAAGCAGGGTCTGGGCCCTTCCAAGCCCAACAGTCCAATTAAGCTTTTTGCCCACAGGTGGAAGCAAAAGTGAATTTTGGGCCATTCTTCCCTTCTTTTAGGCATGGAGCGCTCAGCCCTCCCATCAGCCCCCTCCCTACCTCTGGCATTGGCCCATAGGGAATCCCTGCCTCTCACACTCTTCTCTGAACATTAGGTTCCTCAGGGATCAAAGACTCCCAGAAAGATTTCCTTCTAAGGTGTCTTCTAGGCTGCAGGGATTTGACTGAACCGTTCAAAGGAAAACTCCTGGCTTGGCCTTGTTAAGGAGGCCCTCTCAGTCCAGGAGGTAGGGCCCCTTGGGATTAAGGCCACAGATTTAGGTACCTTCGATGATGTTCTTATTTCCTTCTCCCAAGGGCCAGAAAGTGCTGCAGGGAGATCCCGGTGCCCTGCTCTTCTCGAGAGGCCCCTCCTTCTCGTTGCAGAGCTCACTGGCATGACTGGCATAAATATATCCATATATCTCTCTATAAATATACATGTCTTTAGCTATATATATCTTTTCTTCTAAAGACTTGGCAAGAATTCCCTACAATCCTTTTCCATGACACTATAGAAAATCAGCAGAGTCATCAGTTTGATGGTTCCCACAAACACTGCTTGGGGTTGACCTCTGCAAAGCTCCCTTGAATCTTGCTTCCAGTAACCCAACCCCTCCTGCCCTCGCCAGCCCCCAACCCCCTGGCAACACAAAACACAACTTGATTTCCTGAAGCTGCCCCTTTATTCCTTGTTGGTCTCTGAAAGAAAAAAAAAAAAAAAAAAAAAAAAAAAAAAAGCCTATCGCTTTTGAGCTATTGTCTTAAAAGAATAATAAGCTTTGTGTTCCTCCAGCTGGTCGCAAAAGGGAATTAGCTGTGCAGTGGGATCCAGTGGCACTTAGAGACAGGTGTGGCAAGGAAGAGGTGCTGGTGGTTTCAGAATGGGCCACATCTCTGTGGGTGGGCAGGAGGGCGGGGCAGATAGAAGTGGTGTCTATCAAGACTCAGCAACCGCTGGGGCAGCAGACAAGATGTAGCCCTCCCTGCAATGACTCCCTGGATAAACCGAAGAAACACCAGTGTACACGCACAGGTGGGGAAAGCATTCCTATGACTTTCTGAGGGAGTTATCACTAGGTACAGATTCTGAGAACGCTATCTTCATCACCTTGCATCAGCATTTGTTGGAAGGAGGCCCAGGAGGGTAGGAGGAAAATGCTGGCCCCTCCATCTTTTTTTTTTATCCATCTTTGTTTCTTCACCATTAAAGGCTTGAGTAGGTGGAGACAACCCCTGTGACTTTTCTTTGAGGTATTCAGATCCTAGCTACATGTTGACACCATATTTAATCCTGAAACACGTTTCCTTTTCTTGATTTTCAAAGTGGGGGTTGGAAGAGGGGGTTCATAAATAGAGAATAGAAAATGCAAAGGAATAAGAGAATCAACAGAGAAATGTACAAATGTAATTTGGCAAAAAATAAACAGAAAAAAAACACAATAAAACCAAAACCCACAACTACACCTCCCGTAGCCTTTCTTGTTTTGTATTCTCTCTTTTTAAAGTTGGGTTGTTATCTTTGCAACAGAGAATGCCAGCAGGTGTTGCTGGCAGCTGTTTAATGACAGTGTCAAGAACATCTTTCAGAAAGGTAGGCTTGGAGGCAGGAGGCGGTGATGGAGAAAATGGGATGGGGAGAGAGTAGGTGGCCCCACATCTGTAGAGAAGTAGCTAAGGAATGAAGGGCTGTCCTGGGAATTGCAATGTTATTCTGTACAAAATCCTTCCTGTAGGAAGGTAGGGGGAGGGACAAGAGACATTTTTCAGTTTTTTTGCAGACCTAAGAATTTTGAACCAGAATTACATGCAGCTTGCTGTGTCTCTGGACAAATATCTTAGCTCCTCACTCAGCATCTACCACTTTCTTCTTTATTGTTAGTGACTGTCATGAGGATTAAATGAAAGGACCTGGAGACCCTTAGAGAAGGGTCCCAGCAGTCTCCAGGGGTGATTAGCCCTGCAATTATTCCACATCTGGAAAAGGTAATAGCTCCCAGACTGGCAGGGGTGTGTCATGGACCAGCAAGAGAAAGATGGTTTTTGTTACACAGCCCAGAGAGGCTGATCTTGGTTCTGTAGTATGTGAGAGAGACAGAGAGACCATAGGGAGGCTGGATTTGGAAGGGAGGGAAGCAGGAGCAACAGCCTTAACAACAGATGCGTTCCAAAGACCACCACCTGAACACTCGAGCTCTGAAATCTTTTCTGCTCTGTGCTTTTAGCTTAGTTCCCTAAAGCTGACTCATGAAAGCAAACCTGAAACTCTCACAAGCTAAAAAATCTTTTAGAGACAGCAAACCAGCCAGTGCTATGTGAAGATGTCTGCAAGGTACTCTGTCCTGTCTGAACTGTTGTTTCCCTTACTGTTAGCACAATGACCAAGATCTTGTAAAAGTCCCTGGCAAGCATTTTCTCCACCTTCAGAGCATTACCAGGCCACGTACTTGAGGGATATAACCTGCAGGTGTCAGGTTCTTTCTGATGCTGCTTATCAGATGGGTCAGGTAGCAGAGAGAAGGCAGCACTAACCCTTACATTTGTGCAGTGGTATGCAGTTACTATTGCTTTCACACGTATCATCTCGCTAAATCTGCCCCACGATCCTGTGAAGGAGGAAGTGAAATGATCAATGTCTCCATTTTAGGGATAAGAGAACTTGGGTGATTTCCCCAAGGCCAGTGGCTGTAGAGTTGGGACTGAGCTCAGCCTGCCTGATTTATGGGCTTCTTTTCCCCAGCTCCACATTGCACCACCACCAGTGCCGCGCACCCGAATCTTTATGAGAATGGAGCTCCCAGATCCTGTCTTGAGGGGAAGTACAAAGGAGGCAAGCTTATCTCATGCCTTCAACTAGGCACTTGAGGAAAGAACCCATGTTCTATTGTCCTTTACACCTCCTGTAGCCCAAAACCTACAGAGATTACATGTCACAGAGGTTCTAGCAAGATAGACTGAATGCCTGTCTTAGGTAGGATAGAGGAAAAGACACAACAAGAGTATGGAGCCCTCATGGAGACTGTGAACTTTGAGCCACAAAACTAGATTTATGCCAAGGATCCACTGCTTACTGACTGAATAATCCATGGGAATCTCAGTTCAATCCATTTGCGAAATGGAGATACGGGCCGGGGGCAGTGGCACATGCCTGTAATCCCAGCACTTTGGGAGGCTGAGGCAGGAGGATCACCCGAGGTCAGGAGTTCAAGACCAGCCTGACCAACATGTCGAAATCCCATCTCTACTAAAAATGCAAAAATCAGCTGGGCATAGTGGTGGGTGCCTGTAATCCCAGCTACTCAGGAGGCTGAGGCAGGAGACTTGCTTGAACCTGGGAGAGACAGGTTGCAGTAAACTGAGATGGCACCACTGCACTCCAGCCTGGGCATCAAGAATGAAACTCTATCTCAAAAAAAAAAGAAAAAAGAAAAAAAATGGAGCTATAAATCCCCACCTCTCAAGCTGCTATGAGAACTAAATGAGAGGAGAAATGTGAAAGTATACTGCATACTGCAATGTGTAAAATTGGATTTTCCGGACCCTGTGGTTCCAGAAGTCACCAAAGATAAGATGGCAGAGGGTTGTGGAAGCTCCTCTTCTTCTGTAGAGCAATGCTCATGTACTCCAGTCCCAGGTGGGCTGGATGTAGTGTGCCCAGGAAAAGGGATAAGCCACCTTAGGATGGAAAGGTCCTGGTGCGTGGCAGGTTCTCTATGAATGAGTTTCCCTTCTGCCTCTATCCATCCCAAAACATTCTCTATGAGAAGCGCAAAGAAAAGGGCAAAAAGACAGTCATGAGGACAATCACAAGGGCAAGGCATCTTGGGGATCCCTCCCAGCCTCAATATCCTGAAGGATTTCGGGCTACATTTTTAACAGGGTGAACGAGTACCACTGCTTAATGCTTCCAGCCACATTGTGGATCTCTGCTGAGTTAGGGATGAAGTGGGAGAGTCTTATGGTGATAAGTCTCACTCACATGATCCTGCCTGGGGAGGTGGCGGCAGCTGTGGTCTGTGTTACCTGACTCTAAACAGAGGCAGAGCAAAGATAGTGATCTTGTGGTTGATTCAAGGGCCTGGGCTGAGCTATACACAGGGCCCCAAAGGAGGCCCAGAATAGGGAGGGAAGCATGGTCCAGCAGGCCCACCAGAAGGGAACCCTGACTCCTCCTACCCTTCTCTTTGAGATCCTGAGAAGAGATAAAGAGGAAAAAAAAAAAAAAAAAGCGAACCTGGGGCTGAGGCAGAAGGATGAGCATACTGGCTAGCATTTCCTGAGTATTCCCTGTTTGCCAAGTACTGCACTAAAAGATGAACACAACTGACCTCATTTAACTTTTGGAGCAACCCTGCAAGGTAGGTATCATCATTCTCATTTTGCAAATGAAGAAACCAAAGCTCAATAAGGCTAACGGATTTACCCAATATCATCCCCTTAGATGATAGGATTTGAACCAAGATAGTCTGATGCCAAAGTCCATATTCTTCCCGCTACACACACAGCTCCTATCCAACAGCCCGCCAGTCAGGAGCTACAAATAAAATCCCACACCTCCTACAGCAGGCACTAAATCAGCACGAGGAGAAGCTGGAGGTTGGCAGAGAGAAGATCTTTATCAAGGCATTTCAGGAGCAGGAGAAATATCTCCACCCTCTTCCCAGCCAAAAGTGTGGTTGTATGTGTAAGATGAGAAACATTTTGGGCTGGGGGATGGAGGGTGGAATCTCAAGCTAAAATTACCAACCACACCAAAGTAAACCTGAAGGCAAACTGGGGCCTCAAGGATTTTGTTCGATTGTGTATGTGTGTGTATGTGAGTATAGATGAGAGACTGGGAGAGAAGGAGGCAGAAAAGGGATTTTTTTTTCGTTCCCAGTGGCAGTTATGAACAACATTTTCCTCCCAAAACTCATGCTTCTTCATCACTTACTTCTTTCATGTTTTCTCCTTTCTGACCTTGTGCAGAGAGCTAGCATGCTTTTGTAGACGAGTAGACTTTGAGGCTAGAAGACCTGGGTTTGCTTTTCAAATCCACTGCATACTGAGTTGTTTAATAACTACATATTATGTGAATAAATGGGAAAATGATTTAATCTCCCTGAGTCTTAGTTTTCTCATCTCAAAAAATATAGTACCTATGTTGCAGGGCTGTTAGAAAGATCAAATGAATAGTGCTTAGCACAGTGGTTAGCACATAGTTGACACTCCAGAAATGCTGGTTGCCTTGATCAGGGTTTCTCAACCTCAGTACTACTGACATTGTGGACCAGATAGTTCTTCACTGTGGGGAGGAAGTCCTGTCCATTGTAGGATGTTTAGCAGTATCCCTGGCCTTTATTCACTAGATGCCAACAGCTCTCTCTGCCCAAGACATGGCAATCAAAACATACCACCAGATACTGCCAAATGTCTGCAAAATCACCTCCAGTTGGAAACCACTGGCTTGATGAAATTAATACAGATATTCGCAACAAGTAATATGTTTGACAGCACATAGTAGGCCCATATGTAATAGTCATTTTTTTGAATGAGTGAGTAAATAATTGTATGAATGAACACACTAATAACGGGCATTGCTCTGCATCTTCGAAACTTTGGTGGCAGGAGGAGTACAGTCTACTCAGTCCTGGACTCCAGAAGGTTGATGGAATCCTCTGTAGTTGACTTTCAGTGCAGACCTGGCATCTGCTGGGATTTGCAGATGGGGCACTAACAGGTGAGGGAGGCTATGAGCTAAGTGAGGCTAAAGGATTTTTCCCTCTGGAAAAGGGCAGTCCCAAAAGGGTTCAGCTGCAGCACTGCTGGCTTGAATTTCTGTGTATGAGATGTGACTGCCTGAATCATGTGCACTCCCCAAGAACCTTGTTCTTTGCCCATGGCCAGCAACAAACATTGATAGGAATCCCCGAGGTCCTACCTCACTCAGAAACATAGCACATATCTGCAAGCGCCTTTGACTCACATCAAGAAGGTGCCTCAAAATTGGGGCAGAGAGATGGCTCCTGTCCTAGGATTTCTTCCCCCTCCCCACTTTTCTTGTCTCCATTTCTTCTTTTGAAACATTTATTGAATGTCTTTTACATTAGCTGGTACTGTAGGTAGAGAGATAATTAATGCAGCCCTTATCCTAAAATCACTGTGTGTACTGAGGGAAGGGAGAGAGAAAAGAAAAAGGACAATTATAACAGTACATACAATAGTAATATTACAGTTTCCTGAGTGCATACTCTATTTTAGACACTTATCTATGTGCTTTACATGTATTGACTCATTTACATGTCCCTCACAATGAGCCTGGGAGGCAGAAATTACTATTATTTCCAGTTTGCAAATGAAGAAACAGGCACAGAGAGATGAGGTTATTGTCACTATGTCGCACAAATATTAGGGAGAGAATTAAGAGTCAAACACAGATACTTTGGCTCCAGGGCCTGGACTCTTCTTAACCACGGTGCTCTCCTGCTCTGATAGCCACATAATTGGGGTGCTATGAAGCACATGGGGGCTTCCCAGAGGAGGTGGTGTATCAGCACGTGGAAGATGAGGAGGTGTTAGCTGGGCATGGGGCAGGGCGAGGGGTTCCTAGTCTGAGAACACTGCACACAAAGTCCCGAGGTGAGAACAAGCATGGAGACATGTCAGGGTCAGGGATCCACGAGGCGATTCTTATCCTCCCTGAATGGACTCCCTCCCCTTGCCTCATGGTGGCATTAAGATCCACCCAGCTGATGGGACTCCTATCTTCTGGCCTGATTTGGTTCTCTCAATACTGATTTGGAGCTACCTCTTTAGCCTCCTCTCTCAGCCCGTGCTGCCTGATTTGGTGTCACGACCAAGACCATGACCCTGACTTTGTCTCCTAGATGTAACCTTCAAGAGTCCACTCTTTCCATGTGCCCTGATCAATTCTCCTGGCCTGGGCCCGCTGGCTCCTCTGGCTCACCTCTGGGCCCTGATCTGAATTCTTCCAGGGTTGTCTTGTCCTGCTGCCATGGATACCGGGTTTGGGGATGGTGTGCGTGCATGTGTGTGTGTGTGTGTGTGTGTACATATGGCAGGTGGTGACTGTGGTGCACATATGCCTATTACCCAGGGTACATAACATGTGATGATCAAGCAGGCCTAAAATGTCATCATCTGCCATTTGAACCTTTTTCTTACACAACAAAGAAACCATACTCCTAACTCTACTAGAAGAAATAGATGAAATAGATGAAAGTAAGACACTTTGATTGAAGGAGGGTGGAGTTGGGAGTTGGGAGTGGCCACCGAGAGCTCAAAGGCACACTTTTTAAAAACCATTAGACAGGCTGGGTGCAGCGGCTCACGCCTGTAATCCCAGCACTTTGGGAGGCCAAGGCAGGTGGATCAACTGAGGTTAGGAGTTCGAGATCAGCCTAGCCAACAAGGAGAAACGCTGTCTCTATTAAAAATACAAAAATTAGCCAGATGTGGTGGTCCACACCTGTAGTCCCAGCTACTCAGGAGGCTCAGGCAGGAGAATTGCTTGAACCTGGGAGGTGGAGGGTTCAGTGAGCCGAGGTTGTGCCGTTGTACTCCAGCCTGGGCAACAAGAGCAAAGCTCCATCTCAAAAAAAAAAAAAAAAAATTAGACAAAGGGTCTTAATATTTTAGGGTCATAAACAACTTTGAAATTCTAATGTAAGCAATGGGCCTGCTACACAAAAAACTAAATATACAAATGTTTGTAAAACATTTTTCTGGTAGATCATGGAGCCCCTGAATCCTGGAACATAGATGAAAAACCCTGTGCATCCAACTACTGCAATATCCTCTTCTTACTGACTTTGTAAAGGAGGGTCATAAGGTTTTGGCTGCTGCAGCACAGTGAATGATGAAACCCAGACAGTCCTGGCATCGCTTAGTTTGCTCAAAGACAGCAGAGGCCCAGGGTTTGGAAAGCACAACCCTTTTTGTGCTCACATTTCCATGACAAGGGCATTGGTGTTAACATTACTCCCTCATAGCCCTAGGGCCCCCCTTGGTGCCAGAGATGATTTGTGCCTCAGTTTCCATACTCGTGTAATGCTACTTAGTTCACACATCTAGGCAATGATTAGTGTGGACAAAGGATGGACATCCAGGTTCTAATCTCAGTGTCATTACTGGGTGATAGTGACAAATCACTTGACCACTCTGGCCAGTTTCTTCACCCACAATATCGCAGCCCCTGGGGCTGTTAGGATTACAAGATGAGATCAAAACGGGCAATATATATATATATACTTACGAAAGCTCTTTCTAGAACTGAAACCAATGACTAAGTTTAAGGAGGTTACTATTATCTTGGCATTTAAGAGACTGACAAGGAGATTCATACCAAGAGAGTTGCTCTCAGGCCTTGAAACCAGGGAGGATAATAAATATCTTTTTCACTTAGAAAAGGCAAATTGATGCCCAAAATATAAAAAATGTATCTGGGCTGGGCACAGTGGCTCACACCTGTAATCCCAGCACTTTAGGAGGCCAAGTCAGGAGGACTGCTTAAGCACAAGAGATGGAGGCTGTAGTGAGCTATGATTGCACAACTGTACTGCAGCTGGAGTGACAGAGTGGGACCTGTCTCTAAAAAAATTTTTTAATGTAAAATAACTAAAAATTTTATTTAAAATTTATTTTTAAATTTTTAAATAAAAAACACTTGTCCAGGATCAGTCACCCATGAGTTCTGGGAGTGGGAAGTTAAGGGGGTTCATAGCTTAGGGCGCATAGCTCTGGACAATCCAGCAATGGTTTGTAATCCTGGAGTCATTTACTCCATCTTTTTAGGCCGATCCCTCAGCCAAGGAAAGAGACTGTGAGAACAGCCTCTTGCCACAGTTCCCCTGGTACTTTGTGCTCAGGTTGGGGGCCCCTGTCTGCTACTAGATGCAAATCAATTTCCAAGTTCACAGTGATGGGAAAACTAGAAGGCTCTTCATAGGGTCTGCCTGCTGTTAATGAGCTGATCTGAGGGAAAAGGCTGAGTGAAAATGAACAATCACTACCTAGAGTCACCGGAGTGCTCCATGCAGCCCGCCCGACGTATGTGTTTTATGCAGTGCTCAGGCTGCCGGTGCCTGAGGCCTGAAGGCAGGTTTATGAGATTAAAGCTCAGTGCCCAATAAATAATTTAACAGCTTACTGAAAAAAAAAAAATACATGCAGTATAATAGCTACTATCTCCAGCAGTCTGATGTGTACATACATTTTAAATGCACACCACTTTCATCTACATGTCTCCATCTGATGTGGAGTCCAAAACCAACTAAGGAAAAGAAAAAGAACACCATTACCTCTATCCTATCTATACATCCTGCCACCAAGATGGGGCAGATGAGAAACAAAACCCCGCCACGCACTAACTATTCAGGGCTTTGCTGCTGTCCTTCTCCATCTCCCAGCCCTTCCATCTCCTTCTTTGCTTTCAATTGCTGTTTCGTGTGTGTAGGAAGAATCAGAAATCTCCACTGTTGTAGTATTCATTCAGAATTTGTTTTTATTTTCCCAAGGGCATCTTTTCTGGAGCAAAGCCGGCCCAAGGTGCTGTTTCCTGCAGTGTCCTATGTGACTTGCTTGTGGGTACAGCTCAAAAGGTGCTATAAATAAGTATCACCACCACGGCCACCAGAGTCCACGCTGAAGTTTTAATCAGCCAGAAGTAGTGGTGATGGATTGGTAAGACTCGAACTTGGCAAGAAGGGAGAAGAAGAGCATTGGAGAGTGGAGGAGGAAGAGGTAGGAGTGGGTGTCACAAGAAGAGTGAGTGGGAGAAGGCAGAGAAACTTCCAAGAAGTTGCTCCAAGATCTAGAAGCATCTGTGGGAGATGAGTGGCATGTAGTAATCTAGGTAGCAGCATGAGCTGGCAGTAGAAAATGATGCCAAAGTGAACCTTCTTCTGATTGGAAAGTTGACTGGTTCTGATCACAGTTAAGGGATGCATGGCTTCACTGGGAGAGACAGGCATGAGGGAGAGCGGTAAGATTTCCCTCGAGCTTTTGTGGAGATCTGGGAGGGTGGCAACCTCTTCAGCCCCAGTCTCTTGACTCTCCTTCTGTGAGTAGGGGAGACCCACAGACCCACCAGGCACTGTGCTTGTACAAGACTCCACCAAGCTTATCCCGCCCCCTACTTTTTGCACCTCCATGGCCTTGGCTGCATTTACTGTCAGTGGCTGTGGTTTATCTCCCATTGTTTATGGCCTGGGACAGGCTGCCTACAAATAGCTCCCCAAAGAGTGGGGAGATTCAGGCATCTGCCATTCTGTGAAGCTTTATCCAGAAATGAAAAGGACAGTTATAAAATGTTCCTCTGGGGGAGTTAGGGGTGGGTAACATGCATCATAAAAAGTGTAATGGACTAATGCTAATACACAGACAGGCTGCAGCCCAGGGGTGTCTGCTGAGCTCAGACATAAATACTGGGGAGGCACCAAGGAGACAGTTTTTTTATTTCTTTGATTTGATGGTGGGGGGAGGTTGGGCATATTTTTTCCTTCACTTCTCTGTCTATGACCATTCCTCTGGGGATACCACCAATCTGTCTGAGACTGAAATTACCAAACATTTTACAGCTTCAAGAGGGGCAGCCATTAGACTATTGGAAAGACTGAAGGTACAAGGGAGGTGGTGGGTACATTATATGGCCTCATGGGGGAGTCTAATTTTGGGGTTTGGTTGTACCATACAAGATCTTGCTAGCGACAAGATAACTGAAGGGAGCGAGTATAGTTATGTTGGGCATATGACTGAATGCATCTATGAGTAACCATGAACTTGCCCAACAGCAGGCACATTTCCAATATTGAAGGAACTGATTAATGTTTTCTATTTAGTAGGAACCAAAACAACACCAACACCAACAATCACCCAACAGGAATCCCATCCCTGCCCAACTTCAGTTTTGAAAAGTAAAATACCTGTTTGGTAATTAATAAAAAATTCAGGTACTTGAGGACTCAACCGAATACACTGTTTCCTAGGGTTTTATGTAAAAAAAAAAAAAAAATTGTTCTCTGCTAATATTGACCATTAGCCAATTGCTTTCTAGCCACACACTTGACTTTAAGCATGCACTTACACAAAGTGGGTAAATGTACAGTGTATTTTTGGGGCAGAGGACAGAAGTGAATGCAAATCCTGTGTTCAAGTAGCCTTGGTTTTGGGTGGTGCTGAGATGCTCTTTCTCCTTTCTCCCTATCATGGAGGTGCTGAACACCTGTGAGTTTGTGGTGGGGTCCTGAGAATTGAACAGGAGAATGAACTCAGTCCACCTAAGACCCTGGGTTAACTGAGAAGAAAGAGTAACAGCAGAAACCATGGCAGTGGGGGCAAGAAGCTCCTGTTCACCCTTGCAGTGCGTGGGGAGAAAAAGACTGGAGGCATTTGGAATTCGGATTCCACTGCGCCATTTGCTTTGGAGAAATTAATTTTATGTGTGTTGTCCCTGAGAATGGGTGGAAAATAAAGTGGTACTCAGAAAATGGGTGGCAAGGGCCGGGGTAGATGTTGGAAAAGAAAGCTATCTCTTTTCTCCTCTGTATCTGGGTATATGTGAGGAGAAAGAAAAAAGGGAGGGCAGGGAATCTTATTAGGTGTACTAGACCTGTGCTAAGAGATTTAGAAGCTTATTGAACCTTATTATAATCTTTCTGAAGTAGGTAGTAGTATCCCCGTTTTAAAGACAAGAACTCTCAACTCTGAATTGCCAAGAGGTTAAATAACTTGGCCAAGGTCACGTACTTAGTAAACAGTAGAGTTAGGACTTGAACTCAAACCATTGTCTTCTCTCAATGATATAAAACTATGAAAGAAAAAAAATCGATAAATGATGGTTTAGAAGAAAAATTATTTTCAGTATGAAGATCAAAAGAGCAGGGACTAATGCATCCCTTGTGCCAACTGGTACAAATTATTATTCTAAGTGATAAAGGGAGGTCACCACATGTGCCATTGTTGGAAAAGGGTTAGATAACCCTTGGGCACGATGACACGTGATTACTCAGGCTGAGGGTGAATGGGGCATTGACAGTCACCGAAGCTGAACTGGGGGCTAATTGCAGGAAAATACTGGGTTTCCCAGTGACTAAATGTGCTGCAAATTTACCTGGAAAAGAATCTCAACATGAAAGAGAGCTAATCCTTGTGTGTGAAGTGAACGGGTTCTCTGTGGCCCAGGGAGCTCTCTGGATGGGGACCCTTGAAATCAGTTGTCAGTAGGGGTCTTGCCCAATCATCCACCTAGAAACGAGGCCCAACTGGGCCCATCAATAGGAGTTTGGCTCAGCCTCTTTCAAACAAGCTTAGGGTATGAGGAAAATCCCTCTTTCCTTAGTTGGCTAGTGTCTTAGCCTAAACTGACTCCCATTAGATTAGACATAAAGCAGAACTTCCTGGCTATGAGCTGTCTGAAGCTTGGCCATGAGTGACCAATATTGGCTCTGGCATATTCTTTCCTAAAGACTTTAAAGAGCAGCAGAGACACCTAATTGCTGCCCACAGCACTGGGTAGGAGAGAACCCTCCCTCCAGCCTCACCTTTGCTTGCTGGTATTTCAGTAAAAGACCCAATACAAATATAGAATGTATAATTTTCACATCATTCTTGGCAAATCCCAGGTGCGCCCCATTAGCAGAGTTCCAAGGATGCCATTTTCTATCAAGAAAAAGACACTCCGCATTGGAGTGCTTAGCTCAGGGCCCTATTAATAGCAATCCTAATTATATGGCTGCAAATTTAATTCATAGCAATGATTAGTGTCAGAATCAAAGGCATCAGGCATCAATATTGATGGAATTGCATAAGCCCCATAAACAGAGAACAAGCATTTGGGCCCATCCCCCCAGCAGTGGTCTGCTGTTAACTATTGCATTAATGTCTCTTCCAATTTTGCCAGATCAAAATGACTCCATTTCTCAGTGTTCTCCTTCTCCCCACTGAAACCTTTGCCTGGCCAGCTCTGAATGGGTATGACTGGCACACAAAAGATCCCAGACAATGTCTTTGAAGAAGAGCCCGGGGGCTCCGAGGGATGCATGGGTGATGGGCCCTGGCCCCACGCTTTACCCAGCAGCTTTTGGCCTTGTCAGCAACACTCCTTTGTCTCTCCTTCAGAAAGCTCATGGCAAACAGTGATGCCTGGAGAAAGGGGAGTCAGCTGGGGACTGTGTGTGGCACAAAAGGCTGCCACCCTGTGCATTGTGACCCAGGCTGAGAGGGGTGGGGAGGTGGAGGAGGAGGCCTGAGGAGAGGGACACAAGCAAGACAGCGTGTGCCAAGGTGACAGCTGCCATGTCCCGAGTTTCCAGGGCACCTTCACTCAAAAGAGTGCAAAGAGGTGGCCCTTCCCCCTCCTCTCATGCATCTTCTTGCAGCTCTCCATCAGGCAAGTGGTAGGCTATGAGTGGACGAATGGAAGCGTAGAGAAGTTCAATTGAATGCTAAAAAGCTAGTGGTTAAAAGCACAGATCTGGAGTCAGAGAGCTCTGGATTCAAATCCCAGCTCTCCAATTAGTAGCAGTGTGACTCTGCCAAGTTACTTATTTTGTTGAGCCTCAGCTTGTTATATGTAAATGGAAATAAGACTAATGATTTTTACAATTTCCAGGGTTAATGAGGTTTAACTGAAACAAAACAAAACACTTAGCCCAGGGCTTAGCATACAGTAAGTGCTTAATTTATAGTGGATCCCTTATGCCTATCCCCATCCAAAAATGTGGCATTCCTAGAGAGAGGACTAACATGTAAGACTTGAGGGTCCCAATTCAGTGTTCTTCTGATTTGTCAAAACTTCTTAGCTCTGAGGCAAGAAGTTAAGTAGGTCTCCCTGCTGGGCAGGTTCTGGTAAGATTCCCAAGACTTACCATGTGGAGTGAGGGCTCAGAGTTGCCGGTCACCATAGATCAAGGTTGTATGGTCAGGCCTGGTACGCGAAGCTCAGCTGGACTCTTGCTCCAGGGAAAAAATCCCTAGATCAATTTTAAGCTCTGCATAGAAAATGCCTGCATGCTAAAGAGGCCGAGGTCAGTCTGATGTTCTGCGCAGAATGTTCTTCAGGCCGGGCGCAGTGGCTCATGCCTGTAATCCCAGCACTTTGGGAGGCCAAGGTGGGCAGATCATGAGGTCAGGAGATCAAGACCGTCCTGGCCAACATGGTGAAACCCCGTTCTACTAAAAATACAAAAATTAACTGGGCGTGGTAGCGCGTGCCTGTAATCCGAGCTACTTGGGAGGCTGAGTCAGGAGAATCGCTTGAATGAGGCAGTCAGAGGTTGTAGTGAACCAAGATCATGCCACGCTCCAGCCTGGCGACAGAGCAAGACTCTGTCTCAAAAAGAAAAAAAAAGAAAAAGAAAAGAAAAAGAAAAGAAAAGAAAAGAAAATGTCCTTTAAAATAATATCGAGAAGGGCCCAAAAATTGGAATTCAAAAACCTGGGTTCTGTTCTTGCCTCTGCGGGAAGAACCTGGGTGAGTTTCCGCAGATCACTCCACCTTTCTAGGCCTCAGCTTTCTCATTCATAAAATAGAACAATACACATCTTACTTGTCCAAAGTCAGTGACCAGATCAGTTTCCTGAGGTCCCCTCCGGCTACGAAGTCTATGATACACATTCAAGGGAAGACTCTTGATCTTGCTTGATAGTGTCAATCTTATCCTCTGGGGGCCTTAACCCCAATTCCTCAGCCTCTTCCCCTGAATTGTCAAGCGTGGGAATTCCAGATTTGTTATTAAAGCCTGTTGATGCCATTTCTCCTTCCAGATTAGCTGGGGACACTCAACCTTTGCCATAGAAACCAGGACAGGGATGGCTGATTGGGACAACCCAATGGCACCAGCTCCTGAACCTCTTTCCTGCCTTGGAGCTAGAAACCCTTCTGGAGGCTGAGGCCAGGAGAAGGGTAGAACCACAGGAAGAGACTCAGAAGGCCAGAGCTCCAGATTCATTTTCACCA
Organism: Macaca thibetana thibetana; assembly: GCF_024542745.1. Lineage (NCBI taxonomy): Eukaryota > Metazoa > Chordata > Mammalia > Primates > Cercopithecidae > Macaca > Macaca thibetana. The sequence goes on along the minus strand of NC_065578.1, from coordinate 154,927,067 downwards.
CATTCATCTCCATATATTTCCTGCTTCCCTGGACAGAGGGGCACATGTTAGCAAGAAGGAAAGAGATGTTAAAGTAGCCATAAGCTCTTAGCTTGATCATCTTGGGCTACACAAGTGACTTAGGTATATGCTGGGCCCATCTCCACCCTGAAGTATTTGTCATTCTGGTTCCAACTTCCACATCTTCCCTTGATTTACAAGTCAACCCCAAGTTAGTCCATAATCTCTGAATTTCAGAATCACCATCTGCAACAGAGTAATGAAATATCCCAATCCTTCTTTTCTTTTTTTTGAGACCGGTCTTGCTCTGTGACCTAAGCTGGTTTGCAGTGGCATGATCTCGGCTCCCTACAACCTCCACCTCCCGGGTTCAAGCGATTCTCCTGCCTCAGCTTCCCAAGTAGCTGGGATTACAGGCGCCCACCACCAGGCCTGGCTAATTTGTTTTTGTGTTTTTAGTATAGATGAGGTTTCACCATGCTGGCCAGGCTGGTCTCGAACTCCTGACCTCAGGCAATCTGCCTGCCTTGGCCTCCCAAAGTGCTGGGATTACAGGCGTGAGCCACGGCGCCTGGCCTCCAATCCTTCTTGATCATCTGAAAATTAGATGGGATTAATGAACTAATAGAATCAAAGAGAATTTGGGACTGTGGCAGAAAAACATGGTAATAGTACAGGAGTGGTAGTAGTAATACTAGCAGGAGGAGTCACTCTAGCAGTAACAGAGATGGTAGCAGCAATGACTGCCATTTATTAAGCATCTCCTACGTCAAGATCTGTGTTAGATGTTATGTATCCTCCATGTCTGATAGGCATAGCAATCTTGCCAGGCAGGCATGGGTGACCCAGATGAGTAAACTGAGGTCCCCTCAGGTCACACAGTTCATCCAAGGCAGAGCTGTGCAGCACAGGATATTGTGGTTGGTGTGGAGACATGCAAAGGGGGAGAATGGGCCTGTTTTAGTTAATTCTGCGAAACTGCAACTGGGCAACTGACACTTCCTTCAGCCCCACCCTGGGGAGGGGGTCAGTACATATTGTTTGGTGATATGAGACTGTGAAACCTCTCACTGGTGACTAATGCAACTGGATGCCAAAGTCCAGCAGGATTAGATTAGTTCGGCTCAGCTGGTCCCGTTTTCTAAGTATTTTTTCCCATGACTCAGGGCTAGGAGTAGGGGACAGGATTCTCTTCCTCCATCTGACCTTGCAAACATGTCACTGAAAAGGAGCCTGATCTGACAGCTTCACTACCCCAAGGAGCCAGGGAAGAAGTGGGGTTTGGGGGAAGCCTCAAAGATAGCAGTAATAATAGAAAGCACTTTCAGGCCAAGCACTACATTAAGCACTTTTTACACATGATTTTATTTAATCCTTACAACAAATATGCAAAGTGTTTATTACTACCCCACTCCACAGGAAAAAAAAAAAGTAGAGGTTCACAAGTTAAGCCACAATTGTAGCAATATTTAAGTGCACATATGCCCATGTGCCCAAGCTCTGCACTCTATCCTTTCCATGAATTATTTCTTTGTAATCTATTTTTTCCTTAGCACTTATCACCCACTAAACATACTATATATTATGCTTACTTATGTTAGTTTGTCTGACTTCCCACATTAAGATATAATTTCCATCAGGGCAAGCATTTTTTTTTTTTTTCTTTTTGAGATGGAGTCTCTCTCTGTCCCCCAGCCTGGAGTGCAGTGACGCAATCTGGGCTCACTGCAACCTCTGCCTCCTAAGTTCAAGCGATTCCCCCACCTCAGCCTCCTGAGTAGCTGAGATTACAGGCACACACCACCATGTCGAGATAATTTTTGTATTTTTAGTAGAGATGGAGTTTCACCATGTTGGCCAGGATGGTCTCGAACTCCTGACCTCAGGTGATGAGATCGCCTCGGCCTCCCAAAGTGCTGGGATTACAGGTGTGAGCCACCATACCTGAGCAGGGCAGGCATTTTTGACAGTTTTGTTTTCTACTGCTTTATACCAAGCTCCTGGCACACAGTACATATTCAATAAATATCAGGTCAATAATGAATTATGTCATTTAATCCTTACTGTAATCTTATGATGCAGGTACCAGACTTGTCCTCATTTTACATTGAGGAAATTAAAGCTCAGAGGTCACACAGCTAGTAGGATGGAGTCAGGACTGGATCTCTCCTAAGCCCCTATACTCTTTGTTATGCAAATTGGTCCCTACTTGAAGGTAGGAGAGTGGACCAGGTGGTCTTTGTAAGTCCCTTCCAACTCAGAGATCTATGTCCATGTTCCAAATCCACAGACAGGCAAGGATTAATGGCATAGAAGAGTCTGTATTTTCCTAAAGACAGGACCTCTGTAAACACCAGCACCTTGGCCTCTTGAAAATTTTGCCTAGCCTATTTAGGTCACCTGGATTCTGCAAGCTTGAATCATTACGCCCATCCCCCCTGTCCCCAAAACACAGTTTTCTGTGTTTCACCTGCTCTGCAATAAAGCCCTGAGCTGCAGGAGCTCACTGTTAAGACTGCAAAACAGCCAGCTGAATACACAGCCTGATGCCTCATACAAGAATCGTCCAAGATTGAAGTATATTAGAAACTACACAAAAAAGTACAAAAAATAAAGAGTCTTTAGTTTCTCCCCTTTCAGAATGACTCTGGGAGATCAGGACCTCCTTCCCTGGGGTCTGCTGGGGCTCTGGGTAGAGCCGACATCGCCTGTCTACACCTGCCATGGTCAAGCAAGGAGATGTGCTGGCCGGAGTGTGTGTGTCGAGGGGGGTGGGAGTGGGGCATTCTGTAAATATGCCCCGTTCTTGTGCCAACCAAATGCAGCCTTTCCCAGCTTTCAGAAGACCAGTTCTGGGGACCCAAGAGGCCTATAAAACAACAAAACAAACAGCAAGCTTGGCGGCAGGAGCCCGGGCAGGGAGCCAAACTCATTACTAGGGATGTGGTGGTGAGCTCCCTGAACCACCACCCCACCCCTTCCGTGCAGGCTCTGAGGAAGGGGAGAGGGTCTCTACTCCCCACCACCCCAGTGTCCAGCATTGCTGAGACACCTGGGAGAGTTAGGGTATCGGATGGGCGGTCTCAGGTCCCAGGAGAGCCACTAAGTCTCTTAGATGTGGACCTGCAGCTCCGGCTGTTTACTCAATCAAGGGTTCATACAGAGAGACAAGTGAATCATTTCCACTCAGAGGAATGAGTGGCTATTGTTTGGTGGGGCTGGCACAGAGAGAAAGGCATGTTTCTCAGCTTTTCATCCAACTTGGCCTTCCGTCCGCCAAGGCAACTCCACCCCACGAGAGGAGCCAAGTAACAGGTTAGTGTGTTTGGGGAGAAAGTCTAAACGCCAATGTCAATATTGGCATTGGAGGGTGGGGGTGAGCATATAACCTTGGGCAAGACATTTAGTATTGCTACAGCTCAGTTTCCTACATCTGTAAAATGGGGTAAAAATGCAGTGGCGATCAGTACCCTCAGTTGAAATATTTGAGGAAGATGAAAAGAACCATGGAAACGTATCTTATAAACAGTCAGTGTTATCGAATAACCGAGTACTAACCCCAGGGCTGAGGAGAGTTAATACTTTGGTGCTCCTGATGGATTCTTTCCAACGCCTAAGCTGCTACTGCAAGAAGCTCACAGTTTTCCTGGCTTTGCTTAGTAAATCGTTTGTGTGATTACAAAGAGAAGAATAGAATTGGGACGTCAGGGCTTCCTGTGGGCCAGGGACTGGAGACCTTGGGTTGGTATGTCCCTTAGGGAGAGGCAGAAAGAATTTTCCTTTAAGAATTTCACAGGCATTTCATCGGCCACCATTAGCTAATGGGAAAGAAGGTAGTGCCAGAATAGGCTGGGGCCCTCCCCAGAGCTTGGAAAGTCTCTGGGGATTTGCAAAAACATCCCAGGAGTCATACAGACAGAGACTGGTGGAGGAAGCAGTGGTTCCCTGGGCATTCTTGCCTGCTTCCCTGCTATACACAAGCCTGCATCTGATCCAGGTGAAGCAGATGGCTGTCTGTACTATTCTGGGGCCCTCCAGGCAACAGTGTCCCCTTCTTCTAGCCAACATTTCTGAGATTACCACCCCACCCTCTTCCAGATGTTGTTAACCAGAAAACAAACTCCTTTCCTGTTACCCACCAGAAGTTGTCCTGTTTCCTTTACTTCTCATGCCACTGCCATGCCAACCCTCCTCCTCCCGGCACTGACCTACCCAACACATCATACCTTCCTCTTTGCAACCAGCCACATCAACAGGAGTCACTGTTGGTGTCTGATTCTATTTCAATTAGTACAAATAGATGTCTAGCATAGAACAGGCACCCAATACATTTGAGATCACTTTCATGAGCACCTAATGTGTATCTGGCAGTGGGGATGGGGTGATGAACGTGAAAAGGAAGGTCCCTGCCCTCAAGGATCTATGAATCTCAAGGGAGACAGACACCTTAGCAGCTGCTCCCTTGCCAGATGCTGTGGGGCCTAGGAGGGTGCCATGCACAGTGGTTGAAGGGACAGGGTAAAGGACATGTAACAATGCTTGAGCAGCAAAAGAGGTTTCTGATGGGGATGGAGAAGAGAGCCAGCAGCACCTGCTGTTGTTTAAGGTCCCTGGGACTGAGAGGCTAGAGAGCCCCAGAAAAACACTACCCTCCAGCTTCTGTGAGGAGCCCTGCAGGGATGTGAAACCTGGGCTGAGGTGGCAGTTTAGCAGCTGCAAATGGAAGGAAGAAACCAAAGGAACTTCACCCTGAACCCAAGATAGTCCTTCCTTCCATTGTCCTGGCATCTTTCACTTGCTCAGCTTGACATCCTCCCTCTTTTGCCCCATGACATGAGCTTGATTTGCCACCTGTCTCTGCCCTGAAACCTGGAAAATCATGTAAAATGAGTTTCCAGTTCCTGTTGCCACTCTTCCTCCATCTGCTTTGGTGTTCGCACTCAGTCTGTATCATCTGGACTCTCACTGCCTATTCTTAACCAGGAGGGATGCTGTCATGAGGAACTGGACCCGGGCCCCAGGATAACCTGCTTTTCCCTCCCCTGCATCTGGCCCCAGGACTGCCTGTCCTCATCATCCTGGCCAGGCTTTGCCATGTCTGTGCCGAGCTCCTCCCACCTGACCCTGAGGGGCTTTCTGCTACTCTGAGGGCAGGCTCAAAACCAGCCTCATTCCAAAGTCCACACCCAGGGGTCCTTGGTTTTCCTTTTTCTGCTCCTCTTCTCTGCCTCAGCCCATACTCCTTCATCACATGCTTTGCTGACAGAGCCAGAGAAATAGTGGCAGCATCATTGAAAAGACCGTGAGATCTGATGCAGGGGTCCCCTTGGCAGCACCCCTGGTTGGTGACCATCCAGTCTCTGCTTGCATATTTCCACTGACTAGGACCTCATTCCCTCCTGAGTCAGCTCTTTCCATCCTGGGACAGTCTGGCCGTAAAAAACATTTTCCTTATATGAAGGGGAAAGTTGCTGTGCTGTAACGCCTACCCAATGGCCCTATTCTTTCCTCTGGGGTCACACTGAATAAGCCTAATTCCATCTTCCATAGCTTAATGGATAAGCCGGCAGATTGTAAAACCAGATAATCACAGTTCTAGTCCTAGCTCTGCCTTTTTATTTACTGTGTGGCTTTATTATTATTTTTTAATCTTTCTTGGCCTCCATTTCCTCATCTTTAAAATGGAGGTGATAGCACCTACCTCATAGAGTAAAAGAGTAAATGAGTTAACAGATATAAAGCTCTTCAATAGCATGTGACATATAATAAGTGCTCAGTAAATTATGTTATCTAAAGACAGCTGTTCTATGTCCTGCTTTATTCACTCTTTTCCCCTTCACATAGCATGATTCCCACATCCGTTCAGCTCTTATTTATCTGGCACTTGAGTTTGCTTAACACCCTCTTGTGATGTTATCTTCAAGGTAAAGTGGAGTCACTATGTCTCATGACACAGAAGCTGTTCTTCTATTATCATGATGAAGACTAACTTTGTTAAAGCAATATATCACACAGTTGGCTCATGTCAACCTCACGGTTCACTAAAATCCCAAGATCCTTTTCGCTTGATCTCCTTAGGGCTTAAAGTCTCACAGGGGCTCTCCCTCCCCTCTTATCTGTCCAAGTCTTCCAAACTCCTCTGCATGTTGGACCTTCATTGCATGTGCTTTGTACCTTCTCAGTGTGGCACCCAAGGTCTAGCATGCCCTTCTCTCCCTCAACTCATCACTTCATCTGTCTCATCTAGTCTATAAGCAGACCCTGGTAATCTTCCTTTTCAGTAAAGCCTTGCAGACTGATCACACTACAGTTGCTGTTTTGTTTGAATTATTCCACCCTTATGGTGAATCTTTGCATGTCTTCTTATCACCTGTGATGCACTGACCCTTAGCTTATGCAAACATTGCACATATAGTTTTTTTAGGGGGAGACGGGGGACAGAGTCTTGCCCTGTCACCCAGGCTAGAGTACAGTGGCACGGTCTAGGCTCACTGCAACCTCCACCTCCCAGGTTCAAGCAATTCTCCTGCCTCAGCCTCCTGAGTAGCTGGGATTACAGGTGTGTGCCACCACGCCCAGCTAATTTTCAGAGTTTTAGTAGAGACAGGATTTCACCACATTGGTCAGTCTGGTCTCAAACTCCTGTTTTTTTGTTGTTGTTGTTTTGTTTTGTTTTGTTTTTGAGATGGAGTCTCACTCTGTTGCCCAGGCTGGAGTGCAGTAGCATGATCTTGGCTCACTGTAACCTCCATCTCCTGGGTTCAAGTGATTCTCCCCTCTCAGCCTCCCGAGGGGGTGGGACTACAGGCAGGTGCCACCATGCCCAGCTAATTTTTGTATTTTTAGTAGAGACGAGGTTTCACCATGTTGGCCAGGCTGGTCTCGAGCTCCTGACCACAGCTGATCCACCTGCCTTGGCCTCCCAAAGTGCTGGGATTACAGGCATGAGCCACCGCACCCATCCTCACATACAGGTTTTGGGGACTTAACCTTATTCTGTCTCTTCCTTCCACTTGTTTGTAGCTCAGAAGGCAGTGGTCTTGTCTAGGGTGCTCTCTATGCATCTTGCAGGCAGCAGTGTATAAGCAGCTATGTGACACAGCACATAAGAGTGCCCTGTGGTCCTATCGCTTCTAGCAAGTCTCTGCTTCCTCTAAACTTCCATATACAGGGACATCCTGTTTCTACAGGCCACAGTAGATGAGGGCTGGACAGCCTGACAGACGCCGGGAGAAGTGAGTAGTTCTGACGCACCCGCCTTCCCTTCCCTTTCCAAACTCTTAGCTATTTTTTTCTTTATTTTCCTTCCTGTGTTGAAAGAGCTATGGGGCCTGGACCATAGTAGGGTTTCCTGGGGACATTCCATAAATTCTTCATGGGTTATTTCTCTGGAGAGGGGTGGGAACAAGTAAGCTGGTAGATGGGAGGCCAGCAGGGGCCTGGATATGAATGTCAAGTACCTCAAAGCAGCGTGGGTGGGAGAGAAGGGTGAGCTGCACAGAGGAGGAAGGAGGGGTGTCATGAGCTCATAGAAACTGCCAAAGAAAGGCCAAGCAAAGAGTGAGAAGAAGCAGCCAACTCACAGGTCAGAACAAGCTGTGGGTAACCACGCCCCCAGCTTTGCCCTTGAACCTGCTGACTTGTCTCCACAGCAACTTGTCCGTCAGGGTTTCAATAAGGCCAGGAGAACTTGGCCAACTCAGGTGTGTGACTTGGAAAGATGCCAAGCAGCCCCTCATGTGTGCCGTGCGCGATGCATGGAGATATGGGAAAGGCAACTCAAGGTCCCTTTGTGTCTGGTTGGGTCCCTTTTCCTTTATTCACTTCTCATCCATCCATTCATTATACACTGATTCCTTAATTCACATCTAGATCTGAAGAGAGTGAACGCACTAGCCCCTAGCTGACCTCTGTAGCAAGCCTGGACCTGAAGATCGTTCTCAGTCTCCCTCCCTGGGCTCTAGAGCTGCTTCTTTAAGTAAAAATGGTGCCAAATTGGGTGTCAAGGCAAGAAGCAACTTGTCTTAGATCTCTATGCTTGGGCAAGTCAATTTTCTTCTCTGGACCTCAGTTTCCCTGTCAAATAATGAGAGTATTGGGCCAGGCACTCTCTAAGGTTCCTTAAAGAATGGTTCTATTTTTCAAAGCAGTTTTGAAGCCTATCCCATGAGTGAACACTTGGTGAGGTGATTAAAGGGGAAGAAGGGAACAGTCCAAAAAGCATGACCCCTGCCTTTCATGGAACTTTGAAGAGAATCAAGGAGACAGAATGACACACATGACCTGGAGCAGTGACTGAAGGTGGGGGAAAGGTGCTCACACCAGCCTGTGTGGCTTCTGCTGGCCCTTAGAGAGCCTGTGTGCCATTTAGGAAAAGGTGGTCCCTATGGGCAGATGACTTAGTAAGAGAAGGCCCACTGGGCAGATGTTTATACCACAGGGTACATCATGTGACAGGGAGAGCTCAGGCTGGATTTCAACTCCCACTAGGCTCCTTAACACAATCCCCCTAGGCCAGGCACAATTTGTCCAACTGGATGTGGTGACTCTGGCTGAGCAGGGAAGTAACTAGCCTCAGGGTTCCAAGCCAAACTGCTTCCTGGTAGAAGCCACTTTTAAATCTTAGCAGAATTTCACAGAGCAACTCCTTCCCTTCCCACTTTGAAAAAGCAAACACAAGGACCACATTCTTTCTCTCTTCCATGTGCCGAAAAGCCAACCTAGGGTCTCTAGTCCCAGGCAGAGTGGAGGGCACAAAAGAGGAACATGTAGGAACCTCTACAGCAAGTGAGGAAATGGTTAAATGTCTTTGGTATCATGGGAACCAGAAGAAGCCTGGAGGGTTTAGCACTGCTAGGTGAACCCAGACCAGTTCTTCTCACCTCCCCTGGCAGTAATTCAGAACAAGCAGAACATGGAAATTCTTCCTTGGGCTCACTCCAGGTTACCCTCCTTCCACATTTCCAAACCGCATCCCTCCCAAGGCTCTAAATGGATTATAAGGAAAGAGCTCCAGGGTGATGTCAACATCAAAGGGTGAGAGGCAGTGAGGTCTTGCATGTTCCTTGATCCACAGGTGCTGGGACCAGGGAAAGGTGGCAGGAGGGTAAGCATGGGAAAAAGGGATTAGCTGAGACCGGAAAGAATGTGGCTGCTCTAATCCCATATAATGAACCAGATTGTGCACCCTCTCTGCACCCTAGGCACTAGACAAGCAGGCACAAGCTGTTGGCTTCAGCTTGCTGCACAAGAGGCCTCCCATGCTGCCAGCCCCAGACAGCCTGTGCCCTCCAGCTGGCAGAAGTGCCCAAGGAGGCACAAGGTAAAATGTCTACTTCCACCTGGCAGCTCACATCTGGGTGGGGAGCTGGGAAGGGAAGAGACTGTGATTGCAGGAAAAGGAAAGACTGGAGAATGGCGTTTTCTTCAGGCATCATATACCATCAGAGAGCAGCACCCGTTTGCCCCAGGTCTTAGAATTGGGACCAGTAATCTGCTTCAACCAACTTCTCTGAATTCAACAAAGACCAGTATAATCAACTTGACAGGTCCTAGGGAGGGGTTTGTGATGTTGGAGATTTATAATGTACGTAACCAAAAACTTAGTTTTGCTTGATTTGGGAATGAAGAGCAATTTTTTTTTTTTTTGCTTTTGCAGATGTATGTACCTTCTTAAAGTTTTTTCTTAAAGTTTGGGAAATATTGAAACATGCTTGCATTCCTTACATACCCAATGACTGATGGCTGGAGGAAGTAGTTAGAAGCTAAGTCACAAAATTAACCCCTTCTTACCTCCCCATTTCACCTTCGTTCCCCAAGAAAATAAAGTTGCCTGTAGTTAAATCTCCACCAATAGCTACCTTCCAAGAGGGACTTTCTACGGAGGAGCTGAATGGCATTGGGGCATCTAAGCTCCTAGACTCTTACCTTTTTCAGCTTGCCACTCTTAGTCCCCACAAAAACCACGCTGTAGCCGTTGTAAACGTAGGAGGCCACAGAGGTCATGCGGTCCCGGCTGGTGGTGTACAGGGTCAGGCCCTCCACTGGAGTTGAGCCTCCCAGTGGCTGATTGATGTCCAGTCCACAGAAGTTATCGTCGATGGGGACAGGCTGGAGGAAAGGGGAAGGAATTGGGGTGAGTAACAGTGGAGGCCTGGTGGAGTCTCTACACAACCCATATCCCCAACTTCCAGTCTTAGGACGCCAGGCCTCAGAGAGGCAGACGTGGGAGTTCAGGGGCCCTAACACATGCTGCAGACAAAATCTTCTCACCAGCTTACCCACAAATTCCATGTTGGTTCTCATGAAGCCAGACGAAAGAACAGGCAGCAACCTTCCACTCACCTGGAGTCACCTGCATCTACCTTTCTGCCAGGAGAACCAGGATCAATTTGTCAAGCTAAATGCCTGAACTCACTTTCTATTTATTTTAATGTCCCTCAGGACCATGGCATTCTGTGGGGATCTTTCTATTTCAGACAAGAGTTCCTTCAGTGGATAATCAGTCTAAAGGCAACATTACAGGACTTCTACCAGCCCAGAGAGGGTTTCTTGTTTGTTTCTTGGGCTGTAGGGTCTCCCTTTGGGCATAAGAAATTTTAGGCCATTCAACTATCCAGTTGTTTAATATTTACCAGCACCTCACTGGAGCCAACCATGGGAATTCTAGCTCCCTACTATCTTTCCATACTGGAAAGAGATCAGAAGTGTCATAACAATATTGGACAGTACCTTACACTTTGGAAAAGTTAATCTACATATGCCTCAGTTTCTTCCTTTGGAATAATACCTGCCCACCTTTCTGATAGAACCGTGAAGGAACAAATGAAATAATGCATGCAAAAGATTTGTGTTAAGTTGTCCAGCTATTTCCACTATTGTGCATTATAGATCTTCAACAATGTTTGGGTAAATATAATTAAGAGAGAATTCTGGAGGTGGTGTCCTTTGTATTTCCAGCCTTTAAGGAGAGTGGTGGTGTGGCTCCATAATGTGTCTGTCAGGAGTGACCGGAGCACATTTGAAAGATCACCTTGAGCAAGTGAAAAAAAAAAACTGTGGCCAGGCACGGTGGCTCACACCTGTAATCCCAGCACTTTAGGAGGCTGAGGCAGGTAGATCATGAGGTCAGGAGTTTGAGACCAGTCTGGCCAACATAGTGAAACCCTGTCTCTACCAAAAATACAAAAAATTAGCCGGACGTGGTGGTGTGTGCCTATAATCCCAGCTATTCGGGAGGGTGAGGCAGGAGAATTTCGTGAAACCCGGGAGGCGGAGGTTGCAGTGAGCTGAGATCGTGCCACTGCACTCCAACCTGGGCAACAGACTCCGTCTCAAAAAAAAAAAAAAAAAAAAAAAGAATTGCTGGAAAGAAAGTAGGAAGATCTTGATCCTATTCCCTGTTCTGCCACTAACGGGTTGTGAAAACTTGGACCAGTAGGGTCCTCCTGTAGGGCTGTTGAAGGTAACGTTAAATTGATGATTTCTAAGATCTCAAGATCTTAGGTCCCTCATCTAAAAAAGAATGAAAGACAAAGACTGTAATGCTTCCTGAGGCAGGGGCTGCTGAGGGGTTTGCATTCTGTACACAGTGCTCAGCACGGGGCTGGGCCAGCATGGATGCTCTGACATGCCCCAGTTAATGGCACAATGTGGAATCCTGTGGCAAAGGCTGCAGGCTCTGGGCCAGAAAGAGCCCCACGTCCTGTGGCAGCTGTTCCTTCTGGGTCTGCGAAGGGATCCCAGAGGAGGAAGGAAACGGCTGTCGTAGGAATCATAGAAAGCAGCAGAGCAGCCTGCCCCCCTGCTCCCTTCAGCCTCCTCTCACCCTCACCAGGGAAGAGCAGGCTGACACATCATCACTCGTTGACAGCCTCATTTCTTTGGAATAATTGGTTTATAAGTTATGGCATGTGATTTTTTTTTTTTTTTTTTAAAACCAAGGACTTCCCTTCCTTTCTCTTCTCAGTCCCAAAGGGAGCAGAGGCTCATTTTTTGTGGTTCCGTAGTGTTTTGTAGAGAGCTGCTGCTCCTGCTACTGGTAGGAATGATGGTGCTGCACTCGTGTGTGTATATTCTTCAGGAAAGAAAACAAATTTTTAGGTTAAGATGACTTTTGAACGTGGGATAATATGGAGCCTCACAGAGCAGAAGGAATGAGTTTCTCTGGAAGGGAGTGAAGCTGTGGTGTGCTGAAGCCAGCTCACAGGGGATAACTGTGCATTAAGTGACATCCCATGATGCTTGAAATCAGCCAGGATAGGTGTATTTATACCATGGCAATTGGCAGGGGCTACAAACCAGAGCTTTCCTTTCCCTCCCCTGCCTGCATAGAGCCAGTTATTTAATATTTACCAGCACATCACTGGAGCCAACCATGGGAATTCTAGCTCCCTAGAAAGGCTGGTCAGGGTTATCAGCTACACATTTTACATTTTGTACTTCTCTTCCTCATCTCATCCCTACACTCCAGGCAGCTACTGCTCTGGCTAAGAAGAAAGTGATCCAGATTTTAGTCCTTTCTCTACTGAAACCAGCTGTGTGACCTTCATATGTCATGTACCCTGTCTCAGCCTCAGTTTTCTCATCTGTAAAGTAAAAGTATTGGACCAGGTAATTGTCAAGCTTCCTTTGAGCTCTAGAAGTCCTTAATTTCATGGCTTCCATTTCTTTCCCACTTTCTGCAGGGCTGGTAAGGCCACAGAGTGTGGGCACAGGCATAGCCCAAGTCAACTTTTGAGAAATGACACAGAAGCAAAAACCTAGTAATTCTGGATTTTGCTACCATCTTATTGATTCTAGAATCTCCAGAACTATTTAAAAAAAAAAATTTATTCTCAGCCTAAGCCATTAGGATTGGCTAGAATTTCTTTTCTCTTCAAGTTCTTTTTCAATATATTGTCAGATATTTCCAAACACCTGATGTGCCTTTACTTTTGCTCCAATGGTTGAGAGCTTGGTGTATGGCTTTCCTTGGAAACAGAAGGGCTACATAGAAAGAGCCTGGACTAAGAAGTAATATGGACCAACTAAATTCAAATCCCCACTTTATCACTTATAGCTGTGGAGATCTGAGCAACTTGCTTAGTCTTTGTGAGCCTTTGTTTTTTTTATCTGTAAAATGGGGGTGATAACTCTTGCTTTATGGGGTCATTGTGAGGAACAAGTGAGATAACACTTAAATTGCCAAGCTTAACCTTTAGGACATAGCTGCTATTCAATGAGTGATAGCCCCCTTCTTTCTCCCTTTTCTGGGATCAGAGCTCAAATTTTTGATCTGAGATTTCCATGTTATTCCAGAGTCATGTTAAAATCAAGCTCTGGGACCACAGCTTCTTTCATTTATCCTTATTCCCCTCTAAGGCCACCAAAATATTTCTGGGTCCCCGGGTCTTGGTCCTTTGGACTGTCGGGATCTTTAAGGGGCCATTCCTCTGCAGCCCCTGCACCAGAAGGGTGTGGTGCTGAAGGGGTGGAGGCAAGGGGCTCTCCACTCTAAGGTCCCAGCCCCATTCACTGTCACCTCTCTCCCAGTGCCTTTCCTGTCCTTTTGTAACTAGCCCAGGCTTGTCTCTCTGCGCTGGAGCAGAGAAGAGTGTCATCTTCCTCTTTCCTCTTGCTCAGAAGCAGGCAGGAATCAGCAGTTTCCTCCTGACAAGGCCCTCACTGGGTTATGGGAACTAGGCTGGACTCTACAAGCGTTTAACCCTTACAGAGGGTTACATTTCCTCTCCACTTCTCCCTATTAGTTAAGGCCAGTGGCCATATAATTTTGGTGTAAAAACAAACAAACAAAAAAAAAAACTAGACACTATCTAGTCCAGCTTCCTCATTTTACAACAGTAAGATAACTCAGAAAATATCTGGCTCTTTACTACTGTGATTAATATTAATAATCATAGCTGCCCATTTATTGAATGCTTATTATGTTCCAGGTATTGTGCTAAGCACTTTACATAAATTTTCCATTTGATCCTCATACTAACCATCAAAAGAAGATAATATTATCTCTATTTTAAAGACGAAAAACTTACAACTCAGATCAGATACATAACTTGCCAAAGTCACACAAGTAGTAAGTGGTAGGACTGATTTTTAATCCCCATCTGTTTTACTTCAAAGCCTTAACCATGACTCTTCTACCACACCAAGCAAATGATGACAGGAATAGAAGTGTAGCCTTGGAATGATGTTTTCTTGCTTCAAGTACTAGTGTTTGGTCCCAATGGCAGGCACCTTCAATTTAGAGTACTCAGTAGCCATATGGGCCCCTTGGTCTCATATATTTTTTTCTAGGCTGCAGATCCAGAGCCCTCAGCACTGTGTATAAGAAACCTACTTTTGCACTTCTCACACTCCCTGTTAACTCCCTGTGTAATGATAAACCTAACATTTCCAGGCATGGTGCAAATCTCTCCATGTATTATCTCATCTGATCATCCCATGAGCTAGGCATTATCATTCCCATCTCACAGATGAGAATATAGAGATGATAAGGTGCTTCTGAAGAAGGGAGGAAGAAACACAGATGGAATTTGAAGTCTGGCTTTTGTCTCAGAAGCTCAAACTCTTAGCCGCTACATTATGTTGCCAGCTGTCTCTCTCTCTCTCTCTCTCTCTCTCTCTCTCTCTGTATCTCTCTCTGTGTGTGTCTCTCTCTCCTACTAGATTATAAGATCTGTGAGAGTAGTGACCATGTCTTTCTTTTCTTTTTTTTTTTTTTTCTGAGACAGGGTCTTACTCTGTCACCCAGGTTGGAGTATAGTAGCACGATCTAGGCTCACTGCAACCTCCACCTCCCATGCTCAGGCTTCCAGAGTAGCTGGGACTACAGGTGCACATCACCACACCGGGCTAATTTTTGGATTTTTTGTAGAGATGGAGTTTTTTCATGTTTCCTAGGCTGGTATCAAACTCCTGAGCTCAAGCAATCTGCCCGCCTTAGCCTCCCAAAGTGCTGGGATTACAGGTGTGAGCCACCGCGCCCAGCCAATCATGTCTTTTTATGTTTGCATCCCCAGTGCCTAGTACAGTGCCAGGCATTCAGAAGATCTTCAATACTATTTGTAAATGAATGGAGGGATGGGTAGATGGATGATGGTGGATGAATAAAGAGAGGGATGAATGGATAGATGGAGGGCTAGATAGACAAATGGATGATGGATAGATAAAGATAGAGGCATAGATTAAGGGAGAAAAAAAGAAGGATGAGTGGATAAAGAGATAGATGGATGAAGGGATGCAGGAAAGAATAAAGGGAAGGATCAGGGGCAGATGAATGGAGGGATGGGTAAATGGCTGAATGGATGGATGGATGGATGGATGGATGGATGGATGGATGGAAGGATGGATGGATGGATAGAGAGATGCATGGGGGAGAGAGCTAAGGAGGAGGGAGGGATAGATGGATAGGAGAATAAAAGGAGGGAA
Organism: Macaca thibetana thibetana; assembly: GCF_024542745.1. Classification (NCBI taxonomy): domain Eukaryota; kingdom Metazoa; phylum Chordata; class Mammalia; order Primates; family Cercopithecidae; genus Macaca; species Macaca thibetana. The sequence continues at coordinate 154,911,638 of NC_065578.1, read as the reverse complement.
GGAAAGGGGATGGATGGAGGAGGGATGGGTGGATAAATGAATGGATGGTTGGATGGCTGGATAAATGATGGAAGGAAGAGTGGATCGTGAATACTTTGATGACAGCACCATGAGCCTCTGACAGGGCAGTGCTTGCCATTGATTTTCTTGTTTCTGCTTTCCTCAGATCTGGATTCTCAGCTTTTCATCCCCTCCTCTTTTGCCTTTGTCCACACTCTTGATTCTTCTCCAGTTTTCCATCAATTGGTCAAGCCAGACTCCTTTCCCTCTCCTCTGACTTAGATTTCCAATCTCCACTTGACTCCCTCACTAGGAACCACAATGGTCTATGGCTCTGTGTGTACATGACCTGGCCCCCATTACTTCTGATGGACCCCATCACCTGCTGCTCTTTCTCTCACATACTCTGATCTGGCTGCAGTGGCCTCCTTACTGTTCCTCAGACACTCCAGGCATGCCCTGAATTCTTTGCACATTCTCCTCACCCTTTCTCTCTCTGTGGAATGCTTTCTCTGGACACCTGCATGACTCCCTTTCTTCTCATCCTCAGTCTTTGCTTAGACACCACTTTCTCAGTGAGTCAGTCCTGTCAGTTACTGCCTCTTCCCCTTCCCTGTTTATTTTTCTCTACAGCCATTATCCCCATTTGGCAAACTAACATATATTATGTGTTCATTTGTCTCACCCAGCTGGCACGTTATCTCCCTGAGGGCAGTGAGCTTTGTAGGGCTGTATGGTTCATAGCTGAAGCCTGCAGCATTTACAGTAGCAGCTGGTGTGATGTAGGCACTCAATACATGTATTTGAAATGATAACAAATCAACACACATATCCCAAGTATCTGGTGTACGTAAGACCCTGCGTTATTGGTTACCACCTGATAACCTGAGTCTGAAAACCTCTTTCATTTCAGGCCCGTGGTGGTGTGGGAGCAGGTGTGCCCCAGGGCATGGACAGGAAGGTTGGAACCTGTGTCACAGAGCAGGAGCAGAGCGAGGTGCGTGCCTCCTTACCGCCTTGGTGCACTGGACGTCCTTCCCCAGCAGCCAGTTGAGCTCCAGGTTGCCCTCGCCCTGGTAGCAGGACTGCAGGCGCTCCTTGATCTGCAAGTTGATGGCCCGGATGGGGAAGGCACACAGGGCAGAGTCATCGGGCGGGTGGTGATACTGCTTCTGCCCTTTGGAGAAGATGGCGAAGAGTACATCGTCCTGGCTGGTGATATTGAAGGCCTGGGCCAGCGAGTCCCCAGGCTTGGCCAGGTAAGCAGCCTGCAGGAGGCGGTATTCCACCCCGGCCCGGGTGCAGCCGAAAGGCAGGGACACATATGAATGGAACTTGGGGTCATCCTTGCAGAGCCGCACGATGCGTGAGGTGTAGAAGAGGTCTCCAGCGGAGTTGATGGCCACACCCTCGGGGGTCTCGGGCTGGACAGTGAGAAAGTAGACAAAGCCCCCACTAGCAAAGCCATAGATGTAGAAGATGTCAAAGTGGGAGACCAGAGCCAGGGTGTCTGAAGGGATCTTGATGAGAGAGGAGACAAAATCGCTGTGTAGCTCATAGTCGAGCATGGCTGAGGACTCAGGGTCTCGGGGCAGCTTCCGGCTGGACAGGGTCGGGAAGTAATCCTGCTTCCCATCAACGGCCGTGCCGATGAAGAGCTTGCCGTCCTCACCCTCGGAGCGCACAATCACCCCATACATGGTGCCCGTCTTGTTGACGCTGGACAGGTAGTGCTCCTTCTTGTGGGACGGCTCCACCAGGATGAAGAGGTCATCCAGCCGCAGCAGCTTGCAGACCCCCTGGTAGAGGCTCCCACAGGCCAGCAGACGGTTCTCAGAGTAGTCAATGATGAGCAGCTTGTTGACATTGTTGGTGAGGGTGAGCACTTCGCTGCAGGGTTGCACGATGAGGGGCGGGTAACAAGACTTGTTGTCCTCTTCTGGCCCTGTCTTATGAGCCACCTGGATGGTCAGGTTGCCCGTCAGCTTGTAGACCCGGTTGATGGCCCCCACATAGACGGCCCCCGTCCCTCGGTGGACGGTCAAGTGGTTGAAGGTCCAGTCACGATTCTCAGAGTGGAAGGTGCTGAACTGAGGCATGCCAGCTGCTGTGGGGGCCAGCAGCACCCAGACCACTGAGAGCAGGACCACAGAGCGACTGTCCACCTCCGGGGCCCGGGACCAGGGCCGCCTCTGTTCCATGCTGAGAGGGACGGCGGTGAGGAGACGGCTCCTGTGTGTGCTCATCTGCTCCACCTTCCCTGGTTGGCCCTCACATGATTCTGCAAAACACAAGGCAGAGTGGTCAGACCAAAAATAAGTTCCAGGAGGAGCGAAGTGGCTGGCCTGACCCAGGGTCCCCATCCTGGTTTAGCTCTGTGAGTCTCTTTCTTCTGAATTTTGGTTTTTCTATTTTTAACATACTTTCTCCCTCTTAGGGATGTTCAGGGAATCCTGTTATCTATTTTGGTCCCTAGCCTTTACGCTATAGAATACTTGCTTTTTAAAAAAATTTTATTTTACAAAGCATCTCTATTTCTGGCCTCTGAAGCCATCGTTTTCATCTCTCAGAGAGGTTAAAAGGCTGTTGAAGTTCACCCAGACAGTCAATCCGATGTCAGGACTAAAGCCAGTCTTCCCCACTCAACCGGCACGTCTTATCCCAGTCCAGTGGAAATCGCGCCTGTTTTTTGAAAGCTTGTTAGGCAGGCCCTCCCCCAGGCTCTCCAGGTCAACTGCTCCCAGAGTCTGATATTGCACACAAAATTCCTTCCTATTTTAGACTTTGATCACCTCACTCCACTGCATCTCTTTACTTTCTCATGCTCTGTTGTCCACAGAGAGGCGAGGAGCTGGTCACCCTGAGTGAGAGTGCCCCTCTCTGACCTCAGCCCTTTCTTCTCTAGCAAGAAGAACCCGGATCACTAGCTGTTAGAACTTGTCAGGAAAGGGAAATATGTTGTAGCCAACAAGACCGGGATTCCCACATGTGCCATTCCGGAGCCTGAAAAGCCCTTGGGTGATAGGCAGACCTCCTGAGATCCCCCCATCCTTCTCAAGGTAGACACCCAGCTGCTGCCAGGCAGCCAGGTCCTCGGGAAATTGCTTCAACCTCTGCCTCTCTGCAGGCAGAGCACATGGGGAGCCAGGACACATAGAGAACCAGTCTCCTTGCTAGGGAGTACTGGCTAGCTGAGTTCAGCTTCAGCCACCTGGGGTAGGGGTACCAGGTTTGGGAGAATGTGACGAGCAGCAAAGGGTGAAGTGAGGTTCAGTCTCATCTCAGGCACTTCTGGGGCTTCCTGACTGTTTCAGCATCCATGAAATCACCCGTGGGCCGTAGTGGGCCATGCTCAAAGCCCAGTCTCTAGCCCTGACTCCTTTACATTTCCCCCTGCCTCCTGACTCCTAGGCTTTAAGGCTCCTCCACTTCCAGAGCCTTGGTGCTTACTCTTCCCTGTTCCAAGGAAGCTGCCCAGAGAGGCAAGGTGGGGCTCCTGAAGACAGCCTGTAGCCAGGGGCAGGCTGCGCCAGGGGCAGGAAGTCAGAGAGGACAGCCTGGAGGTCAGTGAGCAGGACCTGGAGGTCAGAGAGCAGGGCCTGTTCCATCACTATCACGGTACTGTCCTGACTTATGGAGAGGGACAGTGGGAAGTGACTGTGGCACCAGGAGGAGAAGGCAGCAAGCTGTCACGCAGAGAAAGCTTTTCTCATCTGGACAGATCATCCAGCAACCTTCTCAGGCAAGTCCAGACAGAACTCTGGGCACATAAGGAGGCAGGGATGGGAACACCCGAAGGATAGAGAATTTGCTCCAAGGCAGCTTAGGAGAGGCCTTTCTCCCTCAACTCCCCATTCTGGCTGGATGGGGTTATAATTAGAACAGGCACCACTTAGAGAATCCCCTAGAGTTTCTTTAGGAATGACCCTTACTCTTGTTCAGTTCTGCATCCTCGGCCTGGCAGCCACCATGGTGCCACAGTAGGTCCCACGTGACTCCCTCCTCCAACCTGACTCCCCTGGAGTGTTCGGGGTGACTCATGAGGCCCTGGGCTTCCTTGGAAAGGGGAAAGCGACAGAAGCATGCGATTCAGGCTGACCTCAGTTACTCTGACACAGCCCTTCCGGCCCCAGGCGCACACCGGCAAAGCCTCCCAACAGACAGAGCTTTCAGTTTGGAAACCAGAGGTTATTTTTAGCTATGTCCTGAGGCCGGTAGCAGGACGTGAATTCCTGAAGAGGAGCTGTGGAAAGGAAATAACAGAATCCTTAAATTCTCCAGCTGGACGGGGAATTGCAAGAGGCTATTCTCTGCACACCCTTGTCTCTGGGAAGAAAAGCTCTTTGGGTTCCAGGTGGAGAGCAGTTCCTCCTCGAGGAGCCGCGAGGGAAGGAAGGGGGTCCTGGTAGCAGAGAGAACATGGAAGGACATGGTATACAGTTAAGATTAGCCACCTCACCTCCCTGCTTGGTACCCTCCCAAGACACAGTTTGAATAGTGAGTGGCTTATGTTGTTGTTAGACAGAATTCGGCAACAAATTTGGGATTCGGGGCAAGTTAAGTCTCATGTCCCTTTCTGGTAGAATGGGAATAACTACAGTATGTACCTTTCAAGTTGTCATGACAGTAAATGAGACAATATAGAGACCAACCTCTTAGCATGGTTGCAGGCAGACAGTGAGCACTTAACTTGTGTTAGTTTTTGTTATTATTATTATTATTATTACTATTGAGACGGAGTCTTGCTCTATCGCCCAGGCTGGAGTGCAGTGGCGTGATCTCGGCTCATTGAGGCCTCCGCCTCCCTGGTTCAAGAGATTCTCCTGCCTCAGCCTCCAGAGTAGATGGGACTACAGGCATGCGCTACCATGCCTGGCTAATTTTGTGTGTGTGTGTGTGTGTGTGTGTGTGTGTGTGTGTGTTTAGTAGAGACAGGGTTTCACCATGTTGGTCACACTGCTCTCAATCTCCTGACCTCATGATCCACCCACCTCGGCCTCCCAAAGTGCTCAGATTACAGGTGTGAGCCCCCGCACCTGGCCTGTTATTATCTTTGAAGACTCCACAGGAGATGGCACTTCAGAAATCCCGCCATAGCTCTTGACTTCTCTTTTTGCTTATATTCTTCCTGTCCCATTCACAATGAGATGAACATTGTGGGTGGGCCTTTGATCTCTAGGCCTCCCCGACCCAGTGACAGAGCTGGGAAGTCTGGAAGTATGTGGCAAGCGGAAAGAAATAGATCCAAGGTGATCTTCTCATCATACTACTGCACAAGTCCCAATGTAGCCTCTCTGCAGACTGCAGGAAGGCTGGTGGAAACACAGGATCCTGAGAGTTAGACTGAGAATGAAAAAACTTTCCTGATGTCTATAAGGCATGAGGTCACAGGGCAGGAAGAAAGGTGGGAGTCTCAGGAACCCTGGGTTCACATTCTGCCTGTGTGACTCATGAATTATAGTGTCACTCACTTTAGACCAGTCTCGCATTTCCATGAGCCTATTTTTTGATCTTAAAACAAAAGGTACTTGAATGAGTCAACCTATAAGATTTCTTTTTTCAGATAAAATGCTACCTTGAAGCTTGGTTCCTTCAGTTCCCAGAGTCTGTGATTCCAATAGCAACTGAGGTTTTTCACTCCAACCTGGAGATGTTGATTAGGCCAGGAGCTTTTTTAATTTTTAATTTTTTATTTTTCAGGCCAGGAGTTCTAAACAGACCACTCCAGCTGGGCTATTTTCCTCTCACCCTCAATCAGCATCTGCTTCGGGATAAGCCGCTCCTGGTAACCAGTCAAGTGAATTCATCTCACAGGGCTCAGGGACCGCCCACCTGGGAACAGCTGTCATTGGACACTGGAGTCAAGAGGAGGCACAGTCTCCTGCAGTGAAAGGAGGTTTGCACCCCACCTTGGGAGTGTGGCCTTCATAAAGACAGCTGACTTCAAGGGCACGTTGAGAGCCTTCATGTTTCTATGCCAAATTGATGTGACTAAGTAGCTGTTCCAAGCAGAGCCCAGTGGGCAAAGATCAGGCTTCCTATCCACATTCTGAGTAAGGAGGGAGGGAGCCCACCTTTGTGCCTCTGGTGAGAGGCAGTGTGATATAATAGTTAAATGCATGAGCTCTGAACTTAGGTGCCTGGATACAAATGGAGCCTATAGCTGTGTATACTTGGTCAAGGTACTTAGCCATTCTATGATGTTATCTAACTATCCATATAAAACAGGGTTAGTACTAGTAGCTACCTCATAGTATTATTACAATGAAATCAGTTAATACATATCAAGCACTTAGAACAGTTCCTGGCCATCTTAAGTGTTCAAGATACATTAGCCTTTGTTATTAGCAATTTATTTGTCATTATTTCCAGCTCCTCACCTCCATCCATCCCATCTGTCTTAGAATGAATTTCCCATCCTCAGTTTGGTAGACACTGGTAAACAAACATGCCTATGACTTTGCATACCCAGTAGCACTTCCTCCTATCCCCAATTTTCTGCTAGTGTCAACCTCAGGAGTTTTCTCTTAATAATGATGCTTTCTTCTTTCTGTCACATCCCTCTCTGTCTAGTGCATGAAGTCACTTGTCACATGCATTCTCAAGAGCCAAAAGTTGCCTAGTCTCTGTTCTACCAGTTTCCCTCTCTCCTACTCCAAGTCTCAAGCCAGGGAATGCTGCTCTGGGACTCTTGCCCAAACAACAGAGTCTCCCAGGACATGTAACTCGGAGTGTTCCTGATGCCAAGGAGAGGCCACGCTTGCCTCTTTGGGAAGCAAGTGCCACTGAATATTTTATGTGGAGGGCCTGATGACACCATCTCCCCGATCAGGATTCAGGAGGCAGGTGTTAGTGACAGCTAGTGAAGGCATCTGATACCTTCCTGATCAGCTGCTGCAGGCGTCAGTGGCAAAGCAGGGAAGAAATGACAACCAGGCGTTTCCAGTTCAGCTCAGCGGAGGATTCTCTCCTCCCTGCTACCCTCTCCTGTTGCTCCTTTCAGGAGATCTGGGTGCACATGGCTCTATGTTTCCACTTGGCTTCCCCTTATAGCAAAAGGAGCTGGTGGAAAGAGAATTTAGATTCGAAATACGATTTTGCTAAATTGAGTCAAAGTTCATGTTAGTAGGTCTCATACCTGTGGGCCCATCTGTAGCTCCACCATTGCCACTAACTTCATTCCTAACAACCCTGTCATCAACATCATCATCACCTCCAGCACCATCCTGGAGCTGATAGTTTTCATAACAATAACAGCAAAGGGTGCCTACTATTACTGCTGCACCTACTAGGGGGCTCACGCACCCTGAGGAGCCAGATGGTGGTAGGGAAAAGATGAGCATGAAAATGAGGGCTGTGAATTCAGGGAAGTTAGCAGCTGTTCATGGAAGTCACTTAGCCTCCTTCCTTTCCCATGGTGGAGAGGAGTCCGTCTTCTCCTTCAGCTCTTCCTTCTAATGAGTAGTGCCTTTAAAGCAGGAACTTTGGATGAATGCTGAGGGAGATTATAAGATTATTCCAACTCACTAGTTTTTTTTTTTTTTAATATGAAAGACACCACAGCCCACAGAAAGGAAACAAATTGACCAGGCTGACTCAAAATGAGTCAGAAACAGGCTGCAGTCACAACCCAGACCTCATGACAAAAAGACAGGCGCTTCCTCTGTTGCAGGTGGAAGGGTCCTGGGAGTTAGTTACATTTTGCCTTCAGGCTGTCCTGTTTTGGGGAAAGTAGATGCCTTTGATGGTAGCCCCATGATATGCAGAAGTGAGTGTGGCATTGGGCCTGGACAACGAGGTGGTGCTCAGGGCAGATTCAAAGAGGGGCAGATTAAGGGGCAGAACGAATGAAAGACACATGACTGAATGGCTCCTTTCCCCCTTGGGGAGAATGATTGCTTCTGTCCTCCTCTAGGCCCAGGCAGGCCCAGGCAAATGTCACACTGAGGACCATCACCTAGGCTGCAACTTGGGAGCTATGGTGTCCTGTGCCACAACCCCATGGACAGGTCAGATTTAGTCTATGCACAGAAAGCTCCTTCTTCCCAAAGAGTTAGAGCTACAGCAGAAGGGACTAAAGTTAGATATTAAGGGGGACATTCTGTCTAGAGAGGATCTCAAGAGCATCCTGCCAAGGAGATTGTGAAATTTTCTGATGTCGAATTTTCCTGGAAGCTGCCTAGGAATAAGTTTACCTAGAGGCAGGGAATTGGTCCCAATGGTCTCAGAAGGCTCCTTTTGGTTCAAAATTTCTATGAGAATAAAATTGTCTAAATGTGAGAGTCTGAGGCCCCATCTTGTCCCTGTGGGTGGAATGCTACTCAAGGACTTGTCTTCATATCCTTGTGCAGCTGTATGTGCAAGCATTCTAAGCGTCGCTCTGCCTAACACCGACCTTAGAGGTAGTCCAGGCACGTTGGGTAGCACAAGGTGAGCGAGAGGGCGAACGCGAAAGCCCCGGGTAATGCCGACGGCTGAAAGGCCTCAATTAGAGTGAAAGGAGTTATCTGGTATTTAAATAATTATTAGAGTGAAGGAATAATCATGGGTTTGAGCTGATTTTTTCCCCACTGTCACCCTGATGGCGTCTATAATATTATTATTCAAATGCCCATGATTCTCATTGAGAACCAAGAGAGGAGAGAGTGGGGGCGAGGGGATGGGGAACAGGGAGAGGGTGGGGAGAGACTCATTTAATCTCCATGTGACAGGGCTGCAGGAGGTACGATTAGTCTTTTTCTTATTTCAGCTGTCACTCATGCACAGACACTGAAGATTGTTATTAGCGTATTTTATGCACGCGATTTAAAGGGAAAAGGGGGAGGGGGGTGAGGAGAGAAAGAATTTCCTACGGAAAATAACGGGACCAAAGGAACAATTTAGATGTCACTTCTGTACCAGCTGCATTTGCTTCATTAATCGAATGTCATTTTTTCCCTAGACTCTGTGCGGTTATGTGAAGCGAAGTGGCTATACCATGCCCCAGAGTGGAGAAGGAAGGTGAGAGGAGAGAGTGGAGGAAAACAGATCTCTGCCTGCATGCACCCTTGGCAGCCTTCTCCGAGAAGGTGACACAGATGGCAGTATGGCCCCTCGAGGAGGTGTCAAGACAAATTTGGGTGACAATTTCTACCCAGTCACCCTCTCTTACTATAAGAAGGTGGATCTCCTGTTTGTCTTCATAGACGCGATTCCTTTCACAGGTGGGATAAACTACGTCCACACTCCAATAACCAAGGAGTAAGAGATGGAAATTTGGGCACGCTCTCACAGTCCCAATCAGTAAAGAGGAAAGAACCCATACTTGAGGCGGTGAGGCAGCAGGGACTGTGAGAAGGGAGCTGTGTGTGGCTCTCAGCTTTGGACAAGGCCCTTGGATCTTACATACGTGCGTGACAGTGAGGGACCATCCATCTCTGCAATGGGGGACAGAGGCAGGGTAACGAGGCACAAGTGCAGGGGCTGGGTATTAGCAAGAAAGCAGGGGATTGAGTTAAAGGCTGAATTGTGTCCCCTGAAAATTCCTGTGTTGAAGCCTAACCCTAAGTACCTCAAAATGTGTTCTTATTTGAGACAGCATATTTTGTTACTATTGTTTTGGTTTGGGTTTTTTAGACGGGGTCTCGCTCTGTCTCCCAGGCTGGAGTGCAGTGGCACGATCTCAGCTCCCTGCAGCCTCCACCTCCCAGACTCAAACCATCCTCCCACATCAGCGTTAGGAACCACAGGGATCTGTGGGGCCACAGGCACATGGCTATGCCTGGTTAATTTTTAATTTTTTTTTTTTTTGTAGAGATGAGGTTTCACCATGCTGGCCAGGCTGGTCTTGAACTCCTGGGCTCAAGCGATCCTCTAGCCTTGGCCTCCCAAAGTGCTGGGATTACAGGCATGAGCCACAGCACCCGTCCCTGAGACAGGGTCTCTATAGAGGTAATCAGGTTAAGATGAGGTCACTAGGGTAGGTTCTAATTCAGTATGATCTGGTGTCCTTATAAAAAGGGGGAAATGTGGAGCCTGAGACAGACACCCACAGAGGCCAGCTGATGTAAAGAGACATCCACATCCTCATCTGACCATCTACAAGCTCAGAAGAGAGGGCTGGAACAGCTCCTTCCCTCACAGCCATCAGAAGGAATCAACTCTGCCGACATCCTCATATCCTCATCTCTGACTTCCCAGTTTCCGAACCTGGAGAAAATGAATTTCTGTTGCTTAAGCCACCTGGTCTGTGATACTTTGTTACAGCAACCCTGGCAAACTAATACAGCAGGGAGGAGAAAGGCAATCAAACTTCATGGTTCAGGAATTGTTCTTTTAAAGAAGAGGGGTGTGGGTGTGCATGCACATGCAGATTTGCAGAGATGGGGGGGTATCAACAGTCAGGAGCTGCTGACTCCTGCTGCCTTCACCCAGCCCAGAAAACAGTAGCCCAGAGAACTCACTTGCTCTGCCCCTGAGAGCTTGGGGATGAGAATTAGGATGTGCTGATTTCTGCTTTTCCTGCAGGGTGGACCCTGCCCTTTTTTTTTTCTTTTTTCTTTTTGCTTTTCCTACCCAGAAGAGTGAATCTACCACTTACCAGACCCCAAGGAGAGATCTCCCCTTCTCCCACCCCGGCTCCTCCTCCAGGCACAGGCCCTGTCCTGGGACCACTGCTTTTAACGTCAGGGAGAGATTTCTGTGGTTTTATTTTTCCCCAGGTCTCCCAGTAGGCTCTGATCGAGCCCTGGAAACCACACCAGCTCTCCCAGGGCCTTAGCAAAACAGGCAGTGTTTGTCCTCTCCACTCACAGGCTATAAAAGTTTGGAGTTGTATCCCTGAATTATGAAGGGTTCCAAGATGTGCACTCATCTGAGGGGCTGGCGGGGGCTCTGTTTCTTTCTGGGACACTGGCTGAGCTGGCTTTGCAAAGTCAAAACAAGATTCATTACCCTGGGGCCGGGAGCAGGGAGATACACCGCCTGACCCTGCAGACCTGCCCCATATGTCATGGGCCTGTCAGAAATCTCCCAGAATTCCCTTTATTATCTAAAGGTCGCCACCCGGGCAGAGCTGAGAGAGCCGCATGGTATAAACTAAACTACAAGGGCAATCAATTTCAAGCAGCTGCCCTCCCTGCCACCCCATCCCCTGCTCCCCCTTCCTTAGGCTCTGTCCTCTTCAACCCCCTTTGGGGGAGGGTCAGGAAGGAGCCCTCTTTTGCCATGGCCACCTCCCCACTGGGTCAGAAAAAATTTCTCCAAATTAGCAGAGTTCTGATGCTATGAGAAGCAGGCCGTGGGAGCACTCCTGCCTTCTGTGCTAAGGGAGTCCAAGGAAGGTCATCCCACCTCTTCCCTGATTCTAACAGGACCCTATTTAAACCACCTTATCAGTTGAGTTGCTGTTCTGGTAGACATTACGGGATTAAAGGACAGAAAAAGGAATTCTCAGGCTCCTTCCAAAGGCAGGAAAAGGAAATAAAAGTAGGCATATGGCTTTGCTAAGCCAAGTCAAGATTCACGTTAGGAGACCTCATACTCTAATGACCACAAGTAGCAAATTACTAGCAACTCTCATTTATTTTCTGGAAGAAAACAATGAAGAGAAGTTACTATTATTATCCTTTATTAACCACCTGCTACATGGCACACTATGCTACATGCCCTGTATATGCTATCCATAGTTGTGTGATTACCTTGCAAGATGGGCATGACTATCCCCATTTCACAGATGAAGAAATGGAATCTCAGGAAGCCTAACTTGACGAGTATCAGCTAGGAAGCCAAGATTGCTGAGGCCCATGCTTTCCCTACTACTCTACACTGCCTAGATTCTTAAGGCTTATTTTTCAGCCAAACCTTCTTATCACTGGTCTGGAAGAACTCACCAGAATGTTTAGTAAGATTTGGCAAGTACTTTATGTTAAAGGTCAAAACTTGGGGCTCCACAGTTCCATTTATGTCTACGCCGAGCTGATCCTTTATTTTGGTAACCAGGCAGTGCTGGGGTAGGGCACACAGGAGTCATGGTTATCACGCACCAGGTGGAATCCAGGGGTGGCAAGAGGCTTGCTAGCTTGGCAGCCACCTTTCAGAGCAATTCCAAATGATATTTTCAAACAGCCTGGAAATGTCTCTCATGTAATCTTCACTGTACAAGGGAGAGCCAGGGACTCTTTGAGGTTGAGATGGGGCAGGAGAGCAAGCTTAAAAAGTACTCAACTAAAAGGCTAAATAAATTACAGTTACTCCATATAATGGCATATTATGCTGCCATTAAACATAACGTTTTCAAAAATAATGACACTGCTCTAATTTACACTACTGGGAGGGAAAAGGAGGAACAATGATGGAGTAAGAAAAAACCAGAACAAAGCACTAGGCATTCATCTCAACTGACCCTAAAATCCCACATACTCTCCTTTGAAGCTGTCCACATCTTTTTCTTCTTGAAGAAAAATGTTAATGGCTCCCAGAAGACCCAGGTGAGAGAACTTCCTGCTTTCTTTTACAGACTTTCCTTTCTACTTCCAGTGGCCTCACATGGCTGGCCACTGAAGCTCTCTAGGGACAAGGATGACTCCCAATCCGTGATGCTTCATCTCTATCTCAGGGACAGTGACCATTAGTGCCAGATGATGTGCACTTTTTAGCACTGCTCATTTCCAGAAGCTAGGGTTCCCAAAAGTTCAAAAGGCAGGGCTCTTCACCAGGAATCCCCATGCTGCCTCCCTGAAAATAATGCTTCTAAGACAGTCACATTGTCACCATCCAGGCCTTCCTCTGAGACGGACCCTGGTGAAACCCATTGGCAGCCAAGATCCAGCCACATATCTGCAATTTGTGCCTTGTGCTGCCTCATTTCTTGCGCCTCAGACCCACTGTCTAACTTTGCCACGCACATGGTCAAAGTGTGAAATTCACCTATGGAAACACCTTCTATGGCTCCTTGCTGTTGCCCAGATAGACTCAGCACTGCTAAGCACCCAAGTTCAAGTCCTTCCCCAGCTGGCTCTTCTTTCTCGAACCTCACTGCCCACCTCTCCCAGAGTGACTCCTCTCCCAACAAACTGGCTGGTCTGTTGAGTCCCCAAAACAACCTGCCCTGGAATGCTTGTTTCCACTCCCTTCTTTGCCTATCCATACCCAGCCCATCCTTCAAAGCCTCATAAACCCTCTAGGGCCTCTCCACCTCCAATCTCTTTTCTCTCCTCTAAACTCGATTAAAAACTGCTGGTTTGGGCACACACTGATTCTAGCACACACTACATTGCAGCATTGGCTGTCTTTTTTATGTGACTATTTCCTATCTCCCCATTGAAGTAGAAGCCCTTTGAAGGCAAGAACAGTATCTCATGCTTCTTGGTATCCGTGCAGGGCTAGCATGATAACTTTCACTCCATATTGTGCTCAGCCTGAATTGTCGAGAGCAGCGAGAGGCGGGACCCAGGTGCTCATTTGCTTTCCCTCAATGGACACTGTCCCTGCTAGTCGTCCTCAAGAAATGATTTGGACTAATACACTTGGCTCAGGGATCTGTCATGACTGATCTTCAGGAGGTAGTGAAGAAGGAGGTGAATGATTTAGGAAGGATCCTGGCTATTATTTGTCTTGAACACACTGGGTGAGGCTAGATGGGTGAGGTGGGAAGAAAGATGGAGAAGAATGGGAAAATACCAGCTCTGTCTTTGAAGAATGTATAATCCAGACCTGTGCAGGAAGAGTCTTTGCAAGAGCACTCCAGAGTCGCTAACCATATAATATCATGGATCACATAAGAAGCATAAAATAATAAAAAATGAAAAATTCACAATATAAAGTGATCAACAGAGTGGGGTGGGGGAAGTCCCTTTGGAAGGTTCCAGAACAGGGTCTTCAACAAGGAGGTCAAGCTCACAGTGCTGGATGGTGCAAAGAAAAGACCTTGGCCTTTGGAGAGGGACCTGGGCTCAAGCCTCATTCTGTCACTTCCGAATTCAGTGACCTTGAACATGTTATTTAACCTTTTGGAGCCTCACTTTCCTCAGCTGTAAAATGACACCTCACAGGGCTATGGTGAGAATCAATGAGATAATGGATGTGAAATTGTTTTGTAAACTCTAGTGCTTTAAGTAAACACCAGTTACTCTTGTTTCTGTTTTTGGAGAAACACTGTACAAGGACATCATCTCCTGGGCTGCCTTGTATGATGGTGACAAACTCTGAGGGTTCTGTTTTAGCTCAAGAGAGCAGTGATCATTGTGCAGTAGAATGTGGTGACCCAGCACCTGCCTGCCGAGACTCAGTCCTCTTGGAAGAAACAAACAGGGTGCTGCTAGTCCCACCTTCTCCCCATGCTAACCTGAGGTCTTGAGTAGCCATTCCCACCAGTTCTATCAGTGGTCCCATGACTTCCAGGCCACCCCTCCTCTCATGGCCCTCAGCTGATTTAGGACAACTTGTGTTGCTCTTGCTGGTTTGTCCAGCCACCTGTGGCAGCACAGAAGGGCGTAGAGGAGGAAAGAGGAAAACCGGTCCTGAGGAGGAGGAGAAGATGCTGAGATACCAGCTCCTTTGGCTGGGGCCCCGCATTCTCTGGGCCTTTCCCATACAGGTCCGCCTTGGTACACAGGCTGAAGTTCCTCTTCCTTCCTTGTCTTTCCCTGCCTCTCTTTCTCTCTAGTGCTTTTCTGAACCAACAGCCAGCCTTCCAATAAAAAAGCTCTAACTCCTTTTCAGGAGGAAGCTTCTTAAGCAGGCTATGTCCCCACCCTGTATCTTCCCACCTGCAGTTTCTATTATTTTTCTCTCTTTGTCTGAGACTCCCAGCTCTTGCAGTAGAGATCCTTAGCTGTCAGACAGCCTCTCCTAAATAACAGGCATTCTCACACTCATACACACCAAGCAAGGGGAGTGCCATGGAGCTGGATTAAAGGGGCATGCGGAAACTGAGGGGTGGCTGGAACTCTGGGAAGAGGTTTGACCACTTAAAGGTCTTTTCTGTGCCAAGAGGTCCAGACACTTGGCCTGAAGGACACTTAAGCACCTTGAGTGGCATCAGCTACTTGGTGAAGGAGCACAGGAAGTAGACATTTGAGACCCTCGAGGCGCTATCAGCCCAGCCCCAGACCCCTCTCGGATCCCTCAGCCCGCTGTGAAGGAGAGCGAAGGGTGCAGTTTTCAGAGAGGCTGAGACAAGGAGAGGAATGTGCTGACAGGGAGCAGGGTGGGAATGGCAGGCCGGGGAGGGAGGACCTAGGGCAGGAGATGAAAAGAGCTCCCTGAGTGAGAATCTGGCCCTGGATGATGAATGGGGTGTGAGAGAGAAGCCGGGAAAAGGGTAAACAGCCAGGAGGGACCCAGGAGGGAAGCGGGAGGGAGGGGTGAGGGGAAAGAATGTGGAGGTCAAGGAGCAAAGAAAATGCTCCTAGAGTGATTGACTCAAGATCCAACATGTTCCACACTGGATGAAGGCACATGTGCACGCAGATGTGCCTGGCCACCCGCCCTCCCCTCCACACCCCTGCGAAGGTGTGAGCACGTCTGTCTGCTCTCCTCCCAGATGCATTCCATGCCCTCTGGAAAACCTTTCTTCTGACGTTTGGTTCTGAGTCTGCAAGGGACCCCACTGTAATATGAACATGTATTTGTGCAGTGATTTTACAATTTCCTAAAAATTTCACATGCATCATCCCACTAATGTACCCCTTACTCAAGCCGGTGAGGTTGAGAGCAGCATCCGCATCACCAGTTTACAGGTGAGAGGACTTAGGTGTATTTGAGGTTGAATATTTTGGCAAAGGCACCAGATGTGAAAATGGGACTTGGACTTGGGGGGTCTTGGAGTTAAACATGTCACTTGGCTTCTCTGCTGCCTGGTGTTGCAGATGTCACCAACTGATATATCTTGGAAGAGATCACTTACTCAAGAGGACACTCTCTGCCTGCACATAAGCAATACTCTGCCCGTAGTTGAGGATATCCTGTTACTACTCTTTGCGAATGGAGGTGGGGACTAAGGAGCTGTGACTCAGAGTTGAATTCTTGGGGACCCCCCGTGAATGATTAGAGGAAAATTTCTGGGGCTGGGAGCTGCTGGCCATCCACTGAATGCCATTTGGCTCTTGCCCAGTTCTGGCGGGAGGGAAGGAAGGCTGGGGAGGGGCTGAGGCCTGGACATGGCCAGGGGCTTGCACAGGTGGTGGCAGATGGAAAGGATCCAAAAGCACAAATCTGTAAGGAGAGACCACTGTGCCAGTCTCCCTCTCCCCAGCCGGCCCTTTATTGTGGGAAAGAATGCTAACTGCCAGCAACCCCTCTGAAGACCAACCACCTCTACAGTCCCTACAGCCAGCCCAAGAAAGCAGGAGCCTCTTATCTGCCTTAGACTCCTCTCCTTACCCATCTCCTCCCAGCTCTCAGCCCTGGCCTTGCTGCTCTTCAATTCCCGACAGTGGCAGATCACTGATTAATTCAGGGCTGTTTAATAACCCTTCTATTTCGATGAAACAAGCTGTCTTGTTTTCTTTATTTTTAACACTGACTTTCGTTTCTTTGCTAAGCATCTTACTGTCATTTAAATTTCTCTGTCTCCAACCAAGCTGATAATAGACTGGAGTGAGCAGCTGCTTCCATCCTGTTTATGACAATGATTAGAAGTTAGAGCTGTGCAAGCAGAGAATTGACCAAATCTCGGTTCAGAGGGGTCTGCTCCTGCTTGTAGAGGGAGTGTTAATTTTAACGCGATTAGGAGAATTCTGGCTCCAGAGGAGACCAGGGCTAATCCCAGCCTAGCCTTCCTGGCACCCTGCTCAGAGGAGACTGCCATGGGCCTGAAGGTGTGAGAGCCAACTTTACTTACTTTGTAATTCAACTGTATGGACCTGACACTCCACTTCATAACAGAGCCTTTTCCTCCACCGAATTTGGATTTACTGAGCAGCAAACAGGGAAACTCAAGCTTAGACAATTTAGGATGCGTGGGGCCCTCAGCTATCAGCTATGATATCTCTGCTCTATGCAGGAATCTCTTCTTGAGACCTGGCCATCTTCTAGCCTCTGCTTGAATTCCCTAAATGTTGTAAAGCCCATTCCCTCCCTAGATAGCCTTTTCCAGGCTGGGATAGCTCTGACTAATCTTGCTCTTTCTGTCTTTTTGCAATACTTATTTGTGACTTGTAGGACAATGATTTGAGTGCATACCCTCTCTTCCAGGTTGAAACCTCCTCAGGAACCTGGACAGTGACTTATCTCCCTGCTACCATACTTAGTATATGGATATTCTATAAACACTTGTTCAGTCAAATGAAATTATGCTGCACCAACTTTAAAATTTCTTGCAAGGAATGTACCTTTCTTCTCCCAGGTGAAGCTTCCTGTTTTTCTCTATGCAGACAAATGTTGCCTCTTCCCATCCCCAGGCCAGACATGGCTGCTTCCCCAGGGCCCTGCTTTTTCTTCCAGGCCCCCAGGGACTGCACAGTTGGTGGAAAACTTGGCCAAGGAAGCTGGGGGCATGCAGTGGACGTCAACTGGGTGGCCTAGACAAGGTTCTCTGGATCCCAGCACCCCTCATTCCCTTCAGGTCAGCCACAGCTGCCCGAGAATGCTCCCAGGTGCACGATGTGCAAATCCAGTCTGGGCCGACCCTCCCTGCCTCTCATTCCCTCGCAGCCTTGTGAGACTGGAGCTCTCTGCGCCTCCCAGCCAGCACAGTCTGCAGGCAGCTGCTTGGGTCATTGTCTCAGCCTCTTCAAGTTGTGAATGCTGAGTCTATAGAGACTGAAACACAAACAGTGCCCACAGTGCCTCTCGGGGAGGGAGGGGCAGCTTGGCCTTGCCAGAGCCATTGACTGTGCAAATATCAAGGCTTACTGTGGATGGAGGAAAGCTGGTTGGAGCTATTCAAAAGGGGGAGTTTTTTGACACCACACTGCCCAGCACCATGGAAGGGCTGTGGTGTGTGCTGAGGGCCGGCAGATGGGTAGAGAAGAGGAGAGGTCAGTTCTCACAGGGAATACTGCGTCATCGTGAGATGCCTGTCTGCTCAAAACCAAGGAAGAGAGAGATGGGGGAGGTCACTGGGCACAGTGCAGGGACAAGAGACTGGAGAGCAAAGGTAGCTAAGTGGGCAGATCAAGAGAGTGTGGTGGGTGAGGCTGGGGCAAACAAACCTCCTAGCAATTGGAGGGCAGTGAATGGCAGCTTGCTGTGTGACTCAGGGCAATGCACTTACCCAGTTTGGACTTGGGTTTAACATCCACTATGAGGGCCTGGGTAAAAGCTACTATTAAACGCTCAAAAACATTTCCCAAGTATTCTACACCAAACACCTATTTATTCTGCAATTCAAACTCTTTCTTAAAAAATAATATTTAGAAAGGAAATCAAGGCATCTTGCTGCCCCCATTTTCTGAAGCAGGCTCTTGGACAGTGCTGTGGGATGTTTAGGACTCTCCTCTCACAGGCCCCATCCCGCACTCTGCACTTCCAACAGGGACAAGTCTCCTTGTGGTGCTTGGGGAGCTTCTTGGCCTACTAGAAGACAGCTGATGCTTCTCCCCAGACATCCTGCTACGTTTTGACCGATGATCAGTACTACCAAGGACATGATCCTTGAGCCCCAGGGTCCAGTTTGGGCTCCTGGACTCCACTCCTGCTAACGCTCTTTGTGATGTGTCTGCTCCATCCACGTCCCTGCCCCAGGAGCTCTCTCTGCAGGAGAGATGCAAGCCCTGTTGCAGCCAAGCAGCCAGACGCCCATGAGCTCTGCCTTTTCTTCTTCCATGAAGGGTTGACTCCCATAGCAATGCCAACCTACCAATCCTATGACAGTGTCACTCGTGTCCACTCTTAGAGCTCTGAAGGCACTAAAAATCCAAGGGCGGCACAGTCAGAATTCAAATTCCAATCCCACTGGTTAAGTGTTGACCACAAGCCCTGAAGGTAGTCTCCTTGCAGGGCCACTGTTGACTTTCTTCTCTATTTCCCATCTCCACCAAGTAGTCAGCCCTTTATACTTTAGCATACAGATTTTCTTTAAATGAAATCTTATTTTTCTCAGAAAATTCCAAACAAATTTGGAGAGAGAGGGGGAAAATAACCCTGGTTTTGCTTTTTATACCTGTTCCAAAATTTAGAATAATTTTCCCTGTTTCCAGTACTTGTCATTTTTCCAACTTACCTAACACCCTCTTCCTGGGCCTGACTCCAGAAACAAAGACAAGTGAGGGTGCTTGAGTATTCACTCCATTATACAGCCAGAGAAACCAAGGTGCTGGGTAAGGGGCAGGAGCCAATTCCGCTAGAGCGTAACTAACCTCTTATCTCCTTCCTGGGACCAGGGAACAAATGGAGGGTAAGCACTGGTCAACAGGTGAGAAATCTTTAGGAAGCGGGAAGGGCTAAAAGTGTGAAGGCAGGCACTTAGTTCCTGTTTGACTCTTTGACACCGGGTTCTTCCTGACCATCTGCTCTCAACCATCTCAGTGGGGCCTAAACCTCCTGCAGGAGGGCGCTGGGAGTGGCTTCCAGCTCCCCATGCAGTTCAGATCTTTCTCTCTCAGTCTGTGGGTCAAGAAAGCTGAAGAACTTGACCCCCTGGGGGGTCACTCCGAGTGGGGCGGTAGACTCGAATTTTGTTCATTTACAGATAAACCTCAGGGGGGTGGGGTGTTTGTCTTACAGAAAACGTGGTAGCCTGGGTTTTAATCTCACAGAGAGTGGTGGGACTTGTTAGAAAGTTTCAGGCAGCAGGAGTGAGGGTGGCGTCAGTGTCGTCAGGGCACTGTGCAATCCCCAGCCAGCCCTGCTCCTGGAAAACACCACTGCCCAAAAACACGGAGCAGAGACCTGGAACGAGAGCTTTGCTGACTCACGCGGGGCCTCCTGTCTGTGGACAGGGAAGGAGCCTGGGTCTTCCTGTCCGGCTTGGGCTGGGCTCCCGCTAAGAACCCCATTCTCAGTGAAATTCAAAAAATTGGCTCTTCTCCTTCAGGTATTTTTGTTCCTCAGGAGAAAAAAATGGGAAACCGGGGGAGCAGTCAGGGGAGGTGGGAGGTCAGAGGCCAACGTAATATTTACCCAGCCCGGCCGAGGCCTTTCGCTTTTATGAAGCAGGAAACCACTTCAAAGCGGCAACATCCCCTCTCGCCACTTCTGTCTGCCTGCTGGTCCTCCTGCCTCTACACCGCAAGGCAGGGCTTTTCTACTCACCCTTTCCTCTGCTCCTGAACCTTCCACCCTCTCTCCCTTAAAGGGTGGAGCACGCTGCCTGGCCGGCCACTCCCTCTAATCCCTGCTCAAAGGTAAAAAGACCTGCCCATAGTCACAGAGCAATCACAATCCATAGGCTCCCCTGACATTCTGAGCTGTCCCTGGCGTGCTCTTGTTCACTTACTGAGTTTTCTACCACTCAGAGGCACTGGGGTTACAACTCCTCATCCAAAGCCCCATTCCACCACCAGAGCAGAAGCGGAAACGACGGCTAGGAAAGGTTCTAGAGACTGGGATCTAGTGGTTCTTTACATTGTGGAGGGGGCAAGAACTCCTTCTCTTCAGAAATACAAACCAACATGTACCCACATCATTCTTGAAGATATAGAAACTCCAAGGTTTCACAGGCCTCTTGAAGCCTAAGTATGGCCCTGGCTCTGCGCTTCCCAGTGCAGGGGTCTGTTCCCTGACAGCATCACTGATGTGGCTCCCCCAGCCTCAGACAAGGTGCAGGGAGAACATGACCTTCCTTTATAGGTTTAGAGACTATCCTTGAGTTGAAATCTTCGTCCTTCTAACCTTTCTCCATTAGTATCCCTCTGCCCTCTTTGTGGACAGAAAGCTTAAAAGAGAATGGCTACCTTCTCTTTGAGTTGAAATCTTCATCCTTCTAACCTTTCTCCATTAGTATCCCTCTACCCTCTTAATGGACAGAAAGCTTAAAAGAGAATGGCTCCTTCTCCAGATAGCAAGCACATGGCAGAGGGAGCCCGAGGAGTGGACAGACTCCCCTGCCCAGCCAGGGTGTAGGGATAAAATCCAAATCTTCCCTCTCAGGTCCTTCCATTTAATAACCTCATTCAGATAAGAGTAGGTGCATAATAGCAGGATTCTGGACACTTAAATGTGAATGTGGATGAGTAATATTATTTCCTGAGGCACCACACTGGCCTCTACACGCCAGCTCCAGAAGTACCAGAAAGGGATGCAATTTGCATAGAATACAACATGAAAACCCTTGGGAGTGTGCACCCTGGAGTCCTTGCTCTAGGATGTTGACTCATAGAAAACAACTCCAACGCTGTCCATTTAAAATCCTCAGAGAAGAATGAGGGAAAAATCGGGTAAGTAGGGGTAGCTGTGAGAGGCTGGAGCCCGCAAGGGCATTAAATAGTCATCATTCTTCACAGGAAAC
Organism: Macaca thibetana thibetana; assembly: GCF_024542745.1. Classification (NCBI taxonomy): domain Eukaryota; kingdom Metazoa; phylum Chordata; class Mammalia; order Primates; family Cercopithecidae; genus Macaca; species Macaca thibetana. Next base: position 154,890,268 of record NC_065578.1, on the reverse strand, counting down.
TGTGACGTTCTCCAGCACCTCTGAGTCTCTCCTGGAAATCTTCATCTCCCATGACTTAAAGCAAAGGCTTTGAGGAGCTGTCTGCTCTCACTTCCTCTGACCCCCTAGTACACATTGTTAATGCCATTCTGCCTTTTACTACAGGTATTTGGGGGGTACTTGGCTTATGCAATTTCTTCCTTCACTCCCTTAATGTACTGTAAATGCCCTGAAGGTAGCATCTATTACTTTTTCATCCTTGTATTAGGAGGGAGGTACCACATTCTTGGCACCACAGAGATGATGGATCCCTATTTATTTAAACTTAAATGAATTCCAATTCCCGCTTTCAGTGTCATCCTGTTGGTTTAGTACAAAGGGCAAGAATCTCTCCTTCTTCTCTCCCTCTATACTGCAGTTGAGAGGGAGGCTGTTTAGATAGAACAAGAGAAAGCCTGGGAGAACAACTCCTCCAAGAGGGCTGGGAGGGCCTAGGGTTCCTCTGTCAGAAGCTTCTGTCTTCTCAAAGCCTCGGAGAGAATGTGTGTGTGTTGGGAGGCACAGAGGAGACAAGCTCATTCACCAGCTCTTCACTCAGAGCCCTGGGATCCCTCCTCCTCTTCCCTCTGAAAGACAACTTGAACTTTCCAAGGGCAACTCCACTGCCTTTTATCTCTCACTCTCAGAGTAATTTTAGCCAAAGAAAAGCAGAATTAAACTTTCATAACACGATACATTTATCTTGTTTTTCTTCTTTCTTTTCTGTATCCTCCCTTCCCCCTGCCCTGACCTCCAGGTACATCTGAGCTAAAGCAAACCAAGATGAACTATCAGGGGATGCTATCAGATCGGAAGAGACGCTGCTAAGCTCTGGCCTCCTGCCCATCCCAAAACTTCAATATTTTTCCATGCCCCTTTTAGGCAGTTATTATCTCCTTAGATGAGAAAAGCCTCTGGACTCCACTGTCTCTCAATATTGTCCTCTGCTGAAATGAAAGGGGGAATTCTAATTCAGAGAAAGACTCCCACAGAGAATATGAAGAAAAAGATTAAATCAGCGATACAAGGTTGACATGCATTCAGTTCCTGAAAGGTCTTAAAAAAAAAAAAGTCTCAGGAGCAGTTTTGCTACCACCTGAGAGTCTCAAAAATCTGCATTTAGGGAGTTGAGAGATGGGAAGGCATGTAAAGGCCCTTCGGGGATGGGCCAGAAACTTCTGTTGCTGATAAGAACTGGCAAGGGCCTTTTGGGGGGCCAGCCAGCAGATTGGACTGCCTATTAAGTTGAGAATGCACTCCCTCCCTGCCACCCACCCCTAGACGTGACCTGTTGGGGCAGGCCTCTCCGGAGCTGCTCACAACCCATGCACCCCTGCTTAATGCTGCAGGCGCCTTCTCATCCTCTGCAAACAGACAGAGGCCCAAAGGTCTCCCTGGCAATAGGACCCTACCAGTTGTGGTCTCTGGGAAGTGACAGCTGGAAGTTTCGAATATATCTCATCTATTAATATTTTTTTTTCTTCTAAAAAAAAAACCACACACACACACAAAAGCCACTGTTTTGGGCCAAGCCTGGCTTTCAAGAGTCCCCTCTAGTGGAGATAACCCGCTACTTCGGCTTCCCAGTTCAGCCAAGAGCCTCCCTGGCCCGGGAAGATTCAGAAAACCCCCTTCTGCCTGCAAGGCTCTCTTTCCCACTTTCTCTTTATGTTCGCTCTGAGCTCTGTCTACCCCCATTCACACTGTCAGTCTCTCTGTCTTTATCTTCCCTTGCTGTCTCCCTCCCTCTCTCCATTTATCTGCGCCTGTGCCCATATCTTGACTTCTGTCTTTCCACATGTGCCTTTGCTCCTGTATCTTGATCTACATCTTCCATCCACCTGCTGGTTTCCTCTGACGTTCAGGATTCCAGGTCTGACTTGCTAGGAATGCCTTGGGAAGGACTTGGACCACATGGACTCACCTCAAAGGGCCAAAACAGCCACCCACAAGCCAGATCCACAGTGAGAAGCTTTAGGAAAATCCTAGTGGTTATAGAGCTGTCTATCACCTGAGCTCAGAGCTCCTGCTCCAAATCCTGTGTGAAGCCAGTCGCTCCCTTCAGTAGCTTCTCCCCACCTCCCTGCCTGCTTCCCAGTCTCTGACACACACCCTGCCCTGCAAACAACTGGCAATGCCTGGGTAAAAGGACAACTGGCAGTGGGTAGGAAGAGTATGCTAGGGCAGGGGAAGAAGGTGAGGAAGAGGTGAGTAGGGGTCAGAGGCTGAGCCTGGGGCTGTGGCAGGACAGTGGAGACAGAGCGAATGTTAAGCTGGGGTGAGGAGGGGGGAGATGGGGGAACACCTGCTGGTCCTCTGAGTTTCCCAGAGATATTCTTTCACCCAAGAGGGAGACAGAACTGGGGCAGGGAAGGCGGTTAATGGTTAACCAACTGTAGGAGCAGAGAACTTTTGCACTGCTCAGGCCTCAGCCATTTCTTTCAGCTCTGCACCCTTCCTTCCTCATCTCCCCTTACACTCTTACCCAGCAGGGACCCTGCTCCCCAACAAAGAACTTTCTCGCCTCTATTTCTGCCCTCCAATTCCAGATGGAGCAGTGTGGAGCTAGATAAAGAGGTTCCATATGCCTAAATGCTAGGGAATGAGGCCCAGGAGAGCCTGAGGGCTAAGCCCAGGAGGACGGGGGTATGCTCTTCTTACCAGCCATCCCTCCCTCGCGCCTTGGGACCAGCTGTTTGACCCTGGGAAGAACTGCCTTTCTCTCTGTCTCCACAGGGCTCACCTTTAGAAATGACCAAAAAAGAAGTGGATGCACACCCACCCCTCATTTACTCTAATCAGGCATGAAATCTTTGTAACGAAGTGAAAAAACTGTTAAGGGAACCGGTTCCATTCATCATTGTTTGAACTGAACATATGTGAAGGGTAGAAATAGAATATTCACATATAATGAATTGATAACAGACTGCCCCTGGGTGGGGCGGTGGTGACTGGGGCTGAGGGGGGGAATGCACATGAGCTGTAAAACTCCCAGCACCTCAGAGCCTGTTTCTACCAGTTTCCCTATGGACAGTCCTGAATTATTTCTAGTTAACAGACTGTAACACAATGCTGCAGTCTCTTTATGATCAGAATGGGGGTGGGGGGTGGGGGGCCGGCTAGGCGCTCCTTGCCTCTCCATTTGCCATGATGGACAGAAGTATATTGTGCCTCAGTTCGTGTGTGCGGAGACAGCTGTGTGGCAATGCAGGGAGACAGCTGGTGGTGGTGCGGAGGTGCTGTTGGAGACAGGAATTGCCTCCCCCACACCAAACCCTATATCTTAGGGAGGCAATCATAGAAGATGAGGTAGGATAGAAACTATTAAACCCCCAAACAGTGACAACTCCAGCACCATAAATATTTCATAGCACCTAAAGTGGTGAGTTTAGGCTGCTGTCAGCTGCTGCCTTGTATATTTAACCATGTCACTGGTTTCGCCTCCTGCTCCTGTGTTTTCTTATAACCTGCCCATGAAATAAAGATTAGCTGAGTAATCAGAAGTATTTGTAAATAGGAAACAGGTAGCTGTTCTTTGAGTGCTTTCTTTTTAACCTCATTTTAAGTGCAGACTTCAGTAAAACAGATGGTGAATGAACTTTTACATTCACCGCATCTGCAGCTTTTGATGGTCAAGAGAGTTGCAGGGTAAATGCTCCCCTGGTGCTCTGAAGACAGAGGTAGGTATTCAGACCAGCTCTGAAAGGGGGGCCACCAACCTTGTAATGGCATGGTTTTGGGTGATGGACGTAAGACACTGCCATACTCTTCATTTAGACTTGGGCTGAAAAGCTAGCCAGCCCCCCGTCCTGCTCCAGGCTTCAAGGGACCCCTGTCCTTATGCCCTGTCAAAAAGAAGGACCAGCTGGGATTTCCTTGGCAGACTCATGGTCCCTGGGTAGAGGAGATCTCCTGGTACTTTACCACTGCTGCTCTTCAGCATCTTCCCTGCACATCGCTCCAAATGTCATTTCCATTTAACTGCTTTGCAAGCCAATTTGCCCCCATCCTAATGCAATTTGCTGAGGACAGTGAGGGAGCAGAGAGGGCAGTCTGCATTGCCCTCCCTTTATCAGCGGGTCCCTGAAGAGGATCAGCTGCAGAGTGGAGGGAAATAACTCCTTTAGGTAATGCTGGCTGGTGGCAGCAGGGGCAAGTTCCGGGATGAGGAGGGGTTGGTGGTGATGCTGGGTGGAAGAAGGGGAATGAAAAACAACCTCGCTAGGGTATTTTCACAGATTCCACTCTGTTTCCTTGGTTCCCTACCCTTTCTCCTCACTGCCCCTTCAGCCCCCAGGACACCACCGAGGAGAGATCCCAGGTAATTAGTTCAAATGGTTCTCTGTGAAGAGAGAGGGAAGTTAATGAATTCTTCTCTTTTCTTGCCTGGAGATCAGAGGGGAGAGGGCTGCAAGAAACTCTGGGAGCTTTCTGGGGTCATTGCATAAAAGTTGTGCATTTCAGTTAGGAATAGCTGAATTCCTCCAGCCAAGGTTATCTCTTCCTGGGGCTCTGTCACTCAGTAGAAGGCCCCAGAATCCAAAGTCAACCCAGAGGGAACAGTGAGGTTTCAATGTCTAGGAAAGAAGCCCAGCAAAGGAGGGAGACTGCTATTGTGTGGGGAGAGGGGAGAGCTAAACCTGACTCGTGCTCTCAAAGTGTCCAGCCCAGGCCAGCCAAGATATTCATCTTGGCCTGCCGCTCATAAGCCTTGTCCACTGGGCACGTGAATGGAAGGAAATGAATGTGACCCCAAATTTCTGTGGGTTCCTCCAAGCCAATGGGCCCCCAAGTGACTGCCTCAAGCTGTGATTGGCAGTCCCAATCCCCTCAAACTGATCCTGCCTTCATGTCCCTTGCGTACCTTCTATGATGTGCCACTGTCACTCTAACATCTTAGATTCCTACAGGAATCCTGTTCATATTTCCATTGCCCACCTCCTGGGGCTCTCATTTCTAGACCCTTGCTGACCTAGAACCTCAAATCTCTTATCCAACTTCCTCTCCCCCATTATTTCTATCCCTCCTGAGCAGAGCTGAGTTTGAGTAGGTAGGTCCCACTAGGGCAAGGGTCATTCCAAACAGGTGGACACTTTTTCGGGGACCTAGAATGGTAGTTTCTGGTGACTCTCTGGGCATCTAGACCATGATTGGTATTATAGAGACTACCTGTGGGATGGATAAAAAGGGCTAGAATTTTCCAGGATCCCTACCTAACTTGTGGGGTGGGGCAAGAAAGAGCACATGGAAGGAAATATTCTCAAATGGTTCATAAGGAGCCTCTGGGACCCTAAGCAAACTCCCATTTCAACCCCCAGCACTCGCGTGGTCCTCAAACTATGGGGCTGGACCCCTGCTGGGCGATACACTGCAAAGGGAGTCCTGGGAGATGAAACACTCAGACCCATTCAGTGCCTGGGAATCTCTCCCTGAGCCTTATGGAACCCGCGCAAATGATGTTTTCCCCTTCCCCTGATCTCCAGTCCCGGATCTGAAGGGACAGCCGGCGGCCACCAGGGACTCTGGCACTGGAGTGAACGCCCCCAAATCGATCGCTGGCCACTGTGGCTTTGGGTTGTCTCGCTGGTGCCACCGAGGCCCTCTTTGGGCTCCAGCTCTCGGGACAGCCTTGCCGCCCCGAGCTCCCCAAAGCCGCAGAGCGCCGGCAGGTGCGCGGTGGAGGCGCGCCGCGGAGCGCTGCTGCCGCCCTCAGCCCGCGGCCGGGAAGCCTGCTGGCTGCCGGCCGGGAAGCCCTGGGCGGGAGGCACCGGCTCCAGTGAGCCTGAGATCGCGCGCACGCCGCGCTCCGGCCCGCGAAAGTGGCCGAGCCCACACGGGGACTCGCCCGCCGCGGCCAAGCCCGGTTGCCTGGGGCCGGGACCCCAAAGAGGCGGGTGCGGGAGAAGCCGCCACGGGTGTGCGCGCCTGTGGGGAGAAGGCTGAAGGCGCTGCCGACTCCGAGCGTCCGGCCCAGCCGCCGCTTACCCAGCTCGGCGACGTCGGTCTGTCCTTCCGTCCCTGCTCCGTCTGCCTCGGCCGCCGGCTGCTGAGGGCGGCGCGAGGCCCCTCTCCCTGCCCGCAGCTCCGAATCAGGGAGAAGACCAAATCCACATGGAGTCCAAATTCATTAAAATCCACGTCAAGCCACCAGCCACTTATCTGTATTCCTGAAGTCGCCCCGCGGTCTCCGCTCCGCGCGCCCCTCAGTCCTCCGTCGCCCCGCAGCAGCCCGGCTGGGCGCTGTCGCCGGCTCGCGGGGGGCACCTGGAGGCGCCGAGGGGGCGTGTGGGGGTGGCCGGCGGTGTCTCTCGTGGGGAAGAAGCAGAGCCCCGGCTTTCTTCAGATTTTTCCAGCGCGACTTTCCGGGCTCCTCTGACATCAGCAATCCCGGCGCTTCCTTCCCTTCTTGCTCTCCGGTTCGTTCACAGTCCCATTTCCTCCGGGAGCCTAGCTTTCCAGATCTATTTCGAGGTTTGCTCCGCCGGCTGCGGCCCTCGCGCTGCCTACCGTTCCCAAGCTCGCGGGGTCTCTCTCCGGATCGCTCGCCCTCTCGGCTGAAAAATTCTCAGCAACTGCGCTCCGCTGCCCTCCCGCTCCAGTCTGGCGCGGATGCCTCTCAGCCCGGCAGCTCTGGCTCCCGCGGTGGCGGCGGCGGCGGCGGCGGCGGAGCCCTGAGCGCCGGCCTCCCTATTTTACCATGCAGCTCATTATCATAGAGGCCGCGCGCATTAACCCCCTCCCCGCCGGCCGCGGCCGCCCGAGCTGGGGCCGCGCCCGCTGCTGGCACCGCCCGCCACAGCCAGCCCCGTGCCCCCTCCCCCGCCCGCGCGGACTTCCTCCTCCGCAAGCTGTCAACAAAGGAGAAGCAGGTTTGGCATCCGGAGGCCGCTCCGCTGCCTGTCCTGCGCCCAGCTCAGCCCGGACCCATTGGCCACCTTAAGTAGCCAAGGGGGCAAGGAAAATGCTACCAGGGCCCGGGAATTCGAGTAGGGCCTTGCGAACCCAGCTGGTTTAGCCCCCGGTGGAGATAGAAGGTCGAGCGTTGGGGTTAGCGGGGAGCTCAGGACACAGGAAGAGTGGGTGAGGGCAGTAGGGACAGGGACTCCCCCGCCATTCGCATCACCTGTCACCGCGCACATCCTGCACACCTCCCTCTTGATCTTTGAGTGAGGGGTGAGCGGGGAGGAACGGGGCTTGTCTGATGGGGTTGAGACTAGAGTCTTGGAATTTGTGGGAGCAAATTTCCTCTTCTTGTAAATTTAAAAAAAAAAAAAAAAGCCAGCAAGCTGTCAAATAAGGCTTGAAGTTGTTATTATTATTGCAACGAGAAGATGAACCTTGCTCTGAATTGAATCTCAGGCTTCCAGCCCTGATAGGGATCCTGGGCATCTGAGAAGTCCCGACTTGGATGAGGGCATTGGGGACCGGAGAAGAGCTTTCTATATCCAATTCAGAGAATCTTTTTGCCAGGGGAATCAGAGGGGTGGCGATAAGATAACTTATTTTAATAACCTAAGGTGAGAGGTTTCAGGATTCTGGACGACAATGCCTCGGTGCCCTCAAGGCCACTGATGCCTTGCTACACAGTCTCAGTAACTCTGCAGCTTCTAAACACTGCTTTTCGGAAGGGGCCTGCAAGCTGGACCCCAGCGAGTTCGCAGGGTCTGCGTAGTCCCTGCTCGCGATTAGAGCTCACACGAGTTTACTCCTGTCCAAGTACTCTGTTAAGCTTCCTCTACTGCCCTCTCGTGGCCACAGTCCTCAGTGGTATAAATCGAAAAAACAACATAAATCACTACAGAAAACCTAAAAGCAATTGCACGAAATTCTTAGAGCAGTAGGGGCAGAAGAAAGGAAGGGAGGGAGGGATGAAGAAAGGGAGCCAGAAAAAAGAGAGAGAGAGAAAGAGAGGAAGAAGAAAAGGAAATCTAGACTAACCAGTCATCTCGAACAATCGTTCATTCAATACAGGACTGGGGGATCCAGGCTTTCCTCCAGTATCTGCAGAAATCAGCTAATTCTTCAAAAGTCCTTCATTGTAATTAGCTGAAATTTGCGATCCTGTAACTTTCACTGGTTCCTGCTAGTTTTGTCCTGTGGAGCCACAAAGAATCTGTCTAAGCTGTGTTGCCTGATCCATACTTGTTCTTTCCTTCAAACTTCTTTAAGAGCATTTATTGTTGGTAACACACCAATAAATTATCATATTTACCCTGTATTATTATTTATTTATTTTTATAAGTAGATCTTGTCTCCCCATGCAGACAGTCTGGTCGGTCCCTTTATCTCTGGGTAGACAGAATCTAAACCACAATTTCTTAAGAAAGATGATTTGAAGAAGATGCTAGAAGATTTTGGAACACTTCCCCCATTTGTTCATGGAGTCTGGCCAGCTACACCTAAGACCAGCAGTGGTAGGATTGGAGACATCTAATTGATAAAGCTCCAAGCTGAAAATTAGGGCCCTCTGGTTCTAAATCAAGTGCTGTCTAACTCTGGAAGAGGTCACCTCTCTTCCCCATGCCTCAATTTAATCACATCTTGGGAAGATTATGATACAATTTAAATAATTTTCTCATACACCCCTCCAGCCCCACTCCTGTGGTCCAGAAATAAATCCTAGAATGAAGAGCAAGGAAGCATAAAATGAAACAGACTCCTCCACTCACCCCATCTTTTACCCCCACGCCTCCGCTCTGTTTCCTGAATAAAGGGAGAGAAAGAGGGAACACAGGCGGGAGAACACATTGCGGCTGACAGGGTGGCACGATGCCATCCAGATTCCACATTACCACTGAACAGGGTCTAAGATCTGAGTCCTGTGAGACTATGGAAGAGCCTGTGGTCAGCATAGCAATGGAAAAAGCGCTAACTTGATCTACTGGGAGGTACCCTTGATGAAGCACCTCTAACTTCTCTAGGCCATGGTTTGTCCATCTGTAAGATGGGAATTTCTGTCTTCACTCTCCAGACAGCTGGGGGAGTTAAAATAGATATATGTAAGAGTGTTGGAAGAATTAATAGTATCATCGAAATGGAAAGATTGTTGTTATATTTAGTCCTAATAGGCTAGAATAAGTATGGATCTTATTAGCTAAACATCTAATTATAATAACATGCTCTGAGAAATTAAAAAAAAAAAACAAAACCTTAGGTTCGTATTTAGATTTGACATCGTCTGAGACAACAGTGGTATACCTGAACCTCTAGTCTTTACATCTGCTCATTCACCTTCTCCCTTTGATCTGGGTATTCATTCATTTATTATGCAAATATTTATGAAGAGCAAATTTTCTAAATTTCTTCCTTTAATAGAACTATACATAGTTCATAATTACTACTTTGGCACATATTTTTAAAGAAAGCATGGCAATAACCCTACAGATTCTATACCCTCAGATCCTTCTCTTTCTGAGGTTTCTGGTTTTCTTGTATGTTTCTGGCCTTCACTATATTCCTCTTCATTCTGTCCATCTGATGTCAGATCCACAGCCCCTGGGGACTGACCAGTCCTCTGTCAAGGCCTTGTAGTTTATCCTCATTTCCATCTGGAAGGATAGACATAGTGCAACACATTTGTGAGCAGGCTGCAGATATTTAACAAATATTTATCAAATGAATGAACAAAATAATGAATGGGGAAATGTTTATCTTATGCCAAATTCTCATCTTTGGAAAATTGTAGCACACTCAACAGGGTTCTCCATTCACCCCAACCTACCTACCTTCCCTAGTCAAGACATTCCTGGAACCTCACCTTGAAAGTCATTTGTCACTTCTGCATTCTTGTTCCAGGCCTGAGGCCTCTTCTTTGCTTGTCAAAGAAGAAAACTAAGAAACTCGATGGATTACTTAAGCAAGAGAATGAGAGAAGTAGGAGAGGCCAGGGCACCAGCATTCTGGAATGCCACAGAATGTTTCCTGTGAAGAATGAATATTTCTCCTGTGGAAGACAGGTTTGGCTAAGCTGCTCCCACCTGCATTTCCCAGGCTGGGAGCAGGCCTTGGCCCTGGAAAGCAAGCTCTTAGGCTTTGGGGAGTACAGGCCCAAATGGGCAGCTAGCCCATCCCCAGGGGAAGTCCTTTCTGTCACAGCAGCAGCTCCAGCCCCACAAATAGATGCCAGTACAGTAGCCCCTCGGATCACAGGAGGTATTTTTGGTACTGGAAGCCAGCCACACTTTGGCAGGCTTTCAGCATCAAGTCTGTTCCCCTTAGAGGTGGGGGGTGGCAAGCTATCAGTGTTTAGCATGGGAATGCTGCCTGCAAGTGTGTGCATGCATATATTTATGGTGCCTTGAGTTGGCTGGGAGGTGGTCTCAGGAGGATGTGTGCCTGGACCTGTGCTTGGGAGCCAAGGGAGCTCCTGCTTGCCAGTGTCAGAGGGCAATGTTTGGATGGTGCACTGGCTGTTGCCCAGTTTGTATCTGGCTCCCAAAGTTGAGACTACTGATGCCACCACCAAGCTGACTGGTCTCTGCTCTAAGATGCATGTCATCTTTCACTTGCCCTGAGCCCGGGCTTGCCACTATAGACAGGCAGGAATGTGGTTCCTTCTGTCTCCCTACCAGGCACCTCACCTTCATCCAGCAGATGCTGTCAGGCAACCCCAGCAGCAGAGCAGCCTCCCCTTATCCCCTACATTGTTAGGAACAAAGGGATTGGTCTGACAGGCCAGACTGGAGTGTGTGGGCCAAGTCCTGTGAATGGAATAGAGAGACTGCGGGATGCCAGAGTGGTGGGTCTCAGCCCAGGCAACGGGGCCGGCAGCCCAGGACACAGGAACAGGGCACCTGCTCCGGGGTTCTCAGTACCATTCATAAAGACGTCACCCTCCCCTCCCCTCCCCTCTCCTCCCTTCACAAATCCCACTTTCCTGTGTACTTTAAACAGTAGCAAGCCTGTTAAGGCTCCAAATCAAACAAGGCAGGATTTCACTCCTTTCTTACTAAACCTCCCACGAGCAGAGCTTATGTCCCTGTATACCTCGTCCTCTTTCCCTAACCCTCCCTCCCCTCCTCCATCCATCTAGTGTGTTGCTCTGGGAGAAGAATATTCTCTGTGAAGCCCAGGCAACTACAGTCCCAAACCTACTTAAATAGGTCCCTGGAACAGTTTGCAAGGCTCTGGCATTTGCAAGGTCAGAAGGCTTCAGGGGAGGGGTGGGGGAGGGAAGTGTGGACAACTGGACTCCAGGCATGGAAGGTGAAGGCTGAGGCTCAGGACTTTTCTCTTACTCTATTCCTAGCACTAAGGGTCAGGAAAAGGGCCTTCCTCTCGTATTTTTTTCTAAAAGAATCCCCCCAAAGGAGAAACTAAATCTCTTGGTGCCTTGGTTTCCTCCTTTATAAAGTGGAATAATGTCCCTTGCATTTCGTGTCTTACAAGATGCTGACTAGGAAAGAGCTTCAGTAGCCAGAAAGCATTATACAAATGCATGGGAATGTTTTCTTAAAACCTGAAAGTTCCATCCGGAGGCAAACCTATTTCCCAACTGTACAACTGCAGTTCTTCTCTTGGTTGGTTTTCTAGGAAAAACAGCTGGGCTCACCAGAAATATCCCTTTGCTTATGGGGCCACTGTTGTCCATCACCACGAGGTCCTTCCTTCTCTCCTATTCTTCCACTCAAAAATGCTGCAGAGAAAAAGAGATTCTGTCCACCAGCCTTCCACTATGGAATCACAAAGCACACCCATGTTGGAGTTGGTCCTCATTACTAAGCAGCCCACGTACACACCCACACCCTCTCAGGCAGCAAGAGAAGAGAGGGGTGGCTGAGGTGCCTTGGAGAACACGCTGTGATTGCATAAGAATTAGCATGGCCCCATTCCTCATGGGCTGAGATGTATTATGCGAATGTGCTTTTAGGGTCCACCCCTGCTCAGCAGCCCTCACTGGCCAGGAAGTCCTTGCCTGTGCTGAGTCACTGACCTCCTGTCTTTGATGCCCAACCTGGTTCAGAGGACAGTTGCTGCCAGAACTATAGTTGGGTTGCTAAGGCTTTCTGAGGGCTCAATATCTCCTGGGCAGGCCTGCCAGGGCTTTCTGGGGTGGGGATAAGACTGGATAAAATCAGTGCCATTTATTTGTTTTGAGATCAGAAATTCACAGAACTGATAGGAAGTAATTATTTTGTCCCAGCTTCTTCATTGAGACAAAACAATACCTTTTCTTCAGTTGCCCATAATTATCAAAATAAAATGGTAAAAGTTAAAATATATTGAATTCCTACTCTGTGCTAATCCTAATCCTCACGACTCTAATCTTACAAGGTAATTAAGTAGCTATTATCACCCACCTTCCTTTTTTTTTTGAGTCAGTGTCTTGCTTTGTTGCCCAGGCTGGAGTGCAGTGGTGTGGTCATAGCTCACTGCAGGCTCAAACTCTTGGGCTCAATGATCCTCTTGCTTCGTTCTCCAAAAGCCCTGGGATTACAGGTGTGAGCCAGCATGCCTGGTTTATCATCCCATTTTACAGATGCTGAAACTGATGATCAAGAAGTCAACTGATGGTCCTAAGGTCACATAGGTAGTGTGTGGTATGGTCAGAATGTGAATGCAGGCTGATCTGGCACCCGTTTTCTCTAATTTTGCCCTTTTCTGAAGAGGAGAAAGTGATGAAAGTGTGGGGGCCCATCAATGTGGGAGTTCGAATGCCAGTAAGTGGGAAGCAACAGGCCTCATCCTGCCTCTTAGCATTTCCCCGGCCAAGGACCTGGAGCCCCTGCCATAGGAGAATGCCCCCAGACTCATCATGAATCAGGTAAAGCATCGCAGAGCTTTAGTTCTGCCGAGGGTCAGGAGTGTCGTTTTCTCTTACAAAGGAGAGCATGTTGTTGTAATTGTTTTCATGATTTTTATAAACAATCATACTAATGAGCTCAATTCTCCTCTATTCTATACTGGGTGTGTGTTTAACAATGGGAATTGGCCTGTAGGAAAGAAGTTGCCAATACATGCAAATCTCTACTAGCTTCTGTCACCTCTGCCCTGTACAACACCACATATGTGGCCACGCCTGCCTTTCAAAATAATGGGATAATTGGGTGCAACGCGTGTCACCCCCACCCCTTAGAGAGAACATGCCAGTCGGTCTTTGTGGTAATCCACGGGGAGCCGGGTGAGCAAAAAGCCAGTGTCTGACTTCGCCTTGATTGCATCTGTGCCCTACAAACCCCAACAGAATTGAACTCACAGTTCCTCCTAATTAGGGGAGAAAGAAAGACAAGAATGATAGCAGAAGAATTTCTTCCTGCTTCTGACTGCAAGCTCTTCAGGGACAGCCCATTAAGCCCCCAGCCTCCAACTTCTCTTTCCTGACTCGTATCTGGAGTACCTAACATGGTGCCAGGTTCTCCCTGGGACTGTAGCCCTGAGTGTGACAAGAGTGATGAACAGGGGCTGGTTTGAAAAGCCAGTCCCTGCTCTGGGGGCCTGTCTCTGGTCTACTGTAAGGCAATGCCGAGCAGCAGGCTGGGGGGGTCTGGGAGGCCTCAAGCTAGACAGGTGAAGACTGGTCTAGGCCTTGCAGGGGTGGGTGGGACCTTACTCCGGGAAAGAGGCTGGCAGAGTGAAGTCCATCACTCCATGCACAAATAAACAAACACCTGCTTAAGCAAATCAAATATCCTGGCATCCAGGTGCAAACCACAGTGCCTGCCCCCGTGCTATAAATTTAGGACAGGGCGTGAATTACTAGCATCTGAAAAGAAAAATCCAGGAGTGGCACGAGCGCTGGGCAGGCAGGAATCAACTGCATCAGCGCTGACATCATGAAACAATTAATAGCTACATTAACAATGTTTTCCATATTCTGAGTTTCGAATTCCTAGAAAGAAAGGTCCATGTTTCGGTTTCCCCTCTTAGTCAGTTTAATATTAAGTTCATTGTGATTCTTTTGTGAAATACTCTCTTGCCGGGGATTATGAGTGCTGCATGGGACGGAAAAGATCAGCAAAAGCAGTTCTCTTTCTCCATCATTGCCTTCTGGCTTTCCTCCTCTTTCTCTCTGGGGCTACAGCACTGATTTTCTGGAATAGTTTCTTTTGACTCAGAATCAATGCTGATAGGACGAGGGCTGCTGTCTCCATTAATAACAACAACAACAAAAAAAACAGAACTAAAAAAATTCCACCTTGGGTTTCGGGAGACCTGGGTTTGATTCCTGACTCTGCACTCCCTGGCAGTGTGACGTCCTATAGGTCACCTTCCCTCCTCTGGCCTTGGTTTCCCCACCTGTAAAAAGCAGGAATTAGCTTTGATGCACCCTCTACTCCCCAGCACAACTGCCAGCCTGTCATGCTGCCGCCCTTCCAACTCTCTCCTTGGAGAACGGAGGAAGGATGTTGATGCCAAAGAAAAAAAAAAGGCTTCTTTTAATGCCTGAGAAACTCACTGCCTAAAAAAATCAACGAGGGAATGCAATCCAGGGACAGAGCTGAGAAATAGGATTTTGCCTTTGAATTGTCTCAAGTCGGATGATTTCTCTCTCTGCCTGCCTTTGATAAACGCTCCCGTTCAGGGCTCTGGTGTTACGAATCTTTCTGAGTCACGGGTGGCTATAGCCCCTTCAATCCATTCAGCTGACAATATTTCCTGATGTTTCGAAGGCCAAGGGCATAGGACAATCCTATGGTGTCTCTTTACCTTCTCTCTTCTTCCCCCATCCCTCAAGCTTTTTCTTGTGGAATTCCTACTTTTGCATTGTTGCACAAGGTCCTGATATGACAGCAATCCCAGCCTTGGCGATTGCCCAGGGTACGGGAGCCCCAGCTCCTGGTCTCCTGGAGAAGCCAGCAGAAAGCCTTCTGTGGTCTCTCCGGGACATCACCCCCCCCTGGTGGAATGACAGGGAACTTTCCTGGCTTCAGAAAAGCAGGGCAACCTGGCAGCCGTCCCCCCTCTCCTCTGCAGTTACAGTGTGGTTAATAATTATTACTCTGTGTTAATCACGACAGTGGAAGAGTTGCAGGCCGTTATTTCGAAATGATCGGCTCCAGTCAATGACTACTTATGACAGCAAAAGCGAAACATCAGCTCCGGGAAGCCCCCATGTAAATGGAGAGTTGAATGAAAGATCAGGAATAATGGAACGTGTATTTAGTTCCATTTTCCTCGCTAAAAGGGCCCTGTCAGAGTAATTTCCCCTTCCATGTACGATACCGCTCCATTATTTACAATATCTTCTTGGGGGAATAAAACAACGCAGAACTGCTCCTCCTCATCTCCCACTCCCTGCCTCACCCTCCCCTCTCCCCACCCCCCATCAATTGTGTCTCTTTCTGGAGTTTGGCAAACACAGCTACTTTCTCCTGCTGTGCTTTCAGTGGAGCTGAAATGAATGTGGCTCTAGTATGTTTTTCCCTTAATCATTCTTTTTCTTTCTTTTTTGCAGGAGAACATTTTCACGAAGCACAATCACAGAGCAGAATGTCCTGATGTTTGGGTGAGAAGCATGCATTTTTTTCTTTTTTTTCTTCCCCTTGAATAAAAATTACACTCCATAACCATAATATCAGAGGGCTAAAGGCCATCTTTCAAAGTTTTTCATAATCTTGCGCTACCCTCTGTGCTCAATCTTATTTCTGACAGCCCCCTCCCTACCACCCCGGGGCGTAGTGGTTCCTTGAAGATACTAAGTTCATTTCGCTCCCCGGAACCTACGCCCATGTTAATCCTGCAGTGTGGAATGTGGCATTCCCCTACCTCACTTCCCACGGTCATCCGATGCCTGAACAATCTTTAAGACCTTCTCAAGATCCATGCCTTTTAAGATGCCATGACACTTTCTGTTCATACAGAGTTTTAAGGATTTGTACACTAGTTTCTTTTCATTGTGAGCTTGTAACAGGTAAGTCATTTAAAAAATATATGCTGAAATATTTTCACTAGTGGTATCTGCTTTTTTAAAAGAAACTCATTTCAGAAATGAGAGAAGCAAGGATACTCAGAGAGGATAAGTGACTTGTAGATCACATGTCCAGGAAATGGCAGATAAGTTACTGGAACCCAGGTGTTTTAATTTCAAGTCCAGCATTCTTTCTCTTCTGCTATGCTGCATTCTCACTGCAATTCCCTCTGACCTCTCCTTTTGCTAATCAGTGTGCTTAACTTGGGCACCTAACTTTCTTTCTTTCTTTTTTTTTTTTTGAGACAGTCTCACTCTGTCACCCAAGCTGGAGTGCAGTGGCACCATCTCAGCTCACTGCAACCTCCGCCTCCCAGGTTCAAGCGATTCTCCTGTCTCAGCCTCCCTAGCAGCTGGGACCACAGGTGTCCACCACCATGCTTGGCTAATTTTTGTGTTTTTAGTAGAGACGAGGTTTCACCATATTGGCCAGGCTGGTCATGAACTCCTGACCTTATGATCCGCCCACCTCAGCCTCCCAAAGTACTAGGATTACAGGCGTGAGCCCCTGTGCCCCACCTGGGCACTTCACCTTCATCTTCCCCACTAGATTGCAAATTCCTTAAAGGCAGGGGCTATGACTTACGTTTCTCTTGCACCTTCCATCTGAAGTGAAAGTTTTGTATTAATTCCCTGTAGCCATTGCCAACTTTTGTATTAATTCCCTATACCCATTGCCACCCCAACTTTTCTCCTGTCTGTCAAGACTGGCACAGCATTATGGAGTGACACTTTGGAAGATCTTTGTCCTGATGCTGGGACCCCTGTGGGCCTGGGATGGAAAGCACCCACGATCTCTGTTTCTCTCTAAGGCTGACACTGGGACCCATCCAGTTCTGCTCCACTAAACTGGATCCCTCTTTCATGTACAGAAGCTGACCACAGGGAATGTCAGGATGCCAAAAATCTCCTCTGGGACTTTATATATGGCTTGAATTTCACCACTACAACTTCTACCATCAGGGAAAGCCACTAACACCTCTGGCCCTGTTTAAACAAGGTACTATCTTCTCTTTCCTTTTGACTGACGAGCTCAGAAAAGACCCTATGATAAAGGAATGTGCCAAATTGCTCTGTGGTTTCTATATCTAGCTCATCCCAGGACCTATGAATCACCTCTGTGCTTTTGATAAGCTTTAAAGTCCAATGAATGCTAAGTTCTCTTAATGTCATCATTGCATTTCACAGTTTGTACTAATAATGAATGCAGTCATGTGTATAGCAAGTTGTCATTGGCAAAGTTTCTTGTACGTTAGAAGCAAGTAGATATATACTAAGAAGACTGCCAGGTTCCATTGCTGCTGCTAAGAGCACAGATTTCAGAGTGGGTTTGATTCCTGGCTCCAGGGCTCATTCCACTGTGGTTTCAGCAAAGTTACTTAACCTCTATCTAATGTCAATCTCCTCAATGGTAAAATGGGAAAAGAATGTGAACATCATAGAGTTGTTATGAGAATTAAATGAGAGGCTTGTAAACCACAGTATCTGGCACAAGAAAAACTGCTACTTACAGGACAATTTCTCTGTGACAGTCATTGTTCTGTCACTAACTGGTGGTGTGACTTTGGGAAATCAGACAGCCTTATTTTCCTCCTCTGGAAAGCAAGAAGCATGGCATCCTGATACATTTTGGTTTTCAGGCCAACACATTAAGGTAGGTAGTCACAGTTTTGGTCCCCGCCATAGGCACTATTGTAATTTCCATATATTTGTTCATAATAGTTATTAAATCCTTGGTTCCAGTTTTGGCCCTGACCTGAAACAATGCACAATGATTGCTAGAACACAACCTCTGACTCCCAATCCTAACAAAAAATGACGTATTCCTTTCCCTTACTCTGCAAATCTTAGAAAGCAGTGTAATTGTTTCTATTTTCTTTTTTTTCTTTTCTTTTCTTTTCTTTTTTTTTTTTTTTGAGACGGAGCCTCACTCTGTTGCCAGGCTGGAATGCAGTGGCATGATCTTGGCTCACTGCAACCTCCAGCTCTGTGGTTCAAGCAATTCTCCTGCCTCAGCCTCCCGAGTAGCTGGGATTACAGGCGCACACCACCACGCCCAGCTACTTTTTGTATTTTTAGTAGAGATGGGGTTTCACCATGTTGGCCAGTATGGTCTCAATCTCTTGACCTCGTGATCCTCCCACCTCGACCTTCCAAAGTGCTGGGATTACAAGCATGAGCTACTGTGCCAGGCCAATTGTCTCTATTTTTAAATGTGGAAACTGAGGCTTAGGAGAGTAAGTGCCTTGTGCAAGGTGATGGAGCTGATATATGATGGATCAAGGGTTGAAACAAGATCTATTGATTCCTAGCCCCATGCAGCATTCATGAAGATGCAGGGCTTCTTCTACAAGTCTCTGGATGATTTCTTGTCCTCGTGCAGATTCCATCTTGGTTTTGGCCCCTGGTTTCTAGAGAAGGGGTCACTGCTCTCCACCCCCGGGAACAACAGCATTGCCTGAGAACCATCCCTCTCAGAAACTCAGTGGAGGAGGACACAGTGACCTTGAGGCTGAGCCCACTCTGCTTTGTCTCCCCTTCTGCTCCTCCCAGACTGCCCTGGGAGATCTTGCCTCTAATGGCATTAGTGTGTGCCTTCTGCAATGTTGATTAAATTATCTAATTGTTTGGAATTGGATGGAGCTCCTGAGTCAGGAATGCCACTTGACAACCCTGGGAACTGGGGTCTGGTTTCTGCCTCAGGAGCCAGCATAAAGTATGCAATTATTCTTCATGGGGGTAGGAGAAGGCAGCACAGGTGGAGAGAACCAGCACCCTTCTTGAGGAAGGGAGGGTCCGGTTGGGGCTCTGCCTGAAGGGCCTACAATGGCTTTCATTCCTCCCTTCCTCTCGTTCATAGTCACACTTCTCTCTGTCATGATAGGACAGTGTGGGGAGCAGTCTAAAAAGATGTTTCTCTGTAAACTCCCAGCAAAGAAACCCCCACCAATTTAGGACTATAGCTTTTCATAGTTGGAAAAAGCCTCCAGGCCATTTAGTCTTACCCTTAGTTTTAGTTTCCGAGGTTGCATAACAAATGACCACAAACTGGGTAAGTTAAAACAATAGTTTTTGCTCTCATAGTGCCGGAGGCCAGAAGTCAGAAATCACGGTTTCAGCAGGTCCAGGCTTCTTTTGAAATTTCTAGGGAGAAATCCTGCCTTGCCTCTTCCAGCTTCTGCTGGTTGTCCACAATCCTTGGCATTCCTTGCCTGGAGCTATCTCACTCCAATTGTTGCCTTTGTCCTCACATGGTCGTGGCCATCTTCCATGTGTGTGTGCATGTGTGTGTGTGTTCACATGGTCTTCTCATAAAGACACTGGTCGTTGGATTTAGGGCTCACTCAAATCCAGTATAACCTCATCTTAACTTGGTTATGTCTGCAAAGACCATATTTCCAAATAAAGTCACATGCTGGGGTACCAGGAGTTAGATTTGAACACATGTAACTTTTCGGAAAACACGATTCAGCTCCACTCCACACTCTGTAAGAATATCTCCTACATCAACTCAGCAAGTCGTCATTCTTTATTTCCTTGGATCCATCCGATAATAGGACATTCACCACCTTATAACTTTTAAAGGGCCTAGAATATATTACCAATAACCTTGAATACTATCATAGTTTTACAGTGCTCTTAGCAAGAAGATTCTTAAATTCTAGGCTAAGTTTTTCCTGTGAATTTTCATCCAGTGAAAGCAATGATTTCTCCAAAAGCCTTTTGGCTTTTCTCTACCACTGACCTCTTTTCTGATGGCAATACAGTGAGCAGCTGGGAGGCTCCTGTTCCCCATCACAGTTTTGTGTGCATCCCAGTGAGAGAAAGAGACCCAGCATTATCACAATAAAATACTCATGATTAGCATCCCTAGAGGACTCTTTGCCTTCAAAGCCTTTCAGTCCCCTTCTTTGGCACACATTCAAGTTCACCAGCATGGTTGCCCACCCTCTTGAGTTTCCTTCCTCCCACATAACCTTGGCCTTGTGACCTGGATAGTTTTTTTGCCCTGCTTCACACCGTGGAAGCCAGGGAGACCAGAGTGAGCCCCAGAGAGTGCACTGAGACAGGCAATTGTGTGTGTGTGTATGTGTGCGCACGTGTGTGTGCATGCACACGTGTGCACAGTGCCTATGATTAAAAGGGTCTGTTGGGTTTAATTGATGCATTTGATTACCATGATGACTCCCTCCCTGGAGCTTTCCAAAACAGCCAGATGTACCAAGAGGACCACCTCCAGTTTTTGCCTTTGGTTCAAACTGTGGGCAAGGGCACAGGGAATGGTGAGGATTATGTGGACCTGCACAATGGAAGAAAAACTTAAGCCTTATTTCTATAGAACCCAACTGCCATCTCTTTCCACCAGGACACCAATTAAAGTATCTCTAGCCTATCGAGTCCTGGGGATAAAAGTGAAAAGGCAGACTTGGAGGAAGCCGACTGTGCTGCTACTCCTGGGGACCCCTGCCCCCAGCCGTCCCATCCACCCACTGCCTCTTTTCACTGCTAGATGGATGATCAAGAAAAATCAAATGAGAGAGCTCATTTAAAGTTGTTATTGTAGGAGGAGATAAGCCTTTCTTAGCCTACTCCCCACTCTCTTTTCAGCTTGCACTGGGTGTAATGTCCTGGACCCAGGTCTGGGAATGGCCATTGTCACTAAAGCTTAGGCAAGTGGAGTTGAGTCTGATTCTTGCCTTCTGCATAGCTGCAGAAATGTGATATTAGGCTGTTTGGCTGCGATTAGATGCCAGCAACTCTAACTTGGCTTCATTCTTACCACAAGGCTTCAGTGCACTGACTATTAGCTCTGATGGCACAAGAATAGGTGAGACTGTCACTGCTGCAGCACAGGAAGT
The DNA here is from genome assembly GCF_024542745.1 of Macaca thibetana thibetana. NCBI lineage: Eukaryota > Metazoa > Chordata > Mammalia > Primates > Cercopithecidae > Macaca > Macaca thibetana. The sequence goes on along the minus strand of NC_065578.1, from coordinate 154,869,484 downwards.
GAAAAGCCTGACTGGTCAGGGAGGCAGATGACTTTGAGTCTAGTCCTATTGCTGCCTTTAACTGTCTTTCTGAGTCAGGCCACACTTTTCTTACCTTAGGGATTCAGGAAAATCCCCAAGTTTCCTTCTGGCTCTGAAGTCCTGCCTGTGGGTAGAGAAAGTGCCCTTAGGGAGATCAGAAGATTGGTGTCATCTCTGCTCCACGGTGATCTTAGGATTGGGAAAGGGAAGCAGCTGCTTCTCTAATGGTGGACAGAGCTCTGGGCCAGAGGGTCACAAAGCTGGGTTCATCCCAAGTGTTGACCAACTGTGTAACCTGGAAAATGTAGTTAACCTTTATATGCCACCAATTCTCTTTCAAAAGCAGAAACCACACCCTCCACAGTTCTTAAGTTTTCTCCAAAGAAAACCACTGGGATAAATAAAATGACAAGCTAAATTTTCCTTTGGGCTGTGCTAGCAGAATTGCACCATCACAAGCAGCAGAGGGGAGAATCTATTTAGAAACATACACTGCAAGCGCCTGTGCTCTATCAGTACGTTTATGCTGAGTGGCTATGCTTTTGATCAATGGCTCAAACTGGCTGCATAATAGAAGCATACTTTATTATTTAATTCGGATTCTTGTTGATCACTTTTGAAGATTTACTGAGTTTTGGGTATAATTTGGCAACCTGTACTTTTTAACAAATCTGAAAAAGCTGTAAAGGTAATTTGGATGCTTATCCAGGGCTGAGAGACACTGATTTATGCATTTAATTTAGCAAATTTTCATCGAGGCTGTGGCTATGTGGAATGTAAAAACTGTGTAAGGGTTAGTCTGGTCTTGGCTTTCTAGGAAATCCTGGCAATTTTTGCTACCAGAGGTGGCAGGTATGAATGCAATGAATTGTAATCGGGTAAAACTCAGGCACCAATAACTACAACAGAGGAGTGGACAATCAGAACAGAGGGTAACTATGAACAATTAGTATGTCTGTTCCAGTATATTGTCAGGCAGGGCACACCTCTGACTGTAATTTGTTTGATGAGTACTCCATTCATGGTGGTGATGCCTCAGAGGAGCAACATTGGAATTGAACCTCAAAGAGTCAGAAGGATACAAACATATCTCTGAATTTGCTTAATGTGTGGAAGAACACAACAATGAAGGAAAAACCATAAAAATAACAAGTTTACCCTCAGAAAGAGAGAAAGAATAGAGACCAGGATAGAGATTAGACTTTAAATATGCCATGTTTTATAGATTTGCTTTTGAAGCTATGCAAATATTTTTACATAATTTTGTAACAAAGACAAAAAAGCAATTCCTAAAAATTTAGAAAGTAAAATGAAAGCAAAAATAAAGTACTTAAATGTATTTGCAGTTACAGCATAATCATACCAGGGAAGTATTTCAAGTACTGTAAAAAAATAAGTGTATTTTTTATGTCCTTAGTGGGGTATACCTTAAGAACAACAACAACAATAACAACAAAACAAAACAAAATCTTAAGCTATTCTTAGTAATCATATTGTTGGTGGTAGTGTTGGTATGGTTATTCTGAAGTTATAGTGTCTGCAAAGTATGTTAGGTATGCATATTGTTTTATGGGTATGTGCTGTATATGAGTGATCATATGATTGTCATAGAGAACGGGGATTTTTTTTTCTTTTTCTTTTTCTTTTTTTTTTTTTGAGATGGAGCCTTGCTCAGTCACCAGGCTGGAGTGTAGTGGCGTGATCTTGGCTCACTGCAACCTCCATCTCTGTGGTTCCAGTGATTCTCCTGCCTCAGCCTCCCGAGTAACTGGAATTACAGTCATGTGTCACCACTCCTGCCTGATTTTGTATTTTCAGTAGAGACAGGGTTTCTCCATGTTGGCCAGGCTGGTCTCAAACTCCTGACCTCAGGTGATCTGCCTGTCTCGGCCTCCCAAAGTTCTGGGATTACAGGTGTGAGCCACCATGCCTGGCTGGGATTTTTTTCTTATGGGAGAAAGATACAGATGTGGGATTGACGAAGTGAAGAAAACCTGGTTCTGTATTTACACTGGAAGTATCATTATGAACTTGAGATCTACATTATTTAAAAAAAAATCCATGTTTACGGGCTCTGTCTACCAAAAAGAACAAAAATAATGAGCAACCTAGTAGTACTGAACACCTCTGACTCCCAGACTATGTTTTCTAAATACCATTTTCTCTTAAAAGGAACCAGAGTTTCTTGAAGAAATGTCTGAGTCCAGATTCATGGAAGGAAATATACAAGTCTGGAAAGTCTTGTTATACCAGGAAACAGAGTAAGTATCAAACACTACTGTCATGTCAAAAGGACTCAGGAATGTACTTGAATAGATTCTTATTGATCAAACATGAAATAATTTGAGCATAAGAAAGGATAATAACTGTAAAGGATTGAAATTCACAACAAATATGTTCACTTTATGAGTTTATAATTATATCTCTACTAGTCATTGAAAAACTTTCATTATTTTAAAAACTAAGTAAAAGGAGAAAAAATCAAGCATTTATTTTGATTCTCTTATACAATCTATTATCTTGGGACAATCAAGTAGATGAGGGGAAGTTGCTCTTTATAAAAATATTTCAATAACAAACAAATAAGGAATAATGGAATTAAAATGTGACAATTTTGCAAGCCCCCCTAATTAGGCTTGCCAGATATAGCAAATAAAAACATTAGGCCCCTTGCTTAAATATGAATTTCAGATAAACAACACATAATTGCTTATTATATGTCTCATGAAATATTTGGAATATACCAGAGGACTTTAACAAAGTTCATGGAAAATGGAATTAAACATAAAAATAAAAAATAGAAACTTTATTTCTCAACATAAGCCTCGTCAAGTTTAATACACTTTTGTTAGTGATGATACCAGCCATTTAGTCCATCCCTAAATAACTGAGGGCCCTGTAAATTTAACCATGTCAATGCAGTCTTTTTACATTATTAACTAAAGAAAATGGGTGCCATTTAAAGATCTTTTTAACATTAGGAAACAAAAGGAAGTCAGAATGAGACAAATCAGGACTATAAGGTGGATACGTAATGATTTTCCATCAAAACTCTCACAAAACTGCCTTTGTTTGATGAGAGGAAGGAGCAGGAATATTGTGATTGAGAAGGACTTGGTGAAGTGAGTGTGAGTTTTTCTGCTAAAGTTTTGTCTAACTTTCTCAAAACACTCTCATAATAATCTGATGCAATTGTTCTTTGGCCTTCCAGAAAGCCAACACACAAAATGTCTTCATCATCCCAAAAAACTGTTGCCATGGCCTTTGCTCTTGACCAGTCCACCTTTGCTTTGACTGGACCACTTCCACCTCTTGGTAGCCATTGTTTTGAGTGTCCTTTGTCTTCAGGATTGTACTGGTAAAGCCATGTTTTATCTCTAGTTAAGACTCTTCAAAGAAATGCTTTGAAGCAATGAGGGGGATCAAGATCCACTGAGCTTTTCAATTTCCTTTGAAAGCTCTGCATTTGTTTGCAGCTAATCTGGGTACAATGATTTTGACACTCATCAATGGTCAGTTTTCTCAACTCTAATTTTTTGGTTAGAATTGTGTAAGCTGAACCAATTGAGGTATGTATCGTGTTGACTATTGTTTGTGCTGTTAATCATTGGTCCTCTTCAATTAGGGCATGAACAAGATTAATTTTATCCTCAAAACTTTATGTGGATAGTCTGCTGCTGTAGGCTTCAAATTCAAAATTGTCCTATCCCTTCTCAAGACAAGTTATTCATTTATAAGCTGCTGGTTTCTTTGGGGCATTGTCACCATAAAGATTTCATAAAACAGCAAAGATTTCACTGTTTTTTCAAGCTTCCCCATAAATTTGATGGTTCTTGCCTCAATTTTAGCAGAATTCATGTTGCTCTGATGGGAGCTCTTTCTAAACTGATGTCTTATCTTTCTTGGTTCATCAAACTAGCTTCTGTTCAGACATGTTATAATAGATTAGAGTAAGTGTATTTTGATGCAAAAGGTTTTTGAAATCCTTGCATTGGTTTTTCATAATACACATTTTCCATTAATTTTTGAAGGCCCCTATACTTATTCTAAACAATCATTCATTGTTTATCTGAAATTCAAATGCAACTGGATATTCTATATTTTGTTTGGCAACCCAACAACGAGTTTATAAATCTAGGCAATGATCATTGATATTGTGTGACATCACATGCATGCACATACAAAAGAAATGACCAGACCTTATGACCCTTCTGATAGAAATACCATGACCTATGAAGTAGCCTCATCAAATTATTGAGCTTGAATCAATCAAGCTGGCAGATCTAACGACAAATTTACGGGAAATACGGGGGAGAGAGGGACACGTTAAACGATGTGCAATCAGGAAAATATAGGCTGTCGGAAACCCTGTACAACAAATGACCTAATTTTATAAATAAAATGAGAGAGAGAGATAAAACAATCATTGATATTTAGTATGATATAATTATTTTTATATTTTTGTTGAATGTGATATTGCTATTGTGGTTACTATTTTTTAAAGAATCCCTTTCTTGAGATACATGCTGAAATACTGAAAGTTTAAACATGATTTGCTTCAAAACAATCAGGAGTGTGGGTAAAGTGGGTGGGGTGTAGCCAAAGCAAGAATGACCACATACTAATCATTGTTGAAGCTAAGGGAGGCATTCATTATACTATTTTGATATGTGAGAAATCAGTATATTATTTTTGCTTTTGTACATATTTAAAATTACGTATAGTATTTTTTAAACAAAATTAAGGAGGATCTCAGTTGATTAGGTAGGATAGACATTTCAAGCACTATTCTAGGTGCTTTATTTATATTACCTCATTTTAATCTCATAGATACCAAATGAAGTAGGTATTTCAGCATTACTCTTATTTCACATATGAAGAACTGAGTCACACACAAATCAAGTAACTTGTCCAAGGTCATCTAGGAGTAAATGGTGAAGCTAGAGTTTGAACCCAAGAAGTCTAACTCCACACAGTGTAAGCCCATGATCTTAACCACAACACTCATCCCCTGAACTGGCAAAGTTGGTTTATCTGCTTTGATATTTGTGGCTGCTACTTGGGGTCATCTGGTCCTGTGCAGTCCTGCTTCTCATGTGGTGCACTTGGTAGTGATAGTCTTGTCATTGGCGGTATGCTCTGTTTTGTAGGCATTCTAGCGTGAGATGGGTGATCTGACTAAATGGGCTTTAAGGTCATGTCTAATTATGCGATTCTATGATTCTAAGTAGGTTTTCTCCCCCACGAAAGTGAGTGTCCTGAGAGTGTGGTGCGGCAAAACTTTACCTTGAGGAGCTACAAAGACAACTAGGAGAGAAATCAGTAACCCAGGATGACGCAGCACAGGGAGCCTTGGGCTCTGCAGATTGGCAGACAAGCCACAGGGCCTGCCGTTCCTCAAGAAAGGCTGTCTTCTTCCTTACCAAGCCTCTGCCCTGCAAAAGGCTGCATGTAGACTGGATACCTCCCTTTTCCAGGTCACATACTTGGTTTGGATATTTGCAAAATGTTTTCATCGGCTTCTCGATATAAACATGATTGTCTTTACAAAGACCCACTCCACTCCCCCAGGAGGTAGACAGTGCCTGGAAATGCCTTGTTTTCTAACACTACAGCTCCTCCACGCTGGACCAAACCTTCCCCAAACTGCAATCTTGCCAAGAGCTGAAACATGAATGCCTCTCCTTGAAGAATGCAACTGAAGTTCTCTACATGCCAGCTCTTCCCTTTCATTCTAACATCTCCTGTTCTTTTGCTACACATATCTCTTTGAGTAGAAACAGCTTGGGGTCACATCCAGAGGAACTGGACAGGTGGCTTTAAAGGCCAACATAGCAGGCTCTGAAGTTGTAACAGGTGCATTGGTTTTTATCAGTTTATTGGAAGGAAAGATGGGTCCATGTACAAGGCTACTTTTTCCAGATTGGGGACAATCTTATAGGTTGGCAGACACATATGTATTATTTTTCATAACTCAAAACTATCTATGGAGCTGCCAAGAGTCAATTCCAACTCTCTGTTTGGATAAGATAGAGGTTTCAAAGGAAAGTTTTCCTTGGCAAAGTGTATGTCTTGGCGCTAACAGTCCTATGATGAAAATACCCAAGACCAAAGGCGATACAGGGCTGCTTTCAATTACTGGGGTTGAGCTCATTGGGAATAGGTCTCATGATATTCTTTGGATTAGGAGCAGACCCTGTTTCGATTGGCAAGCCAGGGGAAAAAGAAAGAGATCATTTCTTTGCTATTTGGTGGACTTTTCCAATTATGGAAAGGTAATTCAAATCTTTGGTGACTTTGGAAATCTTCCCACTGGAAAATTCCTATTGATTTTTGGTGTTTGCCTTATTCTGGAGCACTGAGAATATTCTGGAGTGAGCAGAGTCTAAATTGTCCAGGGGCTTGATAAGAATTCTCAGGCAGTGGCACTGGCAGAAGTGCAGCTTGGGACTTACCCAAATGCCTCAGAAGCAGGCTCTGGCTTTTCATGTGAATTGAACTCATTACTAACAAAAGAAGAGCATCCCAGGATGCTGGCAGAGAGCAAATCAGAAACATCTTCAAGGCCAAGAACCTAGAGAAGCTTAAGTAAAGTCAATAGAAAACGAACTCAGTGGGAGAGGGTGAGGAGGAATATTTCTCTTTTTGGATTGCAAGTCAATAACTTTTTTTTTGTTTGTTTTACTTTGCTGATGATCCTCAGTCACTAATAAGGAAGCTGATGTGCTCTGTCTAGACAACTCATTTCATGAAGGTCAAAGAGGGTAGGCCTTGTCCTTTGATCCTTGACACTATTCTGCAGTCTCTTTTGAACTTCACACTTGCTGAGAAATTTGGGTGGAGATGAAATGAGAAAACTTTGACTAAAATTAGCAGTGCCCATTTTTAAAAGTTTTATTTCTTGTCATAATTTTCTAACAGCTGCATTTGGCTCAGCAGCTGAATGTGGCCCTCCACCCACCCAGGCCCCCATCTCCTTCAAAAAGCCTTCAACCTTCCATGCTGGTCTAGACCCATGGCTCTCCTAATTACCATCTGTCTGATCCTGGGTAAGCCTCAGTCATTTCAGCTGCAGAGAAGGCATGCAGTACATCAGTGCTTTGGAATTCCTTTTCCCAATGACTGAAAATATACTGAACGAATGAATGAATGGCGATTTTGAATACAGCCTAAGATACACCTTTGGTAAACCCAGTGTATACTAAAAACACAATTTCTTTTCTTTTCTTCTCTTTTCTTTCCTTTCCTTTTCTTTTCTTTCCTTTTCTTTCCTTTCCTTTCCTTCCTTTTCCCTCCCTCCCTCCCTCCCTCCCTCCCTCCCTCCCTCCCTCTCTCTCTCTCTCCTTCCTTCCTTCCTTCCTTCCTTCCTTCCTTCCTTCCTTCCTTCCTTCCTTCCTTCCTTCCTTCCTTCCTTCCTTCCTTCTCACAGTCTCACTCTGTTGTCCAGGCTGGAATGCAGTGGCCTGATTTTGGCTCACTGCAACCTCCACCTCCCAGGTTCAGCAATTCTCCTGGGATTCTGCTGAGTAGCTGGGATTATAAGCATGCACCATGATGCCTGACTAATTTTTGTATTTTTAGTAAAGACAGAATTTCACCATGCTGGCCAAGCTGGTCTTGAACTCCTGACCTTAAGGGTTCCACCCACCTAAGCCTCCCAAAGTACTGGATTACAGGCAGGAGCCACTGCACCCAGTCAGAACACAATTTCCTTGGTCCCTTTGCAAATTAGAAATGTCCAGGTGAGCTGTTCTCCTGACCACTTCCACCTGAGCCATGAATGACTTGGCTCTCAGTTGAATCAGAGTTCCCAGCCCTGTCCTTGGAGCAGTAGCCATGTAATCAATATTCCCAATGACAGTCTCATCACAGCCTCTGCCATCTCACTGAGAAAATAGTAGAAGGGGCCTTCTGTCTGCCTCTCTCCACAGACTAGAGGTCCACATGCTAGGTTTCCATGCGGAGAATCACCAATGCAGAGTTGCTGGGATCCATCTCACCATGACAGTTCCGCCCATGGCATTCCCTCCTCTCCCATCTTTCCCGGCCATCCTCAAGCTTTCCGCAGCAGAAGCGGAAAGTATCTGGAAGGGATCAAGCATTGGCAGAACTGAGCAACTTCAAATTTAATTTCCTGAAAGGACACAAGCAACGGCAGTGTGCAGTGACAGAGTACCTCCCCAACCACCCCCACCACTGAGAAGGGGCCCCTAAGGCTGCAGTCTGCTTGAGGCAGATGGAAGGATGTGGGGCCAGCAGTCAGGCTCCTCTGAATGTGATATGAAGATCCCACCCAGCCTGATGACAATGTCCACTCCTTCTTTCCCATCTTCTCTCATCCTGGACAAGGGCTCTGAGCCAAAGGCACCTTCCCTGCCTCCTCACCCTTCTCCTTACTACGTTTCTCTAGATTCCTCTTTGAACATGCTTGATTGGGACTTGCTCACTCCAAACTGGGGACTTAGCAAGGTTGATTTCTACATTTGGGATGTCCTGCCAATATTTCCTGCCCCTCTTCTAAAACCTTGCTCTATTTCATCTCATTCTGGAGCCCAGATCACTCGTTAACATCTGCATCCACATTAGGGCTCAATTTATTATAGTTTCACAAAAAGCCAGAGCCAGAGGTGGCCTTAATAGATTACTCAACTGCCTTATGTTCCTTTGGGGAAACTGAGGCCCAGAGTGGGGAAGGAACTTGTACAACTTGTGCATTGAGGGAGTGGTAGATCCCTGGTTACAACTCAGGGCTGGCCTCTCCGAGTCCAGAACCCTTCCCTCTGTGTTGACTTGTCTTGCTTCTCCTTTTCAAGCATCTGACCCACGTTTTCTATTAATTTCTAAACTGTCTAAGGACAGCGACCTCTTCTTCTCCTTTTAGAGCTTCATGATGCCTACCACAGCTAATACCTCATACTTTCAGCACATTATATACTTTTAGAAGTTATTTACATTATTTTATTTTTTTCCTCGTAAGATTACTTTCTAGCAGCAGCAGCAGCAGCAGCAGCGGCAGAGATGTAATTGACCCCCATTTACAGATGATGCAGCTTTAAGGCAGAGAATTCCATGGCTGGCCCAAGGACACCAAGACATGTGGGCTCATGTGGGAAAACAGAAGGCCCTGGCACAAAATCACAATACAGACAGTGAAACTGATTGTTACCTAACAAGACCTGTAGCCAAGGGAGCTCTGATGCTCAGAGAAGATGATGGGGTGCTCATGGGTCAGTGCACGGTCCGATATTTCCCTGTGGTTCTCCACTCACTGGATGCCTGATTCTCTCGTACTGTGATTTAAAAACAACAAGGTTCAGAATCGCAGTGGAGTCAGGAAGAGGGAGCTTGCCATTAGTACTGATTATTTAAGCAAACTCTCGTTCTTCCCTCCCGTATCCTGCTCTCATCCCTCCAATGTGCTGTGTGCAGATGTCCTATGGGTTCCTAGGAGAATGCTCTGATACAGACAGCAGGCCTGGTCTCCTCTTGTACCTCCCCATCCCATTTGTGCTGGGGGAAATGTAGTCACATCATTTGCATTTATCAGGAGAATATGCCTCCTTGTCTGTAGCCTTTAGTCTGACTGAATTGCTTTTCTGCTTCATGAGACACACAGCACAGCAGCCCAGCGCTCCTTTCTCCTCTTCACTTCACCAGCGTCGGGCCGTAACCCACTTTGCTCTCCGGTGCATTTATCATATTGATCGTATAAGAAATAGATCATAAGCAGAATGAAATTACCGAATGCAATGATCTGGGGCATCCTATGGACCAGATCAATCTTGGGGCAGCCAGGAAAAAAAGTCCCTTGCTGTGACGTTTTCCAAAGTTGATTTTCATTGCAAATAGAAATTTCCATCAGCTGAGGCACCCTGGAGGGAAAAGTCTGCTGTGCTGACAAGGGGTGTGTGTGTGTGTGTGTGTGTGTGTGTGTGTTTTGTTGTCTGAGAAAATGAGGAGGTGGGAGGGAGGGAGAAAGAGGGAGAGAGGGAGGGAAAATGGGAGCTTGAGAAAATTCATTCATTAGAAAGAAGACTTCCTTAGCTAGATCTCATTTGAAATGGATGTTTGAGGCTCTAGCTATAATAAAACCCATTTTTTCTTGCCTAGCTCAGATTCTCTAAATTGTTCTTGTATTCTGTGCATGTGTGTTTGTATGGAAAAAATGGAAAAAGGTGACTCTTACTTGTTTAGAAGACCCCTCAAAGACACTTTCAAATTCTGTGTGAACTCCTGGGCTGAGAGCCACCTGTCTTATCACCCTGGACCTGGTCTGGGAATGTGCAGTGTCAGTGGGAGGCTGGAGTTTTAACAACATAGTTAGTATAGGGCAGTGTGGAATTTATTTATAGACTGTTCCTTGAAAATATAAGCTTAAAGCCCCTCCTCTCCTAGACCCGAGGCTCCAGACATGACCTCTGCCATCGTAAGAATATTCTCCCTGTCTGGAGACAAGGCTGGTGGGTTCAGCTGAGACTGGAAACCCAAGTGAACAAGGTCTCTGGCAGCCTGCCACCACCTCAGACTGAGGCAGAAACCCACAGTGGGAATGCGGTCCGAGGCCCCCGTCGCCCCCTTCCCACTGTGAAATCCATCCCCAGACACTGAGACTCAGTGTTATTGGCTTTGGCAACATTCGTCATGCCAATAAACTCATTGAAATTGAAGAAACCAGAGGGGGGATGGAGATCAGGGAATAGAAGGGGGTGAGGAGGGAGAAGGGAGGGGAGTGTGCAAAGGACAGCAGGGAACAGGAGCCGCCCTCAGACTCTCCGGTGAGCTGAAAGTGAGAGACGTCATGGATGCCAAGTAGCTGAGTTCATGGAGGAGAGAAGGCACAGGCACGAACAGACCTTGTCCCAATCCTCCAAAGCTGTCTCTGCCTGCTCCCTGTCACCACTGAAGCATCTGTGCTCACGGAAATATCTCTGGAAACCTTCCTGTGGGGCAAATGGCCAAGGAAACACACGTGTGCACACACATACACACACACTATCATCAATAAGACAATGAGAAATAAAACACCATGGAATATATCTGCCAGGACTATAGGGAAGTATACCAGCCACTCATCTGAAGCCAGAGGAGAACCAGGCTGGGTTGAGGAGTTGAGCAGTTTCCTGCTAGCACTACCCTGTCCCCATCCCAGCCCTACTCCAGTGCTACATTCTGCCCTGGTATATGCCCCTAGATGTGCAAGTTTTCTAGAGTTAGAAATGCTACTCAGAATTCATCCAGGATAGCTCTGTATTGTTTTCCCTGGATAGAAGACTGCCTCTCCTAATCCCGAAGACCCTCAAAAGTGGTGAAAGCCATGTTTCCCAGCCCTTGTTGTCAGGGAAGTCCCCTCATTCCCTGATACTGTAGCCTTGGCTGTTTCCCTTGTCTCTGTCATGATTGGACACAACCATGCCAGGAAACATCAGAGCCCTGCAAGCCAAGCATTTGAAAAGGGAAAACTACCAGGCTGCTCTCTGGACAAAACAGCTCCTCCTTCCATATACTCTTCTTCAGTTTATCTATTTCTAGCTGCTATTCTTGCATAGCTGAAGACTCTTTACTTCTTAGCAGTCCTGTTGCATTCATTCTTCTGTCTTCCTGTCCCTTGCTTGAGGTGTGCCTGTGTGGTCAGTGGAGAGCTGGCTTGTCATTTTAGCTGCTGTATTTCCTCACCTACCGTCCTTTCCATCTTATCCATCAAATATGCAAAAAATTTTCAGAGTATCTTCTAGGAGAAGCAAAAGGGTAATTGGAGAAAACTGAGGCTGATTTGAAGTCTGCAAAAAGGGAAGGCAGGATAGAGAGCTCTGATAGAGAGGCAGCATCAGTTAATCCAGGAACGTAGAATGAAATTTCAAAGACATTCTTGGCTTTTTGAAAGCTGAGTTTGGTTCAGTTGTCTCAGACTTTTAAAAGAAGGTGCTAATATAGCTAAGAATGATCGTTTGAATTTAGGAAAGACCTTCTTACTTTCCAAAGAGAATTTATTTCGTAATCACATATTATTCTGTTGATGTCTAATCAATCATCTAATCTATGTTGCTACTTGTCACAAGGCTGATCAAAAGTGTGGCTGTCTCAGTGCAACACCATCCTGGCTACTGGCAAGCCTGGAAAAGTCATGTTCTTTTGACTGAGAGTAGGTTCCTGGATATATGTTTGCAAATTACAGCAAGTTGCTGAGGGAGGGAGCATTCCATGCAGGAACTTGTTGGGGGAGTTGGAGAACATATGTCATGTATAGGAAGAGAGCTGTAGTGTCTGCAGGGCTTCAGACAGCTGAGAAAAACTATGTGGATTCGGAGACTGACAGACAGGAAGGAATGGGGATGGGATACAAGAATGTTCTCCCAGTGACTCCACAGGAACCTTTTTTATCAGCCAGGGGTTAATTTGAGACAAAAGGCTGGTGCTGTGAGCATGGGATTCCTGCCCTGTCCTGAGCCTGATGGATCCATTCCCTTAATGAAATGCACACAGTTTATTTTACCAACTCTAATTACTTGAAGAATGAGTATCAGGTTTCTTTATCCTTCTGCGGATCCTGAATCCCTGCCAACCCCACAACCTTATGTGCACTGAGGCTAATGGAGCTTTTATTCCAATGAGTTGAGAGCCAACCCACCTTTGTGGAGAGAGGAATATTAAAAAGAAGGAGGAGGAGAAGAAGAAAGAAATGCTTAATGTTTGTCTAGTGGATGAAAAATTTCACAAGATAAATTAAAGTGTTTTCTGGCTGAATGGAGAAACGGGGGCAGGATGGTAGAGATAATTTTTCCAGGACTCAAAATGATTTATCTTATCTCCATGTTCTTTAGACAAGAGGTTCCATTTATTTAGTCATTTATTTTATTAGTTTTCTGAAGATCCCCCCTATTCCTCCCCCACATCCAACACAAAGACATAGCACTTGGCACAAGGAGTACGGGGCTGGGAGACAAGACTGGGATCCCTGGATCCAGCCTGTCATTCATTCAGCCCCATGCCAGGCACTCGGCCTTGTGCTAGAGAGACAGCTGTGCTTGGATGGAAATTGTTCCTGTCCTCAAAACTACCATCAAATGGGAGATAAAGACTCATAAACCAGTGAACAGAATTCTCTGTGATAAATGCTGTGCTATCAGAACCTCTCTGCGACCCACATACCCCAATAATGACCTTTGATAAGGCTTCCAGAGATCATCTGGTACAGCAGTTCCCGGGGTTATTTTTGCCCATCAGGGGCATTTGCAATGTCTGGAGACATTTTTAATTGTCACAACTTGGGAAGGGGGATGGAATCTCTACCTACAGGGATCTTGTGGGTAGAGGCTAGAATGCTGCAAAGTATCTTTCAGTCCTACAGTGCATGGGACAGCCTCTCTCAGCAAAGAATTATCCAGCCCAAATGTCAGTAGTGCCACTATGGACAAACTCTGCTTTAGTCTATCCTTCTGCCTCCAGACAGGCCTGTGCTGAACCCATCCTGAGAACTATCTGGCTTCTCTCAAATCACCGTTTCATGCTGCTGGGCTCTGCTCGGCCACTGTTGAACGGACTTGAGAGAGAAAACTTCCTTTTGCCCTGCTCTAATACCTGGGGATAGAACTGTATTTTAAAAATAGCACAAATGGATACAATTATTTATGTGAGATGGTAGAAAAATCTTTAGGAGAGCATCTCAAATTCAGGGTGGAGTAGATGAAAACATACAATCCTGCCTGGATGCCTTATGCTTCTTTTTTGTGGAACTCTCTGTCACACACAAAACTCACTCGTAGAGTTCTTGGCAGTGGAAATAATTTGGGACTAGGTTGAGTCCTTAAATAGTTTCCCTTTTGCATGCCCCAACCATTATTCCGAATGTTTGCAAAAAATACTGCCAAGGCTTTTTCTTCTGAACTTCATGTAACTGTATGTTATGTACCATGGAGTTAGTTTTGAGCAATTAAGCCTCCCCATGCCAGGTTTTCTCATCCTCTACCAAAGTCATAAAGATGGGGCTTTGTGTCTGGCTTTCCCGGGAAAGCAGATGGCACTTTGGGTACTGGCAGGAGACAGGTGTGAAGTTTCAGGGGCCGGAGGGCTTGTCTGGCATCCTATGCAAATTTGGCTGCATTTTGCATCCCTCCTAGGAGCTATAACCAAACGGAGCCTGCTTCTACATCTCTCTCTCTCTCTCTCTCTCTCTCTCTCATGCGTGCGTGTGTTCACACACACGCACGCATGAGAGAGAGAGAGAGAGAGAGAGAGAGAGAGATTGACCGTGTGTGTACATACATGTACTGAGGTAGCAACAGAAGTTGTTATTTTATCTTGGTCTACATTGTACAAAAGAAGATGAATGAATCCATCAGGGTCAGCTTTCTAGGAGATCAGTGTGTAATTCTCTTTTTAACTTGATCAGCTTCTGAGTCCGCTTCTTGCCTTCAGATGCTGAGACCTCAGAGTGCCTGGCTTAGCAGCTGACAGTCACCAGGAGGCTCAGCGGAGGAGTGCTGACGAATTCTTCTTACACGTAGACCGTAGGTTAGTGATAGCTGCAGTTGGTGATTTGCGTTAATTGACTTATCCTGGATTATGGGTACTGTCTTTTCCTTTAGAAGGGGCATTGTGAAGGTGACCACATGCCAAAGAGTTTTTTAGGGGCATGTCTCAATTTTAAAAGCTTTTTTCTTAGATCTCCCAAAGTACTTATCAAACCACAATTTTTACATTTTAAAGAATATGTTTCCTGTAACTATCAGATTATTTATTTTGTCATGGAAACACTCTCTAGTCCCCAATAACCCAGAATCAAGAACAACAAAATCTTATTTCTACTGACTTCCAGTTTCTGCCCCAGCTTCACCCAAGTCTAGTAACCCAGAGATTTCGGGCTGGAGGAGAACTCGAATGTAATTAACTAGGTAATATAATCGTATATATTACCTCCAGGTGGAATTAATCTCCCTTCCCTTCATCCCAAAGCATCTTTATGTTAGCACTTTTTACTGCCTCCCTAACTTTTTTTTTTTTTTTTTGAGACAGAGCCTTTCTCTGTCACCCAGGCTGGAGTGCAATGGCGTAATCTTGGCTCACTGCAACCTCCACCTCCTGTGTTCAAGTGATCCTCCTACCTCAGCCTCTTGTGTCACTGGGATTACAGGCACCTGCCACCACACCCAGCTATTTTTTGTATTTTCAGTAGAGACAGGGTTTCAACATGTTGGCCAGGCTGGTCTTGGACTCCTGACCTCAAGTGATCTCTGCCCGCCTCGGCCTCCCAAAGTGCCGGGATTACAGGCGTGAGCCACCATGCCCGGTCCCTCCCTAACTTCTATATGGATTTATGGGATCCACTTGACAGAGCTCCACGCAGGCAGAAGTCATATTCATTCAGGTTTGCATCCCTAGAGCATTGCTGGATGCACAGGAGACCTTAATACGTGACTTCAATTTAACTGATCTGTACAGATGACTGAGAAAGACCCAGGTCACAGCACTGTGATAGATGTTTGAACTTGTGTCTGTGTGTATGTGTAGGAAAGAGGCCTCAACTGGAAGATGGATTTGGAGTGAGGCTTTATGGAAGTAAAACCAACTGCAACTGGGCTTTTGTGTACAGAGAAAACAATTCCCCATTGAAATATACGCCTTTCCTTGGCACAGCTGTTGCCCTCCTTCTAGAGGCCTCAGTGTAAGTCACTCTTAGCATAGCAACTTCTCGGAATCTACCACGTTAAGGGCATGGCTGGAGATGTAGCTGATGCTGCTCCTGCCATCTCTCCTCCCTCCCCGGCCCTCTCGACAGTCCTCCTTCCCTCCATTCCTGTGCTACAATCCCTATCAACCCTATCCACCATCCTCTTCTCTGTGTGGAGTTTCCCCAAAGGCTCTTGCAGTAGCAGTACTGTGGGATCCTCAGGACTTTAGATTCAGAAGTGAGGTGCCTCCCTTGAGCAGTAACCACTCCATACGCTTCTTTCTGCTGAGCTCTGGGGGAGCCTGTGTGGCTGTGATAGTGCAAGTGAGCCAGGACCCGGTCTCTGTGGGATGTTCCCTCTTCTCTTGGGCACAACTGTCATTCATTCAACATCTTGAAAATCACATATATTTATTGCAAACTTCCATATCAAGCACTGTGCTAAAATCTGGAATAACAGAGCTGAGTAAGACATGATTCTGGTTCTGGAGGAAACTTCAGGAGGAGAGAGACGCATAAGCAAGTAACTGTGAAACAATTTATTAAGTGAAATAGTCAAAGTGCGAATCAATAGCGCAAAGGAGGAAGGAGAGACTGTGCAGAGAATGTGCACTTGGTGTCTGAACCCCAGATAAATGCACAGCACATCCACAAATGGAATGGCATTGATACAGAGTTACAATGAGGAAAAGCATGTTGGCAGCATAAAAATAGTTTAACCACAGAAATGTCAACTGGAGAGCTGAAGAGTGCTGGGGACTGAGTTCGCACCCGGGTTTGAACCCAGCTTACTGCATACCAGCTGTGTAGCCTTGCACAAGTCTCTTATATTTTCAGAACTTCAGTCTCCACTTTCAGAAACTGTGGACAATAATACCCTATATACCGTGTTGATACGGGGGCAAAATTAGGTTACGGATGTAAATGTACTCTGGAATCTAGAAAGTGACATGCACATGTTAGGTATTATTTTTATACTGTGGGAAGGGAGGGCAAAGAAGAAAGCTAGGAAGTTAAAAACAGGTAGGTCCTACACAGTGGGGAATGGTGGGGATGAGTGGGAGGGGTTTGTGATTGATGTGGACGCTGAAATTTCACAGATGTAATGGGCCAGTGGAGAGCTCAGCGGCACACATACACATCAGCCCCAACTGGGCTGGAGAGCTCAGAGTTTCCATGCTATAAAGTTGGCAGTATGGCTGTTGACAGTTTAAAAAATGGCTGCTCAGCTTGGAGATTGAATGGCTGTTGAAAAGTAAAGTATCATTTGATTTTTATTGTCAGAAAGAGTTAGACCAGGAGAAATTTTCTGTAAAACACATGTGCAATTTGGGGACAGTTTGTCATCATTGTGGCTTCCGGTTTTTACATGTTTTGCTCTTGTCATATTGATGTACAAATTCAAGGTTAGTTCTGACATTCAGAAGAAAGCAAGGCATAATTGTGTGTCATACTCTTTATTAGACTTGCTTCCTGATGGAACTGAGAGCTTATTGCTATTGATATAAATGTGTTCAGGTATTATCGATAACAGGGAATTATTCAGGGGCTTGACTTCCTCGTAGGGTCCACGTTCCCCTAGAAGGGCCTCTGTGAGCCATGCAGGGTGCCTGTGGGGGCTGTTGCCAGGCAGGGGAGCCTGGTATCCAAGTAGAACTAGGTGACATGCAGCCCCAGGAGACCAGAGAGAGAGTGGGAAGGAGAGCCTGAATTATCAGCAAGTAAAGAAGCAAACGGGGAAAAAAAAAGAAGCAAATGGAGGGGTTATGGGCATCTTAAATCTAGAATGGGACATGAACTAGGTGGTAAAAAACTGGAGGGACTTACTTCAAATTGTGGTGCAGAGCGTGAAACATGCAAAGGAAAATAGATCCAAGTGGATTAAGCACCAAGACTGTGGCAAATACAAGAGGCATAGGGGTCTGCTCTGTACATGTTGGGGTGGACCTGACCACCTAGGACACAGGTAGGGGTGGATAGGCAGGTTCTAGAGAGTATTTGAAATTTCTCCACTAGAAGTGTGTGTTCCTTTCCTTCAACATACATTCAGCCAATATTTCTTGAACGACTATTACGTGACAGACATTAGCCTAGACATTCGAGATTTATCAGTGATGAAATAACTCAAAAATCCTTGCTCTCATAGGTTTTACTTTCTAGCAGGGTGTGAAGATAAAGGAAAACAAACAGTAAACCTAATAAACAAGCAAATTATACATTATGTTATAAAATGCAAAGTGCCGTGAAAGAAATAACAAGTACAGGGCAAAGGGGTTTTATGGAGAGCATGAGGGCAGGTTCTATTTCCATTTGGTGCTTGGGGAAGGAGACCTCTGTGAATGGTAGTATTGGAGCAAGACCTGATATAATCAGGGAATGAGCTGAGATTTCTGGAGAAATATTATTCTAGTCAAAAAGAATAGCCAGGCCAAATACCCTAAGATGGAAGATGCAGTAAGAGGGCCATTTTGGTCAGAGTGGGGTGAGTGGAAGACAAGGGGCCACCAGGCAGAAATGAGGTCAGAGAGGTGGGGGTGGCAAATTGCAAAGTGTCCTGTAGGACATTGTAATGGGGACTTTGGCTTTTTCCTCTGAGGCTATGTATTGCCTGGTTTGAGCATCCTTTCTTTCTTTAAAAAAAGTATTTTCATAGCCTTGTTTTTAATGGTTAAGCTTCCTTTCTTAAATGCAAATTCCCCTTGGACAAAAACACACCTTGTGTCACGAATATAATAGCTAATTGTGAAAGCATTAATCACAGAGCATCTGTTGTTGATGGGATAAAAGTAGACTATTCAGGGCTTCTTGCCTGTGCTAAAATGCTGAAGAAGACATAGAAAGGCAACCCTGGGGCAGCCAGACTTATATGCATCTAACTGTTCTGCAATTCTGTGTCAGGGATGATTGAGTTGAAGCTATGTTTAAATCTTTGTTCATGCCTTATCTGCTATGGCAGGATCCTGAATGATAGAATGTTACCTGAACTGTCCTCTTGTAGCTGTTGTCTTCTCTCCTCTCCCTCTCAGCTAGGGCAGTCTCAGATGCCTTCTGGGAGGAAAGGAAGAGGAGAGAAGGAGCACCACTCAGAGAAAAGAATGGTGTCCTAGCCTCTGCCAGTCCCAGGAGTGGAGCAGGTCGGCACCATTTGTCTCTTCCTCTGCTGGAGATGAGCTCTCTCTACACAGCAGGAGAGGAGAGACAAAGACAAATAAAAACATTTGGGTCTGCTGTTTGCTTTCAAGGAGTTGTGTTTTGTAGCTTGTTGGGAAATGATTTCCTATAACGGTTGATCCAGGAAGACACAAAGTCAACTTGGGTTGTAATTGGAGACTCCCTGCAGAGAGATCTGGAAGCCTAGAAGAGGGTGGCAAATGAATCCCTAGACATTGTTGGTTGGACAATTCATTCTTTCCCAAGTCTGGGAAAATGTTTTTCTTTTCAAACAATGTGTTGGAAGTCTCCAGCTTTGCTCGTCTAATGTTGTTTTAAGGACAGAAAGCATCAACTACATCTGGGTCTCTAAGAAAATCTTGGGAAATAAAATGAGATCCTCCAAGTCAAGGTTAAGGATTCCAAGTTGAGCCAAGAGTTTTCTTAGCAAATCACCTTGTTCATTTCTCTGTGACCAGGCAGGACTGAACCCCTCCCAGGCTGGAGAGTGACAAGTGTGTGTGTGTGTGTGTGTGTGTGTGTGTATGTGTATTACAGTCATCTACCAAACTTCCACGTGCTCCCTCACTGAGAAGCCTTTCTTACATCCAAACAACATTTTTCTTGGTTCTAACCCCGAATAAGCAGTTTCTGTTGAAATAAATGCAAAGCAGTAGCTTCAACATTCCTTCAGAAGAGCCTGGCTTCATTCTATGGAGTTGAGATAGACACTGTTATTTGAGACGCCCCTGACCCCATGTGCTTCTTCTGTGACCTATTACAGTGCCCCAAATAGCATTACAAGCAATTCATTTCTTTGCTCATTGAAGCCTCGTTAAGAGACAGGCTATTAAAATGTAAATATCTTCGGGGTAGAGAGCTTCAGGTAATGCTTTTTGGCTCTGTTATGACAGCTAGTTGAGGTTGAAGAGATTCTTTAGGGATAAAGGATTTAAAATTATATACACCTGGTTTGGCTCCACCATTTAAGAGCTGTGCTATCTTGGCAACTTCTTTAACGTCTCTGTTTTCTCTTTTGAATAATGGGGAAAATGATGCAGTTTTCAGTTTTTCCTGAGGATTAAATAAGAAAATGAGTATAATGCATGTTATCCAGGACTTGGCACATAATAAATATCGATAAATGTGTATGGTTTTGGTTGTGAAGGGGTCTGGAATGAAATCTAGGATGTCTGGGGGAAGGAGTACTGAAAAGTACTGCCAGCAGTACAAAAACTCCCAAGGGAAAGAGACCTCAAATAATCTTTATTACACTTTCTTGGCTGGCCCTATCCGCGTTCCTCTGCTGGAAGTTGTACACAGGAAAATAAACTAGCAGAGAAGGATCTATTCATGATTGTTTCCTCCAAGCTTCTCAACTACTTTTCCCCTGATCATTTTCATTTTTCCTTTCTCCCCACTTTATCATGAACTTCTTTACCTACAATCCAGGGTGCACTAAAGAGAGAAACTTGGCTTTCAGCACCAGGCTCTCATCATGTGGGCAGTGGGCAACCAGATGCCATTCTGAGTGCTGCATCAGAGCGGGTGAGACTCGGGCATCATGGCCCTGGCACAGCCCAGACTCCGGCGTGCCAAGGCCCATGCTGCGCGATCACGCCGCTTCCTCTTCTGAAGTCTGCTGCATCCACAGATTTAGGAACCAGCTTGATGGAAGGGAGTGGGCACTGGGGAGTTTTGGAGCATCAATCCTTCCATGCCATCTGTAGCTAGCTTTATATAGTGCAGGGAAAAGGGACAGATCACGATGGAATGGTTTGCTTTGTTTGACTTCAATGGGAGGGAGGAGGACCGAAGTAGTGGGAATGCTAAAATTGCCTGGGAGAGGGTGATGCCAATTATTTCCCCCCACTTTTCTCCTCCACTATTTTGGAACAAAATTAACCTGTGGTTTATCTGGAGAGGAGAGCTGAGAGGCAGTCACATCTGGCTATCTGATGGTCACAAGACATAGAGGTGCTAGTGTGAAATTGTGAACTCCGAGACAATAGAAGAGGCTGCTATTATTGCTGAATAATAGGGAGAAAGATAAGAGGATGCTATTGCTAGAGGTTATCAGTTCATCCTCTGTCTCCACAGGTATGAAACATATCCAGATAGGTGGAGAAAGCTTGGGAGCAGATCTCTCTCCCTCATGTACTGTAGGAAAAGGATGCGTGCTGTAGGGATGCCTTTCAAGGTGATAGATTTGCTTTTTAGTCTCAGGGCTACCTAATCTCAGCGCGACAAATGAAAGTGTTAATTCTCTGCCACACGGGAGATAACTACTCTGCTTCTTTGGATAGCCCAAGAAAATAGATAGCCCAAGACAAAGAGTTTCAGAAACGTGTTTGAGATCGCATAGATAGAACTGAGCTTTACGCTCATCCTCAAAACTCCGCTCCTATGCTTCCTTTTCTGTGTGTTTTTCTCCACCACTGAGAGTATTAACCACTCTCTCCTTCTTCTATAGGACTGACTGCACGCTTCTATCATTGCACATAGTACTCTGGTTTCTTCCTGTTTCTAAATATGCCTTCTCTACTAGACTGTGAGATTTTTGAGCACATGGTCTATCTTACTCATCTTTGTCTCTTCTGTGTCCAGTTCTGTCACTGAAGGAAGGCAAGTGCTCCTCACCCACGACTTCACAGAGTTAAGTCCAGGGCAGAGGCAGCTTCTGTGAAAGTTAGGAGCAGCTTGTGCTGATGGCATCCCCATCCTTTTGGATCTTTCTCACAACAGATATGAAATCAGGATTGTTATTGGTAAATGATTCAGTGGTGGCTCCTCTGGGGGATTTTTCTGAAGTTGGAGGGTCCTCCTGGTGTCTACAATGGAGCCCTCAGTAAGACTCAGCTTGGAAGGAAGTCAACCTAAACTGAAAAACTTCAAAGTCTAATCTATTCTCCAAGGTGATCAGTTCATTCTTGTAACCTTCCAAACCTACTATGAGAAGGAGAAGGGCATCACATTAAAACTTCATGGAAGGGGTTCCTACTCTCCGTCATTATTTCTAGGAAAGATGTCACTTTTCTCTGGAAGATTGCTTTTCTAACATTGCTCTTCTTTCCAGAAAAATTAGCAAAACTCTAAGCTCTGGTGTGTGCCTCCTGTTTTAACAGGCTTCCAAAGGAGACAATCACACTCAAAGTGCAGCCCCGATATCTGTGGAGGTATTCAGTTACTAAATCAATAGAGGTAAAACTCTTTTCTCTTTTCCAAAACATGCTCTTCTGGGACCATCATCTTCTGTGCCTGCTTGTAAAGAAACTTGGGATTCTGTCCAGGAAGAATAAATTCTATCAGCCTGCAATGAGTCCTCTTGGGGCCTTTTGGTGTGAACCTCACTGACTTTCTATTTCCAAAACTATCCCTTCTATTGGATCCTTGGTCAGCATGGACTAAGAAGTAGGTGTTAGTGTGAGGAGGTTATGTTCATATCTTAGTGCTTTCACTAACTGGCCTTGGGTAAAGTCCCTTAATTTCTCTGAACCTCAGTTTCCTTCCTTCCTTCCTTCCTTCCTTCCTTCCTTCCTTCCTTCCTTCCTTCCTTCCTTCCTTCCTTCCTTCCTTCCTTCCTTCCCTCCCTCCCTCCCTCCTTTCTTTCTCTTTCTTTCTTTCTTTCTTTCTTTCTTTCTTTCTTTCTTTCTTTCTTTCTTTCTTTCTTTCTTTTTCTTTCTTTCTTTCTTTCTTTCTACCTCTCTCTTTCTTCTTTCTTTCTTTCTTTCTTTCTTTCTTTTCTTTCTTTCTTTCTTTCTTTCTTTCTTTCTTTCTTTCTTTCTTTCTTTCTCTCTCTCTACCTCTCTCTTTCTTTCTTTTTTTTTTTTCTTTCTTTTCTTTCTTTCTTTTCTTTCTTTCTTCTTCTTTCTTTCCTTCTTTCTTTCTTTCTTTCTTTCTTTCTTTCTTTCTTTCTTTCTTTTCTTTCTTTCTTTCTTTCTTTCTTTCTTTCTTTCTTTCTTTCTTTCTTTCTTTCTTTCTTTCTTTCTTCCTCTTTTTTTTTTTTTTTTTTTTTGGAGTTATCCTCTGTCACCCAGGCTGGAGTGCAATGGCACAATCTCGGCTCACTGCAACCTCCACCTCCCAGGTTCAAGTGATTCTCCTGCCTCAGCCTCCCAAGTGACTGGGACTACAGGCACCCACCACCATGCCCGGCTACTTTTTTGTATTTTTAGTAGAGACAGGGACCATGTTTGCCAGTCTGGTCTTGAACTCCTGACCTCAGGTGATCCACCTGCCTCAGCCTCCCAAAGTGCTTGGATTATAGGTGTGAGCCACCATGCCCGGCTCAGTTTCTTTATCTACAAAATAGCAAGAGTAAGTGCTAAAACCATTTGCTGTCACCACTTGCTATCACCACTTGCAGAGCTTTGGGGATTAAATCAGGTGCTTCCCATAAAACTGGTCAGTGCTCTAACAGAGAGGAGCCATTTAGTAAGTGTTATTTGGGAGGCAATGTGCTGTAGTGTACTGTGCATGGGTTTTTAATTCAGTTCATTATTTTCCTTGCCTATAAAATGGGGATAATAATACATATATCTAAGGATTGGTGAGAGGATTACCTGTGGCAGTAGATACCTTCAACAAGTATTTATTTTCAAGTACGATACCAATTGTACCCATCATTTGAACTCAAATTCCACTAACTCTTTAGATTATAATTCACTTTATTGTGTGAAGAATATCCACACTTTCATTGTTTAGGATTGATTGTCAAAAATCTGCAGGGCATTCAACTGGGTTCCGCCTGCATTCTTTTAGAAAGCACTTTTGTTTAGAACCAGTATTCTTCTCTAAGTCTAAATTCATAGACTTTATGAATCACAGAAACCTCCAACTCTAATGCCTACAAGGGCCAGGCAGATAACATAAATGTGTGGATTGGCCCAAGCACAAGACATTAGGGAATAGTGGGGCCTATGGTAGACTGAAGAGTGTCTGTCCATTTAAAGGCTTTCAAATGCAAAATTTTAAAAAGCTAATAAAATACTCTGTAAGACAGATGAGCTAATTTGGCTCAAATGATGCGAGTTTGAGACCTATGTTTCTTACTCTTAGTCATTTGTGTCAACACTATCGGTGGACAGAATACAGAGTGATGGGTACTTCCATACTCTGCTGGCAGACATGCAATTTGGTACAACCATTCTAGGAAACAGGTTGATATTATTTTAAAAGTTAAGGATTCATTCTTCCTGTCCCTTAGCAACTGCACTGTTAGGTTAAAATGCAAGGGATACTCCTTCTCATGTCTACCAGGATGCATATACAAGAATGTTCATAGCAGCACTGTTCAATAGCAAAAAAATGCAACAACTCAAGTACCCAGTGAGGGAGAAGTAGGTGAGTAAACTGTCAGTTGGTAATATTATGATATTACCTAGCATGTAAATCAAACAACATTATGGATGGAACTTAGCAATAAACTACTTTTTTCAAAAAGTAAGGCCCAATTATCTCATGTTGGTTGCATGATGCTCATTTCATAAAGTTTAAAAACTAAAATAAAAAAATGCTTTTAAGAAACATACAAAGGAAATAAAATAGGTTCCTTCAGCACGGTATTATGGGATGTGAGATGAAGTAGATGGAATCCGAGAAGATCACAACATACATAGGCACAAGTTTTTGTCAAACTTTCCATTTTTATATTGTTTGTGGAAATATTATTGCTTATTACATATTTTAAATATTAAAAAAGCAAGATAAAATATTCTTCATACTTTTCTGCATTTTGTGAGAAACAAATAAGCAATGTTAAAGTGCTTTGTAAACTCTAACATGCAAATTAAATGTTAGGGTTATTGTTATGAAAGGATTACGGACACTGATAGATTGTTGTTAAATTCCTGGGGTGCAGGCTTGTGAGCCATCTGTTTGGTGGATTGTGTGTTTATGGTCAGACATAGACTAGACCCATTTCTTTCAACTTCTTGTCATTTTCTCCCCTTCACTCTTTTCGTTAGTGAGAGTGCTTTCTTAGAACAGGCACGTATAAAATATCAGCAAAAATAAAGGTTAAATTATAGGAGTAAACCTCACACATAACTGTACATGCCCCTTGCCTCCTCATACGCATATTCATACCTATGCCACATCCAAGGCCAGCTAGAAATGACTTTCGGATCATCTGTTAATTTGTGTTATTAATGCCACTCTTTTTCTTTGATAAATCAGGTGATAATCACATTCAGAGTAATTACACAACTGGTTCTGATCCTCTGTTTTTTCTTAGGGTTTAATAAAATAGACATGCAAGTAGTTATGTATATAAAATTATTAAAGATAAATGGGACCTACATTAGGTAAGGGAGAGGCATTTGATAGCTCTATATATTCAGCAGGCTGTGTACTAGGGGCTGGGGATATAGACATGACCATTTCCAGCCTCTGCCCAAGGGGTGCTCACGAGCAGCCTGACAGATCGATAGCGTGAAAGGTGGTGAAACATCCTGATTAGAAGGTGTCCTTGGAGAGCACTGATAGGAGACCCTCATTCAGAGTGAAGGTGAGGGAAGGCACCCTGGAGGAGGTGATATCTGAGCTAGGGAGGAATTGAAGTTGAAGGCTGAAAGGGATGGATGGGCAGTGTGTAGCATTTTTAGCACTTCAGAGAAAAGAGAAAGAGAGAGTATGGCTACTGGGGACAAGTGGGCAACTTCTTACAGGTGGAGTATGGAGTGTGTTGGGGTGGGCAGGGATCGAAGCTGGGGAGGGAGGCAGGAGCCTGCAGATGAATGGCCTTATTATTAGGCCTTTGGATTTCATCCTGAAGTCAATGAGGAGTCACTTAAGGATTTGACCAGGGGAGTGACATGAGCAGACTTGACTTTTAGAAAAAGCACTCTGGGATCAGTACTGAATTTGAGAAGAAGGGATCAGAGGCAGGAAGACCAGCTAGGGGCTGGTTTCCCTACTCCTTCCAAAACATTGTTGCTGCTTTGGGTCAAGCAAGGGAGTTAACCAGAAGATTCTGTGGGGAGTCACCTTTGCCCCTCCTTGTTTAAAAACTAATTTTAAGAGCCTGCCCGAGCAGCTGGGAGTCGCACAGTGGAGTTCTGTTTCAAGCCTTTCTAGTGCATACAACCTCGGACAAGTTCTATGTCTTTGGACCTCAGTTTTCTATTAATAGGGACAGGCATTTGCAAAGCTGTTTGTCTCTTCTGGAATGAGTTAAGATGGAGGTTGCTCCTGAAGACCTCTGAGTTTGCTAAATAATGGACTCGCCTACATGTCATTTATTATTCACATTTTTGAGAAACATTCACAACTGCACTAAGGAAGGGCAGACTTTTAG
The DNA here is from genome assembly GCF_024542745.1 of Macaca thibetana thibetana. Classification (NCBI taxonomy): domain Eukaryota; kingdom Metazoa; phylum Chordata; class Mammalia; order Primates; family Cercopithecidae; genus Macaca; species Macaca thibetana. Next base: position 154,843,352 of record NC_065578.1, on the reverse strand, counting down.
GCAGTCTTCAGCTTCCCAAGCCAGGTCATGAAGTATCTGTTCTCTTCCTGCCTCCCCCGACAGCCTCCACTCCTGGCTCTGAGAACTGTGGATCCCTAGTGCTTTGTGAAGTAGTGTCTCGTCTTTTTAATGAGGCTAATGGTTAATTAATGAATCTTTGGCTTTATGAAGTAAAACAAACTTGGGAAGAGATTATTCTGCTTCCCGAGTCTCTGGAATATTGACTGGGGGACCAGGGCTAGAGTAAGCCCTTTAAGTAGCTTTTGATGCTTGAACAAAACCCATCATTGGTAATCTTTTGCCCAAACGGTTTTTGATGTTGGCTTCATTTAAGGTGGCTGTGGCATCCACAAGTTTTCTTAGTCAAAGGGGACCTCCTCGTCACATCATTCAAGCCCACCAGCTGTGAGGGTAGCCATGGAAACCAGACACTTCAGGGTGCTTCCCCAAACTATAGTATGTGGCACCAATTTCTATCTCTTTGGGGTAGTTTAGACAAAGTTTCCATAAAGTCAGGAGAATAGACATCCTGATAGCCTTAGGATCCTTGAAATGAATTCCTTGGAGCCAAAATAATAGGGCGATTGGCACAGAAGATTGGTTTTCAGAGAAAACATATCTAATACTTATGGAGCAATAACCAAGCACCAGGCACTGTTCTAAGTAACTTACCTATATTAACCTATTCATTCCTCATAATAACCCTATCATAATCTGCACTTTACAAATTAGGAAATTAAGATACAGAGAAGGTAAGTAACTCGTCCAGGGCCACTCACCTGGGACACAGCAGAGCTGTAGGGTCCATCCTGCATTCTCCATCAGGTGTGGTACTGCCTCCTGTATAGAATCATAGGCCCCAGAGCTTGAAAGGACCTCTTGGTCATTTGGGCCAGCCCTAGTCTCCAGGTAAGTAAGATTTTATTATATGTTTTCCCTTTCCATCTTTCCTTACAAAGCAATGGAGTCCCAAGGGGTTAAGTAATTGTCAAAACATGGAGATTTTAAAGGCTTGGAGGGAAGGAGCCCCTGTCTGAAGGGTCAGAGGGGCACCACTCCTTCTTCCTGGCTTTCTCCCTTTTATCACAGGCCAAACCAAATGCACACTTCCATTCTCTTCTCAGTGATGCTGTTGTTTTTTTCTCCCATCTAAGATTCTACTCCATTTTCCCTGGTTTCCCACTGCAGATCACTAAAGCCTTGCTCTGGGTTTATATATTTTTTTAAAAGAAAGGTTTTAAAAGACCTACACTCCCCTACCTAGGCTAATTGGCTTTGACTAGGGCATAGAGGGGCAGCATTTCCACAGATTTCCTCTGGCCCAGGACCTGACCTCTGTGAAGCAGTAACCCGGCTTCTACATGCCAGGGTCTAGCCAGAGGGGGCTGCGTGGAGAGGCAGCTTGTGGTACTGGGGGCGAGGTGAGCTGCGGTTATAGAATAATGTTTTGGTCAATTTTTTTTTTTTTAACCACTTCCACACTTGCAAATTTGTACTTCAGATCAACACAAGTTCAACTCTCTAGGATTTGGATGCATTTATTTTTTTTACTCTTCAGCCAGTGTTGCCAAGGAGTACTCTTTCTAACTAACGACAATAGCAAGCCTACCTCTGCTATCTGTCTTTCCAGACTGTAACCTCAGCTTCACTGTGCACACACGTGCACACACACACACAGCATGCTCATCCAGATTTTTTTTTTTTTTTTTTTTGAGACAGGATCTCACTCTGTCGCCCAGGCTGGAGTGCAGTGGTACAATCTTGGCTCACTGTAATCTCTGCCTCCTAGGCTTAAGCAATCCTCCCACCTCAGCCTCCCAAGTAGCTAGGACTACAGGTGTGTGCCACCAAGCCCAGATAATTTTTTGTGTTTTCAGTAGAGACAGGATTTCACCATGTTACCCAGGCTGGTCTCGAACTCCTGAGCTCAGGTGATACACCTGCCTTGGCCTCCCAAAACACTGGGATTACAGGCGTGAGCCCCTGCACCTGGCTTGCTTCTCCCGATCTTCTTGCCCATTCTTCACTGATGGGATGAGCTCAATCTAAAATGACTGGCATGGCCATCTTCCAGTGTTCCGTCTTCAACACTTTGCGTCATTGGATTCCTGTAGGTTTTACTGTCTTGTTGAAGCAAGCCAAAAAGTTGATTATGCTAGGAGGCTGCAGGTCCAGGTGGTAGATTGTTCAGGCTCTTGGCTCCCTCTCCTCCCTCCTGAGGTTTACCTTTGGGCATGGTCATCTGCAGAGAGAGGAGTGGGAGAAGCTCAGACTGGTCACTTGTGCTTCATACATGGGGACATCTCTATTCTATGCAGCTGAACTGGATTTACAGAGGAGAGCTTCAAGTACAGAAAAATTATGGTATAAAGGCACATATACGCCATTGTACTCATCCCCATGCCTAATCCATCAGCAAGACCTATAAGTTCCACTTCCAGAATAGCTCTTCAATCCCTCCACTTTTTTCATGCCCCCTGCCTCCACCTTAATGCAAGTCATCATCATCTCCCGCTTGGACAACTTCAATCATCTTCTAATTGGTCTCCTTGCCACTGTTCTGGATCCCTACAATTCATTCTCTACACTGCAGCAGAGGGATCTTTTTCATAAAGCAAATCAGGTCACTCCTCTGCTTAAAATGCTTTGCATGCTCTTAGAATAGAGCCTACCTCTTCAGCATGGCTCAAAAAGCCCTGTGTGATCTGGTCCTGCCCTGGCCTCTTCTCTGACACATCTTATCCCACAGGCTCCCCAATCACACATCAACCATCACGGCCTCCTGTTGGGTCTTCAGACAGGCCACACTTGCTCCCATTTCAGAGGCCTTTATACTTTTCGCTCTTTCTAGCACTGTCTTCCCCCTGCTTGGTACATGGATTCCTTTTCATCCTTCAGGTCTCAGATCCAAAGTTGTCTCATAATAGAGCTTGTTCCTCACCACCGTATTTAAGATTGTGCCCTCCCTGCCACTCTCTATCAAAGCATCCTACATGTGCCCTTCATAACATGTATCACCATCAAAAACTGTTGTGCCTAATTATTATTTTATCTATAGTTAACAGGGTCTTTAATTATTTTCTGTAACTAGAAATAAGCTTGCTAAAGGCAGGGCCAATTTTTGTTGGTTCTTGACTAAATTCTTTGGGCTTGGAGCTTAGTAGGCATTCACTAAATTTTTGTTGGATGAATGATTGAGCCACTTTGACTCTGGATAAGTTGAAGCTCTCAAATTTTGGATCATCCAATTCTATAAGCCAAAAGGTCGCTCATGGTCTAGGAAGACTTTTTATCTTAGGAAGTTCTACAGGATCTGGAGATGCCCCACCCTGGTGTCTAACCCGGCACCTCTGCCATTCCTCTCTGGCACCTTGCCATTTACCTCACCTGGGGACCTTATTTCCTGCTTGATAATACTCCTTGTGGAAAAAATGAATTTGCTTCTGACTCCGGTAATGAGCATGATTAATGTTATTCTCCTTTTAGTTCAGGACCTCAATTTAAATTCTTTCCTGTTCATCTTGATCAGGAAAGGTTTCTGGATCTGTAGTGAAACAAATCCCTGTGCTCACAAAGTGTCAGTTATTCCCTGCACCTTGAGGTCTCTGAGTTGCATAGAAAATCTTCATACAGTGCTCAGTCTGGGCCCACATAGGGGCACAGCCCATCCTGCACCATCAGCCACAGATGAGAGAGCTAGAATCTGCTTTTCACTGCTACTGCACACCGAGGCCAAATGGATTTTTTCTGTACCACAACTGGAGCTTAGGTTGTGGCCTTTTCTTCAACCTGTCCCTTGTAGTCTGTTAGCATACATAGCTGGTTCAGATATAAAACTAAGCTATAAATTATATGAGATTTAGAGAATGCACAGGAATGTCAGAGGACATTCCAGAGAGATGTGAGCTCAGAGATTAACCAGTTCAGTCTCCTGATTTTCAGTTGTTTATATCTCAGTCTGAAGGCATACTCCCTGGGTCTAAATCCCTTTAGTCTCTTTGAATCTTAGTTTCCTCATCTGTAAAATGGGAATGATAGTAGTAATTATCTCATAAGCTTGTCATGAGGATTATGACTTAGAGTCAGCTCTTAACATTTTTAGTTATTACTGCCATGGCTGTAGGAGAGGAAACAGTCTGAAAAGTCACCATTAGTCATTCTATCGATCAGGGGCATGACTGTTAGAGTGTAAGTTCCATTACAGCAGAAAATAAAGTGTCTTTTTATTTCTCCACCTTAGCTCCCACATCTAAAAAATGGGTATAAAAGCATTACTCACCTCAGTAGACCCTTCTGATATTTAATGTATCCAATAAATATAAGAGTAAATGTGGGCTGTACTTATTACAAATTAACTGCTTGATAGGTTATTATCATTAACATTATTGTTATATCATTTTTGTTATCTTATTGTTATTTTAAATTCTCCAGAACTTAGCACAGGGTGTATAATCAGGTAGATACTCAATAAATTTGTAATGAATGAATAAATGAATTGGAAGGAGAAGCCAGATCTCCTGATTCCTAGTTCCACAGTCTCTCCTCCAGATCACACTGCCTCAGGCCTTCTAAAATGATGTTTTTCCCATAGTCAAATAGTTTGACTCGAGTTTAAAATATTAACTAGCCACCCTGGACCTCCCAGACATTTTCCCTGCTCTCACTCTCTAGCTCAGAACCAAACCCTTGCCTTCGAGATGTATTGCTGTTAGTTTCTTTCTGGTGAGAAACTAAATTGGTGGCCATCTCCCTTATTAACTTGACTGCTATCCTCAGGCTTCTCCTAGGAAGTGCCATTTGTTCTCTAAGCTCTGTGCATTTGGTCAGAAGCTCTTGGTTGATTCTGCTCTACAATTGTTAATATTCCCATCTCATGTTTTCTTTTTTCTCCCTCCCTCTGGCTGATCCTGTACCAGCATGCTCTGTGCCCCATCTCTCCCAGAGGCCCTGCTAAAAGGAGCGTTTCTCCCTATCCAGGATATTTTAGCTAGCTCTGACCAAGCTCTAGCCTCCCCAGACACTCTCCTGGACCCTTACTTCTTCCTCTGTGTGTCTTTATTTCTCTAACCATGTACCTACTAACTTCATATCTAACTCCGGGGCATCACTCAATGTTCTGACCCAAGCCTTTTCTCTCCACAGGCCTAAACATCACTTTCCTTTCTTCCCAACACAAGATGCCATGTGAAAAAACAAACAAACAACAAAAAAGAGCAATCCCCATCTGGCTTTGGAAAGTTTTCAGGGATTTTCACTTAAAATATTTAAATTACTTTCCATTCCATAATTCACAGTCACTTTGGGTAAGGAGATCCTTTTGCTGTTGGGTCCTTCCAGTCTTTCTTATCTTTTACTCTTGCTATTCGAGATGGGCTCTGAGGACCAGCACCAATGACATCATCCAGTAGCTTGTGAGAGAAGCAGAATCTCAGGCCCTACTCCAGATCTGCTGACTCAGGATCTGTAACCTAACAGGGCTTCAGGTGGGTCATATTATTAAAGTGTTGCAAGTGACGCTCCACCCCTGTTTCTCAAACTTCAGTGTGAATGAGATCCCCCTGGTTCTTGTTACAATGCAGATTACTGGATTATGCACTCAGAGAGTTTGATTCAATAGGTCTGAGATCGATAGCCCCCAGACGCTTGCCTTTTGTCACACAGTCTGTAGGTAACACTGATCCAGCTGAGGACCACACTTTGAAAAACACTGCTCCAGTCTGTAAGTGTCCTGTGTCTATCCACCTTTTGGATGATGTGAGCAAAAAGTAGGCATTCAATAAATCTTCATCGAATTGAACTGAATTTCTCTTGTTTATACATCCTTTTTCCTGAAACTAAAAAATGGGATGTGAAGGTGGCTATTTTAGTATGTTTTCTGGCTACTAGTTGAGTGTATTAATCCTGTAGATCTCAATTAATGAACTAAACTACTGCGGCTCCCCGATATCTTTATTAAACACCTATTTTGTATGGGTTCAGTGTTCTGTTGAGTCTTTGTGTTTTCTGCAAGATAGATAATATCAACTAATCTGACCAAATCCTTACATTTTTTTCTCCAAAGCTTACCGCAAAGCTTAAGAGTATTAAAGAGTTTCTATTTCCAAATTCCTGCATGTGGCAGACAGACTGTTGAGTAGCCCCTGTGTTCCTGCCTCCTGGTACTCACACTTGTTTGTCATTCCCGTAACCTCCAGCGTGGGCAGGACCCACAACTTGCTTCTAACCAATAGAATACAGCGAAATGGACGGGCTATTTTCTTTGGAATCTCAGATCACATTGTGCGATTGCATTATGTTACATAAGACTCTGTCTTGATGTCAGACTCTCAGATATTCTCTTTGCTGACGTGCTGAGGTAAGTGCCCATGTTGGTGAAGCCCATGTGGCAAGGAATTGTGAGCCGCCTTTAAGAACTATGGCCGAATGCCAGCACAAAGCAGCTGCAAGGAACAGAATGCTTTCAAAACTACTTGAACAGGGAGCAGATTCTTTCTCGGCTGAGGCTCCAGATGAGGACACAGCCTGATCAACACCTTGACTGCAGCCTCATAAGACCGTGAGCAGAAGACCCAGTTAGGTCATGCTTGAACTCTTGACCCACAGAAACTGTGAAACAATAAATGTGTGTTGTTGTAAGCTTATAGGTTTGTGGTCATTTGTTACACTGCCATAGAAAACTAATACTCCAGTAATAGCCACTAAGCTGACCTGTAAGGAGACAGCTCAATCAGCTCTGCGTAAGCAGAAAATAGCAACTGATGAGAGTGAGGGTGCCTGGATTAGAGTGAACTGTATTCTGTTTGGCATTTCCATGGCAGTTCTCAGGAGATGAATGAGATTGGAGTGGTTCAGATAAAGGTGACAGCTCCCTTTACTTCTTCATTGACTATTTTATCAGTCCTTCCACATTGCCTCAGTTTCCCCACTTCAACAGTAATCAAACTTGATTTTTCCACTTGGGTTAATAAAATGAAGGTGACAAGTGATGCATGACAACATTTAATTAATATCTATAACCTATTTAGAGACTGGGGTAAAAACTGCTATATAAGTGAAAAGTGGGTCTTTTTTTTTCAATTAATATTTTTTTGCGTGGCACACATCATTTCTCTAAGCCTGTCAGATCTTTTGGCTTTCTTCTGAAATCTGCTGATTCAGGCTTTCTTGGAAAACCAAACAAAAGGAGACACACAGAGATGTAAACACATTTCCTATCCACCAAATAAATAGGATTTAGAGCAAAGAGGTTATCTTTCTTAACCCTGTGAAGACCACACAAGATGCAATCTCCCCTGGCTGGGAGCACCAGACTTTTGTACCCATGTAAGTGTTTGAGAGGAATCTGGATCAATAATTCATCCTGAAGTGAATCTTCTTTCTTGGTACTCCCTGTGCACATCTTTTTAAGAACTCTCCAGTCATGGTGGTATGTATATTTAATTGGTTCCAAGACAAGAACTTGCTCACCTTGAAAGCAAGTGGCTTTTACGAGTGAAGGTCAGATGGGGACCAGAGAGGAGCCTGTTTTTAGCTGCACCTAGATTTTCCCGAATGAAAGGATGGGCAATGGATGAATTTTCTCCCTGGTAGGGCTGTGGAGCTATAGCCTGGCTTGACAAAGAATAAATTCCGAATCTGCTTTTCAAGTGGAAAAGGTTAAGTGGCTGAATAATGCCAAGCAAAAGGCTTTGTAATGGGTATGCTAGGCAGGAGCATACTTGTACCTTTCCTGTCTTTTGTCACCATCTCCCAAGCTGATGAAGAAGGCTGTCTGAGTGGGTCCTTCCTTCCTCACTCTTCAACCCGGAGGGTTTTGAGATAAGGAGAAGAGACAGTTTAAAATCCAAGCTTTCCAAAAATAGTTTTATAGGTCTCATAGTTACCTTAGGACTTCAGGGTGGTATTTTATATTATGAGTAAAATTTTATTACTACATGGACATAAAGAGGGAAATTAACTGGTAGATTGCGGGAAGGAGATATTGGGGAGAGTGAGCAACTGACACATTCATCTTCTCTCCTGCCTGCCTGAGAAATGTTTTCTGGTTGTGACTATCACTGACTTGTAGCCCAGCCTCTGCCTGTCCTCCATCCCAGGAGGCAAAGCAAGCTCAGTTCTCTGACAGCTCCCACCACTGCAAATGCACTCAGAACCCCCATCCTCACTTTCCGTCACAAATTTTCAATAGAACCAATATGAAGGCAGTAAAAAGCAGCCACCCTTCACAAGCTCTGGGCAAATTTCTGCCTGTGTCACTGCTGGAGGCCTGCAAGGCTTCAGGGTGTCCTGAGCTCTGCTGTATGGCAAGGCTTTTGTAAGGTTGTGTGTGGGATGAAAGAACAGGGGATGGCAGGGAAAGGGAGAAAGGTATGAGAATGTATCTCGTTATGTAGCTAAATTTTGGCCACAAATGACAGGTCTCAGATAAGAAGGAATGATGGCAAGATATCATTGAATCTATTTTGCCCCGTTGTTCAGATTAGAAAACTGAGTCTCACTTTCTCACCTTAATTATTTCCCTGTAAGAATTTGCACTATGAAAAGTTTTGCAGTTTTCTCAAAGATTAACCTCCCAACAGGTATTTATTGAGTATGAATTGCTTATTCCAAATTGGGCTGGGCGTTTCATTAAAGAGAAGCGTATGGTATGGTACAATCCCTGGAATTTGTTCCTACCCTGAAGGAGCTGGTAGTTTTGGGGAATAAGCCTTACATAAGGTAAATTAGGACAGTACAAGACAATGGGATGGAGAGTCCCATTTTCTCATTTTACTTTAGAGGCTTAAGGAAGGAAAGAGTAAGAATGCTAACGTTGTTAGAGAAGACTTGTGGAGAATGGAGGATGGGAAGACATACAACAGTTAATTCCAAACTCACACCCCAGCCTCCTCTGGAGCTACAAGCTTCTTGTGGGGTAATTCCTCTTCCTTATTCACCTTTTGCATTTTGTCTTTGCTGTCTTCATTTCATAGCTGTGTACCAGACCAGCTTTCAAACACACTTTGATGGTTAGTTGCCAGAAATTTCAGGCAAGTTACTTCCTCCAAGAAGTTTTTCTCATCTGTAAAGCCAGGGAATTAACTGATCTCTAAGGGGCCTTCCAACTCCAACAGGCTTCAAGTCTCAAAAACAGAATGGATCAAGAATAAGATGAGTGACTGGAATAACTCTAGAAAATATACATCTCAACACTGAATTAGTCCTTTCCATTTCCTCTTCCTTCTCCTTTCTCCCATCTTTCTCCCTCCTCTTCCTCTCCAGGGGGTGAGTACCAGTGACTTCAAACTTGGCTGGGCTTTGTAAGGTGGAGAAAGGTGTGGCTGAGTCTAGGGTTACAAAGAGCTCAGCATTAAGGATCACAAGGCCTCTGTCTGAATTTGGTCAGCTCTGTCAGTAACTAGCTACATTACCTTGGACAAGTGACTTAATGCCCCCATCTGGATCCTCCATCAAGGTCCCTTATAGGAATGAGGTGACCCTGCATTCTCCAGCCTTCCCTTTATTACTCAGAATCAACATCAGCCCTCTTTTCCACCAAACTGCAGAAAGTCAAGCCGTCTACCAAGTTCTCCTCTCCAAGGCTCTCTCTGTGTGTGTGTGTGTGTGTGTGTGCGCGCACGTGGGCGGTTTGTCTCTAGGAATGTTTACATTTTCCACAAATCCATCTTGGTTGATCTTCATCATCTCCACCTCCACCTTGCTCTGGATAGCTGATCATCCTACCTTCCTGTAACTGTTCTGTTTTGTTTTGTTTTTTTCCCAGACTGGTATCTCTCATGCTGACACATTGAATGAAACTAAGGTTTAAGGGTAACAGAAGAAAATTATAACTGGGAATAGAATATTTAAAACAGGATACTAGATCACTTAGCTTCTATTATTTCTAAAACAAGACTCTTGTGGCTTGCTCTGTCCCTTTCTTCTCCTCTCTCTCTCTCCCCCATTGCCCTTATGTTAATGGGGCCATGCACCTCCCTGCCACAGGAGTCCCTTCATTCATATTCTACGCTGAGGTTTCAAGGGGGAAACAAATTGACCACCCCATGACCCCCAAGGAAACACAGTAGTAGTTTCCAGAAACACAGTAAAGGCAGAGTTTGACATTATTTTGTAAAACATGTTAAAATTTCTTTGTGCCAAGCATCTCCCCATTGACTTTTTCCCTGTGCAGTAGAACTAAATGTTTAATACAGTATCTACTCCCTATCAACAAGGATCTCTCAGCCCCAAATATGAATATGTAAATATCTAATTTTATCTAATATGAATAATTCCTTACAGCTTTGAAATATTAATTTCCTCTGCTTCTGACCATCAGTCAGTCAAAATATCAGGGTCCTTTCACAGAGCACCCCTTCATTTCATAGCTGTGTACCATCTTCAAGGGTTCTTTTTTTTTTTAGAGGGAGTCTCACTCTGTTGCCTAGGCTGGAGTGCAGTGGCACGATCTCAGCTCACTGCAACCTCCATCCACTTCCTGGGTTTATCTCTGCCTCAGCCTCTCTAGTAGCTGAGATTACTGGTGCCCACCACCACACCCGGCTAATTTTTGTATTTTTACTAAAGACGAGGTTTCACCATCTTGGCCAGGCTTGTCTTGAACTCCTGATCTCAGGTGATCCACCCGTCTTGGCCTCCCAAAGTGCTGCGATTACAGGCATGAGCCACCGTACCCGGCCCAAGGGTTCTTTCAGGCTCTGACAGCCTACAAACTCTTGGCTTCTGTGAGGCTGTCCACTCGGAAGAGTCTCTCCTTTACTCTCTTTTGAGGTGAGCTTCTTTTTCTAGGGTATGTAGAAAAGTAACAGAGGATGCTTGCTGGTGAAATGCTACTGGTTACTCTGCCCAGGGTCAGTGTATATGGGATGCATATATGCCAGCTGCCACTGGTGGCCATCAATTCACGGTCATGGAGGTGGGGTGGTCATTCAGAGGCCTTGGGTGCCATATTCCCTATCAGTTGTCTGCTCTCATTTTCTTTACATTTTTACCTATTCTGGGAGCAGTCAATCTTAGCTGTATTTGCAGCCCCAGCAGGGAGCCCATTTCCATTGAAGAGAGGACTCCTTTAATAAATCTAGCTCATTTGTGCAGGAGTACTGCAGCCATTGATTAGAGGGCTGATTGGAGCTGTGACTTTCCTTAGGAAGAAAATTAAGAAAACAGATTAAAGCAAATGATGGGCGACTTTGTCTTCTGGAGAAGGGGGTGGGGAGTGAGGCTTCCTATATTCTGTGTCTCGCCTATGCTGATGCAAAGTTTGAAACATCTGCAAGATGAATTAACTCCTTCAGGTCACCATAGGGCTCTCCTATATGGCAGAGTATCACAGAATCTCAGAGCTAAAATGGACCTGGGTGGTCATTTGGCTCAAGTCCTTTATTTCATAGATGAGGAAACTGGCTCAAAGAAAGCTACTGACAGGACTGTGGCCATGCAGGCCTTCTGCATGACCTCTAGGCTATAGCAAGTCACAGTTGCTCTTGCAGGAACATCTGAAATAAAGTCAGATTGGGTCTAAAGGAAAATTTTTAAATGGTGGCTCCTCTATACGGGACGACACCGCTCTTGAAAACTGCTATTGCCTGCTTCCGTATGGATTACAGCACCAGGGAAGGGAGGAGAGTCAGTGAGTGGGTCAGTGAGTCAGTGAGGGAGGGGGATCCTCACGAACTGTGGGCTGCACTTTAACCTGGTTCCACCTTCACTTCCTTTCTTAAACTTTCTCTTTGTGCTCTTCATTCTGCCATCTCTGTGGTCTTCATTCACCCTCTCACTTGTTCATTCTTTTTTTGGCATTCATTATTAGAGCACTTAATGTTTTTTAAAAGCATTTTGTGGACACATGGGAGGCACCTAGCCTCAGCGACCTCTGCAGTTGTTCTGCAGTTGTCATTTGGTTATAACAGATCTAACTATCAAGTAATGAGACATGGGAAAAGTCAATGTGAAATGTGCAGTCATGATCCATTGTAAGCTTTTAAAGGAAAGGGGCTATACTGCATTTGACTCAGTATTCCCTGAGTCTGGTAGCCTTTGGCTACCAGGTACCTCTAGGTACTCAGAGGACATTTGTTGAATGAGTGAATGAATGAATGAATGAAATGTATAGATATGAGTATGGTCATTTAAAGTTATCTCCTTCTAAACTCTACAATAAGGAGACATGTTATTATTCTTGCCCCTATTGATTAAAGATTTTTAAGTTCCTGTATAGAAACTGCCTTCAGATTTAAATTACTAGTCTCTCCACATCTTTTGCAAAAAAATTTTTTACAGTTGCAATTTAAAATGTATGGCCCAGAGAACTCTTTTACAGACATTATCTTTTTATCATAAAAATCCTGCAAACAAATTATCATTCCCATTTTACAGATGAGGAAATAGAGACTGAGAGAGGTTATAGACTTACCTAAAATCTCAGTACCAGTAATTGGTTGAGCAGAGAATCAATCAAGATCTTCTGACTGAGAATCTTGAGCCCTTTTTAATACACTGCCTTCTGCCTCCCCATACTCAAAACCAATGTCCCAGGCTTGTTTCCCATCTCTGTTTCCCATGGTTCTGAAAAACTTCTGGCTGTTATTAAAGATCAACTCAATCTACACTCATAAAATGAAGATTTGCTATCCTTGCCGTTACAATAAATTTGTTAGAGTCCCGAATATCATCTCAAGGATGAGTTAATTCTAAGAAGAATAATGGTAGCTCTATTGTTGTAAAAAGTAACTTCCCAACCATGTGTATTATTTTTCATACATATGAATGTACAATAGGCTGTGTGCACACACACACCTGTGTGTGTATTCTCTTTGATTAGTTGAAAAACTGTCAGAAGGCCAAGAATGGGGACATAAATGTAACATATTTGAGATCTTTATTTTTTCTTAACCCATTTAATCCTCACATCACTGCAAATTAGTCAACGAAGACCCAGAGAGGTTAGGAAATAACCCAGATATCTTGTCTCCTGGCCCACTGTTCTTTGCTCTGTGAGATACCTCAAACATAACAATCCAGTCTTTATTTCTGCTGGAGCGTCAGCAGAGAGAGAAAAGGAAGGAGGAAATCTCCAGTACCACTCTTTGCATGTGTTGGAGTTATATGGTGCTTCTCAGTTTGGCCAGGATGCCTGAGTTCTATTTGCCTTCTGCTAATAATGTGCGTGCTGGCACAGAGCCTGTGTGTATGTGTGACAGAGGAGTGAGAGGGAACAAGTTATCCTGATTCTGTGTTTTTTTTTTTTTTTTTGAGACGGAGTCTTGCTCTGTCACCCAGGCTGGAGTGCAGTGGCCAGATCTCACTGCAAGCTCCGCCTCCCGGGTTCACGCCATTCTCCTGCCTCAGCCTCCCGAGTAGCTGGGACTACAGGCACCCGCCACCTCGCCCGGCTAGTTTTTTTTTTGTAATTTTTAGTAGAGATGGGGTTTCACCGTGTTAGCCAGGATGGTCTCGATCTCCTGACCTCGTGATCCGCCCGTCTCGGCCTCCCAAAGTGCTGGGATTACAGGCTTGAGCCACCGCGCCCGGCCCCTGATTCTGTTTATATTGGATAAAAGCTTCGACGCTTGAGAGTAATCTGTACCTCAGCTCTGTTTACTTTGCAAATAGAATAAAAGTCTCACCGCTTGTGCATAAGAGAGATGGGACTAGGGGGAGGGAAAGGGTCTGGAAAAGTAGAGGTAGAGATGGGTTTTAGTGTGTTACAGGCAGAAAGGTGCTGGCCCATGAGCCCTGAGGTCCGCTTCTGTCACTGCGTATGTGTGACCTTGTGCAAACCCCTTTCCCTCTATGAGCTATAGTTTCACTGTCTGTAAAATTTTGGACTGGAAACAGGAATCCCATATTGACAGCCCAGCTGGTAGAATTCGACCTAAGGACTTTTTTTTTTTTTTTTTTTTTATTAGCGAAGTGTTTTTAAAAAAACAACTTTAGGCTGCTGTCACACTCTACAATCCACAGGCCTCACTTCACTTTGCTGAATTTTTACATAGATGTTACCTGCCAACTTATACAATAGTGTCCCCTTATTTGATTTGAGGTTTTGTTTTCCACAGTTTCTGTTACTCGAGATCAACTATAGTCCAAAAGTATTACATGCAAAATTCCAGAAATAAACAATTCAAGAGTTTTAAATTGGCACCATACTGAGCAGTGTGATGAACTCTCTCGCTGTCCTGCTTCAAGGCTGGGGATCATTCCTCTGTCCAGCATATCCACCCTGTACACACTTCTCGCCTGTTAGTCACTTAGTGCCCTCTGGGTTATCAGATTGATTGTCATGGTATCACAGTGCTTGTGTTCAGGTAGCTTTTATTTTATTTAATAATGGTCTCAAAGTGCAAGAGTAGTGATGCTGGCAATTTGGATATGCCAATGAAAAGCCTTAATGTGCTTCTTTTAAGTGAAAAGGTGAAAGTTTTTGATGAGGAAAGAAAAAAAAATTGTGTGCTGAGGTTGCTAAGGTCTATGGTAAGAACAAATCTATCCATGAAATTCTGAAGAAGGAAAAATAAATTTGTGCATATATATATATAGTGTGCATAGTGTATATATATAGTACATTATATTATATATGATATAATGTACTATATATAGTATATATACATACACATATATATACACTATGCACACTATATATATATATATATATAGTGTTTGGTACTATCTATGGTTTTGGGCATCCACTGGGGGGTCTTAGAATCTATCCCCTTCAGATAAGCAGGGATGACTGTAAAGGCATTGGAGATAGGGACAGCTGTACTAGTTTCTCTAGAAGTGCCCTAATGTTATAAACAAGCCTAAGCTTGTTTTTAACAGAATCTTGATGAATGTATGTGCAAGGGGGAGCGTGACATTTTAATTAAGTATCAGGGCTCCAAAGTTGGTCTGTCCAAGTTTGAATCCTTGCTCTGCCACTTACTACCACATTACCAATCTGCTCTGTGCCTCCATCTCCTCATCTGCATAATGGATGCACTCCTGGGAGGATTAAATGAATCAATGTCTCTAAAGAGCTCAGAACACTGCCAGGCACATCTTAAATGGACAGTATAGTTAGCTGTCACCGTGACTATTATTAGAGATTGCAATGGAATATTTACACAATCTTGTCTTGAGTAGCAAATGATCTTAAGATGTTTAAGGGCCAGATATTATGAAATGTGCTCATTATAAAACACAAGGGCCAGGCTTAGAGGACCATTTGAGAAAGGCTCTCTACACTAGTTATGCAAATAAATATCTAAAACCAATTGGTCCCCATAATTCTTTTTAGCTACACATTTTCATTTGCCAGCGTCTCATTCAGTCGCTAAGAAATTGGGAAAGGCTGTGCTAGGTCTGCTGGCTGACTTCATGAGATCCATTCCCCATTTCCATGAGGAGCTGGCACCTCCATTTCTCCCAGGCCACAGTTGTTGATTTTGTCTTCCTGGCTGACCTGGCCGGTGTGAATGGATGGAACTGGTGTTCTAAGTACACAATGCCACTTCTCATTGAAGCAGCAGGTAGCGGAAGAATACTTAAACAGAAAAGGCATCAAAAATAGCAAGTAGTTCCCCGTTCATTTTTCACGTGGCATGAAATAAAAGTAGGTAAGATTAGGAAATGAAGGCGAAAATGATGTGCGGGAGCTCTCTCTGCATGTGGTTGCATCCCTCTCCAAGTTGCAATAATAAGCATGTTTATTTGAGTAGTTTCCCGATCACACTCATTAATTCTCAGCTTCAGACTCCTACTTGACATTTTTATAACCTGGTTAATATGGCCAGACATAGTAATATGTGCAGAATCAGATGAGTGAGTAAAGATTCTGGGGATATTGCCTAAGGCCTCTCATCCTCTAAAGGACAACACCAAGGGAATACTGGCCTTTTGTGAAGGCAGAAAACAAAAACAAGGGGGTGAAGATGCGAGTCTACCATTAGTAGAAATTCTCCTTTGACACCATTGGTCCTTAAGCAGAGGGAGCTGACAGAGGAAGTCCTGGGCACAATGACAGGTAAAAGAGTAATTACCCTTGCAGAGAAGAGCCACAGTCCTCAAGAAAAGGAAAAGAGAAAGGGGAAGAAAGAAAGGGAGGCGGAAACTCCCAGGTTGCTAACTGCAGCTTTCAGCCCATATGACCCTTAGCTCACCAAGCTGGCTCTTCTATTTTGTGTTCCTCTCAGGAAAGTCTACAGGCCACCTGTCCTCTGATCTAATTCCAGAGTTAGGAGCTCAATGAAGTGCATGGAACAATGGCTTGCTCTACAGGAGTCTGTGTTCCCTGGGTTTTTGAAGGTTGTGAAACTGGTGTTGCTTCTCTGTGGTTAACTCTGCTGAGTGTCTTGTGCTTTGCAATCTATAGGTAATCAAGTGTGTGTGTGTTTGTGTGTGAAGGTGCGGGGAGCTTCCCTGCTCTTTGTCTTGTGTTTCCATGTAGAGGCACTTCTGTTTCTCAAGGGGTTGTTATTGACATTTGGGGTGGAACCATTCTTTGTCATGTGGCACAGTCCTTCATACTGCAGGATGGTTAGCCTTCCTCGGTCTTGCCCACTAAATGCTGGCTGCACCCTGCTCCACTGCATTTTCAAATGCCCACCCTGGGGAAATTTAGTAATAATAAAACAAATTCAAAAGCACTGAGAGAGTAATACTGTCTCCATCTGTCCATCTTTCCTCCCCAGGGGAGAAGCAGTAATTTCTTTCATGAGTGAATTTGGGTGAATGCTGAACTCAGCCTTTTCTCTCTCACTTTTGGACCTGCCTGCTTCTAGAGACAACACATTCCTTTCTGCTCTCCACTGAGTGGGAAGCTTCACAAGAAGCCAGAGGTTGACCTGCATAGCCTCTTACTAGGTCCATAAGATGTATAGTTCATGGACGAAGTGTTATCAAACCATTTGGGGGGAAGGCCCAATATGCTGTGGAGCATATCACAGATGAAGCTAATATTTTGATCTCTGTCTCTCTGTGTTCTGAGTCTTCTTTTTCCTGGACTTGAGAGGAGAAGCAAGAGGTGTTACTTACTGAGCACCTGGCCCCTCAGTGACTGTACTTCTGATGGTGGCCAGGATGTCCTTTCCAGATTTTCTGCCTTAGTCTGTTTTTATCACCTGTCTCATAGAAGAATGTCCAGGGGAATACCAGTTAATGGAAAGGAACAATTCACTGCCCTTGTCCCAGCTGCTACGGAGGAGGGAATCCTTAAAGGAGATGTCAGGACAATTTAGTGATGGGCACAAGAGATTCAGGCTGGGCTTGACTTCTCTACCACACAGACATGGGCACTCTGCTCTTCTCTGCAGATTGTCCAGGAGCATGAAGAATAGCAGTGGTTTTGTCAGTTAAAGATTCATTTCTGAACTGTGAAGATGAACTCATGAGTAGGCTCATTTCATCCAACAGAGAACACAGTCTTGATGGGATCAAAGCTATCTTGCTTTCCTCCTTTCCAAAGGCTGCACCCTTATTTTCCTCCTTTCCAAAGGAGAAAAGCAAGTCTCCTCTGGGGTCCTCTGTGAGTGTCTCTGCTTAGCGCATAGTACAGGTCACACTACTCAGCTCACAGAGGTGGAGCTGGGTGGAGTTGGGAGGGGTCAGTGGGGCTGGAGAGGTAGTGGGTGTTTCCCGTGACATACCTGGAGACAAGGTGCTGGCCTTTTGTACCTCTGGAGCGGGTGGGAGAGGGTGGCCTCAGAATCAAGGAGGCTCCTGCTTCATCACAGGCAGTTCTGCAAAGAAAGGAGCTGTGGGTTAATGATGTCAGGCAAATCCTCTGCAGTAGGGGTGGCTGCATCTACACTCAAAGGAATCTAGTCAGGCACAAATAGCATCCACTCAATGGGGACTGCAACAGTATTCACAGGAATGGCTCAGACCAGAGTGTGTCTTTTTACATCAGGCAGTTCCAGGAAGAGGGCCGAAAGGGTCCTTTTGTGGGGCTGTAAACTGGATATAGTCATGACTCTTATCAAGAGCTGCCAGGTATTCATGCCTGGACCATATATGCACATATAACCCATCAATGCCTCCAAATTTGCCTCTAAAAACTTCTCTCACATATGTCAAAGACAGAACTTGATCCTAAACTCAAATCATGACAGTTACAAGTAAATTTGGCTGTCTTGTTTATAACTTGAAGCCCACAGGCTTTACCTAAGACAGAAAGGATCTGGTGACTCCCAGGAGAAACATCTTGAAAGCTAGCATTCACTTGGAGGAT
Source organism: Macaca thibetana thibetana (assembly GCF_024542745.1). NCBI lineage: Eukaryota > Metazoa > Chordata > Mammalia > Primates > Cercopithecidae > Macaca > Macaca thibetana. Next base: position 154,825,144 of record NC_065578.1, on the reverse strand, counting down.
ACAGACTCCATGAAGTAGATCTTCCCTGGCATCCTCACTAATATGAACAGACCCCTCTTGTATGTTCACCTAATCAGGGTAGATGCAGGCCTAAGTGGCATGAGAAAACCAAGCAATTATGTCTGCTTGTGGTAGATCCACGACACTCCTTAGACGTCCTCTTGATTGGCAACTTGATTAGATTCAGTGAGTGACCCAGGTCCTCTGTGATCAATGACATCTCCCATGAGGATCCCATTCCAGTTGTATCTTCCTCCAATTCCCTTGTACATTTTTTTTTTAAGAAAGATAAGTAATGGTAATGGTATTTGAACAAGAAGTTGCAGTTCACTATTCATTTTTTCAAGCAGTATGCTCATTACCTCATTTGGCACCCTTTTCTTTCAGTGTCCCGGGGCTCCCAAAGCTCTTTTGTTGTTTGCAGTCTACCTCCACCTCCCGTAGCTGTGCTTCCCGCCCATCCATGGGCTTCCTATCACAAACCATGCCTTGTACATCGTTGCTACTTATCCTATCAAACCTGGTCTGTCTCATGTCCCACCTCCTTAGGGCCCTACTTTTTGTTAATGGGATGATATGTGACAATGTATTTGCATTCGAACAAGACCAGCTCCTAAATAAAATGCCCCTTTAGCCCCATGCTTAGGACTTTTGCCTTGGTTAACATTCTGTGAAATGTGACTGTGGAAAAGATATGCAAATGTAGTTGCTCTGTAAATGTAAATAGAATAAACATACATATACACATAAATTTACAAGGGGCAAACCACTGCTCAAGAAAGAAAAGGGGGAAACAAGTCTTTTTTTTTGGTAAAGAGTGGGAGATAGAAATAGAACCCACTGTCCAGATGGAGATGCCTGATGGGAGAACCTACATAAGAACAGGAAAAGGAAAATAAACAGAAGACTGAGAAATGGAATGCGAGGCTCACTAGACAAAGCAGAAAGATTGGGGGTTATGGATACAATGTGTATAAAGGATAAAAGCATGACTTTGGAATCAAAGAAAAATATGTGTGAAATTTTCAGTCTACCACATAGTAACCGTGTGATCTTGGGCACATTATTTAACTTCTCTAAGGCTCTATGTTATGTGGTACTTTTTCTTTCGTTTCCTTTCCTTTTCTTTTTCTTTTTTGAGGCAATGTTTTTTTGAGACTCTGTCAACAAGGCTGGAGTGCAGTGGCACAGTCTTAGCTTACTGCAGCCTTGACCTTCCAGTCTCAAGCGGTCCTCCTGCCTCAGCCTCCCAAGTAGCTGGAACTACAGGGACATGCCACTATGCCCGGCTAATTTTTGTATTTTTTGTAAGACAAGGTTTTGTCATGTTGCCCAGGCAGGCCTCAAACTCCTGGGCTCAAGCGATCCGCCTGCCTCTGCCTCCCAAAGTGCTAAGATTACAGGTACGAGCCTATCTTATATATTAAGGGGATTCTAATAACCACTTAATGGGTTAGGCAATTGAATGAAATGACATATGTGAAATGCTTATAGCAGTGACTGACACATAAGGGACTAAATACGGTAATACTATTTCTCTCCTCCCTTTCTCCCCCATTAAGTTCAAGAGGCACAATAACCTTGGTAAAGTTGATGTTGGTTAAAACAAAGAGAGAAAGAGGGTTATAGAAATCTAGTTAAAGAAATGTTAGATGTGAAAACTAAACAGAAAAAGCTGGTCAATCCATAATATCATTGTGTCGAGAATAAAATAACTTCTGTCTGAAATTTGGAGTTGTTTTGGAAATCACCATTAAGGTAATGCACCTTAGGAACAGAGCTTAGGAATAGGGTAGGGCTAGGATCAGAAAAGAGTCAACTGGGAAAGCTGGTGCCTGAGGCTGAGAAAGGTGGAATACTCCAGATGAGGTGCATGAGTGTTGGAATCAGGCCAAGTTTGTTTTAATGCTGTCAGTCCTTAGCTGCTGTATAGCTTCAGACACAGTGCCTAATATAGATATTAATTTGCTCATCTGCAAAATGGGGGACAGCTAAAGTTCTTATCTCATAGGACTGGTGTCAAGGATAAGAATATAATATATACCATTTTCCTAATTCACTGCTTGGCATATTTCAAATTCTAGAAATATTTGACAGTGTTATAATTTGCAGTGTATGCTTGGGCATGGTGAGCCCTGTGCATCTCTTCCCTCAGCTGCATCGTCAGGTCTGAGAATAATCCATCCATTTCAACCTGCTGGGTGAGTGCAGGGCCTGCTAAAGAATCATCAAAGAGAAGGAATTCCAGACGTGAGGGTCTGGGGTGAAAAAGAAAGGGAATCAGAAAACACGATGATGGAAAGGGAGATACATAGTGAATTCTATTTTGGACAGCCAATGTCTGTCTATTCATCTATGCATGCATTGATTCAACAAATATGATTGCATATATATTATGTGCAAGGTGCTGGAGATGCAGCAAAGAATAAGAGAGTTGTGATTTTGAGAGAAAAAGAAACAGTGAAATTTTGATCAGGGCCATAAATGGCATGAGGGAAAAATCAGGGTGATATGAAAGTAAAAGATGAAGAAAATCTTTCTGCAGAAATGACAGATAAGCAGAGACCTGAAGGATAAGTAGGAGAAAGCCAGGCAAAGTTTGGAGCAAGTGGAAACAGCACATGCAAGAGCTCTGGGGCAGGAAAGACCTTGGGATCATTGGAGGGACTGAATTAAGACCGACTTGCCTGGAGCAGAGTGAGGGAGAGAGGGAGATGAGAATACAGCTGGTGATGTGGGCCCAGGCAGATCACATCAGGTCATGCAGACAATGTTAAAGATTTAATATTTATTCCTAAGAATCATAAGACGGTAATGAAAGGAAAGCTAATAACATCTTTTAACAGGAAAAGAAGATGCCCTCTGTTTAGCTTTATTTACATGGCCAGATTTTCTTCAGCCAAACGTTTGAGTGTTGCCCCAGAAGTTTCCACCAGCTAAGGTACCATGAGTGTCGAGGTCCTCACCACTGATTCCCCAGCACACTTATCTCTGGGCCCTGGGCACCCAGAAGATGTGGTCAGTTAAGTTTCTGGGGAAGATTCTTAGCTTCAGGATTGGATGTGAATGGTGCCGGTGGCAGGTGGTATGGTCCAGGTATGGAGTAGAGAGCAGCTGGAACTGGATCTGAGTTGGGATGTCCTCATACTTCCATTCCAAAAGGTCTTAAACAACTCCAGAGAATGTTTTGGATATATGCAGATAAATATATCACCAGAGCAGCCAGTATTAATAATTATTGCAAATCTTCCTCTGTATCCATAATTTGTTTTTCAATGACCACCTCTGTGATAATAGGCATGAAATTATTTAATAGCAGATTTGAAGAGCGACTAACCAACATCTGATTAAACCACTTCTTTTGACAGGCAAAAATAACAATGCAAGTTTATTGAATGCATACCATATCCCAGGCAAGGTAATAATTGCTTCATATACATCACTTTATTTAATTATCACCGAAATCTTACAAGTTATTTATTTTTAAGCCCCTTTTACAGATGAGAAAACTAAAGACTGGAGCAGTTAAATAACTTACCCAAAGAGAAATAGCTCATAAGCAGTTAAGCTGTTTCTCTGCTTCTCCCACTTTCTCTCAAATGAAGAAGAGATCGTGAAATTAACATGCTTAGAGTAAGTGGGGACTTGAACCCAGGCCACATTAAAACAAACACCACCACCACCACCACAACAACAAAAGGTGAAAATGATTTTAATCATATATTTATTTTACTTGACCCTTACTTCCAAAATATCTTTTTGTGTGCCATCCTTACAAAAGTTATCAGTAACATATTTTACATTCTACATTCTTTTTTCATGAATGCTCTTCAAGATCCGTGGTGTATTTGGTCACTTCCAACACATTTCAATTTGGCCTAGTCACGTTTCAGGTGCAGAACAGTCACGTGTGGCTAATGGAGACCACATTGAGCAATGCATTTAACTAGTAACCTATTTAAAGTAACACTACCGAGTTTAACAAGTTATGAAAATCGAGTGAGAAAATATATGTAATAAGTACATAGTCCTGTGTTTGGCGCCTGGTAGGCCCTTTGTAATTCTCTCTCTTTTTGATTCCTTCCCTTAAATCACAAAATACTGAAGATATCTACTTGGAAAATCTGGTCTTTCAATGATCCACATTAAATTCAGGAGAGTTACCATGTAGCATTTATAAACTTATTTCCATTTTGCTTTGTTATGCATTACATAGTTATGGGGCGGCATATTTTCTTATCTAATTATGCTCTGTAGATTGTAATTCTGAAGTAAATTTTCCTTTTCTGACTTATGAGCAAAGAAGGCCCTAAAGCAACCTGGATGGCAGGGTGAATTCAACCTGAGGAAATAGATAGGCTTAATCATTGACATGGGGAGCCAATGGCCCATCTACCAATGGGGACAGGTGCAGATAAACACTCAGTTCTGTGTGCACCAGGGGGAGAGCTAATTGGTTGTATGGATCTTATTGGCAGAACAATTGGAAAGAAGCAGATGATTTCTTTGGGAGGGAGATCTGTTTCCAAAGTGGAAGATACAGGGAATAGGTAAATATCACCCCCTTTATTGCATGGTCAGCTTTTTAAAATTATAGCATAATATCAAGATGGGAGCTGGCTTAGATTAGAAACTGAGCTTGAACATGCTTTCTTTGATCTTTCTACTTCAACTTCCCTGTGCAGTACCGCATACTACCCTTTATTCCCACTTTCCTCTTTCATTTCCCTCCTTTGGAACCACCTCCAGTTCATTTGCCAGCCGATTTCATGATGGAGCAGAAATGCCAATCCATCATTTGGCCATCAGTAGGACAGCATACCCAATCTGCATTAGCCTGCTGGGCTGACTTCCAGAACATCATCTACTATACATGAATTATTACAGAAACATTATTGCTGTCAGCATATTCCACTCTATACAACTTCCTATTATTATTTTTTTGGTGGACAACACTGAAATTTTAAACAGCTCGATCTTGCTTAAGTAATGTGAATTTGGTGGCTCTAGAAACAACTTTTTGCCTCATCAGTGAGAACCCACCTGTAGCAGTGGTTGGGCTTAGATGCAGGGGAAGGGATGGGGGTCTAGTGCAAATGGAGACTTGAGACAGCTTGAATTTACTTTCCCCTCTCTGATTTCACCCACCTCCCAGTGTCATTTCTCATTTCCTTTACTGTGGATGGCAAAGTGAGGCTTCTGGGCTCCTGATGTTTGGGTAACAGAGTCGAGGGAGCTGGGGATAAATCCGCTGGACACCAGCAGGGTCAGGGAGCGCTGCTTAGGACTTCTCTCACCAAAGAACCTATGTGCTGAAGAGCCCTGGGTATAGCGCGGCCATCTCTGCAACTCATGCTGTGATGGGGATCATAGATCTAGCTTGAAAACTCATGAACAGAATTAGATGATTTTTGTCTTTTTAAAAACTCTGTCACAGCTGGGGCGGTGGCTCATGCCTGTCAACCCAGCACTTTGGGAGGCAGAGGTGGGTGGATCATGAGGTCAGGAGTTCAAGACCAGCCTGGCCAAGATGGTGAAATCCCTTCTCTACTAAAAATACAAAAAAATTAGCTGGGTGAGGTGGCAGGTGCCTGTAATCCCAGCTATTTGGGAGGCTGAGGCAGAGAATTGCTTGAACCCAGGAGGTGGAGATTGCAGTGAGCCGAGATTGCGCCACTGTACTCCAGCCTGGCGACAGAGCGAGACTCCGTTTCAAAATAAATAAATACATACATACATACATACATACATAAAAGAAAATAAAAGAAATAAAAGAAAAACTCTTTCACAAAATGGGTCATTTATCATTCTGGAGTGTGTGTGTGTATGCACACATGTGTGCTTTGAGGAGCCCAGGGTCAGAGTGGCAATTCAGGTGCTGATACCTGGTAGGAGAAAGTTGTTAAATCAGATGAATCAGACACAGTCAGGTGATTCCTGACAAAAGACAGCAGGGGGAAAGCCGAGGGCCACAGCCAGTCACGTAGAAAAGAACTAAGATACAAAAAATACAAAGAAGAAGACAATTTCAAATCCCAGAAACCAGTGAATGTACTAAAGTTCAGAGATAAAAGAACCAGGAAGGAGAAGCAGAGACACAGATGCGTGGCACTAGTAATAAGGACTCCAGTTGCCGAGGCAGTCCTTGGCCTTAATACCTGGGCTCTTTATTTTCTTCCTGTGTGGGCGTGAGCCAGGGTAAGGCTGGTCTAGGACAAGCAGGAAGATGCAATGAGAATAAATCGCCCAAGGCAAACTGAGGAGGTGGAAAGAAAAATAATCCTCGCTGCTGGTGTTTGCTCCCATACGCATTCTGCTGCTTCTACCCAGAGGACGGTGGGGTTGAACATTACACAAAACTCTGGAAACCACAGCCCTTACCTGTATTTTTATTCAGAAATCCCACATATTTAGTGTTTTACCATGAAGAGGCTTTAGGCAACCATTTGGGTTGCAGAAACATATTCTAGAGCATCAGGGAATTTCATGGTGCAAACTTGATCTAGGAGTCTCTGTCCCTTTTGCTACTTCTCCCTTCCTCAGATAGATTCATCTAGTGAAGGGCCTACTCCAGTTCCTGAGCCAATTTCAGGACAGGTAGGTAGGACCTACACCAATAGCTTTTGTCCTGCACTGAGTGGAGAGTAGAAACAATCCACTTCATGTAACCTTGGATCAAGAAGTTCAGCGATGCAAAAACTCCCATTTTCCGTGTATTATTTTTTTCTCCTTGGTGGACCTCGAATCCCATGACCTAGGAGTAATCCTTGGGGACTCCAGTAAGCCGCCAATTCATGGAGCTTCTTATTTCTTGCAGTACAGACTTGGTTCACAGGGCAAGCTTCTGCCTCCGGTCCCAGGGGCTTCCCTGAAAGCAGCTTCACCCTTACCTGGCACTTCCAGGGTTGCATCAGAGAGAAGGCATTCTTAATCTTGAACTACACTTTTCTGCTGGCAATTTTCACTGGGGCTGTGGGGCAAGGAGGTGGGAGGTGGAGCCTGTCCTCTAGACTGGTCTCCAGTTTAACCTTCAAGTCGAAGGCAAATTGCTGCTCATCGCCTCTGATAATTGGTTAGATTTCAAACACAGATATTAATGTTTCCTATTCAAATGCATAATAATGGTTGGCCGGTTTATCTGGTTACTGCCTTGGTGATCCTAGAGTCTTTATCGCTTCTGTGGAAAATAGATCTTGTGGTAAAACTTACTGCAAATGCTTTCCTGTGTGTATATGGAAGGGGCAATCCCAGCAAAGCATGATTGAAGTAAAAAGGAACTGAGACAGGGTAGGAAGAAAATCAAATACAAGGTAGTGCATTGTCAAGCTAGCTACGGTCTCAACAGAAAACACAGGTTGGGCAGAATCAACCAGCCCAGATCCTACAAACTAAGGGGTTGTATGTATTAACATACATGTTAAAAGAATAAAAAGGGCTGGGGGCAGTGGCTCACAACTGTAATCCTAGCACTTTGGGAGGCCAAGGTGGGCAGATCACGAGGTCAGGAGTTCAAGACCAGCCTCGCCAATATGGTGAAACACTGTCTCTACTGAAAATACAAAAATTAGCCAAGGGTCGTGTTGCACACCTGTAATCTCAGCTACCTGGGAGGCTGAGGCAGGAGAATTGCTTAAACTCGGGAGGCAGAGGTTGCAGTGAGCCAAGATTGTGCCATTGCATTCCAGCCTGGGTGACAGAGCAAGCAAGACTCCATCTCAAAAATAAGAATAAAAAGAATTTTACATTTTTTGAACACTCACCATTAAGCAAGCCTCATTCCCTATCCTTTATGGAGACTGACTCATTTGGTCTCTACAATAGTACTATTAGTAACCCCATTTCATGGCAGAGAAAACAGATGTATAGAGATGCTTGAAAGTGACTGTGATAGTATTTAAATCCAAGGGGCTTTGCTTTAGAGCATACATACCCCATCCCTCCATCATATTGGCTTTCAGTATAATGAAATGTTTTGCATATTAAATATTCCTCAGGTATTTATCAAAGGTGTCTGGAGCCATGGTGAGGGGATGCAGGACCCCTATAAAATCTACTGTGCATTTATGTCAGAGTTTTTTCAAATTAAGATGCTTAGGAATTAAGTCCCACCAAGAGGGTAGGTCTAAGTTTTCGTTAGATATCTGAAAATGCCCTACAGTTGATTCTTAACAGATCTAAGCATTGAGAACCACCGTTTAGTTCTGTCTGCCTAGATCTAGGAGAGGATAGTGAGTGTAGGATACATATTCCTGTTTTCTTTGTAATGGGATAGAGGCAGGTCTTCCTGACCCTTTGGATTAAATTCTAGCCTCTCTGTCAATCTTCTCTTTGACAGCAGCCTTTTGGTAGTGCTGTTTATGTGTGTGTATGTGTATCACACACATACATAAATATATGTGTGATAGGACTATAAATGTGTGAGGTTCTTCAACCCACAAAAGTCAGTTGCACCTTGTGCTAGGTCTGAAGTTATAGCAGGAAAAGTCGGTGGGCCTGTCACTAGAAACCAGGTGTCACGTATGAGTACGTTAGATCAGAAGAGACCTTGTCAGTCTGGGTCAGATCTGAGGTTTAATTAACTTAATAATCAGTCTCTCAGAGCACCCCAAAATACGCTGCAGAAGGTCCTAGACATGAGGTGAGGGAAGTCCTGAGGCATCCCTTGTTAAATCTGAAGGATCTTTCAGCCACAGGTTCATTAAGTATGAGCCTGGGATTATGTTAAAGTAAAAATTGCCAAAAACTAGACAATTACATTGCATTTTTGGTGCTATATGTTTATTTTCACTTTCTCTATGTCAGAAAATGAGGAACAGTCTGCTTTGTCTTCTTTTTCAAGTCTCTCTAGCTTTCTTGTGTTTTGCTTATTGCAGTCCTGGTTGGATAAACAGATATGCCCTGGAATGTCTCAGGAAACATAAATAGGGTATGTTGGATTTGACAGAATATTACAAGCTATTTCTGTTCACATTGGGTTTTATTATTCTTCTTAAAAATATACATATATGTTAATATACACAAACCCCTCAAACCTTACTTTCTTGTGAAGTTATTTGACAATGTTCCTAATATTTAATAAATATTATCTAGGTCCAGTGCTGTACTCTAGTAACATGTTACAAAGAATGTCTTAAAAGGCATTAGTAATACATTCTTGACAGATGATGCTGAAACAAGCTGTTCCTAGAGAAGATTCATTATAACATAGATTTAATATTAAAACAATGGACTTTATTCTCATCAAATGGATGCAGCAGAAAGAGAAATAACTTATGAAACAACTTATGCTAGTGTGTGTGTGTGTGTGCGCGCGCGCGCACGCTTGTGCCCGGAAGATAAATGAAAATCTTACAGCTGTATAGACCCTCCAAAAAGGGGTGATGGTGGGGGTGGTGGAATCAGACCTAGTATGTTAATCCAGCTACCTGTCTAGTCACACTTAGCAACTAACCTCGTATGTCATTAAAACTTAGAACTAGAATAGATTCCATAATTTTATAGATGAGAACAGTGAGGCAAGGGAAACGAATTGCTAGTTGGAGATAGAGCCAGGATTCTACCTTTATCCTAGGTCTTCCAATAGCCAGTTGGGCCCAGATCATAAATCTTTAAGGTGTTCAGAAGAATGCTTGGAGGCTTAGGCTCTGCTTCTCTCTTTGGCTAAGGAATATGTTTTAAAAATGAGTATTTATTAATTATTTGGACTCTGAATTCAATGCATTATTTTATGTTCTTGGGTAATCTTTATACTATCCTTGGAATTCTTAAGGAAGACTAATAGCCAAATGCTGTCCTCAGTTTCACAAAGGGGGAATTGTAAAAAGTATAGATTCGTGATCTTGATGTACACTCTTGGAAAAATGCTAGAGTATGTTATTAAGAAGATGGTCGATGAACACATAAGAAAAGAAAGAGGTGATCACTAGAAGCGTCCATGATTTCCTAAAAGCAAGACATGCCAATTAACCTCAGTTCTTTTTTTTTGAGGGGGATACAGAGTCTTTTTTTGGGGGGACTGGGGACAGAGTCTTGCTCTGTCACCCGGTCTGGAGTGCAGTGGTGTGATCTCAGCTCACTGCAACCTCTGCCTCCCAGGTTCAAACAATTCTCCTGCCTCAGCCTCCTGAGTAACTGGGATTACAAGCACACGTTACCACGCATGCCACAACGCCTGGCTAATTTTTTGTGTTTTTAGTAGAGACGGGGTTTCACCATGTTGGCCAGGTTGGTCTCAAACTCCTGACCTCATGATCCACCCTCCTTGGCCTACCAAAGTGCTGGGATTACAGGTGTGAGCCCCCGCGCCCAGGCATCTCAGTTCCCTTTTTGGCATCTTTACTAGACTGGCAGAAGGAGGGTGGGTGGAGATGGTAGGCAGGTAGTGTAGACATAAAGAATGGCAATAGTGTAAGTCCTATGAAATGTTTCTCCTAATATCCTCCAGAATGACCTAGAAAATACAGACTGTGTGTATGTATTTGCAGTTGTTAGGACAATGCCATTCAAAGACAGTCGATCTCTGGAATGCTATCAACAAAGAGGAAGTTGTTTTAGTATCAACTTACAGATTTTGTTTTTCCTATCCCTGTTGTGTTCCAAGTATTTATCAATGACTTGAATGAAACATTGACCATATGCTTATCGAATTTGTGATGACACAAAGCAGAGGTCAGCTAATAGGACAAATGATATAAACAAGTTTTAAAAGATCTTGCTATCTGGAAAGATGGATTGAAACTAACAAGATAAATTTAACAAGGATAAAAGCAGAGTCTTGGTTTTAGGTTTGAAAGAAAGCTTGATTTCACAAAAAGAGGATGAGAAAGAATTGGTCTGAGGGTAGTTCACTTCATAAATATCTGAGTGGATTTAGCTGACCATAGACTCTACCAGGCCAACATGGTATTAGGTTGGTGCAAAAGTAATTGTGGTTTTTGCCATTACTTTTAATGGATAAAAATATTAATTTTAATACATAAACATTTTAATTTAATAGATAAAAATGTTATATACTCTATTTTTCTATCTATCCATCCATCCATCTCTATTAAGAGGATCTTATCTTCCGAGCAATCTGTCCTCTGCTGGAGAGGAGATCCTCAGAGCACTGTAGTCAGTTCTGGGCTCCATGTTTAGGAGAAATATTGACAAATAAGACAACAAAGACCACTCTGAAAAGTGTTTGGACATCTTGTCAACTGAAGATTGATTGAGAAAGCCAACAGTGCATTTAGAAAAAGAACAGTTGGGGAAGTAATAACAACTGTCCTAGACATCTGAAAGCATCTCAAGGAGAAGATGAATGGGATAATTCCATTGTGTTCTAGAGGGCAGAACCTATGAATGGTGTGACAGGGAAGCAGATACTGACTCAACGTAAAGAATATTCTTTTTTCAGTAGTTAGAGGTATCTATATGTGGATAAGACAACTTTTGGGTTAGCCAGCTCCTGATCACTGGGTGGGCTTCAAAGCAGTGGTTAGGTGACCACCTGAGAATCAAGATGCTGGTGAGAAGATTGTAGCACAGAATGAGTGGATAGACCAGTAGATCTCCATACTTGCTTCCAACTCAGAGATTCTGATCCCATTCCCTGGGTTAAGCTGACTTTCCTGACCACCAAATGGTGGTCTTGGCCTTGTCTCCCATAGCCACTGTTCACATTGTCTCCCCACTTCCTCATTCCTGTAACTCTGTAGAAGCAGATGGGGAAAGGAAACTACTCTAGGGAGGATTGGGTTTGTCTGAAAGTTCTATGTGTTCCAGGGTCTCAACTCCGAGACCTCCAGAAAGCAACTGCCCCTCCAGACAGCCCAAATGCCAGAAAAGATTTCTGAACTTCAAATGAAAAGGAGAACCACCACTCCTTTGAAGTGCATGTATCAAAGCTTTAATAAGAGCTAATAAAATTGTTATGTTGGGTTCACGTCTCCTGAGAGCATCAAGTCAAAGCCTCCCCGGGGAAAGAAACTGTTACATAACTATTCTTACAATTTTTTTTTTAATGAATCCCTGATTAAAAAGACCACAATAGTTATTTCAGTTTAACTGTAAAGTACTAATTTAATTGCAATTGATTTCCTCAGGTTTTATTTGCAACAGAGAAGGTGTCAAGTAGTCACTAAACACTGAGCAAAAGATAGTTCAGTGAGCAACCTCGCTGCGGGCAGATGGCTGTGTGCCCTGGTCTCCTGGGAGTCCTTCCTGTCCCAGAGCTTCTAACAATGGAAATAGTTAATTCTTTCATCTGTGAAGGGTTTAAATTTCCAGAATGATTTTACACAGACAAGGGCAGGCCACTTCCAGGAGTCTGCAGGTGCACTGACCACTAGTCTTTGGAACAAAGGTCTGCCTATGGATGTGAAGAGGCAAAGGATGAGGTATGTCACCTGCATACTCAGAACCTGTGCTGACAAAATAAAATGGTACCCAGCACCCAGTCAACCAGAAGGAGTTTTGGGGAGGAGTAGAACCCAGGAAAACTGATGGGCTATGTGCCAGTTATCATACTAGAAAGTGGGTATGATTATCCCCAATTCCCAACTGAAGAATAAAAACAAGTTGCATCAAATGATTGCTCCTGGCCACACAAACATTAAATGGCAGCGCTGAGACTTGAACTCCAGTCAGTGTGATAGGTTCTCACTACACCTCATAGCCCCTGATGGAGTATAATTTCAGTCCATGAAGGGGTGGCAATGAGATTCTTTCCAGCTTGGGGCATATACATTCACCTGTGAAAATGTCTCAGACACCAAGCTGACATCTGCCATTTCTGATTCCCCAAGGAGAGGAGGAGGGGTGTGCAGCCAGGAAAGAGAGGGGTTAAAGGCAGCAGAGTGCTATGGAGGGCAAGTGCTCTCAGTGACAGGAGAATGTGCTCACACAGAGCCCAGAGCTCTGGAGCAGCCTGCGGCAGAAAAAGGGCAACATTGGGGGAACACATGGAAAGGAGGGACCGGTATCTGAAAGCCATCTGGAGAGTTGGAGGCAGGCAGGACTCCTTCCTGGCCTGAACCATTCAACCAAACTCTTAGAGGCATGGAAATGCCTTCCAATGATGTGCCAGGGTTCTTTGCCAGCAATGTTTCTGAGTCGAGGAAAGGGGCAGAAAGGGGAAGAGGGAAAATATGGGGAAGATGGAACTGAATAGGATGCTTGTGAGAAAGCAAGGGCAAAGACACAATAGATTCTGCTCTTCTCTTAAAGGAAAGAAGTTATTCTTGGTTTTATTTCTCATGCATGGGGAAATTTTGAGCTTATCTTGCTTACCTGATGTCTGTGTCTAAGAATTTAAACATTTGTGTCCTTTGGATAAAGCATAAATGCAGGTTCTGCTCCTGTGCAGTGAGGGACATCTAATCAGGGCAGGGGGAGAAAAGGATTTCAGTGAGAAAATTCCAGGGAACTTGAATCCTCATTAGCTCATCTCTTTGTCCTTGGCTAGGATAGTAGTTATTATCCCAGTTGGAGGAGGATCTAGTGTCTGGGACTTCAGCAAGTTCACGAATCACCTGGGGATCTTGTTGACATGGAGATTCTGGTTTGTGAGGCCTGGGGATGGGGGAATAAGATCTTGCTTTTTCTGCCCTTTCCCAGTGATGCAGTTGCAGCTGTTTCTGGACTAGATAGATAGATAGATAGATAGATAGATAGATAGATAGATTTTTTTTTTTTTTTTTTTTTTTTTGAGACGGAGTCTTGCTCTGTCGCCCAGGCCGGAGTGCAGTGGCACGATCTTGGTTCACAGCAAGCTCCACCTCCCAGGTTCACGCCATTCTCCTGCCTCAGCCTCCCGAGTAGCTGGGACTACAGGCGCCTGCCACTACGCCTGGCTAATATTTTGTATTTTTTAGTAGAGACAGTGTTAGCCAGAATGGTTTCGATCTCCTGACCTAGTGATCTGCCCACCTCGGCCTCCCAAAGTGCTGGGATTACAGGCATGAGCCACTGCGCCTGACGCTTCTGGACCACATTTTAAGTAACAAGGTGTCAATCAGTTCTGCAGAAAGGGAGCCTGCACTCCAAGGTCTCACTGTATTCACAGTCAGGAAGTTTATCTATTTGACTGAAATGCAGCATGGACAACTAGCTCTTATCACTCTGCTTACAGCAAAGGTGCAAAATAGCTGGCAAACCTCTTCATGTTGATCCGTTGATTCCTTCAAATTTCATGGTGGAAGCAGGAGACAATACAATTCTTGACAGGCTAGAAAGGGTTGGTTCCTGAGCTGCCCCTGGAAGTGTGACTGGACACCACTCTAAATGACTGTTTGGAAGGACCAATGTAGGTGGAAATAATCATGAAGGAGAGAGTTGGGAAAAGTCTCCAAGCTGGTTTGGGTTTTTGGAAACATATGCTTCTTTTGTGTGTTCCATATTCTTTTCCTAAGGCTGATTCCTGTGTTGCCGTTGGGGGAATATGAACAACTGTGCACATCTGTCTCCTGGGCTATTCTTGTGCTCAGCTGCCTGCCAGTCAGAATCGGGTTCTTCTTAGGTAGATCCCTTGGTAGGAGCATGTGGTGTGTACTTCTGTATGAGGAACCCCCAGCCAGCTTCAGTGCTTTTAGATGGGTTGACTTAAGGGCCCATCTTCCCAGGTGGAACCATTCTGTGCTAATTTGGAACAGAGGTTGAACTTGCATCGCAGTCCCTGCTTTCCAAGCCTTCTGGGAGGAATGTAGCAGGGACCTCCTCCCTTTGATTCTGCCCCTCACCCTCAAATCTCTGGTCATGATAATTTTTTTCTCCATCCCCACACAACGATATATCTTCTCTCAGAGGTCTCAGTTAGACCCTAGCTGGCCCTTTTCAGCACTAGGGCTTATGAGTCCTGTGAACATGACAGATTCTGCCAAGAAGAAATGACTTCTGCTTTCCTGAAACAGAAGCGTTCCTTAGATGACACTTCTCCATAAGGGCAGACCATGAAAACGCAGGCAGTCTGCAGGGTATGAATGTACTGGTTAGTCACCAAGCAATGGCCCCTTCTCTTATGGGTGCTCCCACCAGCCTTCTTTGACACTTACAGAGTAGGAAGCTACTCTGCACTTAGCAACTCATCCTTGATGCCTCAAACATCTAAACCTTAACCCTAGAAAGCAGCTGGAATGAGAAGGACTTGACTAACGAGCACTGAGACAAAGATTCTAGACCAGACTTAGTTAGTCGTGAGGTTTTAGGTAAGTTACTTAACTCTATATGACTCAGTTTCATTTCCTATAAGTGTGAGGGTTTTTGACTCATTCATTCATGTATGCATTCATGCAATATATGCTAATTCAATGTATATTTTACATTCACCATAGAAGTGCTCTATGGGGCTCTGTAGAAAACCTAAAGGGAAGAAAACACAATGCTTTAAAGCATCCACTCAAAAAAAAAATACCTTTCTACTGAAACTATGCCAAGAACTGGCAGCACTGGCATCATTTGGAAGCTTGTTAGAAACACAGAATCTTGGGTCCCACTCAAGACTATGCATCAGAAACTGCATTTTAACAAGATCCCCTGGGAGATTTGTGCACCCATTAAAGTTTGAGAAGTACCAAACTCCATGGGTAATATTGTGTTCTCTGCTTTAGCACATATTGTCTTGTGCCACACATCCTTTTCTTTAAGGAGCTCATAAGAAAGAGAGGAAGAGATTTTGACAAATCCCTACTCTACAATGTTCTGAATGTCTTAACAAAGATGGGAAGAGAATACTATGGAAATTTAGATGAGCCAATAATCGACCATGCCATTCATTCATTCAATAAATACTTGAACATTTGCTATGGGCCAGGTGCTCTCCTACATGTTGGGAAAATAGAAATAAACACGGAGGAAATGTCTTTATTTTTATGGAGCTTACATTTGAGTGGGGAAAAACATATAATAAACATATTTAAAAATTTATAATTCCAGGTAGTGATGTGTGCTGTGAAGGCAATGAGCACAGCAATGTGGTGCCTGAGGAGCGGGGAGTAGGAATTATTTTCGGTGAGTTGGTATAGAGAGGCCTCTTTGAGGAGCTGAGATCTAAGTGATGAGGAAACAATAACAGAAAGATCTGATCTGTGGGGACAGGGAGAAGAGGATGATAAGGAAGGAGGACAGCAAATGTACATGCCGTGGATAAGTCTGACCTCTTTTTGGTGTAGCAGGAATCAGATGTGTTTGGTAAGGGGTGAAGGTATACGCTCAGCAGGGACTGCTCAGGCCATGGTCAGTGTTAGATTGAATTTCACTCAGAGTAATTATAGTAATATGCACAGATATAGATTGAAAACAATTAATTCTGGCTGCTGTGTGGAGACTAGATTGTAGAGGGTAAGGCTGTAAAAGGCAGGCCAGGCAGGAGGCCCCTGCAGTCATGCAAATGAGTGATGATGGTGACTTGGATTAAGATGGCAGGGGTGGCATGGCCAATGGATTGGGATACGCAGTGTTTTGGGGGTAGGGTCAAAGCACCTGGGGAAGATCTTTTAGAGGAGTCTATGATGTGATGAGATGGGCTTTGAAGAATGTGCAGGAAGTCACTAGACAGAGATTCAAAATTCCAGGTTTTGAAGACCAAAAGTGTGGAGTCATGTATTTTGGAAGCAGAAGTTGGTTCATGGTATTCTTCTGAAAGAACCAAGACAAAAGAAAATAACCTAAAGTGCATATCTCTCATAGAAATGCAGTTCTTTTCATTTTCAATGGCAGCCCTAAAATGTGAGGTGACATTCCTGATTTCTATGCAACCACTCCAAATCCCTCTACCAACCTCTGTATTACAAAGGTCTAATCATCTGGGAGAAAAGAAAGGCTGCTCTCCTTTCTTCCAGTAAATCAGACTTGGTCCTGGATCTGCTCAGCTATGCCTACTCTTAGAGAATAAACTATTTTGGTCTTCTGAGCAGTATGTGTTCAGCACCAAACTCCAGATTTCCCCATAAACCATTCAATCCAAGTAAGAAAATAAATGTGACTATCACTAACTCAGCAGCCTGGCACTGCAGATGACCCCATTACGTCAATCACCATCTGCAGATCACTGTAACTGGTGGGCTGTCATCCACGTGGAGATTAATTGCTGAGGACCTGTTGTATGTATTAATAGATCATTTATTCAGATTGATCTTTCACCCATTGATCTTCAATTCCTGCATATGGCCAGGTAGCTATTGCTCTTGTGATCTGACTTCTGGAGCCAATCTTTCCTCTAAAAACCCCTTTGGGATTTCTTAGCATGTGTAGCAGCCCCATGTAGACTCCAAGTCCACAAACCACAGCTGCAGTAAATCTTGTCTCATCTCCAGAGAGTCAAGGTATGCTGCTGCTTCCTACCTTCCTATAATTTGATTGATAATATCTTAAGTTCCAAATCTGCAATCAAAGCACTACTGTCAGGCTGCAATCTGAATGCTTATTTGAATAGCTTCAGCACCTTGCCCCTTGGAAATTTGAGCTTCCTTCTTATCCTCCTGCCTTCCCTGTGCCAGCTGGCATTGTTGGACTGGATAGAGAACCTGAGGTCACCTTAACCCTTTAAGTGGCTGCCCTTTAAGTAACAAGGTGTCAATCAGTTCTGCAGAAAGGGAGCCTGCACTCCAAGGTCTCACTGTATTCACAGTCAGGAAGCTTATCTATTTGACCGGCTAACTCCTACTCCTCTGTTATGGGCTGAATTGTGTTCCCCTAAAACTCCACTCTAGTGGAGTAACTCCACTCTAGTAAGTGGCTAACTCTTACTCCTCTGTTATGGGCTGAATTGTGTTCCCCTAAAACTCACATGTTGAAGCCCTACTCCCCAGTACCTCCAAATGTGGCTGTATTTGGATATAGGGACTTTAAAGGAGTCATTTTGGTGAAATGAGATAATATGGGTAAACCCTAACCCAATATAATGGGTGTCCATAAGGAAAGGAGATTAGGGCACAGACATGTAAAGAGGGAAGACACTGAAGAAAGATGATCATCTCCAAGCTAAGGAGAGATGGTTCAGAAGAAACCAACCCTACAAACACCTCGATCTTGAATTTTCACCTCCAGGACTGTCAGAGAATAAGTTTGTTTAAGCCACTTAGTGTGTGACACTTAGTTATGGCAGCCTGATCAGACCAATCCACCTTATTTCAGGTCTCACCATACCTGCACCTTTTCTGAGATTTCCCTAATGCAGATTAACTTATGTCATCCTGCTATCTGCTGCCATTTCTGTCTTTTCACTGACCTAACATTCATTACATTACAATTACTTATTTAATTACTCATTTTTAAGAGTTTGTCAGCTCCATAATGCCAGGGATGCCTGTCTTGTTCACTACTTTATTAGGTAAGGAAAATAACTAACTGATATTTATTTGTAAATAATACAAATAAACCTCCAAATCTCAGTGACTTAGCACAATAAGAATGTTTCTCATTTATATCACAGTCCAATGTGGGCCCAGCCTTCAAGCACTTAAGTCTTTATCTGTGGCTAGACTTTCCTCTGCTTCTTTAAGGGCTCCAAACTTAGCTGGTAGATGTGGAACAAGAAAATTATCATTGGTGGGAGGTTTCCATGAGCCACACCTGAGAGTGGAGAACCTTACTTTTGTTCATATTCCATTGGCCAATACCTAAGTCACATAATCTCAGCAAACTGCAAGGAAAGCCAGTAAATGTATAGTCCAGTTGTGTGTCCAGGGAGCAAAGGAGAACATGGCTATTGGTGAACAGAAGCAATTTATGCTATGACCACTATATCTCCAGTGCCAATCATACTGCCTGACTCATAGTAGGTATTTAATAACTATTTTAATTAATTAACTCATTAATTTTCACAAGTCACACACCTAGCCTTAGGTGGAACTAGAATGCTTTAGAATTGTAGTCCCTGCTTTCTCTGTCCAGGGGCTTTTCATTAGACAATGTTATCTCATTTATACACACTTGGAAGAGGAAAATCTCTGTCTTAAAAATCCCCTTGCAAGAAACAATCTCAACCAAGGAAGTTATTTCATAAAAAAATCTCAACCAAGGAAGTTATTTGTACTGAGCAGGCAGCTTGGTATGTGTTTTTGCCATCTTGCTACAGTTATTCATCTCTATTAGACTCTAAGCTCCTAGAGGGCAATGCATTAACCATCTGGGTACCCCAACTTTAAGCCCAGTGCCTGACACATCTATAACATTCTTTCAGCCAACATTTATTGAACTTTTACTATGTGTTGCACAAAGTGCTTCACATCCATCAGCTCATTAAATTGTCCCATGAAGTAGCAACAATAATTGTCTGCTTTTAATACATTGAAAGCCAGTGCTCAGAGAGCTTGAGATAACTTGCCAAGGGTCACAGAACTAGAAAGTAGTTAAAGTAGGACACAAAGTCAAGTACCTAGGTTTTCAAAGCCCATGATCTTAATCGTTATTCCAAGATGCCTTTCCTGTGCATGCTGTTTAAGTTGAATGGAAATTGGCCATGGGCATCAGAGCTGAGTTGGCTGCTTTTGTGAGCCTGGTCTTATTCTTGATGTCAAGAATGTATGTCTCTCATTCTCTTGAAAGCAGAGGATGGGCTGTCTTTGTACCCCACAGAATGCCTAGCAAAGAGCATGCTGCACAGAAGATCTTCAATAAATGTGTGCCTCTGCTCTCTACAAGGTTAATGAACCACAACATAAGGAAGAAAAGGAATGGTCAACCTGCCTATACTGGTTGATGCAGCCTTCCCCAAGTACCCACCCACACACTGCCTTCACTGGCCCCCCAACCAGCCACTCTGCCCAGAGTTCTTCTTGGTGGGTCCTAGCATCCTTTGGGAGTGAAGGCCCCTTTTTTCCCTCTCTGAGATTGATGTGATGGTAGAGAGAAGGAACTAGAGGTTTCTGATGGAATTTCCATCTTGAAGATAAGATAGAAAGGAAGAAATATTCCTAGTGAGTCCAATTATCTCAGGAAATAAGACAGATGTCTTTTCCTCTGGTCTTCCCCCTCCATTCTTCTGAACCCAGCTGCACCACAGCATCTCAGGCCCCTATTTTTTCCAGTCTGTGAAGCTCAGAAGCAGCAGTGTTCAGATTCTAGTTCTACTGTTCTGGCTTCGGGAAGCAGAGGCTGAGGCCTATCCTCCCAATCCCTTCTCAAATCCATCCCCTAGGCTGCATCAGAATGAAGCAATTCAATTGCATGCAGGTAAACTTCTCTTGGTGCATGATTTAATTTTTTTTTGGTAACCCTGAAAACGGCATTTCACCCAGGATATGTTATCAGTGAGCTCTCTGAGCAAATAATACACTAAAAACAAAATAAATAAAATAATGTTCTTTTTGTATACATTTGGCACAAGTGAAGACCCCTTCCTGTGTGGGTGCTTAGCTGAATTATTTTTGCCTACTGGCATTCCTGTCCCTAGAATGAGCAAGGCTGCACAGCTTGTCGAATATGAGGAGGTCAGGCTCCATCATCTGGTGGATACACGTGGCTCTCTCTTCTCCCTCAGGTGGATGAAATGCAACTTACATAATAAAAATGGAAGCATTTCAGGCAATATGACAGAGCCATGTGTAGATGAAGAAGGATTTTCAGCACCTCTGTAGGAAATTGGAATTGGCTAATGGTTCCTCAGTATATGAAGAGAACTGACTTCATCAACCTCAGCAAAGATTCCAGTGCTACAGGAATTCAAGCTTTACAGCTCTGCTTCTACAACTGTCAGGAGCCTCTTGGGGGATGGCAAGTACAGAAAAGACTGAAGAAAGACATATTCCAGTCACCCCCAAGTTCATTTCCACTTCAGGCTGAGGGCCTGCCGGCCCAGGGGAAGCTCTGTCTCTTCCAATTTGGTGTGAATTGAGACCATCCATCCCGGTCGAGCTGCATTCTAGGCTTTTTTCTTGCTGATGTCAAAAGGCTGAATGTGGACTTCAGGACGGCTTGAGGGCTGTCTCGCCTGCTAACACTGATTTTATGATATGCTAAACATAACATTCAATAGCTATTACTTCCACTGTCAGAGAAACAACTTGAGCTATCTATCTTCCTCCTCAGACTATATTACATTTCTCCCTGCAAATGACAACGCATTATAATATCTTTTATTATAATATTACTTATTTATCGCCAAAGGTTTTCCAGCATTAATGCTGAGGGCTCTCATTCTTTATCTGCTTTTTGGTTTGTTTGTTATGAATGTCACATTTTATTTATCAAGATGGGCTCTGTTCAGAATTTGTGGAGCCATAGTCTTCTGATTTACTTCTTATGCAAACCGGAGCTTTTATCTCATTAGATTTCTCAGCACGTAATGAGCACAGGATGGACAAAGTGTTCTACATTTTTATTTTTTTGAGACAGAGTTTCACTCTTGTTGCCCAAGCTGAAGTGTACTGGCGCTATCTCGGCTCACCACAACCTCTGCCTCCTGGGTTCAAGTGATTCTCCTGCCTCAGCCTCCCGATTAACTGGGATTACAGGTGCACGCCACCATGCCCAGCTAATTTTTTGTGTTTTTAGTAGAAATGGGGTTTCACCATGTTAGCCAGGCTGGTCTCAAACGCCTGCCCTCAGGTGATCCGCCAACCTCAGCATCCCAAAGTACTGGGATTACAGGCGTGAGCCACCGTGCCTGGCCTCTACTTTCTTGCTTTGTCAAAGGACCCAAAGGGAAAGCATCAGGATTTAGGATTATGGCCCTTGAACCTTGAAAATGAGTTCCTGGGGTCATCTGTGCCAGTGTCCCCCTCTCTTAAGACAGGACTTTAACCTTGATAGTCCCATTTTAGCAAGAACTCTGCCGAAGGAGCTCCCGTAATAGTTCTTGGTATCTTGTTCCACAGTTTAGCAGCCTTCCTTCTGAGAAGCTCTTCCTCCACATCCCCCTCTAAATTAAAGCTATTTCCTTAAGTCCAGTCAAAAATGTGATATTCTGCTGAGACATTATTTCTCTAAGAAGGGTACTGGAAACCCCAATATAGAAAATCTCTTAAATGGCATACACACTTGGAGGCAGTTACTTGTTTTACAATAAAACCAAAAACCTAAAATCATGCTTCCTTGAAGAATATCTTCTTTAGTTCTCTTAAGTGACTATGTATACATCATTAATTACTAGACAGAAAAGCTTTTATTTTATTTTTTTCTTTTTCCTCTGTTAGGAGTAGGTAGATGTGCAGGCAGAGAAGATGAATTAAAGTGCCAGCAAACTAATGCTTACTGAAAGTTTGACAGAATTGCTGATATGGTCCTTGGAAAAACTAGAGATATCCTTACATTGATACATTGGTATAAAAACATCAATTTGCGTTCCACTTTGCTGGAAAGAAATGGGGTTCAATTGTACTTGAGAGTGAACCTTTGCCCTAAATTTCTCTAGAAATTTCTCTAGCACCTAAAATCTAATGGAGGCTGAACCCCCAGTTAAGTCTGGCCTTGGACAAGTGGATAAATGAGGGATATAAGAGTTGTTTACTCCCCTGATTGACGCTCTTTTTCCGTTGTAAAGTGACCCCATCCTATCCTGTCTTTTCTCACCTGGGCACCCAGTACTAAAATAATGCTAACTTTTTCTGTCCTGTTCCAAAGATGATATCTGAGAGGCTAATGGTTGATCAAAGCCTGAGGCATTACTCCCTCCCAGGCTGGTTTACATTTTAATAGCAGACTATGGGAAAGGAACATTATTATTCAAAGAATGATACTATCATAGTGAAAATTCAGACATCATAGAGAACTGATGGAGGATATACTTAGACTAGGGCCGGAAGCTGAAGGTACTCTTAATCACTCCTTGTCAGGGACTCAAATCCTTCTGTCCACGAGACCACATCAAAATGTCCAGTTGAGCAATCCTTCCTGCACGTCATGTATTGAGGCCATCCCTTCTTTGGCACCATGCCAATCACAGGAGAAAGGCAAAATGCAACACCTTGGCCAATGCAGAGGAGTATGTTGAACATCCACACAAAACAAGACACCATGTATTTTCAGCTGTTTTCCCCAAAATGGGTGCTAATGAGATGAAAGGCTTGCCCCTGATTGGAAGAATGTGTTGGAAGGCTTGTAGTTGCCATTCTTATACCCTAGCCTGCCCACCATCCTCACAAGAAGAGAAAATGGTGCAGCTGAGAAGTTCTGCCTTATCATGGTGGGAAAGGAGGAGTGGTTTCAGTGGGACGTGGCGGATTGTAACTTCTTGGGTACTGTCAGAAACTCATATTCCAGTCTCAGAGTCCTGCACTCTGCATTCAGCCCTTAAGCTAGCAAGGCACCAAGGATGTTAGCAGGCTCTGTGAATTATTCACAATGCAGAGGGACTCTTCCTAGAGCAGTGTAGGCTTGTTTCTGAAATACAAAATGCAAGATTGGCAAAGTAGAAAAAGAGGATATTGAGACTATATATTTTGTTAGACTCGTTGGCCTGTCCTACATCTGACTCTTTGGTGTTGTGCCTGCCCCCACCAACCCCCCAAAAAGATGATGAGTTGAAAACAAGGGCCCTATATCCAGATGAACAGTTACCTTGAATTTCCCTCTTCCCCCATTTTCCAACAGTCCAACTTCTATCCTTTCTCCTCCTGTCTATTAAAATAAGTTTGGTTGGTTTGGGTAGATTTGCTATCTCAAACTACCTCTGAGCCTCCTTTTTAATCTTGGAGAAAGGACAACAGATCTAGTCATCTCATTTTTGATGAATCTTGGGCATTTCTGCAGTGACCATAGCCACCAGATGAGTAAACTCTTCCTCCTTGACACTATTGTCTCAATTGATGGGCTGAGTTCTAGATGTCTCCAAAACACTACACTGCTGGAAGACTGGTCATCTTTTTAGTACATTAAGACAAAAACAATCATTTATGAGCTGTGGTTTGTGAAATGGTGCAATAACTATTTGCATATTGTTTTCTATTGATCTATAGACCAATAAACTGAGCTCTCCGAAGCTATTGGTGAGTTCTATGGGGATGGAAAGGAAGATCCCCCTAAATGCCTTACCCTCTTGGTATCTAAGTCCAGCTGTGGTATAGTCTATCTGATTCTTTTGAAATTTTTTTTGCCAGGTAAGTTATTTACCCCTGTTATTTATTAGAGGTGCCTCTTGCAATGCTAAATTGCTTCTTCAAAACCATGTAGTTGATGACTTTTAGGGGAATGAGGTTGACAGAGTGTAGGGGATGTAATCACCCCAATCCACTTTATCCTCTTAGTGTCATGGCTCTCAGCAAACTTTTTTTAGTGTCAAGTCCCAAGGGAGAAAATCAATGAAATGGTCTCTACCCTGGTCCAAATAACTCCAGATCCCATTGATCTCCCTTTCCAAGTACCTGCTTCCCCAAGTAACTAATTAGGATGGGACTTTTTTTAATACCCACCTCTCCTTCTGCTGCCGCAGATTCAATTCGTGTTTTCAATATGTATACATATATTTGCCTGGATGACTAGAAGAGCCCCCTGGCTGTTTCCCACCCCTGCCTCCAGTCTTACACTTCTTCAGTTCATCTGCTATAATTTAGGCACAGCAACTGTTCCAAAATGTGAATCTGATCATTTCAGTTTCTTGCTTAAAATTCTCTTCATTTGTCTTAGGATAAAATCTAAGTTCTTTGCAAGCCACAAAAGACTGTTTATGGGTCTCGATCTCACCTTTTACCATCATCCCCATTGGAATTCCATGCTACTGAGAGCACCCATCCCTTACCGGGGATTCCTTTCACATGCTCTTCCACCTTTTTGGAATATTCTCTCTGAAACCATCTAGTCTTTTGTGGTTAACTTCTATTCACCCTTTAGGATTCACCTGAGAGATTTCCTTTATCTTGAGGCCATTTACAGTTAACTGCTATGGATTAGGTTAGAGCTAGCTATCCATTGTGGGGGTGCCCAACAACCTTTGGGTTTGTTTCTGACAGAGCAGTACCTCCCTTTGTTTGTGTTTTCTGTTTGCTTGCATTTTTGTCTACAGACATTAAGTTCTTGAGGCAAGGACTGTGTCTTAGTCATCCTTCTAACTTGGGTACTTGATCAATAGACTAGAAGATTAGCAAATACTGGGTGAATAAATGCTTGACCTATGTCAATATAGGTTAATTGCACCCAATTAAGTTCCTCCCTCCCTTGCTTCCTTCCTTCTTCCATTCTTCTTTTCTTCCTTTCCTCCTTCCTCCTACCCCACTTTATTTCTCTTCTCTCTCTTATGGTTTGGAAGGTTTTTAAAATTTATTTTATTTTATTTTTTTAGTCCTACATATGGTGTTATACTGGGCTTATCAATGGATCATTTTTGGATGAATATAATCCCTGTTATTTCTTCCAGGTAACCCTGGTTAGAATTATAGACTTCCACTGCCCCCTCCCAGATTTTTCTACTCTTATCATCATCATATATGTATACATATGTGTGTGTGTGTATATGTATACCCACCTCTCCTTCTGCTGCCGCAGATTCAATTCATGTTTTCAATATGTATACATATATTTGCCTGGATGACTAGAAGAGCCCCCTGGCTGTTTCCCACCCCTGCCTCCAGTCTTACACTTCTTACGTGTACACACACACGTATATATATACACATATATGTACGTGGGGATTCCACAGGGGAATATATGTATATAAATAAATAAATATGTATGTATTTATTATATATGGCCATAAGTATTATCAAACAACTGGCACAATACAGAAAGATGGTTACCAGCTTCTAAATCAAAGACTCTTAATTTTGTAGTTCACTTTCCTGTCACACACTCCTACAAGGTGCTTAACCAAAAGTTCCATTAGAACTAGCTGGGCTCCATAGAAGAATATAATATATATTATGTATGTATTATGCACATACATATATCTGCTACATATATATTATATATAGATATACAGACACACAAACATACATACACACACACACACACACACACACACAACTATCTATGTTAATATCATGTCATGGCCAAGAGAGTCCTGTTCTCCGTCACATTCGTTTCCAGTGGAGTGGTGCAAAGTGGTGAAGATAAGGGATAGGGAAGTAGAAATGAGCCCCAAATGCTACATTCCCTAGTCTAGTAGGGTTTCATTATTTCCTCTCTCAATTCCCCTTACCTCTGATGCTGGGACATCCCCAGAGTCTTTGGTAGTCATTAGCTTTGTCCATTAAATATTTTCCAGACACATGATAGGACTGCACTTACTTGCCTAAATAGAAGCAGAAGGCCCACTTTCAGACAAACACTCCTAGAGCAGAGAAGTGATTCACCACTCTCAGAAGGCAGCTGCTTCATCAGCTTGGTCCCAGAGTGAGGACAATGATGAGCAAGCAATGACAAACAGGAAGAGAGGAAGGGACAAGCTTAATTGGGTGCAATTAGCTTACACTGACATAGGTCAGGCATTTATTCACCCACCATCTTCTACTGCCATGCACTAGGGTTGTGAGATAGAGCTTCATTATGTTAAGTCACTAAGATTTGCAGGTTATTTGTTACCACAACATAATCTAGTCTTCCTTGACTGATGCAGAGCCACCGAAATATAGTTTCCTCCTCACTAAATCCTCCTAGTGGGGATTCCACAGGTAAAGGTGGCCATGACATGATATTAATATAGATATATGTACATATATGTATGTGTTTATATATATATTTCCCTGTTGCTCCTGCTGCCCTGAACTAACCTCTGTGGGTGGGGAGACATGGTTCTTCATCCTTACCTGATTTGTTCCTGACACTCTTATCAGTTGGAGCTTGAACAATTGCTTCGCCACCATGTCCACCACTTCCTTTGGGGAACAGCTCCTGCCTCACCAGCTTTGAATGCAGGCAGGCTTCCTGCAGCATGAAGAAAGTCCATCTGTAGTAGAAGTGGGTGCTGTCAACACACACAGCAGCAGAGACAAGAGCTATGGAGAGAGAGAAACCTGACAGTTTTGTGAGCTAATAAATCTCTCCCAGTTCTTAAACTAATCTCAGATGTTTATCTGACAGTCGTAACAAAAATAATTCTTGATAATTCATCCAGTAATATTAAATCTTCTTTCTCTGAGTGATCCTGCTTTCCTAGTTTTCTTCCCTTTATGCTGTGGTGGCAAGTATACAAGTGAATCCAGGTCCTTGGTCATGATCTTCCTGGTAAACAGGCACTCAGCTCTGAGAGCCTCAGGGCTATACAACCATTAGCTTCTCTTAGCCAGAGGTCAGATACATACCCACTTCATCTTCCTGAAGACAACTGGAACCAAAGTAAGTAAAAAGACCTCTGAGCACATAAAATGCAGTCCATACAACTCATACTCAACCTCCTGAATATTACTCTAAGGATTATCTATTCATAAAACCTCAGAGTTAATTTCCTCTCATTGTACTTAAGATGATAATACTTTCTCAATTTTCTTCTACCTTAGAATAGAAGTAGTCAATTCGAAAGGATGAGGAGGGAGTGCTTTTCCTCTTAGTGGTGGAAGGTGACACTGGCTAGTCCATCAAAGGAGAGTCAGAAAAACTACAAATGACAAGCAAAATGCCTCAAGACTGGGGTCATAAGATGTTAGAAAAACAGTGTTTTATATAACTAATGCTCTTCGTATCTCACTGCACATCATTGCTTTTACAGCTCTGTACACAAGAAGATGCTACTAGTGGTGACCCTAAGTCAATATAATGTTAAATTATCTTTGGGATATTTGGTTTATTAAGGCAGGGGGCTGTTTAAGTTAATTAAAAAATATGATATGATGAATTGTTTCAAATGCTTGGCATTCAAAGAGTTAAATCCCCATTTTTTTTCCCTGGCAAATTTATTTATGTAGAACATCCCTTTCTTTGATACTGCTGAGTCCACGAAGTGAACTGTATTGTTTATCAATATAAATAATTTACAGTACAGACATATTTATCTTGTTTGTGTGCACACTCTTTAGTATGAGATAATGTTTGTGGATGTGTTTTTTAATCGGTAGAATACAATACAATGTTCTTTATCATCGTACTCCCTGGAAGTCCTGAATGACATTGATATTCATTGGCTTCTTCTTCCTTAGGAATCCCTGGATGAGCCATTCTCAATGTTTAGTGTACATAAAGTTCTGCTGGGAAGCTCGTTGAGAGTGCAGATTCCCAAGTCTCATTCTTAGTTATACTGATTTAACGGATCTGGGGTAGAATCCAGAAACCTGGATTTTAAATAAGGACCACCCCCCTCCCCTGCCCTGCTGTTCCAAGTGATTTTCACACAGGCAGTCCAAAGTCTAACATTTTACAAAATACAGCTCTCTGCTGGTCTACAGCCCACAACCGCCCTGGGATGGCTCCCTTTTTCCCACTGGACTTGAAAGGAAATCTTCCCTCCTATACAGTGTCTCAGTCAGAACCCAGACCTGAGTCATTGAACAGAGGGTGGAAATCATAAAATAAAATAGAATCTGGTTGAGGTGACTGGAATAAGTTGGAGAAAAAAAAAATAAAGACTTCCTAAGTCAAGTTTTAGGTGGTGGTATAATTAGAATTATTATCCATTATTTATGTGGCAGATGATGTTCATGAGGTGCTTGATGACTCTGTCTTAATAGGCAGTGGTTCTGCTGAAGGAGAAGGTGACATTGGCCTGTTCTTTCTCCCCGCTGCCTCCCTCCCGCTGTCTCTATTCTTCTACTGAGCCCAGCTAGCTCTAATGGCAGTTTTGGTTCAGCACCGTGCAGGAGTGTGTGATAGAAAAGCAAAGTACAAAATCAAGAGCCTTTGATTTAGCAACTGGTGACCATCTTTGTGTAATGTGCCAGTTGTTTGATAATACTCATGGCCATTCCTTGACCACCATCTCTGTGATGGACGTTTGTCATCTATGATCTCATTAAATACTCATAACAGCCTTTCAAGTAGACTTTATCTCTTTAAAGATGAGGAAACTCAGGTTCAAAGAGGTTAAGTGACCAGCCCATGGCAACACAGCGAATAAATAGTGCAACCAGGTGATCTGAGTCTAACACGCAGCACCTTTCCACTACTTGTCCCCAAGAGCCCTCAAAGGGAAGAGCACATTAGGGCTCTTGTGTCTCTGTAAGTCATCCTGGGTCTCGTTAGTGCTTTGCCCTTATTATGGTCAATAGTGACCCTTGCCCTCTCTTGCCAGGTTCATTTAGTCTTCTCTGCTTTTTCCCAGTGTCACAGCCTAGATTGCTCTATAAAGGGGCACTTTTGGTAGAGCAGGGATCAGTCTTAACCTGAAGCTTTCTGAGAACAAAAAGCACTGGGTACACGTCATCCTTCCTCTGTCAATGAACCCCATTAGCTTTGCTGTTGCCTTTGCTATGACTAATATTTTTTCCTTCTTTCACCTGAATATAACCTTTCGAAAAGTCATGACCTATTATGTAAGGCTGGCATGTCCTAGGAGAAAGAGAAAACACAAAGTTAAGCATAGTCTGTCAAAATCAGGGGCAACTGGGCTTGAAAAAATCCTTGCTCTTCAGGGGCAGTGATATCCCAGTTTAGTGTAGTGAAAGTCATCGTGCCCAGTGTCCTCTAACAATCTGACTTTAATGGGGTTACTATAGCTGGGGTAAAGCATTTTATATGGAACCAGGTTTACATTATCCTACTCTTTAGAGATCTTGCTTGCAATGCTGTTCAAATCCTTTAATCCATAAATAGGATTCCAGACAGCACTGGGCTCCCTTCCAAAACTGTAATCTTCCAGTATATGAATTATTACCAAAAGATTAGGGTGTTTCTAGTAATAACATTTCAAATAAATCAGCTTTCATGGAGGAACAACAAACTAATATTGGAAATAACAATATAAAGACATTTATATAGCCACTTGCTAGAATAACTTCCCTAACCAGGGGCTTCTTTTCTCATTTACATTCATTCTGTTCGAAAAGTCTTTTTTCAGTTATTGTCAGCTGCTGGCTTTAGCCTTAGAGCATGCCACATGTTCCCTTGTCCTGGGACTCTTTGATGCCTGTGAAATCAGCAGTTCTATTTACCTAGGGATGGTCAGAGATATTGGCTACTGTCCCCAGAAGCTCTAGGTCCCTTTGGACTTTCTCTTTGACTCTGAAGAAGTGTGTAGGAAAAGCTATATTTACATTTCAGGCTGGAAAATACTCTTTCGGGGCTTCATATCAAAATTATAAATGAGATTGTGATGTAGAAGAGAGAGTTCCTTGCATGGCTTTAGGGATTGAGTCCTTTTTGGTGGCACAAAGATCTGTTGACAGTAAAGATTTACTCGGCATGTACACACCATGGTGATGACCCCAAGGCTGTGTGATGTGAGCT
Organism: Macaca thibetana thibetana; assembly: GCF_024542745.1. Classification (NCBI taxonomy): domain Eukaryota; kingdom Metazoa; phylum Chordata; class Mammalia; order Primates; family Cercopithecidae; genus Macaca; species Macaca thibetana. Next base: position 154,794,922 of record NC_065578.1, on the reverse strand, counting down.
GAGAGGGCCTGCCTTATACCTGGATGAATTCTGACTTCATCGCTCACCAGTCTTAGGAACACTGGGCAAGTTTCTTCACTCCTTTGTCCCTCTATTTTCTCATCCATAAAATGGGGATATTTACTACCCTATGGGGTTATTGAAGTTAAATGAAGTATCAGAGGTAAAGTCAGAGCTCCATACTATGAGTTTTTTCCTCCCCTTTTTACTGTTCTTTTAAACCATTTGAGTTCATGGTGATGTGGCTGATAGATAGTGAGGGGCTTCACTCTCTTAGCCACAGATGGCTACTTTGAGAAATCCCTCCGGAACACCCATTTTTGTGACTCATGTCTGCGACCTTGAGTGAGTTGTCACACTTCTGGATCTCCACTGCATCTTCTATTAGAGAAAGTATCTAGCTCCTTTCTAACTTGGTAGGTGAGAAGGCAGTAAAGTCAGTATTCATATATGAGCTCACATTTTAAGGAGACATTTCATAGTCATGGAATTTTAATGCTAGTAGAGATAATCTAGGAAGAAGAGTAATTAACATTTCTTAAAAGTACTCACTATGTTCAAAGTAATTTATATGCTTTGCCATATTTAATCTTAACAACCTCATTAGGGAGGTGGAGTCATGCCCAGTTTACAGATGTGGAAACTGAGGCTTAAAGAGTCACTTTTAGTTAATTTACTCCAGATTGTACAGCTAAAATGTGGTGGAGACAGACCTCAAAAATTATATAACTCCAAAGTCTTCCTATTGCACTGTTTTTACCCTCCATGATTCTTATTTTACAGATGACCAAAAGAACTGGGACTTAAATCATTTGTCCATGGACTTAGCTGGTTAGTGAAAAATGCAGGACTAGAACCTGAGTTTCCTGATGCTATTCCTGTGCACCAGCTCCCCTCCCAGCCCTGAGAATTGGTATATATTGTCTAACCTCACCGCCCGTCTTATATTATTATTTCAAAGATGCTTTGTTTTCATTTTTGGTGGCTTTTCTATAGACACAGGCTCCTGACATTTTAGTTCTAAGACTCTCTTCTTATATGAAAAGGTTGGAATAGTTGATTTCTTTGGTTCCTGCTAGCTCAAAAATTCTATTATTCCTATGACCCTCCATTCCCCATAGTAGTTAATGATCTGTAAAGAAACACTTAAATGCACCGGTTTACTACCTTCTCACTCTGCAACCTAGAGGGAAGCCAGCTATTATTTTTTTTTTCTTCAAAAGGGAGATCTGAGACCCACATTGCTTGAGCAACTAACTCAAGGACATAGCTCATCAGTGGCTGAGCCAGGCCTGGAATGCTCGAAGGAGATTGTGTTTTCTTCACCTGTTAACCTCAACCCTTAGCAGAGGGGCTGGGACATAGTGTGTGCTTGTTTACAGTAGAATAAATATGCTTGTGCATTAATGAGCCATGAGTGAAGTTGAACCCAGGCTTCCCAACTCCCAGTATAGGCTTCCATTAGCAGCTCTTCCTCCAAACCTTTCGTATTGAAGGAAATTTGCCTGTTTGCTAAGTGATTCATATGTTGGGTTTCCTAAAAGCAAAGTGGCCCCACAGAGTACATTTCAAAAAGTGGAGGTTTTATTTGTTATTTGCAGATCACTGGGGTGGCAGGTCTGAATTCAGACCTGGGAGGATGGATGAGTGAATTTGCACACACCACTCCAATCTACTCCTACTCTGTCAATTTAAGGCAGCATTATTATATTATTAATGGGATGGGAGAGGGGATGCCTGGAGAAGAGAGATTTGTGAAATGTCTCTTCAGATTAAAGGAGCTTTGAAATGGAAAGCATTAGCCCTCTGATTAACTGAGCCCTGCAGTTTACATTTTGGACTTTAAAATAAAAGTGAAAAGAGTAAAAACACCACTGTGTTTTTGGAAGCTTGTGCCATTTTTTTTTTCTTTCCCTTTCCAGCCTTCCGCTTAGCTGCCCCTAAAGGCAGGCGATGATGAATGGCGCCTACTACAAAAGAAAGACGGCGGGCACACATGGGCCCGATGTTGTTTCTGTCAGGGCAGCTCAAAGGGAAGGCCGCACCACACGGTGAGTTCCCCCTTTTCTCCCTAAACAAATGTTGTTTTTACTGAAGTGGGGCCGTTCTGATTTAATTACAGGGGGAAAGAGAAAGACACTGTCCATTCTTCTGCTCCATGGAGAAGAGACATTGGCAGGCTTGGGTGGGATGAGAACCAGAATGCACCAGTCCTCAGGGCCCCTGGCTCAATTACTCTTTCTGCCTTGGTTTCCCCATCTGTCAAAACCAAAACAAAGCTTTCCTAGCTGTCTCAGGGGGTGTGGAGGGACTGCTTTTATAAATTAATCTGATGACACGAAGTGTGGGAAAGGGGAGAAAGGGGCATGAGAGGGTCTGTGCCAACCAGCAGCGATGACTTCATACATTTGTTTTCTGTCAGTATGAGAGGTGGGAACAGGGCTGGGTAAATGACAAGGGCTGAGACATATTTTTCCTTGGGGAGTTTTTGGAATAGACCAGGTGCCACTCTTCATTTCCCCACACACAGGCAAAGATACTATTGTTTAGATGATATTTAAAATCATGAAGGCAGAGGAGTGGACTTGACCTCCAGAAGACCTTTCTCAGATCAGGATTCTGGGACACAGATTTTCGCAAGCAAGCCTGTGCTCTGGGCGCTGAAGACAATGCATCTTCGTTGAAAGGCACTCCATCCTTCTCCCAGCTTGCAGCATAAGGCTGGTTCCACTCATTAGCAGGCAGGCCCGTTTCTCAGGCGCTGGCCTGCTCTTCTTAAGCAACTATTGTCTCCTTTCCTATTCAGCTGTCAGCTCATTCCCTATGATGCTGCTGACTTTCAGCCTGAAAAGGGTCTTTTCCCTGCTGGGCAGTGAGGCAAGCTCCACCCAAGGGGTTGCAGCCCCTCCTCTCTGCTTTGGAGAAAGAGCCGGCATCCTCCTAATACTATCCAGTGATCTTGGCTGGCCCCAGCCCAGTGAAAATAAGGAGCTGTGAAGACAAGTACATTAATAACTCTTATTCATATTTCTAGACACCTCTATAGTTGGGTAGACAGGTTATGTGGAGGCAAAATATATTAGTTTAGGAGTAGAAAACATGAAACACGTTGACAAATCCACCAAGGGTCAAATGAACCATGCATTTATTTTTAGAGATTAGGCAAAACCCCAAAGATTCCATGCAGTGTTACTTGGGAGAAGTACTAAGGCTAAAAGGCCAGATACTGAGGTCCTTGTTTTCATTCTGGAACTGACCAGTTAGTTTATCTGAGTCCAACATGTTGCAAGGCTAGTGACTGATGGCAAATCACTTGGCCAGAGGGTGAGCCTAATGCCTCTCTGTACCAGCCTAAAAACAGATCTACTCATAGACGTATTGTGTTTTATGGTACATAAAAGAGCAGCAGTCTTAAATTTGGGAAATTGTATTATTCCCTAGACACACTTCTCACTAGTTTGCCTTCTGGATTCAAATTTATATTAAAATAGATTGAGAAAAGACGAAGCAGAAAAAAAAATTGTAATTCTTTTTTTTTTTTTTTTTTTTTTTTTTTTTTTTTTTTTTTTTTTGCAGCAGGGTCTTGCTCTGTTGCCCAGGCTATAGTGCAGTAGTATGAACATAGCTCATTGTAACCTTGAACTCTTGGGCTTGAGATCCTCCCACCTCAGCCTGCTGAGTAGTTGGGACTGCAGGTGCATGCCACCACACCCAGCTAATTTTTTAAAAAAAAAATTGTGTAGAGACAAGGTCTCACTTTGCTCCCCAGGCTGGTCTCGAACTCCTGGCCTCAAGTAATCCTACCTGGCCTCACAAAGTGTTGGGATTACAGGCCTGAGCCACTGTGCCTGGCTTTGTAATTCTATATAAACTGGAGTTTTAGTGATCATTATTGAGAAAATATTTCCAAAAATTGAAAAATAATACATTGCAACCCCCAAACCAGTCGTCTTTCTCTTTGCTCCTGAGATGGCTCTGTGTAAACCTCGTTTGGAATGCCCTGGACAGGACAGACTGGCTGCAGCATTGCTATGGCATCTGTCCTGGGCTTGCTGGTGGTGGAGGCAGGCAAAATCCTGGCTTGGGGAAGATAGAAAGGTGAAAAGTTCATGATGTACTTGAAGCTGAAACAATGAAAATTGTATATCCATTAGAGGGAAGAGAAGAGGGAATTTCTAAAATTGCTAACGGGACTAATTTGCCCGTTTTCCCTTGAGAGGCAGGTTCATCCCACACTTCAGGATGTTATGGATCTCTTGCAGTTTCCTGCTGTCTTATGAATTTTCTGTCACGTGGCATCTCTTTTCTCCCTTGCTTTATTCTTTGGCATCCCTTTTTTCCTCCTCAGGCGTTCAGATAATCAGCCCCATGATGCCAGGTGACTTGCTCCCGTTCAGCATCATTGCGTCTTCACATTCACTTGCAACTTGGGGCCCTTCAGAGCTGGCCAAGCCTGGTAATTAAAATGTCCTCTTCATCTTTAATTGCTTCATTTAACATCTAGTGCAATGGTTTAGGAGGGCATGTGCCCTCTGCAACGATCTGGTGTGCCCTGGATAACTGACAAGCAGCACCTCTTGCCCCTGGCTCAGGAAGATTAGTCTGTTTGGGGACTGGGCATCTTCAAATTCCAGCCATCCTTTGACCCACTGTGCTTTCTCACTTGCTTGGGAAATGTAATTTTAATTTCCTCTGCCTTCCTGGGTGTCAAGTGGGGACCGTGTCCGCCCCACCCTCACATACAGAGAGGATATTACATCTCCCTGGAACCTTATCATTGCACAGACCACACACTCTTACCTGAGTCAGGTGCAAGAGAGTGGGGAGAAGCTCAGGGCTGGGTGGGAAAAATCTGAGTCTGAGTCGTAGCTCTGCCAGTTCCTAATAGGGACGTGGGGACCAGGTCCTTGCTGCGCTCCCTAAAGCCTCACTCTCCTTTCTTGCAAATGCTGCAGTGACACCCACACTACCGGGTTACTGGGGGGACTAGATGAGGCAAGTGAGAGAAGTTAGGTAATACCTTAAACAAATGAAAAAAAATGTAAGTTAAGATTGTGGCACAGAGGCCATCTGGGATCATGAGTGTGACTAAAAGAGATGGCCTCTCCCTTGTATCCTTTAAGCATGGCTGTGGGAGGGAGGGCGGAAGAATCAGACATCAGTTGAGTATGGCAGCAGGGGATGATGATGCTTACAGGGGGAATGCTACTGCAGGTAGCCTGAAGGTCATGATTCTTTGCCTCCACTTCTCTACATTGATTCTCCTAAAGAAAGTTAGTTGGGTGGCAGGGCCAGGCCCCTTCCTGCCAGAGGGATTTCATGGTGCCACCGGAAATCATGGATGGGGTGGCAGAAATAGTGAGCAGTATCTCTTGCTGATAATTTAAAGAACTGGTCAATGTGGAAAGATAGGATTATGTTTTCTGAAATAATTTCGTATGTTTAAGTCCCTTGGAGAAAGTCTAGCAAAGTGGTTGAGCATTCCTGGGAGCAGAGAAAATTATGTTGGTATTACTAAGACTTCTCCATGCTGAAAGTGTAGAAAAAAGGTAAAAAGTATTGCCATGTCCCTCTGAAATTTTAAATGAGCTTAACAATACTTTGAATTGAGCAACTTTTACCTCTTAAGCATGAAAAAATATTAGAGCTTCCTTTTGTAGAACGTGTGTGTGTTTGTGTGCATTCCTATGTGTACCTGTGCACATTTGGATGAATGGGATATGGGGAGAGGAGAATCCATCATCTGGATGGGGATGAGATGATACGGGGAGAAAATGCTAAGAGCTGGGCATTTTGAACTGGCCTGGTGACTTGGAGAAAAATTGACCCTTAGTGAATGCCAGATTTTGCAAATAAAAATATAGGATGACCAGTTAAATTTGAATTTCAGATAAACAACAAATACCTTTTTAGTATACATAAGTAGCATGAAATATTTAGAACATACTTATAGTAAATAATTATTTGTTGTTTATCTGAAATTCAAATTTGGATAGGCATCCTGTGTTTTATCTGGCAACCCTACTTTGGGTGGAGTGGTGTGCAATAGCAGTGTCTTTGGACTATGAAAGAAGCATACAACTATTAGTGTTCTTCCAGTGTTGACAGTGTCTATAAGAACCAGGAACTTGGGAGCAGAAGGTTTCAGATCTTGTACCCAATCAAGTGTTTGGAAAATATTTTGTTGCATATTGGAGAATAATGAATATGTTGAGAAAACCACCAGGTTATTCAGCACTGAATCACATAATTCTGCATTTATTCAATATCAATCTTTTTAAATCCTTTCATTAACAGAGCATTTATTGAGCACCTAATATTCCCAGACATTCTGTTTGCTGCTTGAGTAACTAGGATAGAAAGCCTGTGGTTATACTATGTTAGTTGGACTACTTAGATTACAAGGAAAAGGGGGAGATCCATTCAAGAACATCGAAGATGTCTTTTTCTCAGATAGTACATGTTTATCTCAGATTTCCTCTAAATTTCTGTTCTGTTCTCTTTTCTGCCAGCCAGCGTTTTCTGCTTACTCATTTTCCTCATGATCCCAAATGTCTACCATGGTAGCTAAAATTATACAGCCTTCCAGTTCCAACACCCACCCTCACTATTGGCAAGTATCTCTACTTAGTTTAAATCCTTGGAGAAAATTGGGTTGACCAGCTTGTCTTTTAAATACTCTGTCATAGGGTGCTCTCCAGACTTTGCTTTCATGGCTCTTGGGTCAAGTGTCCACCCCAGTTCAATCAGCTGTGACCAGGAGAAGGGGCAAGATGGTGCTGCAGATTGTCTAGTATATTCAAAATAATTGTCTAGCTCCTTACTTTCTCTTCTCCTCACACATTTAGTTCCAAAAATGTCCCTGCCTCAGTAAGCAATTATTTTTAAAGCTTAGTGGTAAAAAGTATAAACTATGGAGTCAGACTGACTGGATTTGGAATGTGGTTCCATCATTTTTGTTTTATTCTGCCCTTAAGAAAATTATTTAAACCTTTCTATGCCTTAGTGTCGTCACCCATAAAATTAGGATAATGAGAGGAACCACCTCGTAGAGTTGTTGTACAAATACATGGAAAGCACTTAGAATAGATCAGAAGGTGAGCACTTAAGGAATAGTGGCTATTATTATCAGCATTTTCACATATACAGGCATGCATTGACTCTGCCTCTTCCCATTAGGAGAAAATACGATGTCGTGACCTGTATTGCATCCAGAGTTGAAGTCAAAGGGCCACTTCAAAGACTTATTTTCAATCTCTAGGTGAACACCATTTCTTCCCTGGTAGCATTCCAATAGACTTAAATGGTACATTTAATCAATATAAAATACCAGATCAAAGCACAAAATTATGATAATAAACAAACAAAATATAACAAAATTGTAATACTGATTCTTACTCAGACAAAGAGGGAGAAAAACATTATAGAACACCCACCTTATCTTGCAGGAGAGTCCTTCAGCCTTGCATATACGGTATCGTTTTGTTCCTCTAAGTAGATCCATTTGTTGGTGATACACTATTGGAAGAAGTTTGAGTAGCCCAGGCCTCCTTCCAAGACCTATTCCAGTTGGTGCATGCAAAGGCCAGCATCTGTTAAAATAGGGCTGAGCCTTTTAAGAACAGCCTAGCACCTTTTACAAAAAACAGCCACTTGCTTACAGACACAGCTATAAAAAGCTGTAACTGTCCTGCAAAGGTCAAATCCCATGTGGCCCATGGAAGCCTCAAGCCTCTGCCTCTGCTACACAGAAACCTCAGCCTCCCCCATGTGTTACTTTCATGTACAAATGTCAGCCTTTGTGCCTATCTCAAAGGCCTCTCAATCAATCCATTAACTGTTGAGGTTTTGGAGCTGATAATTGTTCTCACTCCTTAAATCCCCATTTAAGTTTGTAATCAATTGAAAAATAGAAGAATAAAACATGGAGTTAAAACAATAGTAATACTAGAGTTGAGAATGTGTGGTTTGTGTTTGTAATCAGATTTATTTTAAATCACCCTTTCTTGCCTGTTAATGTTTCCTAATAGTGGAAACAGAGAGATATGAGCCTCCAAGCCCACCACTGTGAGACCACCTGAGATCCCCAATTCTCTTTTGGAATTAGGTGGAACTGAGTGCCTTCGCCCTGTGGACAGGCAGTTTCAATAACCCAGAAGGTGCTGAGTCAAGAATGCCCCATTTATTTATCCCCAGTGTCACTCATCATATAGTCCATTGTATTTGATTTGGAAAGAATTAATGATATAGAAGGAAGAAGAGAAGTTTTTTTTGCCAAAACTTCAAAAATAACTGACCCTTCTATTTTTATGAGCAAAATTAAAACTAGGGGAGAAGGGGAGGATAGTTTGTTGACTTCCTTTGCAGAGGAATGTGTGCCTTGTTCAGGGGGCACTGCTTGAGATTCTATTACTATGTCTTAGTCCATTTTCTGTTGCTGTAACTGAGTAACTGAGACTGGGTAGTTTATAAATAAAAGACATTTATTTTGTATGGTTCTGGAGGCTGGAAAACCCAAGTTTGAGGAGCCACATCTCATTGGCTTCTGGTGAGCGCCTTGTGCTGTATCATAACAGGGGAAGGCATCACCATGTTCCCATCTCAGTGGAGCACTGAGAGGCAAATAGGCTCTATTTTTTGGTAGGCGGGGGGGCGGGGGGATGGAGTCTCACTTTGTCACCCAGGCTGGAGTGCAGTGGCACAATCTTGGCTCACTATAACCTCTACCTCCCGGGTTCAAGTGATTCTCCTGCCTCAGCCTCCCGAGTAGCTGAGACTACAGATGAGCACCACCATGCCTGGTTACTTTTTGTATTTTTAGTAGAGACGGGGTTTCACCATGTTGACCAGGCTGGTCTCAAACTCCTGACCTACTGATCCACCCACCTCGTCCTTCCAAAGTGCTGGAATTACAGGTGTGAGCCACAGTGCCAGGCTGAAAACTGGCTTTTATAATAGCCCCCTCTTGTGATAACCTTTTAATCCATTAACCTGTTAATCCATGAATGCATTAATCCATACATGAGGGCAGAGCCCTCACGACCCATCACTCCTTAAAGGCCCCACCTCTTAATACTGTTATATTGGGGATTAAGTTTTAAGAATGTGTTCTGGAGGCGACAAACATTTAAACCAGAGCTGACTCCAAGGCATTTGGAGGAACCTTGTCCTTGATTTGGTACCTACGGAATGCATTTATTTTCTACCTGAGGGAAGGGGTAGGAGTAAATACCTGGGACAGAGTCAACACCGGATATTGGGATAAAGGAAGAGAACTCTGGAAGCACTTTTTGGACTTCTTAAGTCCCAGAGTCATTGACAAAGGAAAATGAGAATAAAATCTCTCAGTTCCTCCAAGCTTCCTAGGATTCAACAGTAGACATTTGTGGGGAATAACTAAAGCCACCTGAGTTTGATCCAGTATTCACCTGATCAACTAGCTTTTATTGAGATCTATCATATGTTTAAATAATTTTCCTGCCTACTAGACCTCAAGAAACTTTGGTTCCAATGGGAACAGCACACACGTGTGCCCCAATCCACAACCCCTCCCCACTACACAACATGCATGTGCTAGCGAACATAGAGCAGAATTTTAATGCAGTAGGAGTTCAAAGAGGAGACAATGCTGGTTTTGTTTTGCCAGAGCCTACAGGGAAAGTTTAATGGAGAGGACAACATTTCAGCATAACATTGAATGCCTGACAGGTTTTAAATAATCTGGAAGAAGAGAATGAGCATTACAGGCTCAGGTGGGGACAATTTAAAGGAAGAGAGCAAAAACATTAGGTGTTGGGATGAGCAAAAGTGTGTGTGTGTGTGTGTGTGAGCACGCGTGCCTGCCTGTTTAGTGAGGAGTAAAGGAGGAAATGTGTAAGTGTACCAGACTAGAAAAATCTACATGTTTTTTCTTATCTGTAAAATAAGAGCCTTTTTGTGCCTTTCCTACCTGACCTGTCCAGGGCATCTATGGTGCTGTTAATGTAATTTCCATACTTAAGGAGAACATAAATTCCACACATGCCTGTTTTTAAAAATGCACAGGCTATCCACACCCATTCCCAACCACAGAAAAAGTTGTATTAATTTGATTCAGGAGCACCTTTTATGATAGCATCTTTCCAAAAGACACACACAAACACAGGCCTTGTCTCCTCTTTCTCCCTTTGAAGTATCAGCCTCCGGAGACTTATGGGAAAACAGTCCGCTCTGTAGCCTCAAGGATCCCATCTCCATCCTGTGCCTCCTTCCCATGCATGTAATACCTTCCTTCCCTTCTCCAAGTAGCAATTCAGCTCCCTTCCCCATGGTGAGAAGAACACCTTTTTGCCTTTGTCAGGAGAAGGGATGCCTATGCAACAGATATTCAAGGAACTTATACATTCCACCCCTTCACCCCATCTCATCCGGACACACTCTAATAACTGGTTTTATGGAGGCAACTATATCAGTCTTATAGTCCCCACAACTCTGGACTCCGCTCTTGAGAGGGGCATTGACTGATAAAAATCTGGACTTTGTGGTGGCGATCATAAGTGAAGATAGATTTTAAAGAAAGAAGAGGGTAGGATAAAGTGGTTAAGGAGAGCTACATTGGGTGGGAAATGGGATCTGAACTGCATTGTTCAGGCTGAGGAGAATTTTGGTTAGTTGTTAAAAGGGAGAGGAAGGAGTGCCTGATGGAAATTTTGATCGTGCTTTGGGCATTGATGATACAATATTGGATGAGGTCAGTAGAGGTTAGGAATGAATTTCCCTGTAAAGTTCTTGGCTCAGATACCTTGATTTTAAGGCTGTGTTAAGTAGTTTTCTTTCTCCTATTTCCCATTCCTTCCTGGACTAGTTGTATCACCAACATCAAGCTACAAAGAAATTTCTTTCAGCAAATAAAACTCTTTACTAATTCTAGTCCTTTTGGAAAGGCTGTTGGTGATCAGCCAAACACCCTCGCCATCCCCCCTCCTTCCCTCTTCTTGCCTCCCCAGGGCTTTTTATTTTTTTCTCTCTCTCCAGGTTGATAGATTCCCTTGATATAAGAGGGAAAGGGAGCCGCTAAAGAGTTGTGTGCTGTATATCTTCATCAATGTCTGGGCAGGCGAAAGTGAGAGCCTGAGTCAATTAAGTGGAACACCGATGGGGAAGGGGGCGTGGTTGGTACAGTTTTAGGGGAGGACGGCGCTAAATCAAGCACATAATTTCCAAAGTGCCACCCATCAAAATCAGCGCTAAACAAGTCTGTGGTAAATTTTTAAAAGAACATTTTAATGATGAAATGACCATGTTTGAGATTATTTTGCAAGTAATTGAGTAAAATTCCCTAGTGGAAAATGTTTGGCGTCAAGTTCTTAAAAATGCTTCCTCCTCTTTTTTCGTAATGGACAGAGGCATAAACAGTCTCTAATCACATGAAACACAATTCTCCTTTCCAGCCTGTAATTATCGTGGGGACCCAGAGGGGTGCTAGTTAAGGACTCTGTCAACTTGTCCATTAAAAGAGCTGGAATTAGGTGGGAGTTTGTGTGTGTTTTCCTTTAATTTTTTTCTTGTTTTTTTTCTGAAGGAGTTTAGATCACGATTTCCAGTGAGGCTGAAACTTTGACACAGATTATCAACAGGGGAGCAGATTATCCTCAACCAACTTTAAAATACATAGAAACAAAATGAGAGCTGCTTTGATTTGGAGGGGACCCAATTGCCTTTCCGGCCCTAATTGTTCTCAAGGTTTCTGCTGATTTGGAGACTGGGTTTATGCTTGCTTTAGAATTGCCAGGAAAAACAGAGGGACCTGGTCTCTTGCTTTGAGGAACAGGGAGGCAGATGCCAACGGTTCATGCCTATCCATAGAGTTACTTACCCCCTTCTCTTGCTCCTTCTCTTGTTAGTTGCCAAGAGAAGTGGGGGTAATGCTGGGCTTTCCATTGAAATATTCCCCAATTAAAGAAAAAAAGGCAATAAAAATGCCAAGAATTATTATTCAAAAGTATTTCTCCTTTCAGTTCTTTTCAATTAGAACAGCTTCTGTTCTAGACCCAAGTGGGGACCTTGTGCACTTTAAGAAGAGAAGGGCACAGGAGCAGGGCTAGAATGGGCTTCACAAAAAGACTAATCTCTGTTCACTCCACTCTGGGTTTACATGGCACCCAGTCAGGAAGACAAAACCCAAAGGTGAGAGAAAACTGTAAAATGTTTATAACAAGTAAAGAATTAGATAACTCCTTACGGAAGGAAGAAAGAGCCAGTATAGATCTTTCGGATTATGTGATGCCTGGCTTGTTTCCTTCTTAAAAACCTCAAGTCACTCCCTGTTTGCTGAGTGATGTATAAATTCATTCTGGTGGGTGTTTAGGACAGTCTGAGGCATGGGGCTGACCTACCTTTGCAGCCTAAGCTCTGTGTGCTCCCCCAGGTATACCGTGTGCACCAGCTAAACTCATTTCCTCTGTGTCCTGGGCCAAACTTCCCTCCTCACTCCATGACTTTGCTCATGTTGCTCTGCCTGCCTAAAATGCTTTTTTCTCAACTTCTAGTTGTTACCAAATATCATCCGAGTATTTACCAAGTATCATCTCTCTCATATATCCTTTATTAATTCAACCAGCTCTAAGCTCCCCTCCCTCCTCTAAAAGCCCCCAGTACTTTGTTCCTCCTCCATTGACAGTGTGTATATTTGGGTATTTTTATGTTTCCTTTCTTTCTAGGGTTATGAATAACATTTGTATAATCAGCAGGGACCAATTCCCCAGATTTTGTCTGATACCCTAGTATGGAAAGCCGGTTCTGTTTCTTGCCCATTTGAGAGTGTTCTGATTTCTTTTCACTTTTACTGCGGTTTCAGTTGTAACGGAAGATCAATTATATTCAAACATCCCAGAGAGGTAGGTAGAACAGACTGCCTCCTCCTTCGTGCAGTTACAGGATTTGGATGAGTCTCTTCCAGAGAAAAATCTCCTTATATTTTTTACTGGCATTTTGAAATTTTTTTGACCAGAGAACCAGGCCTCTGGTTTCCCAGTGAAAGTCACAGCTTATTTGCAAATTCAACTGGAAGCGAGAGAAGAAGTGATTTAAATTCATACTAAGCAGTAAATGGCTCATATAAATTATTTGTTAAGAATGCATTGGGATGGAGACTGTGGCTCTGGATGTCTAAAAATGAAAGGAAAACAGGAGTATCAGAGAGGGTGCAGGATCTGGGAGTCACTGATGAATAAACTAGATTTCTCAAAATGTAGCCTTGAATGAGGTTGCAATGAGAAATTCCTTAAATCAGTGGGATTTCAAATCTGATCTGTCCATTTCCCAAATCCAGGTGTGTCCTGACTTCTCTAGGCAGAGATGGACTGAATGAGACTCAAAACAGAACTATGAGCTACTTTGTAGAAGAGACCCTTGATAATCTACCTCCTGCTTTATTCACTTACTGGAAGGCTTTGGTCTACATTATAATGAAAACCCCTCCATTGTTTCTATCTTTAATGAAAATTAAAAAGCAGAGTTTGCCTGGAAAGAGGTGAAAGAAGAGAGAAACTTCAAGGCCATCAGGTACCCAAGAAGAGAGAGGAAATGAAACCTCATTTTACCTTTGACTGGCTGAATCCCTCCCCTATCCACCCCCATGGAAATCTCATATGCCCATTTATGACAGCTCTACCGTTTGTCTGTCTTGTATCCCTCATTGGCTATGCTTCCATCCTTCTGTCAAGTTCCCACTCCGGATTCAATTTCAAATTGAACTCCCTCCCACTTTCTCTTATTCTAACCCAGAGGAGATGGAGAACAGCTGGTCACCATCTTCCTTATGATAACCCTTCATATGGTGTAATTTTATTTCCTTAAATTAATGACAGTGTGTTGGGTGCCTTCCATCTCAGACACATTTTAATAGATGCTTTTAACATACGGAGAGCTGAGGGAGAGAAAACAATGCCTCTGTCGTGTTTGGGCACATCCTAGATTTGAACATTGTTAAATCCCAACAAAGCTGGTGTCTTCTGATTGGAAGCAGAATTTAGAGGAATTTACACATCTCAGAGCCCCTGTGAACAGTTAGGATGGCGTGGACCAGTGCAATGTGACTTTGGGTGAGGTGTGATGGGTTGTACAACGTCAAACTCTGCTTATTTGTCTGGAATCAATTATTTACTAACATAATAATATTGCTGTCGTGGTATATGAGCCCTACACTGAGAAAAAATCATTTCTCAGTTTTCACTTGCAAGAATTCTTTGCTCACGCGGCAGGAAGGAAACTGCATCAGAAAGGTTCTGGTTACTCATGAAGACTTACTTGTAATCTGTGACGGTACTGGGGAAAGAAATAGTATGCTTAGGAAATCACAGATTTCTGAACTATTCTCCGTTATTTCCTAAGGTTGAAATTCTGGAATTCTACTCCCCCTCCATCTTACCACATTCTGTTACCAAAGTCTTTTAACCCATCCTTCCAGAATTATCCATCCCTTCCCATTCCTGTAGCTACCACCCTAGACAAGGTTTTCATTATTTTGCTTACAGGCTTTTGTAGTAGCTTCCTAAGTGGTCTACCCTCCTCTGAGATTTTCTAAAGCTTTTCTTTTACTTTATTTCCTCTTTCTCTCTCTCTCTCTGTCTGTTTCTGTCCCTCTCTCTCTCTCCCTCTCTCACCTTTCTCTCCCTCCCTCTGTTTCTATTTCTCCTTAGTCTTTTGACTAAAGTAGATTCTTGTCATGTCATTTTCTGGTCAAAGTCTGGGCTATGGAGTTCGTATTCCAGCTGCGCCAGTTACTAGGCTAAGTGATCTTGAGCAAGTTACTGAATCTCTGCCTTGATTTCCTCATCTATACAATGAAGTGGTTGAGGGTTGACCCTCTTAGGTCCCTCAAAGCTCTAGTTTTCTGAGAATAGCTTTTCTTGCATAATGTCTGCCTCCTGAAGCCTTTCAATTCTTCATGCCCAAACTCAAATGTCATCTCTTTCCTGGAGACTTTGCTGATGCACCTGTTAATGAAACTTCTCCCTTGTCTGAATTGCTACATCACTTTTTAGTGTGTATCTCTTGCATGTTTTTGTTTTCTGCTTATATTGTATTATATTTTCTTAGGGGAGAGACTCTATACCTTGCCCATTACACATTTCATTCCTCTTCTCTGTGATGTCTGGTCCTATGCCTGACTTGTAGCTGGCACTCAAAATATGATTTTTGCGGATAGCAGACAGTAAGCTTGGGGCTTTGGTGGAAACATCAGCAAGGTGAAACAGAGTTCATCAAGCATGGATTCACTGGCTTAGTCCATGGCGGGAGGTTAAGTACAGGGCTGAAGGAGACTGAGACAGTGAGCTCAGCCAGGGAAGCTTCAAAGAGGGGCTTCATCTGCACCACATAGTGCCTGGCACACAAAATGTGCTCAAAAATGCTAGATGAATGCAAGAGGAAGGCAGAGATACACAATGCCTGATATCAATAATTCATTTATCATTGTGCATTTCCAACACTTCCCAGTTATGCTGTCATATTTGATCTCAAACCTTAAAACTGGAACATGTAATAGGGCATGTATGACTACCTCTACTATATAGATTTGGAAGTTGCATAGCTCAAAAACTTGATGGTACTATGACCATGTGCTGGATACTGAGGAGAAAAAAAGGAATGGAAATGGTCCTCACTGTCTATGAGATCATAGTCTTGAAAGGGAGGCAGACAGAAAGGCACACAAGAAAAAGCAACCATGACCAGGTAGTATTATCCTGTATTGCAAAGGCTGCTGTAATGGGAGTGTACAGGAGGAGATGGCCTGTGTGGATGAAGGAAGGAGTCCAAGCATGAGAATGCTTTAGGTGAATATTAAAGGATGAGTAGAAGCAAGAGTAAGAACTCAGGAATCCTCAACTCCAAGCATATACTGTTTCTTTTTGGGCAGATAAATGCCCAAACTCAAAATACTTTTCTAATTTGTTGCTCAAAGAAGTTATTCTCCCAGCTGCAAAAACGAGTAGGTCTACTTTTGGTGTTATGGGCAAAGGCCAGTGCCACACACTGAAGTATATATGCACACAGGTAACATTTTCATGGAAAATTCATGCCAAAACTGGGGACAGAAAGGGCCCTCTAAGGCTGGGCCCCATTTGTAGCCACAGCCTGCCTTTGGAGCTGCCTGTGTGGGTGACAGCCGTTAAAGGTTGGTCTCCAGCTGGTGCATTTCTGTTTGCTGGGTCTGGGTTGCTGCAGTCTGGGCTAATGAGACAAAGGGATGAATGGTCTGAGGTCTGGAAAGGTGGGAAAAGGGAGGTGGGCAGAGGAGGGGCTGGGTGGCGGGGTGACTGACTAATTGCTTTGTTCTGTGGCAGGAGGCCTTTCAGCAACAACAACAGCTACTTGAAGGCCCATTGCTTAAGTGCTTTTCATCATCATTACCTCCTGTCATTAGTCCCATCAGCTGCTTCCATCAGCTCATTGCTAGTCAGGGGCCATGGCCTGTCACAAACTCGCTCCCGTCCACAGCTATCTCTCTCTGCCTTCATCCGGAGCCAGGTCCTGTTCCTCTAAACTGTCTTTTTTTCCTGGCCGTTGGTGCCCAACCTGTTCTTATGTCTGATGGGTCCATCTGTTAGGGGCCTGTTGACGGCGGTCCCTGCCATTTGCTCTGCGCCTTTTAGATTGAGAGAGGAGGCATGTCTGCCGCTGCCCCGCAGGGATGCGTAGCCCTCCAAGTCAGAGCTTTGACTTGCACCCTGTCTTGTGGCCTAGCTCCGCATCTCTCCCTACATAGGTTCCTCCTAAGCCTTAGTGTCATGACTGTTATTGCCCCTGAAGACCTTCCAGTGGGACAAGAAATGGAGGTGAAAGACAGTGATCTAGATGATCCTGACCTTGTGTAGGCCTAGGCTAAATTGCTTGTGTCTTAGTTTTGAACAAAAAAGTTTTAAAAGAAAAAAAAAAATAGAATCGCAAAAAGCATATAGAATAAGAATATAGAGAAAAAAACATTTTTATACAGCTGTACAATATGTGTGTTTTAAGCTAAGTGTTATTACAAGAGTCAAAAATTTTAAAAGTAAATTTATAAAGTAAAAACATTACAGTAAGCTAAGGTTAATTTATTATTAAAGGCAGAAGTTTAAAAAATCGATTTAGTATGGCCTAAGTGTACAGTGTTTATATAAAGCCTACAGTTGTGTACAATAGTGTCTTAGGCCTTCACATTCACTCACCATTCACTCATTGACTCACCCGGAGCAACGTCCGGTCCTGCAAGCTCCATTTGTGGCAAGTGCCCTACACAGGTGGACCACTGTTTATCTTTTATGGGTATTTTTACTATAGCTTTTCTATGTATAGATACACAAATACTTACCCTTGCCTACAATTGCCTACAGTATTTAGTACAATAATTTGCTAGATGTATAGGTTTGTAGCCTAGGAGCAATCAGTTTTACCAGATAGCCTAGATGTGTGGTAGGCTATACCATCAGGTTTGTGAAAGTAAACTCTCTGTTTTTACAATAACGTAATCACCTAATGATGCATTTCTCAGAGGATCTCCCCATAGTTAAGCGAGGCATGACTGTATATGTATATTTAATCCTCTAACAATGCTGGAGATAACGTTATCTCCATTTTACAGATGAAAAAACTAAGCCTCAGGGAGGCTAAGTAACTTAATTCAGACCACATTAACATGCCCTGGGTTTTTATGAATTCAGTGTTGTAATCAGCCGTCGCCTTGTGTGGCCAATTAGTTTATTCCTTAATTAACCCCGTGGAAGAGTGATGGGAAGGCAGGATTTGGAATCAAACAGAATAAGTTAAATTCTGCTTTTGGAAGTTAATAAGTGATTACCATTTAGCAAATTACTTAACTTCTTTGGCTCTCAGTTTTCTTATCTGTAAAATGGAGATTTCTATCTAGCTTATTACCCTTGTTGAAAGGACTGAATGAGATAATGTATGAAAAATGCCTAGTACAGAGTCTTCAAAGAATGGTAACTTTATGTAGGCCACAATTGCTAATAAGAGTCACAACTGGGAAATATCACTAGGCTTATAGGAAGTTGTTTTATTTGAATATCAAACTGATAAATTCATGTTTCTTTACTTTTCGTACTTATGACCAGTAAGAAAAAATGTGTATATTACAGTAACAAATGGCCTCCAAATCTTACTGGCTTGCTGCAACAAAGGTTTATTTCCCCCCTAGGCTACATGTCTTAGTCTGTTCCAGCTGCTATAACAAAATATGTAAACTGTGTAGCTCATACCCAACAGAAATGTATTCCTTCTAGTTCTGAAGGCTGGGAAGTTTACGATTAAGGCACTAGCAACATAGGTATCAGATGAGGGCCTGCTTCCCTGTTCGTAAGGACACCTCTCCATGTGTTCTCACATGGAGGAAGAGGCAAGCTGGCTGTCTCTGGCCTCTTTTAT
Source organism: Macaca thibetana thibetana (assembly GCF_024542745.1). Classification (NCBI taxonomy): domain Eukaryota; kingdom Metazoa; phylum Chordata; class Mammalia; order Primates; family Cercopithecidae; genus Macaca; species Macaca thibetana. The sequence goes on along the minus strand of NC_065578.1, from coordinate 154,776,520 downwards.
AAGGGCACTAATCCCATCTGTGGGGGTTCTACTCTCATGACATAATCATCTCCCAAAGGCCCCACTTCTTAATACTATCACCTTGGAGATTAGAATTTCAATGTATTAATTTTGGGGGGACATATTCTGCCCAGAGCACTCTGTGTCCAAATGTCGAGTGGGTTTGGCCCCGTCCCATGGTCATCTCTACTTTAGGACTCAGGCTGAAAGAGCACTTCCTGGCTGGGCTCCTCTTGGGCTACTCTAGTGGTGACAGAGGGAAAAGGACATGGTGGACAAGAAACTAGCTCTGAAGCCTCTGCTTGGAAGTGACACCTATCACTTCTGCCCACGCTGCACTGGTCATGCAATCCCATGGTCACTCCTGAGTTCAACACTTGCAGCTCAGTATAAATAACCCTTTCACGTGGAGACACACTGCAGGGAGTCAGAAACCAGGATATTTAGCACACGCTAAGACAATCTGCCCCACATTGTAAATAGGGCTGCAAATGATTTTGATAGTCTCGAAATTTACCAAGTCTGGTCTTATGTACCGCTTAGATTTGCCTAGGGATGTTTAGGTTTGTTTTTGTCAGTTTCGATGAACTGATGTGTTGCCTAAAATAGCAAAATACACGTAGGCCTAGTAAAACATTTTTTATTACTGGAACTCCCATAGGAAAAATAACTTTGTGATGGCATGTTTAGAGATCTCTAGCACCAAGGCTTTTTTTTTCTCTGTTAGAATAATTGTTTTTGTAATGTAATTTTTGATAATGTGGTATTTCTTAGAAATACAACCATTATTATATAGTATAAAATAATGCATTTCTGTATTTTTCAGAAATCTGAGCTGTCATAGCTTTTGGTTGCCCCAAGTTCCAGAGAAAGGAAGCATCAGAAGACCACTCCCATAAACTTAATTTTCCCTATTTGCACATTTCTTTGCCTCCATCTCTATTGTAGCATTTATCCTGTTTCTGCTTTATTTTTGAGTTGTTTATTTACTTATTAATCACAGTCTGCTACTAGAATATCAGTTTCTAGAGGACACCAACTATATCTTTCTGGTCTCTGTGTCCCTTCTGCTACCCAGTCCAACTTTAAATAAGGTTTCTTGACTTGAACTGGGTGGAGATAAGAATTACCCTTACATATAATATAAACGAATAGGCTATCTCCTTCTACTTCTTGGGTTTAAAAGCTGTAAGAATGTTTATCCTTCTATAGAAAATAAAGTGGAGTTCTTGCTAAACCATTTTCCTAAACCATTCCTAGGGATCATAAAGTAGAATCCTGCTAACTATTCCTAAGGATCAAGGATTTAATTTGTTCCTTCTAAGTACAAGGCTGACTATGCCAATTGGAAGCTAATTTTTTTTTTTTTCTTCCATTCTCACCCCACTAAACATTTGCTTGTGCAGATCACATTTAGAGATGTTCTACCTATTGGGTTTTGTAAGATGGGTGAGAGCTGGCAGGGAGGAGAGTGAGAAGGAGGGAGGTTTGGGGAGAAATCACAGGCAATTGAAAAACAAGGAGAGGCTCGTATACCCTTCTATTTGAAAAAAGGGGGGCTATATGCAGTCCTGATAGAGTCTTTTATATTAAATTGAGGGGAAAAAATTCCTTCTCTGATTTTTCTGGCTGAGACCTAGGGTCAGCACAACAGAGCATGATGTTACCTGACAGCCGATTCAATATTCAGCTTTTTCCTAAAGACAAGGGAAAACGACAAAGACTGGGACAGTTCCATACAAAATGATTCTATTACCTACCTCTAAATGGCAAGACTTGAATAAGGCGAATTCTACTTACTTAGATGATAATGAGTTTTTTACAGCTTGCTTAAGAGTTACATTGACTGCCTTGTTTACCAAAGCAATGGTTGAAATACAGCACAGAATTCTAAGGAGGAAATGAGTGCACACAGGTCTTTTGGGTGCCTAACTAGGGAGCTCGCTTACCTTTGCTCCTTGGGATGCCTGGATGTCCACAGGATTCCAGATTCTCTACAGGTGTCCAGATTGTATGCCCTGTTCACTGGATAGCCTGGTTCTCTTCGTGCAAGCCTTCATTTTGCTTCCCACTGTTCACGAACACATGTACATTCCACTTTATATTTTTGGGTTCCTGAGTTACATAAAGTAGACCAGCATTGCTGATGAGCTTTCCCATTATCTAAAATTGTTTTGGCAGCAGGAGGCAGGAAGGAGATAAGAGAGGGGCACAGAAGGGGAGATTTTGGCTGACATCTTCTGCCTTTCCCCACATGGTATTTTTGAGTCTGACAAAAGCCCTTCTACATTCATTTTATTGTGATGGTATGACAGGAAATAACCCTGCCTTGTGATCTGTAGACCTGAATTCTAGCCTTAGTTTTGACTCTTTTAACTCATTTATTAAATATATTTTGAGTGCTTTCTACCCTGTGCAAAGCCCTAGGGGGTACAAAGATGAAAAAGTCATCGTCCTTGCCTTTGAGAGATTCAACATTTAGTGGAGAAGCATGTAAACACAAAAAATGTGATAAAAATACAACACGATAATGCGTGTAAAAAGATATAGTGTATGGCTTTAGATATTCATCCAATAAACATGAGCTGTTAATATTACTGCTATTATTATTGTGCTAACAGAGGCATGTTCAATATGCTGTGCAGAATCACTAACCAAAGTTTGTGCCTGGGGTGTTAGGTGGGGATCCAGAGGAAGGCTTCCCAAGAGAAATTGCTTTTGACCGGAGTCTTAAAGGAAGAATGAAAGAGCCATAAGGGAGCAGCTTGGGGTGGGAGGCTGGATGGTGGAGGGAGAAGTTAGGGAAAGAATATCCATATGTAGGGGACTATCTGGTCAATGCAGGAATGTATGGGAGTATGTGTGTGTGTATGTGCAGTTTGGCTTGGGTAGGGTGCAACAGTGAGATTGAGTGATGAGAAGTACATGAAGGGCCTCAGATGCTGCTTGGGAAATTTAGATTTTATCCTCTAAAATGTAAAACCAAACAGAAAGCATTTCATATATTTCAATGAGATTTTTGCTTCAGGAAGCTAACTGTGTCCGTGGATAATCACATGTCAATGCACAACTGATGCACATCCATTGACCTCAGTTTTTTCATATTAAATGGGTGTGATAAGCCATGATCTGCTTACCAAGTAAACATTCTACATTCATCAAAGTAAGAAATAGGAAGGTGAAGGTCTTCTTTGTCATGATGTTATCTTAAACATATCCTACCATGCACTTAACTACTTCAAGGCCTTTGCTTAACCACCTACCTTCTCCTTATTCCCTCTGTATCACTGCTTTCTACCTTCTTTGAATTTCTTCAAGTTGTCAGCATCTTCTTCTGTGCCCCACTCAAGTTATTCTGCTCTAAGAAGCCTTCTGCATTCATTCTCTACTGCTTTGTAACAAACGACCACAAACTTCATGGCTTAAAACAACACCCATTCATTTTCTCACAATCTCTGAAGGTCAGGAGTCTGGGCACAGGTTAGGTGGGCTCTTTGTTCAGGATCTCACAAGACTGAAATCAAGGTGAAATCCAGTCTGCATTCCTTTCTAGAGGTCAGCGTCCTTAAGCTTGTGGATTTGTTGGCGTTATTCAATTCTTTGCAGTTGTAGAATGGAGGTCCTTCCTTTTGCAGTGGCCATCGGCCAGGAGGCTCTTTCTGCTGCTAGAGGCTGCACACCATTTTTTGCCTCATAGCCCTTTCCACAACACAGCAGTTTGTGTCTTCAAGGCCAACAGGAGAGCGTACGCTGCAGCTTAGAATCTCTTTTGCTTCTTCTAGACCAAGCCTGTCCAACCCGTGGTCTGTGAGCCCTAAGTAGCCCAGGACAGCTTTGAATGTGGCCCAACATAAATTCGTAAACTTTCTTAAAACATTATGTGATTTTTTTTAAAGCTCATCAGCTACGTTTCATATTAGCGTATTTTATATGTGGCCCAAGACAATTCTTATTCTTCCAATGTGGCCTGGGGAAGCCAAAAGATTAGACACACCTGCTTAGACTCTCTTTGCAAGGGGCCTACCTGGTTAGGTCAGGCCCACCCACACTCAAAGGGAGGGGCTGATACAGGACATGCGTGTCACAGGGTGGAAATTTTGGGAGTCACCTCAGAATTCTGCCTACACAACTTCCCTTACTACCCTATAAAAAAGTTGTTCTTCACCTTCTTGAAATTCTTAAAGTTCCTGTGTGGTCTGCTCCCATCCACTCTGTGTAAACACTCAGTTGTATACTGCTTCCTATTACATTTGAGCTATTGCAGAACTAGTCTCTGACTTTCAGAATCAAGAAGATGCCTCGTGTGTGTGTGTATGTGTGTGTGTATGTGTGTGTGTGTGTGTGTATGTGTGTGTGTATGTGTGTGTGTATGTGTGTGTGTATGTGTGTGTGTGTGTGTGTGTGTGTGTGTGTGTGTGTGTGTGTGTGTGTGTGTTGTGTTTGTGTGTGTGTGTTTGTGTGTGTGTGTGTGTGTGTGTGTGTGTGTGTGTGTGTGTGTGTGTGTGTTTGTGTGTGTGTGTGTGTGTGTGTGTGTGTGTGTGTGTGTGTGTGTGTGTGTGTGTGTGTGTGTGTGTCTATTTGTGCCCCCATTTAGTGCTGGGAGACTGGAAACTTAAGAGGTGCTGCTGTTTTTTCTTCACTTTTTGATCTTGTCCTGAACTTTGTTGTGCATATGTTCTTTATTGCCATGCTAATAACACTCAGAGCAGTGACCTTGCAATGAAAGAATGCTTGGGGCCCCAGGAGAACTTGCTGAAATTCCATGCCACACGATATCTCTGTGGAGGCAGTGAGTGTAGTCCTGCAGATCGGAGATACTGAATTTTGGAGCCTCGAGGTAACTGGAGAAACAGCTCTGTTTGTGAACAGGAATAAATTGTCTGCTTAAAAAAGAAATCTTAACTTTCAGTTAATGTCTAACAGAAGCTTAACTAAAGCGTAAGCTTGCTCTGATAGGTGATCTACCTTTGAATTCAGTTTCTGTTTCTCCTTTCGAGACCTGATTTTAAAAGGGGAGTGACTTGGTAAGCTCCAAATCAACCCTCAAACATTTTATCTGTTAGGATTAACCTTCCAAGGAAGGTGTAGTGTGTTTGGAAAACAAATGCATAGCAAATGCTGTTTGAGGCAATCCATGTCCACTCAGCTAACTGAACTTGACAGGTTCTAAGAGATGATAAAGCATATGAACTACTTTCCACGCGGAGAGCAGAGCTTAGAGCTTCTCTCTATTAGCACTCCCTCTGGCTACTGCAGAGCAAAATCATTCAATAACTTTTGATGTTGAGTTTGAACAACAACAACAACAGAAAAGAGTTCTGTCCCCATTTGTTTTTTTCATGTTTGCTGTAATGGCAGATTGTTAAGACAGGGCTATTGAATATATAAGTGCATGGCCTTGTCCTGGTCAGGTCCTAACCCAACCCACCCACATTGTATATACAGACTGATGTTTAAAGTTGGGAGATGGCTGTGTATATCCAGAGCAGACAGATGTATTGTGGACATAAAGAAAATGTATACAATAGACTGAATTTCAATGTATACAAGAGAAATACACACTAGACATGGTTATTGCTTAGAGGAGCAGGGCTGACAGTCAGAGGACGAAGGACTCCAACCTTTTAAAGCCTTATTACTGAGATACTTTGAGAGGCAGAAAATATTTGGTGACTAAAAATCCATCAATTCCTCCTAAACTTAATGGTTTTATTATCTCCCTGTAGTCACTTACAAGAATTCAGAAAATCTAGGACAGCTTGTGACCCATTCCGGCTGGTCATAGTTGTAATGCTTACTTAGTTCAGAGCCTCAGACAAAGACATGGGATTGTGCATGCAGAGCAAATGTGATGATGGCCTGATTGTCTAGGGAGAGAGGAGGATGTACCATTGCTCTCTTATCATGAAGATTTTATTAGAATTCATAGGAAATCAGAACTGAAAGCAATCCTAGAGATTGTCTTACGAAATCTCGCATTTGCAAATGAGAGAACAACTGAGATTTGGATAAGGTAAAAATAGCTTGTGTAAGGTCAAACCATCAGGTGGTGGCTAAGAATGGCCTGCGGCTTGCTCAGCTCCTCTGATTCCTTGTGCATATTCAATGTTCTTCCATAATCACAGCCACAGAAAATATTTTAGAACCTTTACTCTCAGACTTCAGAACACTCACTGTTTATTGAGTGGCCACTGGGTGTGAGGCTATGTACTTGGCATGTAGAAAGTAACTAAAAACAAGGACTTCTCCTCCACAGGAAGAAGCAATTATCATAGATTTTTAAGGAAGTTTCTCCTACTCCTTGGTGTTACCAGAAACTCTGCCATAAGTGCTCCATTCTTTAGCTTAAGACTTATGTATATTTTAAGATGCAATTTTCTTCAAAAGAGGCATCCCCTTCCACCTACCCATGGACTCTCAGGATGAATAATTTCACCATAGCCCCTTCTGATGAGGAAGAAAAGAAAGGCCTAAGAGAGCTAGAGTGAGAAGAAAGGCCCCTTCACTGAATCACAGTCTTTCCAGGCTCAGCCTGATAATGAAAATAGTAGAAAACCCATAATGTATTATATAGATTTCCCCAAGGTGCGAGAGTGGGAAGAAAGGAGAGTGGCTGTAGTCAATTGCAAAAATAGTCACAGTTCTCCACCTGTGAATTTGGGCTGTTTTTGTGACTTGCTTTGGGTAACTGAATGTGGCAGGAGTGCTGTCATGCTGGTTTTGAGCTCAAGCCTGGAGAGGCTCTGCATTCTTCTTCTTTCTCTTGGGATGCCTATCACCATTGCCCTGTGAATAAGCCCAGGCTCGCCATCTGGAGGATGAAAGACCATGTGGAACAGAGATGAGCCATGCCAATGGAAACTTCTTAGACCACCCACTCACTTGTCAACTGTTACAGGCTGAATTGTGGCACCCTTGACCTCTAATTCATACATTGAAGCCCTAATCCCTAGAACTTTAAGATGTAATAGTATTTGGAGATGAGGCCTTTAAAGAGGGTGTTTAAATTGGACTCCAATTCAATATGAATAGTATCCTTATAAGAAGAGGAAATTTGGACACAAACATAGGCAGTCACCGAGAAAAGAACATTGTGAAGACAAAGGGGAAAATGGCAATCTACAAGCCAAGGAGAGAGACCTTAGAAGAAATCAACCCTGCTGATACCTTGATCTTGGAATTCCTTCCAGTCTCCAGGAAATAAATTTCAGTTTTTTTAAAGCACCCAGTCTGAGGCAGTTTGTTATGACAGCCCAAGCTACCAAATATACCACCTAGCAAATAACTATAGATGCACATGCAAGTTTTGCCAAGATCAGCTAAGCCTGGCTCAGATTAGCAGAACCACTCAACTGATCCCAGCCCAAATTACCAAACCATTGATTGTGATATAAATAACTCGTTGCTCTTTTAAGTCTTTAAGTTTTGGGATAGTTTTTAACATGGTAATAGATAACTGATACAGTGATTAAAGACTCATCAGACATCCTACTGCAAATGCATGAATGTTGATTTCACATGCAGAATTCATAGCATTTCCCCACTGGTCCTTGTGGGGGTGGGAGGGTATAGAACAGAGTTTATTCTGTATTGATGAGCTCCACCAGTCTTCCATTCCCAACTCTAACACCATCAGCAAGAAGAACTGAGTTACTGATGCTGCTCTACTTGTTCTCTATCCTTTCTAAATTGTGTCCACTTTCAACTGGTATAACAAACTTCCTACCTGGGAGTCAGATAACTTATTTCAGTTAGTGCCAGAGCAACCATTAGAGGCCAGGTAATCATCCATGAGGACCATAGGAAGAGGAGTACAACATGGTGATGCAGGAAAGAAAGACCACACATATTGGTGCTAAATGCTTCTAGGTTGAATTTCTAGGTCTGTCAACTTACATGTCTTGCGGGAGGCTCTTCAAGGTGATGTTTCTTATGTATACAATGATGTGAATAGTAATATGTTCTTCTAGAATTGGTGTTCCACATGTCAAGTTCACATAATTGCAAATAGCCCAGCATTCTGAACATACTAGGCAGTCTATAAATGTTGGTTGCCTAACAGTATTGGGAGGCTACGATTCACTTATTTGCTAATGTTTGATTAGTGCTAACAAGTGCCAGGCACTATTTCAGGCTCTAATAAGACAGTGGGTGAGCCAGATAGATAATGTCCCTGCTGTCATGGAGATGACATTCTACTGGGGATATTAAGGGGTTAGAAACCATCTATCTATCTATCTATCTATCTATCTATCTATCTATCTATCTATCAATCAATCATCTATCATCTATCTAATTATCTATCCTATCTCTATCTATCCATCTATCTCTACCAATCTATCATCTATTTATCAATTGTGGGATACTTACAAGGTAGTGAGGCTCTGCTCCCATCCAGTTATCTGTAATCAGAACAGTGTTTCTTCTATGTGTTTTAGATAATGGACTTCTGAGTAAGGGTTGATTTGAAGAAAGGGTTATCTAGTTGGAAAAAAAAAAAGAATGGTAAACTACTCCATTGGTACATCTGCCATCAGGGAATTCCATATTTTTCCTCATGTAAATGATTTTACAAGTTAACTCAAGCTTACTACTTTAATTTGACAATGTTATAAAAATATATGGCATATAAAAAGGAAATTTTAAAAATATGGCACACTTCTCTTTCTTAAATAGAGTATGTTAAGCACAGAGTCTGTTGAACAGAATGCACACTTTTCTGGATGTTTCCAAATTCTCAACCTCTCTGAAGCATTTGACAACACTGACATCCTGCTCTTTGAAATTTTCCTAGGCGTTCACAACACTGAATATTTTTTTTTATACTTTTGGTACTACTTTCTTCTCAGTTTCCTTAACCAACTCCTGTTTCTCTTCCTACCCCTTAAATGTCATTGAAATTCTTCTTTTGTTGTCTTCATTCTCTATGTAGAGTCAGCAATCTTCTTGCAGATGGAAGATGACCCCTGATTTCATATATCTAAACCCATTTTTTTTTTCATGGGGAATAAAACATTTTAGCTTCTTATGGGGTAGGCATGGTTACTCCAAGGTCCCAGGGGCACAACAACACAAATCCAAATCTTGACTCCTATGTCTCTTAAAAGCATCTCCTACTCTTGCCTTCCTTAGCCGTGGTATGGTGCTATCTGTCTGCCAAGCATCCTATATGGAACCTCAGGGTCTTTAGCATCTATTGCTGCCTTTTCATGCCTAGCCTACAGTGATTCTTAAGGTCTGTTGATTGAGTTCTACAAATTCTGACTTCTTTTTATGATCCTAGTTCAGTACCTCATTTTCTCTCACTTGGACTGTTGAAATTGTTTTCGAACTGATCTCCTTACTTTTATTATCTGGCCTTCACAACTATTTATGTATTGCTTTAAAAGTACTTAAACTAAAGAAGAGCTTTGATTATATCACTTGGCTATTGGAAAATCTTTGTGGCTTCCCACTGTATATAAAATACATTCCAGATTTCTGAGCATGTCACCCTCCCTGACCTGACTCCAACTTGCCTCTCCACATTGTTCTCTATACAACTCTGACTTTGAATGTTCCTTGTACTTAAAATGTTTGTTTTTTGTTTATATTTATGTTTATTCTCACTTTTTTCCATTTGTCTAATTCTATCTACCTATTAAGGTACAATTTTAGGTATTTTCTTAGGGAGAAATGAATAAACAGTGGTTTACCTGTAAGCCACAGACGAAGAAGAAGTATTCACACTACACATATTTGACAAATGACTTGTTTTTATCCGGAAGAATTATTACAATTAAATAACAAGAGAATCCCATTACTGAGTATATACCCAAAGAAATAGAAATCATTCTATTATAAAGATACATGCATGTGTGTGTTCATTGCAACACTATTCACAATAGAAAAGACATGAAATCAACCTAAATGCCCATCAATGATAGACTGAATAAAGAAAACGTGGTATGTATACACCATGGAATACTGCACAGCCATAAAAATGAATGAGATCATGTCCTTTGCAGGGACATGGACGGAGCTGGAAACCATTATCTTCAGCAAACTAACACAGAAACAGAAAATCCAATACTGCATGTTCTCACTTATAACTGGGAGCTGAGTCATGAGAACACATGGACACATGGTGGGGTACAACACACACTGGGGCCTGTTGGAGGGTCAGGGGCAGGAGGAGGGAGAGCATCAGAAAGAATAGCTAATGGATGCTGGGTTTAATACCTAGGTGAAGGGATGATCTGTGCAGCTATTCACCATGGCACACATTTAACTATGTAACAAACCTGCACATCCTGCACATGTACCTCTGCACTTAAAATAAAAATTGGAAATTAAAAAATGATCAAAAATTTTATTCACAAAAATATGTGTAAATGGCCAATAGGCACATCAAAATATGCTCAGCAGCATGAAAACTGCAACACAGTATATATCATACACTAAGCCAATTAGCTAAAATTAAATCTGACAATCCCAGGTGTTGATGAGGTTGTGGAGCAACTTGAACTCTCGTAAGTTTCTGATGGGAATGTCAAATGATCCAATAACTTTAGAAAACAGTTTGGCAGTTTTTCATTAAATGAAACATATACTTAACACAGGACTCAATAATTTCACTCTGAGGTATTTTCTCAAAATAAGTAAAAATATGTCCTTTCTAAGATTCATACCTGAATATTCTCAATGACTTATTTATAGTAGCGCCAAATTGGAAACAATCAAAACATTCATCAAGTGGTAATAGGGTTTACCTGTGTCTCCGCCCAACTCTCATCTTGAATTGTAGTTCCAATAATCCCCACCTGTCATCGGGAGGACCAGGTGGAAATAATTGAATCATGGGTGAGGTTTCCTCCATCCCGTTCTCATGATACTGAGTTAGTTCTCACGAGATTTTGTGGATTTATTAGGGGCTTCCCCCTTTGCCGAAGACTCATTTATTCTTTTCCTTTCTGCCATCATGTGAAGAAGGATGTGCTTGCTTCCCCTTCTGCCATGATTGTAAGTTTCCTGAAGCCTCCCCAGCCCTGTGGAACTGTAAGTCAATTAAACCTCTTTCCTTTATAAATTACCCAATCTCGGGCAAGTCTTTATAGCAGGTGGAGAACAGACTAATACAAGGGTGACTGGATAAAACAATTATAATATATTTAAGCAATAGAATTCCACTCAAGAAGAAATGAACTACCGATATACACAATAGCATCAATGAAATTTTTTCTTTTTTTTTTTTTGAGATGGAGTCTTGCTCTGTTATCCAGTCTGTAGTGTGGTGGCACAATCTTGGCTCACTGCAACCTCCACCTCCCTGGTTCAGGTGATTCTTGTGCTTCAGCCTCCCGAGTAGCTGGGATTACAGGCAGGCACCACCATGCCTGGCTGGTTTTTGTATTTTTAGTAGAGATGGGGTTTCACCATGTTGGCCAGGCTGGTCTTCAACTCCTGACCTCAGATGATCTACCCACCTCGGCCTCCCAAAATGTTGGGATTACAGGCATGAGCCTGTACAGGCTGGATTACGCCGCCCAGCCTCACTGATGAATCTTAAAATACACTAACAAAAAGAGAAACAAAAGACACATATGGTATGATTCTATATATATAAAATGCTAGAGCTGTCAAAACTAACATATCCTGAGAGAAAACTGAGCAGTGGTTACATGTGTCTGGGAGTGGCAGGGACTACCTTTCAGCGGAACATGAGGGAAGTTTTGGAACTGATGGGATTCATTTATATCTTTTTTGGGGGTTGTAATTATGTGAGAGTATACATTTGTCAAAGCTAACTAAACTGCACACTTAAAATCAGTATGTTTTGTTATATGTAAATTATACTTCAATAAAACTGATTAATAAGTAAAAGAATATTATTTTTGATTTCTGGCACTTACCTATAAGAAGGCTTTTTAGGCCCTCACTCAGACACTACTTACTTTATTTTAGATAAATTTTAAAATATATTACATAATTTCCTAGCCCAGATGAAATATGTGGGTAATGGCAAAAACTGTTAAGCCAGACTGCCTGGGTTGAGGGCTCTGTAATTTAATGATTTTGGGGAAATTTTTTAACTTCCCTATCCCCTAGTTTTCTCAGCTTGCTAAATGTGGGGATAACAATACTATCTGCTTTGTTGTGTTGTCACAAAGATTAATATATGTGAAATACTTCATACAATGTTTGGTGTACAGTAAGCGCTATATGCATCTTTTTCCTTTCATGGAGTACCCTTTTCAAAATGTTTGCCATATTCTGAGTTGAACTTGAGTTACTTGTTTTTATGTGCTGTTACCATTTGATTGTAAGGTACTTGAAAGCAAGGGACATGTTTTGTTCTTGATGTCTCCTAAAGAATCAACCATGGCACAGCATTTAGGATAGTTGGTTGAATTTTTATTCCACTATTAGAATGTGTCCAAATATTGAGATAATACTAGAGCTAGTAATCTGTGAGTGCCTATTGCACACAAACACTTATTTAATCTTCAAAACAACCTGACAAGATAGGCATTATTATTAATTCAATTTCAGAAATGAGAATTCTCATTTCTTCATCAGAGAGGTTATGTGACTTACCCAGGGCCATGTGGCTAGGAAGGGAGACTGGATTTTTTTTTTTTTTTTAAAAGATAGGATCTTGCTCTTTTGGCCAGGCTGGAGTGCAGTAGTGTGATCATGGCTCACTGCAACTTTGACCTCCTGAGGAGGCTGGAATTTAATGCTGTCTTAGGGCTTTGATGTTTTATAGAACCATTTGCTTCTATGCTGAGAAGCCTGATGTGGTTCTGTTTTGTGTCTTCTTGTGTCTGATTTTTTTTTTTCTTTCTATTCTCTCTACCCTCCTTTTTATGCCAGATTTTTCACGTTGTCCATGTACGTGAGACTAATAGAATCTACCACTGCCCCCTCTTTACCTCCAGTAACTTCCATTGACAGCTGCTGATGGCCAAGAAATTATGTAACTCACTTTGCTTAAATTTTATCTAAAACAAGAGTAAATAGGCTCTGAAGGAGGACATATCGGGGGTTTCCCATAATTAAAAAATTGTAGTTTAGGGCAGGAGCTTTTCTGCAAACTTTATAAAGAAACGATATATAATACAGAGTCAAGTGGACAAATCATAGGTGCAAAGCTCCATGAATTTTTACAGAGTAAATACCCATGAAATCATCACTTACATCAAGACATAGATAATTACCAGTAGCCCAGAATCCTTCCTGGTTTAGGGCAGACACATATTATGATTCAGAGTTCTTCTTTGCTTATGCCTGTGTTCTGCATGGTTGCACTTCTGAATAAGTTAACATTATTCACGAATTTTAATAGTCTGATCTTTGCAAATATACCATACATCCCTGAAGTACACAGACAATGCAACAATGCCTTAGACTTCTCCTACGTCTGGAAAACGAGCTGCATAATGGTTAGAAAAAGGAGAAGAGGATGGTGGGAGGATTATAGAGTTGACAGCTCAGTACTCCCAGCATTGGCTCTTTTCTGCAGAACCAACTCACTCAGGCAATAATATTGCCCCACGTTCCAAACGGCACTGAGTCTGTTTGCAGAGTTCTGCATCTCTGAAAGATGACTTCAGACCACTGTTTCCAGCCCCCAAGGCATCCCAGAAAGCAGCTTGTCTTTCTCAGTGGGTATCACATCTCCTGCTCCTGCCCTGTGACAGTGTTTCTTTTATGCTTACTATGTCCTTTTGATCTGCTGAAAATGTCCTCCTCTATACTTCTGATTAAAAAGAAATTAAATCTGGGGAGTAGGGCAGGGGAGGTTGGGGCCAGAGCATGAATGTGTTGCCCGAGGCCCTGGCTGGGCTCTCTTCCAGCTTCTGAGAGACTACTCTGGCCAAAGGGGCCTTCGGAGAGGCAGCCCCAAGAAAAGGCTGGCTGATGTGCACTGAGAAAGAGCACTCTCCCCTGCCCCGTCCCCAGCACTGCTGGGGCTGGAGATGTGGGCTGCATTTTGAAGCTTAGCTGCCAAACCTACTGTAATGGGGGAGGGGAGGAGCTGAGGGAGCTTCAGGGAGACTTTTATCACCCTTTCTGGCCTTCTGTAGATAATGGGCCTGATGCTTCTTTTTCCTCATTTTACTCATCTGATGATTAGGTGATGAGACCAGAAGCCCTGGGCAGACTCCGGTGTGTCTTAGTAAACCATCTCTGTGAAATGGTTAAGTTTACTTAGAAGGTAACTGAAGAGGCGTAAGTGGAAAAACCACCCTTATGAATTCAAACCCAAAGCCCTGAAGATGAGCTCTGGAGGGGGAATCACCATGTGGGAGAGGCCACAGGCCAAGTGCTACCCACGTGGCCAATGCCTGGGGTTCTTTGGCTCTGGGATCTCCCGGGATAACAACCCACTTGACTGACTTGCTCTGCCTTTCTTGCTTGGCCCAATCTAAGCCTAAATGCCTTCCTTGGAGGCCCTGTCTTGACCCAAGCAAAATGGATCTTTTTTTTTTTTTTTTTTTTTTTTTTGAGACGGAGTCTTGGTCTGTCGCCCAGGCTGGGGTGCAGTGGCACAATCTCGGCTCACTGCAACCTCCACCTCCTGGGTTCACGCCATTCTCCTGCCTCAGCCTCCCGAGCAGCTGGGACTATAGGCGCTCGCCACTACGCCCGGCTAATTTTTTGTATTCTTTAGTAGAGACGGGGTTTCACTGTGTTAGCCAGGATGGTCTCGATGTCCTGACCTTGTGATCCGCCCGCCTCGGCCTCCCAAAGTGCTGGGATTACAGGCGTGAGCCACCGCGCCCGGCCCAAAATGGATCTTTTTGAAAGACTTTACTGAACTGAATAGTAAGAGAAAGCAAGAGTGAAAGAAGTCCAAGAAATATGAGACCTATATTACATATCCTGGCTCACTTCTCGTATGGGTTCCTGATGCTACCACATCCTGCCTGCCCCAAAGGCTGAAGGTTATATCTTCTTTTACCAAAGGTCTTGCAAACTCAGATGGCCCTTTGACTGGGACTCTTACTTCTTACGTTTCAGTCTATATCCATGTGGGCATGGGGGTTCACTAATGAATGAGGAAAAAAGGTTGCCCTGTATTAGCTTCTAATATGTTACAGATACTCTGCAAAGTGGTTTACATGCATTATTTTATTTCCTCTTTCCAACAATCCTGTGCAGTGAGTACTATTAATCCTGTTTTGCAGATAAAAGAAAAAGCTCAAACAGATTAATTTTGTGGCTCAAGACCACAAAAACTAGTAAATGATGGGGTCAGGATTTGAATCCAGGTTTTATAGTGCATGACCCAAGACTGCTCTCTTAAATGCTGTAACAATTCATGGTCAAACCTGAGAAAAGACTCTTCTGTTGTCCTTCAGCCTCTGGACTGAGTAACAGGACTTTCTCTTGGTAATTGCCCCATGAGGGATCTGGGTCTTTGCAACAGGTGTACAGTTTTGTCCATGGGTGCCAACCATATAGTCACATTATTATGCATTATCATACTCCAGCATTTGTAAAAGAACTACACAAATTAAATAATGGGAGGGGCACTACTTCACAAGATGATTTTGTGTCTTATGAAAGGCTTCAACACAAGACTCTTTTATCCGGCAAACACAGCCATGCATTTCAAACATCAATTGATTTGCATACAATCACCCAGGAATACATCTCCTCTGCATGAATAATCACTATTACAGTTAGAGCAGCTATCATTTACTGAATATCTACTACATCCCTCAAACTTTATTTACACATTTTCATGCATCCATTGAAACTTGGCAAGATGGTATTATCTTCCCCATTTTAGAACTGAAGCTAGCATTTTCCCATACTTATAGAGGTAGGGAGGAGCAGGGACTATAAACCCCTGCCTGACTTCAGACACTTTATGCTTCTTACCATTCCAGATAGGCACATGAATGAGAAGATGCCTGCTCTCGTTCACTTCAACAATCTAGCTCACCATTATATC
Source organism: Macaca thibetana thibetana (assembly GCF_024542745.1). Classification (NCBI taxonomy): domain Eukaryota; kingdom Metazoa; phylum Chordata; class Mammalia; order Primates; family Cercopithecidae; genus Macaca; species Macaca thibetana. Next base: position 154,760,574 of record NC_065578.1, on the reverse strand, counting down.
GTTAGTACAAATTACTTCGTTCTTTCTTTTTTTTTGTTTGTTTTAGGAATAGGGTGGTAAACTTCAATTTCTCAATCCCTGACAAAATCCTCTTATTATATGAACTTGCTTCCTCTTTTGCTTTCACTAAAGTGCTCTCCAAAGCAACCTTGCCCCCTTCAAACTTCACTTCCTTTTTAGTCCTGTGCCCTTGTCACATCATATCAACAACCCTCTATCCCCCTCAGTATTCTTGGTCAAATAAATTCAATTTTCTCCACAAATACTTTTTGGTGGCTTCGTTTCTGCCAGTCCCTTGGAATATGATGAAGAAGGCGATAGACTACCCCAAGCTTTCAGGGATCTTCTATTCCATTGCACTGGAGCTGTCAGGAATTAAAGAATTAATTAAGCAATTAGTTAGTCAATTAAAATAGTGATAGATTATACTGTGGAGAAACAAGTGTTAAAACAGATACAGTTTCACTTCATTTAGTACCTATGGAATACTTGGACTGTGCAATGCACCTTACATACTTTAACTTATTTAAGTTTCTTAATAACCCTTTGAGGCAGGCTCTGTTCGTACCCCCATTTAATAGCACAGACAGGTGAAGTAACTTGTTCAAAGCCTTACAAGCAGTGGGTGACAGAGCCAGGATTGAACGTCAAGAAATGAGGCTAAGGAGCCTGGAATATTAAAGCACTGTTAGAAATGAATATGGAGAGTATCGACCTAGAGAGTAAGGTTTTGTTGACATTAGAATAGATGAAAGGAGATGACAGGAGAGTGGAAAGAAAGCACACGTGGCAGAGGCAAGTTCAGGTACAAGGCCCTGAGTAGGCAGTGGGGATGGGGCAGGGTGAGCCTGTGAGGCTAAGGAGACAGATGCCATCCCACAGCCCTCGTGGGCCATGGGCAAAGGCTTTAGTTTTCATCCTGAGAACTATGTAGATCCCTGGAAAGGTTTCAGCATGAAATGTGGGTATTTTCTTCTGCTGTGCACTTTTTAACCTGGTCCTGACTAATGACGACTGCTCAGGGGCATCTCTTAACCTTGGCCTCTAACTGAAGCTGAGCCTCAGGGAAGCCCCCTCGCATAAGCAGGGGTCAGCACATCCTCACTGGCCTCAAGTCACCCACCTCATCACTGCTGTCACCAGCCAGCCCACCAGGAGGGAGCACACACACCCCACGTTATTCTTGGCTGGTGATCTTGCTTGTGCACCACAGAAATAACTGAGGTTGTGAGGTTGTTAGGTACCGTGCCTTGACTTTACAAGCATACAAGTATGGGAATCCCACAACTACCACTTACTAACCCGTGACTGGGGTCATGTTGTTTAGCCTCTTTGTGTCTCAGTTTCCTCATTTATAAATAGGGAATAAAAAAGGTATTGCTTTACGAATTCTTGAGAAGATGAAATAAGTTAATGTATGTAAACATAAATTATGTGTGTAATATTTTTGAATGTATGCAAAGTATGCCTGGTGTATCAGAGTGCTCATTATTATTATTACCATGACTCTTACTTCTGGTGATTTGCACCTGCCTCAATCAGTTCTCCTAGCCCTTCCTCTGTCTGCACAAAATAGTAGGGGATGATGACTCGCTATGTTGCCTAGGCTAAAGTGCAGTGGCTATTCACAGGTGTGTTTATAACACACTACAGCCTCCAACTCCTATGCTCAAGGGATCCTCTTGCCTCAGTCTCCCAAGTAGCTAGGACTACAGGCATGTGCCACCTTGCCTGACTTACCTGTACTCTTGACCTATCCTCTCTCTTTGTAAGCCTTATCCACTGTTGTTTTCCTCTTGCTTATAGATTTCCAAAATTTCTCTCACTTCTGATTCAGTTCCCAAACCCTGAGAAAATTTTTGTGTGTCTCTTAAAATAAACAAACAATTAAAAAAGGCAAAACAACAATGGAAAAGGCAGAAACAATAGCAGCTCTGTCCTGCATCTCTCTCCACCCCTTCCTTTCCAGGCATCCCTCATCACCAAGCCCCAGGAGGGGCATCTCCTCTGGTTGCTTTCACCTGCTCAGCCTCCCGTTCACCCCTCAGCTTCCTGCAGTCACATTCCTATGCTATCTTGCTCTGAGAAAAGTACTCTCATAAATCTCACTAATGACCTCCTCATTTTCAAATCCAATGGACTCTTCATTTCTTAGTGCAGCAGGTAACCTTTGAGTTGTCCACTCCTTTCTTTCTGAACCCCTGTCCTCCCTTGGCTTTGGAGACGACTGTTTCATTGGGTTTTCTTCACCATGTTGACATTTTCTTCTCAACTGCAATTGTGTGATGGTCTTTCATGTTCTCCTCATTTTTCTACTCCTGAAACATTTGTGTTTCTTCGGTTCTCACTTGATCTGAGAATTGCATCTGTGTTCAGGTTTCTACCTATTTCCTATGTCCTGGTTCCTCATGTGTCTGTGTCTCCAGCCTGGATCTTCAGCCTGTGCCCCAGTCTCATATCCCAGATCCCACTACCTGGGTGCCTCACAGGTCGCTCAACTCCATCATGTCCCAAACACAATCAGTGGTGATCTTTCCCCAAAACAGGATCATTTCTTTTTATCTCTCTTTTGAGTCAATCACCCCACAATTTGCTCATTCAGCTAGAAATTCAAGACCCATTCTTGCTCTTTCCTCTGCTTTACCATGTGACCATCTAAGTGGCTATGGAATTCTGTAGACCCTGCCTCCAGCCTCACTTGTTTCTTTCCCTCTTCTCTCCTAACATTCTAAGTCATTCTTGTCCCAGCTCAGACTGTTCTTCTCTTATCTGGTCTTTTGTGATAGACCCCTGTATTGGTCTGTTTTCACATTGCTGATAAACACATACCTGAGACTGGGTAATTTATAAGGAAAAGGAGGATTAATGGACTCACAGTTCCATGTGACTGGGGAGGCCTCACAATCATGGTGGAAGGCAAAAGGCACATCTCATATGGTGGCAGACAAGGGAAGAGAGCTTGTGCAGGGAACTCCCCTTTATAAAACCATCAGATCTCATGAGACTTATTCACTATCATGAGAATAGCACAGGAAATATCTGCCCCCATGATTCAGCAGTTACCTCCCACCGGGTCCCTCCCACAACACATGGGATTTGTGGGAGCTACAATTCAAGAGGAGATTTGGGTGGGGACACAGCCAAACCATATCAACCTTTAATTGATCTCCCTGGCTCCAGTGTGCTCCCCTGGCATCCATCACACACTAGGATGCTTCTAGGGTGATTCTTCTGAAGTACAAACCATGTTGATCATTCCCTTGCTTAAAATTCCAAAATAGTTGCTACAGAATGAGTTTCAACCTTCTCAGCATACCACATATAGGCTGTTACAATCTGGCCCTTACTTGCCCTCATCATGGGCCCTTCACTGTGTGCAAAACTCCCTGCAATTCTTAGAACATGCTAGATTATTTTATGTACCTGGGCCTTTGCCTATCCTGCTTGCTCCCTCTGCCTTGTGAGCATCTCCTCAACCTAGAATCTTGGTCTTCTCTCCATTTTTTTTTTATATAGGCTTCTATTTTAGCATCCGTAAAATTCTTTATTTTCCACTTATTTGTTTGCCAACCTTTAGTTCTGCTCACTCTCTGGGAGCGGAGTCTCAGTCTGTCTTTCTCTCTCTGTCTCTCTGTCTCTCTCTCTCTCTCTCTCTCTCATCTCTAGTGCCACATGCTGTGCTGGGCATGGGGTAGCTGATCTTTAAATGTTTGTTGAATCAATGAATCTTGAATGAGTAGAGATTACAAAATGTCTCCATTTCACAAAAGGCATTCTAATGTAGGATGTAGGAAACTGTAACTTTTGGTAAGTCAGTGGACCTCTCTGACATCAGCTTTCTCATCAATAAAATTTGAATTATAGTATATCAGCTTCGAGGCTGAGAGATGGGCTAGATAGTATTTTGAGGTCTTTCTAACATTTAGAACAGTTTTAGATGAATAGGGTTTATTAGCCCAGATTCCTTTCCTTGTCTAAAAATGTTTTTTAAAAATGCATTTTAAATACAATTGGAACTTACTGAGTTTATTAGTTGTATTACATACTTATATATTAAGTGCTTAAAAATGTAATTGGGTGGGATATGGTGACTCATTCTTGTAATCCCAGCACAGTGGGAGGCCGAGGCAGGCGGATCACTTGAGCTCAGGAGTTCAAGAACAGCCTGAGAAACATGATGAAACCACATTTCTACAAAACATACAAAAATTAGCTGGGCATGATGATGCATGACTGTACTCCCAGCTGCCTGAGGGGATGAAAGGGAGGATCACTTAAGTCTGGGAGGTAGAGGCTGTAGTGAGCCAAGATGGTGCCACTACACTCCAGCTTGAGTGACAAAGCGAGAACTTGTCTCAAAATAAATAGATACACATAGATAAATGTGTAATTGTTGTGTTATTCTATCTGTAATCCACTGAGGAGGTATTTTCATTATCCCCATTTTGCAGTTAAAGAGGCTGAGGTCTAGGTTCATTGGCCAGGGTAGCTGGAGCCAGGTTTTAGACACAGTCACATTCACATCCATGGTGATTAAGTGTGATTTACACCTATTCCACACTATCTCAATTTTTGAAGCTGTGATTGGGAACCAAGTTTCATTTTATTATAATGTAGACCAGGGATTGGCAAGCTTTTTCTGTAAAGGGGCAGAAGGTAAATATTTTATGCTTTGCTATTGCATATTCTTTTTTTTGTGGAGAAGAGGAGGGGTATTTTAATTTTGTTTTGCTTTCCACAGTCTTTTAAAAAGGTAAAAATCATTTTTCGTTTACGGGCCATACAAAAACAAGTCATGGGTAGGGCAAACAAGTCATGGGTAGGTAGGGCATGGGTAGGCAAATTTGTAGAGTTAGCCCTTTTCTCACTGAGCTTATCAAGTCAGGAAAGTTTTTCTATTAGAACATTGAAGCAATACAAGGAATCAATGAATGTTTCAGTAATTCTTGTTAGAGAAGATCAGCCAGATTCCACAGTAAACAGACTGACAGTCACAGCCTCCTTTGCAGCAGCCTACAAGAGTTCCATTAAATGCTGACCAGCCAGGCCCAAAATGTCAATGTCTGCTCTGTGAATAGTCCCTTTTTATAGAATGGCACATCCTGTAGGGAGCCAATATCTTAACTTCATCATTCTGGTCTCAGTAATTTACGTAAGAGCTTCCCCCCAAAAGATCTGCGATAAAATAGGGAAGGGGACTCAAGATCTTTGCCTGGTCTTAAATCTAAATCAATCAACAAGTTAGGAATCTATTTAACACCTCTTCCCTAACCTCTAGTGTTGCATCTGGGACACAAGAGAACAAAAGCTCCCTGATGAAATTTTAAATACACAAAGAGAAGATGAGAAATCCAGTGTTTCTTAACCATTTTGGAATGAGAGACCCCTTTGAATACTGACAAACACTATCGACCACGTACTCAGAAAAATACCCGGGTGAAGATAGGAAACAATTGGTATTTGTTATCAGGGGATTCTTGCCCTGCTGGAAGTCTAATCACAGGCTCAGTTTCAAAAGTCCTGTTTTAAACAATTAGAGAAAGATAAAATGCTGAGATGTGTGTTATTGAGTGCAGAATCAGCTCTCCTGAGTCCATTGTCCCTCTGGAGACCTGTGTTCTTGAGCTGCCTACCTGTTTCTGGGTCAATGCCACCCCTCAGGCACCAGTAAGAAAGATCTGCTTCCTTGGGCCTGCGGTCTCTGTCATTGAGCTGATGTGAGATGGAGCATGGTGCCCCCAAGGCCTGCTCCCCTGCGGCCTTCCTGCTCCTTATCTCTGTGTGTCATGTTTTCCAGCCAGCGCATCTAATGGGAGGTCATGGTTCTCTAGCTCGGCATTTTCCTCTGAGTATTTTTCCACGAGTCAAGGACAGCCCTCTGGGAAGCGGGACGTACATGCTGCCTCCTCAGACTCCTGTTCAGTGGAGCATGGGTTTAAAATAAATGTTATTCTCACTTCAAAATGTGAACTTTGGCATATGCCCACCTGATCCATGGAGAGAGCCAAGGCAGGCAGAACAGAAACGTGGGTGAACTCTCAGGTCCTGTGGGGCCAAGAGTAGGCACCTGAGGGCTGGCATTGGCTATGCTTGGCAGCTCGGCAGTGGCAGCAGAGGTGGCCATGAAGCTGGCTCCTCAGAGCCTGGTGTTTGGCTCCTGCATGTGTGGTCTCATGCCTGCTGCAATAAGTTGTAAAGTGTCTCCCAAATTTTCATGTTCAGCTACAACCTGAGAATGTAGCCTTATCTGCAAATAATCTTTGCAGAGGTCTTCATTAAGGATCTTGAGATGCAATGATATTGGATTTCAGGTGGTCCCTAAATTCAATGACTGGTGCCTTTACAGGAAGAGGAGAATACCCAGAGAGACAGAAAGAAGAGCGCCACGTGAAGATGGAGGTGGAGACTGGAGTGATGCTACCATAGCCAGGAAACACCTGGAGCTACAAGAAGCCGAAAGAGGATAGGAAGGGGTCACCTCCAGAACATAGCCCTGGAGAAACCTAAGATTCCTGGCCTCCAGAATTGTGGAAGAATAGATTTGTTTTTGTTTTAAGTCGTCAGATTGTGGTACTTTGTTACAGCAGCCCTAGGGATCTAGTACAACTGCTTTCTAATTGTTTCTAAATGGGCTGACCCCTGCGTGAGTGGAGGTGCCAACTCCTGGGTCCCCTGGATGATGCTGATGGAAGAATGACTGAGGTCCTAGAGCCTCTGATTTGAAGAACCTGCAGGTCTTGGAGGTGCTAATTTATTGAAATATTCAGCAAGTTGCCTGACCTTTCTGTGTATTGGTGTCTGTGACCAGATACAAACCCAAATCTTCCCAACTTCTACTTGTCCACCTGAGTTCCTACCTGAACTTAAGAAGTGCTAGCTGTCAATCCAACCTTGTGAAGAGAACCACATACTACCCTCCAAATTCACCCTGCTTTTTTCTTTCCTCATCAATGTCTTTGTTTGAAGTTTCCTCTCCATCTGGGATAATCCTTCTCATATTCATCCTAACCTGTGTTAAACTCAAAATGAATTAATTATTATGTGTCATTTCTTATACTAAACTATAAGTTACTTGAGGTAGAGGTCATTCACACTCATCCCACAGCCAACCCTGAGCACAGCATTTTGTAAAATCTTCCTTTGTAATTCATGTCACACAATATCTGGTATAAAGGAAGAGTTTAAATTCATTGCAAATGCTAACGGTAATGTGCTCATTTTGGTATTTTTAAATGGCAGAGAACCATGTTTTTCCTCATGAGATTTTTCTCTTCAGTTCTAATCCCAAATGTCACTGAGTTTGGTTAAAATTACAGAAGATTGTATCATGTTTTTGTGGGTAGAAGTCAAACCTTAGAGTCAGATAACTGGGTTTCCATCCTCACTGCACCATCTACTTCTCATGCAACCCTGGGTATAGCTAATGCTTGATGTGCACATGGATTCAGATGACTCCATCGATAGGGATAGTAAGGCTCATCTTGCTGAGTGTTTAGAGGATGTGCGAGTCCTGTCAGATGAATGGTGGCCATTGGATGTTAATTCCTTTATCCCCCTGTCTATTTGTTTTTGAGACAAAGTCTTGCTCTGTTGCCCAAGCTGGAGTGCAGTGGTGCAATCTCGGCTCACTGCAACCTCTGCCTCCTAGATTCAAGCAATTCTCCCGCCTCAGCCTCCTGAGGAGCTGGGACTACAGGCGCACACCACCATGCCTGGCTAATTCTTGTATTTTTAGTAGAGATGGGGTTTCACTACATTGGCCAGGCTGGTCTCGAACTCCTGACCTCGTGATCCACCTGCTTCGGCTACCCAAAGTGCTGGGATTACAGGCATGAGCCGCTGCGCCAGGACTCCCACCCCCATCTATTTTTATTGGCTCTCTTTCATTTCAAGGTGGCAAGTGAAATATATTCAATGCAAGGTATTTCTTCACATCTAGAAATAATGGCAAATACACACATAGTTCCTACCATGTATAAGGCAATGTGCTAAATACTTAAATATATTAATTCATATAATTATGAGATTATTCTTCTCATCACACAGATGAGGAAAAACTTAGTCACGAAGAGGTCAGGTGATGACTTGTCCAGGTTTTCTTAGTTAAGGGTGGAGTCAGGGCTTGAAATCAGGCAGTCTGGCTCCAGAGTCTGAGATCCTAATTACTATACATACCGCATTCAGCATTCAAGTTATTGAAATAAATGAGCAGAGAAACACATGGACCTATTGAATAGCCCAGTTGGAACCCAGATGTGCTTTCTTTGTTTGTTGGCTTTAATCAGTGGCAGAATCTTGATAGCTGACCTCCCTGAGCCTTTTATATCAATAATGGGAGCAATGGCCAAAACTCAAAATAATTTAGCAGTGGTTAAAGCTTCCTTCCTTTTAGGACTACTCTAGAAAAACGTCGTCAAGAATAATGATTAACTGTGTTGGTTTTTGTACAGAAAGAACTGGGGTTGAAGCCACTTACTAACCCTAGGATTTGGAGCTGAGTCTTAGTTTCCTCTCTGGTAAATTCCTTATAGGAATTTATTGAAGATTAAGTGAGATACTGAGCATAAACTGCCTGACCAAAAGTAACAACTTAATCTGATATGTGTTGTTTTGTCATTATGAAGATCATCTCTTGAAAGGTTTTCAGTTTATTGTCATAATATACTAGTGTGTCACTATCACTTAGGAAGTTTTTAATTCCATCTAAGTAATAATAAAAACATCAATATTTGTAAATGATAAATCCTTTGTTTTTATAGGTTAAAGTATAATAAGGTTTTTCTCTGCATTAAGGTCACGGTTGCTTGCATTTTTCATATTGTTTCGTGAGGAGGGAGGAAGGGGTAAAGTTGGTGAGGAGGGAATCATGCACAACCTAGGTATATGCAAGGAAATGTCAGATGTCAAGTGTGAGGTGGTGGAAAAACAAATTGAGGCCCTCGGCACTCACCTGATTCCCTACCTTAGTGGTAAAGAATGTACCTATGAGATATAGTCACCTGGGAGGGCCGAAGATTAATTTATATGCAGTGTGCTAAGCACTGTTTGCAGGAGTAAAAAATGTGCCTTGTTCTTATGTGTACAACTTATTTCCAAATGTGTGTGTGTGTGTGTGTGCATGTGTATGTGTTTGTGCGTACACCCTTGGGGTTAATACAATTAAAAAGTCATTTAAAGGCATAACTAAATTCATAGTAGCTGCTTGTCATTATGTATTTCATAATTAGCAAATACTAAAAGTATCATAGATGTAGAAGTAAGAAATACTTTTGAGATTTAAAAAGGCATCACATACTCAAAAAGAAGGAGAAGCCCCAAGTCACTGATGAAAGTGTGTGGTCCAGGGTCTGACACGCTCAGCTGCTCAGTGATCATTTCTGTCCTTTTCCTTGAAGTTGTGGAACATGCTGGTGCCTCTTGTCGGGGAAGGAGCATCACCCAAGGCTGCAGGCCAGGAAGAAAAAGAATCAGAACTCTGGGTGGATCTAGACTGGAGTAAAATCCAAGGCCATGAGAACATGGCACTGTAGAGGGCCTTCTTGTAGAAGCAGTCATTCTTGTATTTGTAGAAAAACGTCATCAAGAATAATGATTAACTGTGTTGGTTTTTGTACAGAAAGAACTGGGGTTGAAGCCACTTACTAACCCTAGGATTTGAAGCTGAGTCTTAGTTTCCTCTCTGGTAAATTCCTTATAGGAATTTTCAAGAAGATCTGTTCAAGTTTGTGTTGAGGCTATAAAGCCAGGTCTGGCTCCAGGGAAAGGGCTGGCAAGGGCAAACTAAGGGGAAGTTTCTGGTCAGTTGGGTTAGGGTTAGAGCTTCCACGGGGATTTTGGAAATGGAATGAAGAAGCAAGGACCAGACTAGAAGGACACAGAGATGCTGCCTATGCATAGTTGGGGACAGTAAGGGGGTTGCAGCCCAGTGCCCAGGGGGTACCTGGCAGTGAAGTTCGTTCTAGACACAAATGACACAATTTATTGGGGAGTGGGTTCCAATTTATATGGGGAGAGGACTCTTTATTTCAGAAACTAGTGGTGCTGGGTCTGTAGGAATACATTGTTCCTTACAGCTGGGAAGGTCAAAGCCAGTCAGAAAAAAATGTTTGACTTTCCCTCTCTCAGCATCCTACATGAGTGGTCATCCATTCTCTGCTGATACATCTTTAGTGATATCAGTCCCTGTAGGGTGAAGTGGGTTCACAATCCATTCAGAAGAAGAGACACCTGTTGTTTGTTTTATTGGAGATGGGATCCCAATGGGGTGTTACAGCTTGTCCCAAATGACTATTTGCAAGGTTGTGATGTCATATTGGCAGTTTTTGAGGTTCTGAGTTAAGATCTGATTACTTTTGCAGAAGACTGCAATAGCATATTTGAATACAAATAAAATAGTTATATGGGAGTGTGTGTGTGTATGTGAGAGACAGAAAGAGAGACAAACACACAGACAGACAGACAGATACAGACTAGAAGAGAAAGAAATTTCTCCTTCAGTGTTGAAAATATGGCATCCTTTCAGGAAGGAGGACCTAGAGTAAAAAAGTTTTCTTTCAACTCTATACTTCTGGAATTCTCCCAGTCTTCCTTTTTGTCAATTTGTATTATTGTTTTGACTGGTAATCATTGCACATGTATGTTATGCCAGGCAGTGGGTTCCATGATTTTTATACAACGTAACACCTGATGCTTGCAACACAAGCAGTGTCTATACAAACCTCAAAATGACAGGGTTGGGAGCATTTCCAGGATAGCTGAACACGGGGAGTTTCCTGGAGGGTGGCATGCCCAGGGAGGGCATGGAAGCTCCACGCCCCCTCCCCTATACTCACCCTGTGCATCTCTGCATCTGTATCCATGGTAATATCATTTATAATAAACCAGTAGACATGATTCCTTGAGTTTCAGGAGCCACCCTAGCAAACTAATCATATCCGAGGAGGGGGTTGCAGGAACCCTGATTTATAGCCGGTCAATGGGAAGCATGGGTAAGACAACCTGGGACTTGTGGTTGGCATCAGAAGTCAGTGGAGCCTTGTGGGACTGAACCCTCAACCTGTGTGATCTGACACTATCTCCAGGTAGACAGTGTTAGAATTGAATTTGAGGACACCCAGCTGGGGACCACTAAATAAATAATTTGTTGCAGAATTAATAGATAAGTGGTTGCTGGGTGGAAAATCCCACTCTTCTGGGTGACTACAGGTCACAGAAGTCTTCTGTATTGACTGTTGAGTGATAGTACAGTAGGAGAAACTGACTTTGTTCTTTCTACTCAAGCTCCTACGCAAATTTCCTTATTTCTATACTTTCTTGTCCCTAATATTTGCTTTCTCTTATTAGACTCTTAGAAGCTAGATCAAAATCTTAGAATTATTGTTAAAACCCTTCTCCCAAATTGTGTGTAATGGAATCACAAATTTAAGTTCCTACCTAACACAGATGTGCAAAAGAATTAAATCTGAAATTTTACTTTTGCCTATGATTAATTTGTGTTTTCTCCTGAACTTCCGCTTAGTGCGAAAATAAATTAAGGACATGTCAGGTCTGATATAACCTTAGTCCAATTTTTAAAGTTGGAAAGTTAAATAATTCCTTCAGGTAGTGTTCAATCTCTCCCTACAGAGGGGGGAAAAAAGCCTCTCTAGCATTTGGGCATATGGGAGAGGGGTGCGTGTCACTTGGAATGATGCAGACATGTAAGTCAGGATATACAATGCTAGCTTCAGGGCTGGACACAATGGCTTATGTTTGTAATCCCAGCGCCTTGGGAGGCCTAGGCAGGTGGTTAGCTTGAGGCCGGGAGTTTGAGACCACCCTGGGGAACAAAGTGAGACTCCATCTCTACAAACAACAACAACAACAATAGCAATAATGCTAGTTTCTGTAACAAACAACCCTCCAAAAATCTCAGTGGCTTAACACAAAGGCTTATTTCTCATCCATGTCACAGTTTGATCTGGGAAGGGTAGCTTTTCTGAAAGTGGTAACAATCATTCATACTCTCTTCTCATCTTTTTTTGTAAATCTCCATCGAAATCTCTCTCTCCCTCTCTGTCCCTTTTCCCTCAGTACGTGACCTGAGTGCTTGCTGTGGAGGAAGAAAGAGAATGATGAAGAATTGGGTATGGGGTGGAGGATGACCAGGCCTGAAGTGGTAGGCATCAATACTGCTCAGATTCCATTGACCAGAACCTGGTCACAAGGCCCCGACCTCACCGCAAGAGAGGCTAGTAAATGTAGTTTCTCTCTGAGCTCAAGGAGAGGAAACCAGATTGGTGGGATCTGGCTGTGGTCTGCTACAGTGAGGAATCTCTCCCCAGCCCTCCTGCTATTTCCTCCTGCAAGTGCTGGCTGGCAGTGTCCCTTGTCTGCCTGGTTCTCTGTTTCTGACACTGAAGTGAGTGGCTGGTACACTCAGGCTCATTTCTCTTGTCTCAGCCAACACTGCCAGGGGAGCTCCCTGCCTGACTTGGCCTCACCTTGGCTGCCACAGGCATCTTACTACTGGGCCTCACACCATGTCTCCTGTCAGTCTGCTGGCCAGAAAGTCCAGTCCCAGGCCCTCCTGTGGGGTCATTTTGCTCTGCCATGGAAGTTTCTAGGGGCCACCAGTGGCTCTCAGCTCAGCAGCCACACTGTCCAGGAACTGGCAGTGGTTTAGTCAACCTAAATACAGGCTGCCCTTCAACCACACCCCAGGGGTGACCTCTGGCTAAGACCCAGGCTGTTGGGAGGCTGCTTGTTAGCAGGGTTCTTTCCAGAGTCTCCAAAAGAAACAGGATGCATGATCCTCCCATGAGTGCCCCTATTAAGTTATCTAATTTACCTTCTGTTTCTGAGCCTAAGTCCACAAAGGGGAAGGGAAGAACTGCTGTTCTCTGTGCCTCATCCACTTCCTTCCCATGAGACCCAGGATCCAACAAAGGATGGGATTTTCTTCCACGTCCCTCAGCCAGAGCCTCTACCTCGCAGAGCGGGCCTTTGCACACTTATGATTGAGTCCTGGTGCTGACTGAGATCAGGTGTTGATGTGCTAAAGGAGATAAATAGATTTGGATAATTCTTTCTCAAGACAAGAGCCTGGCTTGCCAGCAATGGTAGAGCTTTGACAATCTACATTTTGACTTCCATAATTGAATATCATCTCATTTTTTCTTTATATTAATTCTATAACCATTTCTAATCTTTCGCAGGTAGGCAGATGCATAGGGTAGAGAGGAAAGGAATGTGTACTTAGGCAAAAAAGAAACCACATTAATTTAAGCATGCTTCCATTTAAGGGGGATCTTTTTAGGAATATGGGCCAGGATGCATTCATTTAACAAATACTGAGTATTTTCTCTTACACTGTTCTAGGTAATGTGGATACTGCAGTTAACAAGGCAGATAAAAATCCTTGCCCTTAAGAAAGTTGGGTTCTAGTGGAGTAGAGGGACACAGACATAATCACAGAGTAAGTAAGTATGGAGATATATTGCTAAATATTGTTAAGGGCAAAGGAAAAAAAATGAAGCAGAAAGGAGGATATTAAATGCCAGGTGAAATGCTAGATAGGGTGAACAGAAAAGGCCTCAAGAGGCTGGGTGCGGTGGCTCACGCCTGTAATCCCAACACTTTGGGAGGCCTAGGCAGGTGGATCACCTGAGGTCAGGAGTTCAAGACCAGCCTGACCAGCATGGAGAAACCCCATTTTTACTAAAAATACAAAATTAGCCGGGCGTGGTGGCGGGTGCCTGTAATCCCAGCTACCTGGGAGGCTGAGGTAGGAGAATCGCTCGAAGCCAGGAGGAGGAGGAGGTTGTGGTGAGCCAAGATCGCGCCATTGCACTCCAGCCTGGGCAACAAGAGTAAAACTGTCAAAAAAAAAAAGCCTCAAGAAGATGGTTTCTGAGTAAAGATCTAAAGGAAGTGAGACAGTGAGCCATGCAGATTTTTGGAGAAAGCACATTCCAGGAGGAGGAAATTATAAGGGCAAGGATCTGGAGCAGAAGCCTTGCTGGCTTCCTGGAGGAATATGAGGAACTCAATGGCTGGACCTGCAAGTAGAGAGAGTGGAAGGAGATAGGATCACAGAGCAATGGGACTGGGGTTGCAGATGAAGTTGAGCCTTTGCCTTTCACTCTTCAGAAGATGGGAAGCTGTTGGGGGCTTTGAGCAGATCAGTGATCGGATCCACCTTTGTTGTAACAGAGCAGCTCTGGGCCTGCATTATCTCTAGGGTTAGTGCTACTGTGGCCCATCTACCTCTGCTTGAATTGTTACAGGGGCAGGAATGTGTGCTTTCATAGGGAAATCCATAGAGGCTGGCAGGCTTAATTGGCAGGCGACTCTGACTTCTTTCAGTTCCTATAGGACAGGGGTTGGCAAACTACTGCCCACAAGCCAAATCTGCCCTAGTCTCTTTTTGTAAATAAAGGTTGATTGTAACACAGCCATACTTATTCATGTATATATTATCTCTGGCTACTTTTGTGTTACAATGGCAGAATTGAGTAGCTGTGACAGATACGCAAAGCCTAAAGTGTTTACTAACTAGACCTTTTAAGAACATGCTTTTTGACCTCTTATGGGAGACAAATACTGGAAAAACAGCTAGGAAGGAAAACCAAAGACATATGAGGTGTGGGGCTAAAATAGATTTAAAACTAAAAGACATCAAAATAGGATACAAATTATTTATACCAAAGGTATACCACAAAAGGAAAACAAAATAGAAATTTAGTTGAAATATGACATCTTAGAAGTTTGGAGATTTATGGATGTGAGGAATGAAGGTCATAAGTTTGCTATATAGGTAACAACATTGGAAGAAGAGTTTACCTATTGAATACTTGCTTTCCCCAGGAGGGAACCCTGTGGATCACAAGAGAGGCTGAAAAATTCCATCACGGGTTAGCTTGAATACATCTGTATTTGACCTGATTTGCTAATTGCCTTGCCTTCATTTTAAGTGTATTGCTTAAGTATATGCTGATTTAGTCTAAGAGATCATCAACCCCTTTTCATTATCAGCTCCTGTATATTAATGTCAGATAACGGCTGGTAATAGCCTTAGTACTCTTAGAAGTGTGTATAATTTTGCAAAAATAATGGGGACTTTCTTGTCCTTTCAGAACCCCTTCTATGCTTCATTCCCCTCTGCCTAACATCACCCGCTCAGCTTGAGGCAGCCTCTCTGAGAGGATACTTCTTGCTAACACAGGACTACCAGGCCCTGGGTGGACACCTCTTAGCTCCTTTTTTACCTGAGCTATCTGTGAAGCAGCTGCCTGGCCTCCTAAGTGCCTGACTTCACCAGTTTAATTGGTTCCACTCAATGCACACACAGTCAACGAGACATTTTCCAAATTACTTATAATTAATGCTCTAGTCATTACAAATGAGCTGTCTCAGGCCAACTCCAATTCCCTATTCAATGGCCTGCATAGGCAGTACAGTCAGAGTGGGGTCACAGGTACCACAGTCACCTGAGAGGAAGGAGCTTTTCTCTCAGTTTCCCAGAGTTGTGTCTGTTGCTGCTAATAAAATCATGCTGGTAAATGGTTTGGCATAAATGACAATTAATTAAGGTGCTTTTTGCAGTTTGGTATAGTTGAGGACTTAACAAAATATCATGCATGTAGGGCCTTTAACACTATTCCAAGAATATGCAGTTTCATGGCAGGAGCTCATATACCATGTCTTGGAGTCCTTGTGGCATCTGGAAACTTAACATAATAGCCCACTCACCCAAGTACATAAAGGGTATCTGTTGCCAAGGCTGGGCCAGGTCCATGCAATGACTTTGTAGAATTTTCTTATCCCTGTGAAAGTGGAAGCTGCAGGGCCATCTCTGGCTTTGATTTAACTAACTTTGTAGAAGCTTTCGGTGCTACCTTTCCAGAGCTTCCTGTCTGGAGCTGCACTAGATGATAAACAGAATGCTTTCTTTCTTTAAGACTTTGTGTCAATGTCAGAGGAGTTGGTTATTCCTTCCTGATGGCCACCCTGGTCTCATCTGGCCTATACCTTCATAGGTTGGTAGGCTTTAAGCCCTGTATTCATATACTTAGAACCTCAGAAAAATGGACTCATCAGGCAAGGAGGAATATGAAGTTTTCAGGGTTGCAACCAAGTGCTCACAACCCAGTATAAAGAACTAAGTCTGGCCCAGGGCACACTCAATGCTTAATACTGCCAGCTGAGATGAGATGATGTTGTACCAACACTCATTGGATGAACTTACAAATAGTAGAAACCATTATAGTCACTAAGTGATGTCTAAGCTGGGCTGTGAAAGATAGGAGGGAGCAGAGCATGTAAAAGTAAGGAGGACATTCCAGGCCCAGCGGACAACTTGGGCAAAAGCAAGGAAGTAGGAAAGCAATAGAGATGTCCAAGGAATAGATAGTGGTTAAGGTGGCTATAGTGCTGGTACATAAAAAGGAGAAATAGAAATTAGTTCTAGGAAAAAAAAATCTATTCTGTGCCAGGCCCTATCTTAATACCGTGAATGACATAAAGAGAAATGGGACAATATAATAATAAAAAGGACATGGCCCCTTCCTTCAAGGAGCTTAATGTCAAAATGAGCTTCCATACAGCATCATGGCAGCAGCAACAGTTTGATGAAGCAGTAGGTTTGCATTCTGGGTGATGTTCTAGAAGAGATGCTGTGTGCATTTTAGCTGGGAGATCCTCGTGGGATTCCTACTCATGGTAGTTGGTGCTGCCACAGTAGGAGAGCTGGTAGAAAGGAGTTCTAAATTATGATGATTAATTTTATGTATAAACTTGTCCAGGCCATGGGGTACCCAGACATTTGGCCAAACATTATTCTGAATATGTCACTGAGGGCATTTCTGAATGACATTCACATTTGTATTGGTAGACTGAGTAACACTGATTACCCTCCCTAATGTGGGTGGGTCTCATCAAATCAACTGAAGACTTGAATAGAATAAAAAGGCTGAGTAAGAGGAAATTCCTCGTGCCTGACTTCTTGACCTGGGACATTGATCTTTTCTGGGCTTTGGACTTGGACTGCAACATTAACTTTTCTTAGGTCATGAGCTTGCTTTCTTTTAGACTGGAACTTACACTGTTGGCTCTTCTGGGTCTCAGTCCTCCAGACTCAGATTGGACCTACACATAGGCTTTCCTGGGTCTTTAGATTTGCTGACTACAGATTTTAGGACTTCTCAGCCTTAATAGTTGCATGAGCCAATTTCTTATAACAAATGTGTCTATTGTATTTTACTTATTTTGTTTATATCTTGTTAGTTCTCTTTATCTGAATGTATTAGTTCATTCTCGCATTGCTATAAAGATCTACCCAACACTGGGTAATTTATAAATAAATGAGTTTTAATTGGCTCACAGTTCTGCAGGCTGCGCAGAAAGCATGGGTGGGGAGGCCTCAGGAAACTTACATTCATGGTGGAAGGTGAAGGGGAAGCATGCACCTTCTTCACATGGTGGAATGGGAGAGAGAGAGAGCTAAAGGAGAAATGCCACACGCTTTTAAACCATCAGGTCTCTTGAGAACTCACTCACTATCACAAGAAGAGCAAGGGGGGAAATTCACCCCCATAATCTAGTCACCTCCCACTAGGTTCCTCCACAAAGATTGGGAATTATGATTCAGCATGATATTTGGGAGGGGAAAAAGAGCCAAACCATATTAGTGGAGAATCTTGACTTATCCATAAGACCAGTTGACATTCAGGAAGAATCCATTAGTCTCTACTTTTCAAATTCCGTGATGCAGTGTATTCTCACCTTTGAAAAGTTCAGGTCATGCTTCTTTTTATCTACTGCCTAGCCTGGCAGGCTAAGAGCTCCTGCTGTAGAAAGATGGGTTGAAGGTTAAGAGGACATAAAGTTCCCCATTCCTCCTCTCAACCACTTCAGATCACCCCCAAGCTTTTGGTGCCTCCCTGTCTCAGACTCCTTCGATGGGAACTCTACATCTTCAATTTCAGAGCACAGTGGGTCATCTGGAAAATGAGGTCTTAATTTGCAGTGTTGCAGGGAATTGCTATCAGATAGACACCATATAGACCAGTGCCATTAAAGGGAAGGAATTATTACCCTTCACCTATTCTCTTCTTGTATCTTATCAAAAGGATTTGCCATTAACTAGAAATTTTTCCTTAAAGATTTTCACTTTACACCAACTGCGGTGAATGAAGCTGAAGGAAAAGGCAACTCTCCAGGCACAGGGGTATTGTGAGCTACCCACACAGCTCTGGCTCTTTCTGGTGAGTCAAGCTGGATTTGTTTGTTCTCAGTCTCATCCATGCATATACATAGAAATGCACAGGGAGGTGTGGAATCACACTGAAGGATATTTTTACACAATGTCAAAAAGATGTGATCTCTATGCAGTGCAATACAAAGATAAAAGTTCTTTGTACTTACAAATTACTTCATCTTAGCCCAAAGTCCTATCCTGTATCTGTTCTAGCTCCTTAATCTACCTCCCAGTTCATGAAGTCAAAAGTAGAAGGGATGATCCTCCTCTTGGAACATGAAGAAATTTGGGGCAAGGTGCATTAAGTGATTTGTTGTCAATCATGTGGTGCACAGTCTAGATTGGAAACTTGGTTCCTCTCTCCTTCTCTCCATCCCTTCTTCCCAGCTTTCTGTCTTCCTTCCTTTCCTCCTTCATTAGATATTTGTAAGGAACCTAGAGGTTATTTCCTAAGTGCTGGTGATATTGAAATGAGGAAGGCAGAGCTTCTGCCTCTGAGACAGTCTCAGTGAAACAGGAAATACAGACATGTAAACACATAAGTAGAACATAATACTGGGAAATAACTGTAGAGATTTGAACAAGTCAATGCAGGACATCCCATGTAGGGGAGGCTAAATTCTCCTAGACGATTTGTAGAAGATTTTACCCTGAAAGTGACACTTGAGTTAGGGATGTTTCAAGAAAGTGTAGGAATTTTATAGGTGAAACAAAAGGGACATTTCAGACAGAGAGAACACAGTGTGTGAAAACATAGCCATGTACGAGGGCATCCTATGGTCAGGGAACTGCAAGACTGCCAGTTTTATTGCAGCACAGTGGGCTCTCTTCTGACCAGCTGATGCTGACTTCCAACAGGAAATACTAACCCTCTAATCACGGCCCCGCCACAAGAACAGAGTCCAGGGGACATATCGTAAACACTGCCTGACATAGATTAATCCTGCCTGCCTATTGCCAGCCTTTGATGACTGTTCCTCTTTCTTTAACAATGACGAGAGCCGTGTCAGTCTAATGACTGTCATATTATCTCCCATTAACTTCATTATTGGACACTAACTGTTTCTAGTAATAATTCATTCACTGGTAATGACTTGGTGTCCAATGCCTGGATAATTACTGTCACAAATACGATCAGACAGGTACTCCGGGTTGTTTTCTCCATCTGGGACTAGGGCGCAAATCACCTGAGGGCTCAGAGCTGGTGGGGTTTTCCTGGATGTGACAAAGGAAAATCACCTCCTGAGTGACAGGGATGGAGATTTCTCCTGAGGACTCTGAAAACTCAGAAAAGCTTTTTCCCTGCCTTTGAGCTTGGGAACAGCCACGTGGGTCTGAGTGCTACGTGCGTGTGTGTGCATGTGATGCGTGTGTGGGTCACATGTGATGTGGGTGTGTGCTCAGTGGAAATGTGAAGCCCTTCTCATACTCTAAGGCCAGTAATTCATATCTGGCTAGAGGCTTCTGGTGAATTTTTATAATCCATGACATACGGAAGCCTCCACTCCCATATTACTCAAATTCCACTCTAATTATCCACATTTATTGTGAGCAGAGATAATGCTGCTTGTTTGGAAGGCCAAGAATGGGGTTTCTCAAATTGCCAGTGGTTGAGGGTAATGTTAGAAAGAGGAATTAAATCTGCCATAGAATTTGGGGTGGGCTGATGGGAAGTATTGCAGTGTAAAGAGAAGGGGCCAGCTGGGGAAGGAGAGAAGATGGACAAGGGCCAATGAGGAGACCTCTCAGTGGGCCAGAGACCTCAGATCACCCTGCTGAGCTACCCCACTACACTGTAGGGAAAGACAATTTCTATCAAAGCAAACTCTCCAAATCCATAGGCCAAGGAAGTTGGGCTTGTTCAGAAACAAGTTCAACTTTATTCTTCCATGAAAAATTGCACCTTGCTTAGACCAGAGAGCATTCTTGAAAATTGCAAAGAGTTACCAAGTTTTTTTTTTATCCTGCATAGTAATTTTTAAAACTTTTGTATTTTTAATTTGAGGACATGATAGATGTATATATTTATGGGGTACATGAAATGTTTTGATATAGGCAAGCAATGCATAATAATCACATTATGGAGAATGGGTTATTCGTTCCCTCAAACATTTATCTTTTATGTTACAAACAATCCAATTATACTTTTAGTTTTTATTTTTATTTTTATTTTATTTTATTTTAAACAGGGCCTGGCTCTGTCACCCAGGCTGGAGTGCAGTGGCATGATCTTGGCTCACTCCAACCTCTGCCTCCCAAGTTCAAGCTCACCTCCCACCTCAGCCTCTGGAGTAGCTGGGACTACAGGTGCACCACCACGCCCATTTAAGTTTTGTATTTTTTGTAGACATGGGGTTTCACCATGTTGCCTATGTTGGTCTCCAACTACTGGGCTCAAGTGATCTGCCTGCCTTGGTCTACCAAAGTGCTGGGATTACAGGCATGAACCACCATGGCTGGCCTCTTTTAATTATTTTAAAATATACAATTAAATTATTATTGACTATAATCACCCTGTTGTACTATCAATTAGTAGGTCTTACTCATTCTTTCTAGTTTTTTTTTGTATCCATAGTCATTTTCTTTGAGATGGAGTTTTGCTCTTGTTGTGTAGGCTAGAGTGCAATGGCATGATCTTGGCCCACTGCAACCTCCGCCTCCTGGGTTCAAGCGATTCTCCTGCCTCAGCCTCCCAAGTAGCTGGGATTATAGGCACCCGCCACCACACCTGGCTAATTTTTGTATTTTTAGTATAGATGAAATTTCACCATGTTAGCCAGGCTGGTCTTGAACTCCTGAACTCAGGTGATCCACCTGCCTCAGCCTCCCAGAATGCTGGGATTTTACAGGCATGAGCCACCACCCCCAGACTCTATAGTAATTCTTGACCTCAGATTCACAGAATTGAATTGATCACAGTCCTCAATTTACAATACAATATTAACATCAATCCATGCAATAATTCTCTTTTATTTTATTCTGTTATTTTTTGCTGCTGTTTCCTCTCTTCACTCTATATCCCTCCATCTATCGGCACCACCACTTGACTGTTTCTTGTATATCCTGGATGACCGGATTGGTTTTCTAGGCCTGCCTTAATGAGTTACCAAGAACATAGCAGCTTTAAGCAACGAACATCTATTATCTCACAGGTCTGTAGGACAGAAGCCCAGCAGACTCTGCTAAGGGCCTCTCAAGGTTGAAATCAAGGTGTTGGCTAGCCTTGGCTGTTTTCTGGAGGTTGTGGGGAGAGTCTACTTTCCAGTTTATTTGAGTTGTTGGCTGCATACAATTCCTTGCTGGCTGTTAGTAGGAGTCATTCTCAGCATCCAGAAGCTAATGTATCTCTTGGCTTGTACCCCCTCTACCTTCAGAGCTTGCAGTGGTGTGCTGGATCCTTCTTGTGCTTAGTCTCCCCAGCTTCTGCTTCTGCCTTCCTCTCTGCTTTTAAGGGGCCATTTACCAATCCCAATAATACAGGATAACCTTCTTATTTTAAGGTCAGTTAGTGACCTTGATTACATCTACAATTAAGTCATATAAATTAATATAGTTACAGTTCTGGGGATTAGGGTGTGGAATCTTCATGGAGGCTATAATTTGGTATAGCATAATGACTCAACTTTCATTTGCCTATTTTATTTGCTTATTTACAAAAATAGCCTTAAAATTTGTGTTGTTTGTACTAAAAAATTACAGAAACAGTTTTGTGCTCTCATTATTTTTTGCTTTCCCTTACTTATATATTTTAAAATTTATCCTGTTCATTATTTTTGACAAGTATGTAGCATCTTGTCATATATGTATATTCAATAGATCATATACATGTATTAAATATATTGCATTCAATTTATCCATTTCCCTATCTGTGAATATCTACAAACAGAGCTGCAGTAAATATATGTATCTATATATCCTTATGGACTTGTGTGCTGTTTCTCTGGGATATACATCTCGGAGGATTGGGATTGCTATAGGTAGTAGGGTGAAGCATATCTACTTCCACTAAGCATTTCCAGATTTCCACCTTGAATGGTTGTACCAGTCTGATCTCCCAATAGCAGAGCACGAATGTCTCATTTCCCCACATCCTTGTGAGTGCTTGGTATTAAACCTTGTTTCTGCCATTTTCCTGCTATGTGATCTTGGGTTAAGATCCTTAACATCTCTTTCCCTGTTTTCTCAACTGTAAAAATGGAATGATACTAGCATCTTCTTCATAATGTGAGGAGTAAATGTGTCAATGTATGTTTTACTCAGAACATAGTCTGGCCCATAGATGTTATTATTGCTTTTCTGTTATTTTATTTTCAAATGTTTACCACGTACCATGGACAGAAGGTAGCATTTTTTTTTTTGTTTTAATTTACCCATTTTAATTGTTAGGGAGGTAGAGCATAACTTCATATACCTCTTAGCTATCCAGATTTTCCTTTATCTTCTTGTGATGTGTTTGTTCTATTTTTAATGAACAATATTTTCTAGTGTTTCATGTCCTCACAAATATTAAAGCCAAATCCCCAAATCTAACAGATGTTTAAATTTGTTTGTGTGCTGTGAACTGTGCAGGATGATTTTGCCCATGAAAGAGTGTTACTGACAAATATTAGCTCTTGCTTCATGCTGGTATGTCTAACAAGCACCCTCACTAGGAAATCGTACCCAACCTAGCTCTCTTTTTGTTCACTCCTAATGGGTGTTTAACCCCAAGGCTTAGACACTATCACTATCATTAAGATTGTGGATTTGGTTCTGGTCTGGTACATCCCAATTTCCCTCAATCTGTGCTTCAGGGGTACAAGTCTATACCCTCACCATCTATTGGTCCCAAAGGGGAAAGTATTAGAGAGGTGAAAGTCTGACCTCCTGTAACTCCATCTAGGCCACCATAAAAACAACCGAAGGCATAGGTGAGCAACAGAAGTCATTTATGTACAGGGGGAAAGGATCATTATAGATGGGCTAGTCCATCTGCTGAATGACAAATGGAACTTTATTATGGGTAGAGGAAGCATACTTCATGACTTAAAAACAAAATAAATTTAATTTAGTAAAGCATTTTATGGAGTTGGAAATCAGTGACTTCAAACACCAAAATAATAAAATAGTCTCTATTTAAACTCAACTGAATTGTTATTTTTCATTTCTTATGAAATGAAAATGCCTTGTTAATTATAAACGCAGTTGAAATACTATTTTTGAAAAGTTGCAAATGGGCTATAGTCTCTGTGTGGTATTTGACATACCCAAGGGACAGTGTATTCTTACTGTTATTCAGCATTCTTTTTTGTACAGTTTCTATAGTTAATGTTTCCTGCTTTGGAAATCTTTAATTAAAAATGACCACATGGCATTAGAGGCAAACTCCCTAGAGACTAAGCCCTGCAGGTGAGATTGGATGATACTGGAGTAGATGGCAAGATGTTTTCTGCTGGGATGGGAAATCAGGTTTGTGGATTGAAAAGGCCAGAGGAAAAAAAACAAAAGAAAGAAAGAAAGATCTTCTGTCTTCAAGAGTAAAGAGAGCCCTGCTAGACCAATTGGTGTTTAGAGCAGGAGTTTTAGCTGATTCTGAGTAATTGATAAAGAGGCTCTCTCCTCATCAGGTATGGGCAGTGCAACACTCTGCTTGGGGTTTGAGTGGTTTTCATGGAACAGCTTCTGACTTGAAGGTGAAAAGCAGAATCATTTTGAATCACATTGTTTTCTAAGCCCATAAGAGGAGTTTTTCTCCCAGGCTTTAGTGTCTGGCAAAAAAGTCTGCATCTATAGATTATGTACATATCATCTATAAAAATAGATATAGGTAATAACCAAACACCATGGAGTGATAAATTTTTCTTCCCTTCTCTTCCCAAATGTCACAGTGAATTATGAAAAGGTTAGTCTGTTTCACCTAAACAGAGGGGAAAGGCATCTGTAGCAGGCCCTGCCTCAGGCTTCCCCTGAAGACATCTACCTGTGAACAGCTGGGTGGGTTGGTGAGTTGTCTCAATGCTTAACACATTTCCAATACCAATGACAGTGGGTCTTATAATCCATGTGATGGCTTTCCAGTCACTGGGACAACAACCTGAATTCAGGAGCCCTGTCCTGAACAGAAACACTGGATAATTTCTACTCTGGTCAGGCATGTGCCTGACTGCCGTGTCTTGGAGGATTTCCATATATCATAATTTTGCTCAAATTTTCCAGAGACATTCTTCTGGCCAAATGTATCACAATATGGTAACAGGAAATTTCTACTTTTATTTTCCATAAATCCAGCCCTAGGTACAATAATTTCCTGAGTGGAGTCACTGATGTGCCCCAGAATGCTCCATCAAGGTAAAAGGAGCGTGGGTGGCAGGCTGCAAAGCAACAAAGGGAGTGTCCGTAAATTACCATCAAGCACGATAATAACACTTACTGAGTGTTACACATATTTTTGAACATTGTGCTAAGCCCTTCATATGCATTATCTCAGTGACTTCTCAGTGACCCTGTGAAGTACATATTATGATCATTATTTCCACTTTGCAATGAGAAAATTGAAATATGTAGAGGAACACCGACGTGCTCAAGCTAGTAATTAAAAGGGTAGTGGTTGAACTGGATTTTGTATGATTTCTGAGCCCAAGCTGTTAACCACCACTACAGTAACTGCTGCCCTAGCTGAGAGAGTTTAGGTTTTGATCACTTACTATGTATAAAGTGCTGTAAGAGGTACAAGAAGCATAACACATGTTTACAATGCGGGCTAAGAGAGTAGTAGTTCAGATCATGAGTACTCAGTGTTTGGAAAAAGGGAAGTATCTGTGGGCTGGAGTTGCCAGGGGAAGTCATTATGGGGTAGGTGGACCTAGAAAACTGGGAGAGGGTTTGGGCCTGACTCTAGGGTAGAGAATACTTTCCAGATAGCAAGGAAAGCTAAATAAAGTCCCTGGACCTTTCTGAAAACATAAAAAGGACAAGAGTCATGTAATAGAAAATCTTCTGACCTGTGACTAGAGTGATGTAATGAAGTCCTGTGACAATCCTTGCTTTCTCCAGAAAGGCTGTTATTACTATCAGTTATTCCGAGAAACAGGTAAAGACCTGTCTCTGAAAGACTTCCCCAAAGACCTCATTCTAAAGTCTAGTGTAATGAAGCTAGTTGTATTCTAAGGTTTGTTTTGCTTCTAATACTTGGGAGGATTCCAAAATGGCAGCTACTTTGACAAACTCATGAAGCATTGATGAAATTATGTCTAGAAGGGAATAATCTGGCATAGGCATAACCAACTTAGCAAGGATCAAGGGGATTTTGGGCCCATGATAGGAACATAGGTCCCCTTCTAAATGAATAGGCAATATCATGGAAAGATGAGTTTTCCCTTTGATAATAGGTTGTATCCTCTGGTCCATTACATGATCTTCTCCTTCTTGAATTATTGGGTGACATAACTTGCACTCCAGCAGAACACATGATTATTATTCAGGAGTGAGTGACTTGAAATTGAAATGCTTGCATGATTGTGAACTCCAACAGCGTTAAAAATAAATCTTTTTATCTGCTCTACATTCCTGGGCTGGTACTCTTTGCCGTTGGAGCCCCCTTTAAAAGATGTGTGGACTGCACGTTGAACAAGATCGAATGAGACTTTGCAAAAATAGAATGCCTGGTCTCTCCTCTTTTCCTCTCCACTCGACAATGCAAGATAAATTCACTCCACGGGAACCTTTTGTGGGTTGTACTGCTCAGGCAATTTTCAGTTTTCTGGGGGAAAGTCAGCTCACGCTACATTTATCACCCCCTGCCGCCGGCTACAATTCAACCCACTTCGAACCACTGAGCAGAGGTGCTGATGGGGGCTCTGGCATTCGAATTTCACATCATAATGGAAGTGCAGGGAAGCAAAAGACAAATGTATCAGGGTCGCTCCAGGTGTCCACTAAAAAAAGAGGTCAAAAAGTATGACACTGGGTGATGGGGACTAAATATGAGTATGTTTGCAATAATAAAAATATACAGTTGCTCCCCCAGCAACTTTTATATTTTTTGCCTCTGGTAAGCCTGGCTCAAATAGTGAGTTTCCTATTGTGATGTGAGGATGATCAACTCTTATCAAGACTGGTAGCCTCGATTTCAGTTTGTAATCCATGCACAACTCAACATAGTCAAAACAAATTAATAATAAAAGGACACAACATGCCTTTCCTTTCTTCCTGTACCCAAAGGTGTATTCTCTAAAGAAACCAACAACACAACCACAAGATTAAGGTATTGGATAATTGAAATTAACATATTAGTCAATGTAAGTTAGGTTATGCTGCTAAAATGAACAGCCCCTAAATCTCCCAAAACAAAAGCATATTCCCCATAGCAGTCAGTGAAGGACTCTGCTTCACAGGCCACTCACGGACCCACGCTGCTGGCGTGCTACTTCCTCGCTGCACCATCTGGAACATGTGGACTTCTGGATAGTTCTGGCGGGAGACAATGCTGCAGGGTCTCCCACTGCACAATGCAGTTCTTTGACTCAGAAGTGAAGCACATCCTTTCCATTCTCAATGTGTTAGCCTGAACCAGTCACATGGGTCCTAACTGCAAGGAGCCAAGGGAGCACAATCTGTGTGTGCCTGGAGGGAGAGGAGGCTGGGTTAGAGGCGAGCCCTGGATATTTTACTTCTGTTGTATGAATTCTCTACTACAGGCTGGCTTCTTGAAGTAGATCTGAATGGAATAGTAGTGACTTTTTGAATTTAAACAAACCCAATGTATTTATCATTTCTTTTTATTTCCATGTTCAGCGATGGTCACAGATGGTCACAGAGTCACAGGTTTTCAATACTGAAAGAATTAAATCAATCTTTAATTGAAAGGATGAAAAAACTGAGACCTGGAGAGTTTGTGAGTTGTCCACAATCTCCTCATTGTCAGCAGAGACAGGTTGATTCCCAAGCCAGTGCTCATTTCCCTACATTGAGTTGTCTTTGTTATTTCCCTTGGATGACATCAGAAGTAATGTCTGACCAACAACAAAAGTGAAAGCTATGAGAATCCATGACAAAGTAGACAGCATATGAATTATTTTCAGTATTTACACCCAAGGTATTTATGCTGTGTTTAGAGCTGATATGGTTTTACATTATTCATCCATTTCTCTACCTGATATTATTCTTTTTGACTTGTTAATCATAACATTAATGACAATTTTTTTCCTTCTAATTCAACTCAAGGTTTGTGTTTGGTTCCAGGGCCATATGTTTGTGTTGATCCATGGCACTGTTTCCTAATGTTTTTATGCCATGGCAAACACAGAATATATTAATATTGGATGGTATATTGGAGTAAGACCACCGAGGCTGCTCAGTCCCAGAGACAATAACTCACAAGTTCTGGCTGCCTTAGGTCCCAAGCCTGGCCAACTCAGGAATTGGAGATCAGTGCCTTGGCACACCAGTAACCTTGTGATGCATAGATGGGAAGCCCTGGCTTTCAGAGAAGAGCACTGAGCTGAGCTGGGCATAGATTTCTCTTTCAAGCTGGTAGAATTTGGGGGAAGAATTATGTCCGTATTTACCTCTGCTGATTTGAGTACTTGGAGAGATGTGGGTTGAAAAGAGTATTAAAAGGAAAAAGTCACCTCACTTGGACCCCACTTGATCAGGGAAGCCTTCTTGGAAGAGTCAGATTTTTAGCAGCGTTTAGGGAGTGGGAATGAATACCCATACCAATTTCGATAAGTTTGTAACCCTGGAGTGCTATTTAAAGACACTCTAGAGGCATAATGAAGCCATTTTAAATAAGGGGTATTTTCAGCACAAAATGCTTAACAGATCAAATACCTCTAGGCTTTTGCAGGTTTCAGAGGAGGCAGAATGGAAAGCCACACTGATGAAACACTGCTAACAGGCAAATGTTCTCTTTTGCCATGAGGTGAGCAGCTCACAGGGTTTAACTTAAGGGAAAACTCTTTGGTGGCTGGCTTGGGTAATGAGCATCTGCTGGGAAGACCTTGTGAGCATTATTTGTGCCCATGTCTGTGCAAAAAAATGTCTGTTCCCTTTATGGTGTGAGGTTTGAAAGGAAAATGGATTGCATCCCATTGGAAGAAAATAGTTTGATCACTGTCTGGCCCTAGCTTTTAGGTCCTTTATAATTCTTTTCTGTGTCACTGTTTGACATCTATCATCACAATGCTGCCAGACCATTTTCTCCCCTACTTTATACCATGTGGAGATCTCTTTGTGAAAAACGAGGATGCTAATGTTGTTTCCATTGTGTGCATGTACGTGTGCGTGTGTGTGTGTGTGTGTGCGTGTGCATGTGTGCACATGCGCATACTGAGCATGGACATATTTGTCTATGGAACATGGACAGGAGGCAGAAATTTCGTTCTAACATGTTTACTGACTCTGCCCAGCAATCCAAGTGCTGTGGAATAGACAGAAGTAGGTCAGGATGGGAATTGTCCTATCTCAGCCTATTACAAGGTGAGTATGACAAGTAAGTGAGCTGTCAGTTCTGAGACAACAGGAGGAAAACGCAGAGATGGGTAGGGTGATCATATAATTTATCATCCACACTGGAACACTTATAAGAATAAAAGGGGGTGCTATTAATAATTACACTGGGACAACATGTGTTAATTGGGACTGTCCCAGGCAATCTGAGATGAATAGTGAACCTGGGGATGGGCTAGGTGTCAAAATGCCGGGAGAAGAACAGCCATATACTAAAAAGGGGTCTTTCCATTGGAATGAAGTCAGGAGCATGGCCAAGGTTACATGCTGGAATAATATAATGAAAAATGTAAAAACTGAATGGGGCAGGTGTGAGAACTAAGGTCTTGCATGATTGATGGAGACTCTTAAGCAAATAAGAGCTAACAAGGATCCTGCCTGGGGAGATGTGGGGCATGCGGACCTGGAGTAATCTAGGGCAGTAGGTGTTTGCTCCTTTTGAAGGCCAGCAATGGTCTCCCTTCCCCTTGGAAATCTCTTTATCTATCTAAAAGGCAAAGTTCCACCAGGCATGGTGGCTCACACCTGTAATCACAGCACCTTGGAAGCCTAAAGGAGAAGGATCACTGAGCCCAGGAGTTTGAGACTAGCCTGGGCAACACAAAGAGACCATGTCTCTCCAAAAAAATATAAAAATTAGCTGGGTGTGGTGGTGCTCACCTGTTGTTCTAGCTACATGGGAGGCCGAGGTAGGAGGATCGCTTGAGCCCAAAAGGTCGAGGCTGTAGTGAGCTGTGATTACACAACTGTACTCTAACCTGGGTAACAGAGCAAGACCCTGTCTCAAGTGAAGTAAAATAAAATGAAATAAAATAAAAGGCAATCTTCCCCACACTTGACAGCTGTCAGAAATGGGCAATTCAGGTTAAACAGAAGCAGTCTAGTACTGCCATGTTTAAAGTTGAAAGGCTAAGGGTACAAAAACATTTCTGGTGGATGACTGTCAGTAATGGAGAGGGGCATTCCATTTGAGGGATACCCCCATATATTTCCTTCTGATTTGTATTCTACACACAAGACTGCAATAAAGGGAAAAGATAAAAGTCCAAGGATGTCTATATGTGAGATGTTTTTCTTTAAGATGATACATTAGGTGAGGGAAGGGTATTGCTAAGAATCCTAGGAGCACTGAGCTTTTAGAGGAAAGCATCTGATACTCAGCAGACCTTCATCCATCCATCTATCCATTCATTCATTCAATTATTTACTTTTATATTAAATGAGTACCTACTAATATCTATGTGCTATATTTGGAACAAGGGCTATAGAAATAAATGAGGCACAGTCCTTAACTTGAAGAAGCACTCGGTCTACCAGAAAAATCCTAAGAAATTACACTATAATACTAAAGTGCTGAATCAGGAAGAGATAATGTGTTAAGGAGTCAAGGAAGTGACCTTTTGAGTTCAACTTCAAAGGTATGTAGAGTTTGACAAGTATATAAGGTTAAGAAAGAATTTTCAGGCAGAGGAAGCAGGATGAAGAAAGGAACTAAGATATTAAAAAGGGCATGGAATGCTTGGGAAAGCAATAAATGCTTAGCTGGACTGAGGGTACCAGTGCAGGGAGGAAAGGAGTGAGTGGCAAAAATTTCAACCTGGGCCTCTGCTGGGCTGCTGGGTCCAGATGCTGAAGTAAGTGATGGCAAAGGAGGAGAGAGACTAAAGAGCTGAAAGGAGAAAGGAAGGGCATGGGGAATTAACAATCCAACAAGAAAAGAGAAAACGTATACAGGAAATGAACAGATACAGACACTGGCGGGAAGAGGAGCAAAATTCTCAAAAGAACCATTACAAGGTCTAATAGACACGCGCAGCCTGACTTCCCTTAACTGCTTTTCTGGGCCTTGGAGCAGTGGCTGAGCCTCATGGTTATTGGGCCGCCGGGACTCAGCACAGATGTCAGGGTAATGACACCACAAAGCCTTCCATAGAGGGACAAACCCAGCCCACATCTTGCGTCTAGTATGCATCTATGGGTAAACAAAGCAGTGGGTTTTTTTGGTTGGTTTTTTAAACCGTACTCTTCAAAGCAAAGACAGGGACTCAGTGCATGGGGTGGGCAAATTGGGCTCTGCAGTCTGAGGCTTTGCTAGGAGCTCAGAGTCTACCCCCCGGCAAAGTCTGTGGCCAGGACTTGAGGAGGCAACATAGGAAAACACTTTACTAAAATGCCAAGCTACCTGCTGGCTCAGATAAACCTGAAATAAGTCTGTCTTTATGTCAGAAAAACATGAGCCCCTAGATCCTGAGCTGTGTATTCAGTAAGAGGCACTCATTCCTACTGCGGTTCTACTCACTAATTGTCCCTCCAGACTGGCTCCCAGGCGATCCAGATGAAGAGGGGAACTTGGCTCCAAAGCCTAGCTCACCCCTGTCATTATGGCAATGAAATATACAAACCCAAATCATCAAACAAACACACAGACACCGGGGTGTATTTCTTATTTATTCATTTTGCAATCCTGCTTGTTTTGGGAAAGTGAGGGCTGTTGTCTTCAGCTCAGGAGCGCATGACTCTGCCGAATCCCACAGGGAACACACCAATCAGCTCTTTCAAGCCCTGCCCATGCCAGCAGGGGTTGCGTGCAAGCAAGGAGGTGAGGTGGGTTAGCACCAGAACCCTGCAGCCTTGTTTTTTTCCTTACTTCTCCATTGAGACAAAAGAATGAGGTGGTCACAGGTATACGCCTCCTACCAGGAGCCTTGTGCCCAGTCTTCATTAGAGGGGTCAGAACAAATGTCCCATTCATTTGTTCAATAAATATTTAAATATTTGTAAATCTTAAATTTTAATTTACATATAAATATTTAAGTTTGAAATATTTAAATTTTTGTAAATAGTTATTGAACAGTGATTGTGTGCCAGGGACTGTACCAGGTACCCTGCATAGAGTGACAAAGAAGATGGCCAAGATCCATCTAGGGGCTTCCATTCCACTGTGGGGCATAAACAATGAATGAATAAAATAAGTAGGTGGTTCATGCCTATAATCTCAGCACTTTGGGAGGCCAAGGCAAGCAGATCACTTGAGGCTAGGAATTTGTGGATGCAGTGAGTTAATTGCACCACTGTGTTTTAGCCTGGGCCACAGAGTGAGACCCCATCTCTAAAAAAATTTTTTAAATGATTACAGATTGATTTATAATACCTCTATGTACTGCTTACTAGTCCACGTCTAAGACCTCACATATATTTCAGGCTGATCCATATGAAATTGTTGACAAATGACCATTTTTGACTTCCCAAAATGGCAGTTTCATAGATTCAACCTAATGTTTAGCTAGTAAGTCTTCACAACAATCCTAGAGATAAGTTCTATAATGACCACTTAATCAATGGAAAGTGGACAAATAAATATTAATAAGTTGCCAAAATTCATAGAGCATATTTGTGACCGAATCTGGACTTAAATCCAGACAATTTGACCTCAGGATTCATGGTCTCATCTGTTAAGTTCTAGACAGGCAATGAGGAGTCACAGAGAAAGTAGAAAATCTACTTGAGAAGAGGTAGTGAGGAAGGGCCTCTCAGAGGAAGATATTAGAGCTGAGACCTGAGGGATGAGAATGATTTAGCTGTGAACTAAAGAAATCTCGCTATAATTTGTGATACACTGCCAAACATACAAGGATACCTGAATTTCTTTTCTTTTTTTTCTTTTCTTTTCTTTTCTTTTTTTTTTTTTTTAACTGAGATGGAGTCTTGCTCTGTCACCCAGGCTGGAGTGCAGTGGCAGGCACGATCTCGGCTCATTGCAACTTCCGCCTTCCAGGTTCAAGCAATTCTCTTGCCTCAGCCTCCCGAGTAGCTGGGATTATAGGTATGCACCACCATTCTTGGCTAATTTTTGTATTTTTAGTGGAGATGGGGTTTCACCATGCTGGCCAGGCTGGTTTTGAACTCCTGGCCTGATGATCTGCCAGACTTACCCTCCCAAAGTGCTGGGATTCCAGGCAAGAGCCACCGTGCCTGGCCACCTGAATTTCTTATTCGAGAGGGGTAGAGGACATCTCCCACGGTGTTGCTTCCTACTGACCACCCTTGGGGTGGGCCTTTCCTGCAGGCCTCCATACCATTTCCTGGAAAGAGTGTGGCCTGGGAGCTGACTTAACTTATGATCTATCACTGCTGGTCTCTGTGGATGCAGCAGCTCTAAAGGTCCTTTCTCACCCATGACCTTCACGTCCTAGGCTCGAGTCAGAAAAACCCCGTAGCAACATAGACTTTTCAGTCCTCTTTCAGTTGAACCTATCCTCCATACAAAGCAATTGCCTCCTCAAATGCTCATAGCCTTGTGAGCATAAGTTTGAACTTATGATCACCACCCTATGGACTGAGCCATTCTCAATGCCTGATTCTCTCTAACTAATGCAAATGTCCCCACTGAGGTTTGTAAAGTGACTATGACAGGGCATCTGGGGCAAAGAAGTCCTTAAGATCTTCATTTCTACTTTTCCACAGCTGGTCTACTATTTCTGTTCCCGTTATTCCAGGCCTGCCCAGGCTCTGAGATCCTGATCTTAAGCCATCCTAGACTGTCATATTGTGGGCTTAGCACTGAGTCATTGTCCCTGTTATTCTGGCTGGGGATATCTTGCCCAGTACTCACACCTGGACTTCATTTTTCTCTTCCATCCACCACCTCCTTAACAATGGCACACCTGTTCTAGAAACAGGCTCTTACCTTCATCTTATCCCCAAATTACAACTTATATTAAAAAACTATACTTTTATTTGAAACTTATATTAGAAAACCATAAATCTATTTTGATCCCTGTCCAAGTTTTTCTTCTGCCTTTAAATCTTACCACGTTTTTCCCGTAATGGAAAATCTGCCCTTGGATGGCTGTCCTGTGGCTTGAAGCCTGGCTTTCTATTGAAGATCACTAGATAGGACCACCAGGTAGCACTTGCTAGATCCCCATTTCCAACTTTAACTTCCTCACTGGGATCTGGAACTGCATATTCACATCCTCTTCTTTCACCACCCATGTTCGCTACTGAATGGACCAGGATTGAAGAAGTAACTGAGTGCCTGAGTGTGGTCAGAAGTGGACCTCAAGTGAGGATGACTTGGGGTTGGTCATGGGCTAGGTAAGCCCACCTGTAAGTGTTAGGAGGGTGTCACAAACCTAGAGAGGCAAGTCTGATGATAACTCCGAGCACGGACTCTGGCCTCACATAGATCTAGGTGTGAATCCTGGACAGCTCACTTAATCTCTCTGTCCTTCAAATTATCTTTCCAGAAAGTAAGCATAATTTTAATATGAATTTAGTGCTTACAGAGTGGTTGTGAAATTTGAAAGATGATGTAGTTAGAGGCTTTTACCTCTGGACAAGATGGAGTAAGAGGGTCTGGGTTCACCATCCTGTATGATGCAAAGAAAGGATAAACAGACAAAATGTATAAAACAATAGTTTCAAGAGACTGGACATCAAGCAACAAAGGGCTGTGATCCCTGAGAGAGAGAAAATAAATGAGGGGAGCCCAGCTTACTCCGTTGAGGGGATTTTAGTCTGTGATGTAAGCAGAGGAAACTCAGGCAGAGCTTGGCAAATTTCACGACTTGAGGAGACAGAGGGGAGGGTGCGAGGAGTCCAGTGTGGCTGGAGTTTGTGAGACCAGAGACCAAATACTATGAAGGAGAGCTACCCAGAGAGAACCTCAGGATCCACAAAGGGTCTGTCTCAAGAATCTGACAGAGTACTGATCAACCACCTGAATGTTAGAAAAATAATCGAGGCCTGAGAAATAGTCATCTAGAAGGACTACAGAGAATAGTGTTGTGGGTTATGACAGTGCTACAGATAGTGCCTGTTCCACCACCAAGACTGGACAAACCAATAATAAGTGAGGCACAGGGTGGCATACTCAGGAAGGTCTGGCCCCAGTAGTGGAGAACACTTGGCCCTAGTCTGAACATTGCTCTAGTCCAATATAACACATCTAAAAGCAAGACTCACAAGGGTCACACTGTTTCCAAGTAACTTAACTATGTCCAAGAACAAAGCTTGAGAATATTTCTGGGAATACAAAAATATGCAGCACCCAATAAGGTAAAATTCATAATGTCTGGAACGCAATAATGATTATGAGAACACAAAGAAGCAGAAAAATATGAGGAAAAGAATAGAAAATGATCAAGAAATGATGTACATGTTGGAATTAGACAAAGACTAAACAGTTATTATAACTGTATTTGCATGTTCAAAAAATTAAATAGAGCCATGAAGATATAGAAAACACCTGAACAGACTTCTAGAGAGAAAAAGCAATCAAACAAAGTCTGATATAAAAAATGCACTGGATAGGATTAATGGCAGAGTAGACAGACATTGCATAGGAAAAGATTAGTAAATTGTAAGATATAGCAATAGAAACTCCCCAAAATGAAATACACAGAGGAAGAAAAAAGAACGAAAAAAAATGGGAACAGCCATGTGACAACTTCAAGCAGCCTGGTATACATGTGATTGAAGTTTCTGAAAAAAAGAGTCGGAGGAGTCAGAAAAAATATTTGAAGGTACAATGGAAAAAATTTTTTCTGAAGTTGATGAAAACTATAAATCCATAGACTCCAGACAGACAATCAGCAAGGATATAGACTTGAACAACACTATCAACTAACTTGGCCTGATGACATTTATAGAACAGCCTCACCCAATAACAGTGAAATGTATACCTTTTTAAGTGCACATGGAACATTAAATTTTTGTCAGGGATAGAAGCCTGCCTTTGAATGGCTGTCCTGTGACTGGGAACCTGCTTTTTATTGCAGGTTGCCAGATGGTTCCATGAGCAAGATAGACCATATCCTGGGCCATAAAACAAGTCTTAATAAATTTAAAAGGATTCCAATACTAGAAAATGTGTTCTCTGGCTGCAATGAAATTAAATTAGAAATCAATAACATAAAGATATCTAGAAAATAACCAAGCATTTAGAAACTAAAATACACTTCTGAATAATCCATCAGGTGAAGGAAAAATATCAAAAGTATTTTGAATTGAAAACAAGTATAACATATTAGACTTTATGAGATGCTGCTATGGCAGTATTTAGGGGGAAAATTATAGCACTAAACATATTTATTAATAAAAAAAATCTCAAATCAGTGATGTCACCTTTTATGTTAATAAACTAGGAAAGTAAGGGCCCCTAAACCTAAAGTAAAAAGAAAGAAAATAATAACTATTAAAGCAAAAATCAACAAAATAGAAAAGAGTCTGGCTAGAGATTTGTCAATTTTATTTATCTCTAAGAACAAACAACACTGATCAGGAATCAAAGAGAGAAGAAACAAGCTACCAATATCAGGAACGAGAAGTGACATCACTACAGATCCACTGATATTAAAAAGACAATGAGGAAATATTGCGAGCAACTTGATAAATTTCAATCTCAGAAGAAGCTGACAAGTTTCTTGAAAGGTATAAACTACTGATGCTTACTTAAGAAGATATAAATAACCTGAATAGTCCTATAGCACATAAAGACCTTGAATTTGTAGTTAAAACATCTACAGAGAAAACTTTAGGCTCAGACACCCTCATTGGTGAATTCTCCCAAATATTTAAAAAAGAGTTGGACGGGCACGGTGGCTCACTCCTGTAATCCCAGCACCTTGGGAGGCTGAGGGGGGCAGATCATGAGGTCAGGAGTTTGAGACCAGCCTGGCCAATATGGTGAAACCCCATCTCTACTAAAAATACAAAAGTTAGCTGGGTGTGGTAGCGCATGCCTGTAGTCCCAGCTACTTGGGAGACTGAGGCAGGAGTATCTCTTGAACACAGGAGGCAGAGGTTGCAGTGAGCCGAGATCGCATCACTGCACTCCAGCCTGGAAGACAGAGAGAGAGAAATTCCGTCTTTAAAAAAAAAAAAAAAAAAAGAGTTAATATCAATTCCACATAAACTGATCCAGAAAATTGAAGATGAAGAAACAATTTTCATCTCATCCTTTCAGTCTGACATTACCAAAATCAGGTAGCAAAACCAGACAACATTAGAAATAAATAAAACTACAGACCATCTTGTGAACATAGATACAAAAGTTTTCAAAAACTTTGTCAAATCCAATCCAATCTTACATAAAAATCAAAACACATCTTGAACCAGAGGGATTTATCATAAAAAAGCACACGTTTAATATTTAAAATCAATCCATTGAATTTATCGTATTAGTAAAATAAAAAAGAAAAACCATATGATCATCTCAATAGAGACAGAAAAAGCGTGTGACAAAATCTAACATCCGTTCCTGAAAAAACTCTTAGCAAACTAGGAATAGAAAGGACATTTTTCAACCTGATAAAGGGCATCTGCAAAATTATCTACAACTAACATCATACTTCCTAGTGAAAGACTGAATTCTTTCCCTCTAATATCAAGAATAAGGGAAATGCATCTGCTTTCCCCTCTTCTATTAAACATTAGAAATTCTGATTAGTGTAACCAGGCAAGAAAAAGAAGTAAAAAAAATTGGAAAGGCGGAAGTAAAATTGTCTTTATTTGTAGAGTACATGATTGTCTATGTAGAATGGTCTTTTTCAACTTCTGCTGGACATTTTGGTCCTGATAATCCTTTGTTGTGGGGGGGCTGTCCTGTGTATTGTAAGATGTTTAGCAGAATCTCTGGCCTCTGCCCACTAGATGCTGGTAGCACTGCCTCTCCTGCCTACAAGAGATGACAAACAAAAATGTATCCAAACATTGTTTTATGTCTCCACAGAGGGGTAAAAACCACTCCCAGTTGATAACTTCCGATAACAGAAAATCTGATGGAATCTACAAAAAAGCTATAATACTAAAACTAACAAGTGAGTTTATTAAGATATGATACAAGATCAATATAAAGAAATCAATTGTATTTTTATACACTAGCAATAACAAATAGATATGGAAATTAAATAGCAGTACCATTTACAATAGCATCAAAAGTATGACAAATGTGACAAAAGATGTTAAAAACTACACACTAAAAACTATAAGATATTGTTGAGAAACATTAAACAAGACTGAAATAGATATACCCTATCATGGGCTGGGAGAGTTAATATTTGTAAGATGTCGACTGTCCCTAAATTAATTTATAAAATTAATGTAATCACAATCAAAATTTCAGCAGGCTTTCTTGTAGAAATTGACAAGCTAATTCTAAAATTCACTGGAAATGCAAAAACAAAAAAACAAAAAAACAAACAAAAAAAACCCTAGAATAGCCAAAACAATTTTAAAAAAAGAGGAACAAAGCTGAGACGAAACACTACCTGATTTCAAGACTAATAAAAGGTACAGCAGTCAAGACAGTGTGGTTTTGATATAACGACAGACAGAAGTATCATTGGAAAATAGTAGAGTCCAGAGATCTGCAGATACATGGAAAACAAGTTTTTGACAAAGATGTAAAAGCAATTCAGTGGAGAAAGGATGGTCTTTTCAACAAATGGTTCTAAACAATTGGATATTCTTATGCCAACAAAACAAAGCAAAAGGAAGTTCAATTTGCATAATTTTGCAAAATTAACTCACATTGATTATAGTTCCAAATGTAAAATACTTTTAGAAGAAAATATAGGATAAAATGTTTATAATCTTGGATTAGGTAAAATTTTCTGAGATAATTTTATACCAAAAGCATAATCTAAGAAAAGTATTGTTAAACTTCATGAAAATTAAAAACTTCTGCTTTTCAAAAGTTACTTTGGAGAGAATGAAAGGACAAATTAGACTGGGAGAAAATATTTTCAGAGCACATATTTAATAAAAAACTTGAATCTAGAATATGCACAGAACTCTTAAATCTCACCAGTAAGAAGACATCAACAAAATTAAAACTTTGAGCTTTAAAGCATATCAACAAGAAAATGAAAAGATAACCCACAAAATGAAATGGAATTTTTGCAGATCACATATTTGATAAGAGGCTTGTATCTAGAATATATAAAAAACATTTAACAACTCAATAATAAGACAAGTAAACCAATTTTAAAATGGGCAAAGAATCTGAATAGGCATTTCTCCAAAGAAGGTATAAAAATGGCCAATAAACCCATGAAAAGGTGCTCAACATCATTAGCCATCAGAGGAATCCAAATCAAAACTACAGTGTATTGCCACATCATACTCACTAGGATGGCTATAATAAAAAAGACAGATCATGACAAATATCTAAGGAATGTGGAGGCATCAGAGCCCTTATACAGTGCCAGTGGGAATATGAAATGGTACAACTCAGGAAAATAACACATCCATGTCTTGAAAGATTAAGTCTAGAAGTACCATATGACCTAGCAATTCTACTCCTAGGTATACACTCAAAATAAATGAAAGCATATATCTATACAAACACTTATACACAAATGTTCATAACAGCATTATTCATAAAAGCCAAAAAATGGAAACACAAATGTCCATCAACTGATGAATGAATAAATAAAATGTGTGTGCTAGTCATACAATGGAATGTTATTTGTCAATACAAATAAATGAAGCACTAATATGTACTATAACACGAATGGACCTTGAAATCATTATGCTACATGAAGGAAGACAGCCACAAAGGATTACTTATTGTATTATTACATTTATATGAAATGTCCAGAATAGGCAAATCTCTAGAGACAGAAAGCAGATTAGCGGTTGTGTAGTGCTTGTTAGGTGATGGATGGGAAATGGGGAGTGACTGCTAATGTGTATAAGGAGATGAAATGTTCTAAAATTGATTATGGTGATGATTTGAAATCTGTTAATATGCTAAAAAGCACTGACTTGCATACTTTAAATGGGTAAATTTTGTGATATCTAAATTATATCTCAATAAAGCTCTTATTAAATACACCCCCCCCCCACACACACACACAAAAGAATGGGCCTTCTAAAAGAAGGCAGGACTTTATGAAGTGATGGAAATCTTCTGTATCTTGACTGTGGTGGTAGTTACCTAGGTGAATACATTTGTCGAAACTCATTGAGATATATGTAAATTAATTCTCAATAAAGTTGATCTTTAAAAGTTTCAATAATAAGGAAAAAATAAATTTGAAATGGGCAAAAGATTTGAACTCACCACAGATGGCAAATAAGCACATGAAATGATATGCAACATCATTAGTCCTTAGAAAAGTGCAAATTAAAACCACAGTGGTATACCACTACCTGTTAGATTAGCTAAAATTGAAATGACTAATATTGGATTCGGAATGCTCATGCTCTGGTGGTGTTAATGTAACATGGTATAACCACTTTGCAGAATGGTTGACAGTTTCTTAAACATTCAGCAGACGTCTACCACATGATCTAGGCGTTCCACTCTTAGGTATTTACCCAACAGAATTAAAAACACATGTTCATATAAAGACTTGTATACAAGTGTTCATAGCAGTTTTATTTGTAATTGTGCAAAGCAGAAAACAATCCAAATGCCTATCAACAGGTGAATAAATAAACAAATTGTAGTATATACTACTCCGTAATATAATGGAATGACCTGCTGAGTACAAACTGTATGAATCCATTTATTTTAAGACATTAGAAAATGCAAATAAATCCACAGCAACAGAAAGCAGATCAATAGTTGTCTGGGAAGGAGAGTGAGGAGGTGCAGGAGGGAGAGTACAAGGAAATTTTGGAGGCTGATAAATAAGTTCACTGTATTGATCATGGTGAAAATGTTATTGGTGTATAGATGTCAAACTTTATCAAATTGTGTATTTTAAATATGTGTGGTTTATTTTATGTCAATTATACCTCCATAAAGCTGTTGAAACAAAGATAATCCATTTAAAGTGCCTGGCTTGCAGTAAGAGCCTGTTTTCTCTAATTGCTCCCTGGCTTCAGACACTGAAATTCTAGGAAGGAGAAGTCTCCCACTCTGGCCTGGACAGGCCCCTAGGACACGGGACTGACTTGCCCTCAGTTCTGCCCAGTCCCTTCCCAAAAAACTTTTCTTAGGGAAAGGAAGTCATCAATGGCTTCTCTATCCTCTCCAAGAAGAGCTGGCTTAGTTAGTCTGTCATATTTCTTTACTCACACTAGGCCTTCTTGGGGTCTTGGCTTTAATAATTATTTCTGTATTATTTATTTTGTTGTAAATTTCCATATAGCCAATCAACGCAGATCAAACCATCGCAATCAAATCAACTGTACCAATATTTTTTCAATATAAGTTTCTGTAAGAAACATGGTAAGTCTACAGGAAGATAAAGAAACAAAGATGAGTGAGAAAGTGGTGATGTCTACAAGGACACCACAGCGGAGCAGGATTTAGGGGCTAAAGTGGGAATACTAGTGACTGCATCCAGCGGGCAGAATGAGATTGGAATATGGGAAGCTGCAGATGCACCAACACGGAGGTGTACCAACACCAGAGCATCGTCTGCGTCTTCCTCTGTGAGCTTTGTGGGCTCATCCTAACACCACAGATGCCCTCTTTTTCTTCCACTGCCTGGGAGACCACGTATCACCCAGTAGAAGGCGGGAACGTCTCTCCCTGCTGATTGCCTGCTCTCTGTGCCTGCACCCAGAGGAATGGAAAGATTCTGAGCTATCAGATAATTGGGGGAGTCTGGCACTTTCTGTCTTTGCCTGTGCTGCTATCTGCCACCTCCCAGAGATGTGCTAGCTGAGCTTGTAGATCTGATTTATGGAAGGCTTCTAAAGACAACTTTCAGCTGTGCATTTGTATGCAGCTCTCTGTATGGGCTACTCGACAGGCATTCAGATTTAGGGGGAGAAGCATATGCATGTCGCAAGGAGGCAGATGCTGTATAATCAAAAGTAATTTCGAAGGAAAGGAGATAGTGAGAAAAGGACAGACCCCACACCCAGTGTCAGGAGGTTTTGTGCCACTGCTGTACTCTTTCTGAGGCTCCTCGGGGCTCTTTGTGTTCCAAGCAGCTGCATCAAAAGCTGTGGGAACCCTTCTGATGGCTTGGTGTACAGCTATAAAAGAAGCAGCCACAAGAGATGGGAGTTATGGGCCCCCAGATGCCTCAGAACCCAGCCAGTGCCATCACAGGGTTCAGATTGTTAGAGGATGAGGCAGCTAGGCCTTCAAAGAGAAGTTACCAAACCCAGAGCCAATAAATGAATGCAGTCAAGTGAAATGTGAAGATCATGGTCTTTGAAGTCTGCGGACTCTAAATGTCACTCGGGCTGAGATTCTACTCCATCCTTTTCTGGTCTTGGGTGATCTTGGAAATGTTATTTGTTCACTCACAGCCTCATTTTATCAGCTGTAAAATGGGGTGATGATAATAATAACGCCTGTCTTTTCAGGGTTGTTTTAAGTACTAAGTGGAATGCTATTTAAGTGCTAAACAGGGGAGTACACAAACATACAAAAAGATAAATTTTTAGGTGGTTTTATGTATTTTAAAATATTTTTTATTTTAAATAGAGAGGAGGTCTTGCTATGTTGCCCAGGCTGGTCTCAAACTCCTGGGTTTAAGCCATCCTGCCACTTCAGCCTTTCAAAGTGCTGGGATTACCAGCATGAACCACTATGCCCAGACTTGGAGGTTTTAAATATAAGAGGCATTGTATTTGGCTGATAAAAGGAATCTTTAACTGTCAAAGATGTTTCCTTGGACTACAGAAGCCTGAGGGTCAAGTCAGGGTGCTAAATGATTGAAACGAAGATCATGCCCACAGTGAACGGGACATCCTTTCAGATTTAAACCACAGCCCACTGTCAGCCCTGGGCTCCCGCGGCCTACAGCCAGGACATCAGTGAATGCTGCCTCTCTTTCCTTCTTGTTTTAGCGAACATGAAATGTTTGCTGGCTCAGAAAGAAGGACTTGACCTCAAGCAAAATAAAAAGGCACAACTTCCAGGTATCAAAATGACTTGTGTTCACAAACTATCCTCAAAAGTGGATATCTCACACACAAAAAAGAAAAGTGGAGATCTCTGGGTACAATGGTTTCTTTAGTCGGGGATAGGGGAAAGAAAAAATTGAATATCACTAGAATACCATGTTGCCCTTGTTGGGCAGTAAAACATTTTCCTTCAGTGCCAAAGAAAATGTCTCTTTACAGGACCCTGATGGTCCTATCTGTAGGTCATGTATCTTTGTATATAAGGAAACAACAGTTATTTAATCATTCTCTTACCATTCAAAGAATCATGGGAAGATTCAGTCCCCGAAGATCTCTACCTGAGTACAAAAGGGAAATTCTCTATGGTGTCTTGT
The DNA here is from genome assembly GCF_024542745.1 of Macaca thibetana thibetana. Taxonomy (NCBI): domain Eukaryota; kingdom Metazoa; phylum Chordata; class Mammalia; order Primates; family Cercopithecidae; genus Macaca; species Macaca thibetana. Next base: position 154,717,650 of record NC_065578.1, on the reverse strand, counting down.
GAACCTGGTATCTTCTCCAACTTCCTCTGGGGCTGCTAACTCCACATTTGCAGATAAGTTTCCCCTTGTTCCATAGTTGCTGACTGGCTCTGTCCTTGGAGGCCATAGAATCTGCAGTGTGAACCTCCCAGCCTCAGCCACTATCCCTTGTCCTCTTGTTTACTTAATTAATATGATGTGTTCATTTTCACTGCTTCTGGTAGTGCTCTTCTTAGGTACTATCTGGACTCTTGCCCACTTTGGACATATACTTTTGTTCCCCTTTCATTGAAAATCAAAAAACATAGAGAACCATGGAAATAGTAAAAAAAAAAAAAAAAAAAAAAAAAAAAAAAAAGCCAGGTGATGGTGGGGCTTGGTAGACCCCTCTGTGCAATGCTACTCATATTTATCTTCACTTTCAGTTTCTGTTAATTGGTGAATGAACGTTAAAGTATTTAGAGTAGTCCTGGCACATACCAAGCATTGTACATACATGCCCACTATCATCATCATCATTTTTATAATATAAAAAATAGGACCATGACACATGCTTCACAATTTACAAAAGTGATTTCACAGACTCTGTGTTTCATGCTGTAATACATTTCCGAAGGTTACCACGTTTTCCTTACGGAATATAGAGATCTTACATTGGGACACTGTGAGGCAGAGACAGGTGCTCTAGCATAGATGAGACAGCTTGGGCTGGGAGGGGAGCGTAGACTTTCCCATCCTTTCTGGATGCATTGCTGATGAAAGCATCCTCAGGAATCACCCTAAGCACAGTGACTGGCACATTGTAAGTAAGTACCTAAGGTACATTAACAGACTATCTCCTTGAGGTTCCCTCTGCACGGAAGAGCTATGCTTTTTGCAGTAGTACTTGAAAGCAGACCCAGGCCTCATCAAGCAGCCCTGTGTAGGGGCCCAATAAAGTCCTTTCTCACAACCATGCTGGGGTGTCTTGTCTTTAGCTTCCATTCCTGGAGGAAGGGAGTGTACTTGCCCTCAAAACAGCAAAGAGACTGTGCTTTTCTTCTCCAGTTTCTTATCCTGTGCCCAATCTGAGTGATTATTGTTTTGCTCCATCATCTGCCTTTCTGTCCGCTGGATAAGCAGTTTGTGCTAATACTCTTCCTTTCCAAATCTTTTGTTCTACAGATAATGATCATGATAATAACAATCTTTCTCTTTTGTACAGTGCTTCATAGTTTTCAAAGCACTTCCTCTGCCATTTTCTTATTTTTCCCTCAAAACAACCAGGATGGATAGGCAGGGATGTGCCACCATCATTCTCATTTTATAGGTGAGATTATGACACTCAGAGAGGCACACACATTTTTAAGGTCACACAGCTAGTAAGGGACAGAACCTAAACTAGAATTCAAGGCCTTTCTTTCAGGCCCTCAGAGTTTTCACTGGTGCATATGATTTCCTGTGGGTGAGTGGCAGGTGTGGAAGCTCAGAGATGGGAATGAGTGAGCTTTAGGATCATGAACAACAGTAATGGCTGTGGTGGTGGTGATGGTGTGAGAAACAGCTAAGGAGATGTAGGAAAAAGCCAGCATTATCAGGCTTAAAAATGGATAGAGTTAAGGATTCCAAAATGAGAATTTAAATAACCAAGAATTGTAGCCAACATCCAGTAAGAACTCTATTAGTTGAATTAACGAAGGAATGAATAGTATCAAAGAGAAATACATTCTTTAACTCCTCTCTGAGGACATGCATGTGTGCTTACAATCAATTTGCTCACCTTAGGTAGAGGGAATTGGAACCTCGTAAGACAATGGTTCTCAATCTTGATCCCTAGGGCACATTGGGGAATGCCTGGGGAAATGCCATTTGTTGTCACAACTGGGGAGGGGTTCTATGGCATCAGGGAATAAAGGCCAGAGATGCTTCTGTGCATCCTACAAGGCACAGGACAGCCCCCACAACAATTATCCAGCCCAAAATATCAGTAATGCCAGGGTTGAGAAACTCACCCTCAAGGAATAAACATTCCACACTTGCTCTGTTTTCAGAACACCCTTGGCATTACCCTTTTTTATGGGTCTATACATATGGCTATTGGATGATGGAGTTCTTAAGAGAAAAAGAAGGACTTCAAGAATTAAATTTAATTCTAAAATCAAATAATGGCTCAACTCAATATTTGTTCCCTCTTTAAAAAATTGACCATACCCTACTGTGTGGAGAATAAGGAAGTGCTTAAATAAGTGCCAAGTGACGCTTTACAGGGCTGTGTTCCCATATGTTGGCAAAGTTAGATCTGAAACACTGATAATGAATCTGTACAGATCTTGAGACTAGGGTTCTCCGTTGGGAGTTCAGCAGGAAAGGACTGATTGGGGAAAAAAGAAACTGTGAAAGGATGAGAAGTCCATGGAATGTCAGAGCTGGAAGAAGACTTAGGGATTATGTAATACTGTTCTTTTACACGTGGAAACTGAGGCCCCACAAAGTTTGCGCTGATAATGGTATGATGAGACCCAAACCCAAGATTCCGAGTTGTTGAGGTAAAACAATGCCCCAAAATATACTTTAGTGTCATTCCACATTGCACTGGGCCAGCTCTGGTAAGGGTATTTCCTTGAGTTTACTATGGCATTGTTAATTCCAACACGGAAACATCTGTGGAATGTTCCCTTGGAAGATATGGGTTCTTTGGTACAATATTGACCAAACGATACTTACACCCCTACTGAACACTTACACAACATCTGATTCTTTCTGAAAATTTTTTTGCGTGTGCTCTTTCTCACCTTCCAGCCCCTGTACTTGCTGTTTTAAGGATGTGTGTGGGGTGTTCTTCTTTTCTTCTTTCCATTTTCCTAATCATTCTTTCTTTAGCCACTCATCCCCCACTTTTGTAAATCTTCCCCTGACTCTGTGCACACACACACACACCATATAGAATAAATCTGTCCATGCTGCCTACAATTTCTCTGCCTTGCACATACTTCTGCTGTACAGTAACCTGTATCATGTTGGATTTTGCGGAAACCAATAAATAACACCCCCTTTCTTCCCCTATTGAATTCAGAATCAATTGAGAAATAAGACACAGTTGTCAAACAGATGGAAATAAAAATACCAAGTTTATTGGTAAAATTTATTACAGAACATGGCTTAGTTCTGCAGCCAAGTGTGGCTCCCTAATAATTTCCTCCAGAGTGAAACTCACCCATCCAGCCACAGGCAGAATTAGAAACGTGCTGTGGGGAGTGAGTGAGATGATGGAAAGAAAAGAGGCCCTACAGTTTTTCCTTCCTGGAGATTGCTAACATTTTCCTTTCTTTAGGACTAAATATTTCAGAGTTGACATCAAAATACACAGTCTGTCTCCTCTCTTAGATTGTGGGCGACTTGGGGGCAGGGATAGCATATGGTCTATCTTTGTTTTCTCAACTCTAAGTGTCTGGTGCATAGCAGGTCTGTTAAATGGATGATGTTAAACACACTTCATACCTCTTTCTTCTGCCTCATTTCATTCCTTTCAAACAAAAATTTGATGCTTCCTTAGCCAAGCCCCACCCCACCCCATACATGTACCAGCTAATCTCCCAAAGCCCCTGTGAGGTAGTTTTGCTTCCCCTTTTGCAAAAGAGAAAAATGAAACTTGGAGCTGTTTAGTAACCTGCTCAGTTGTCAAAGCCATCCAGCAAGCAATGGGTAAAGCCATGTTCAATATGCCACCTCCACAGCCTTCACATAGGGTGCTGTGGGGCTTCTTGCTCACTAGCTTAGAGCTCTCCTCTTTCTGCATCCTCGCCCAAATTCTTAGCTGGTACTGACCAAGGCAGGACTTTGGATAGACTTGATTCTCAATCTAGTGAGTTTGTAGGCTTAAGACTTAACTATGTTCAGTCACCCAACTACCATTAGAATTGCTCCTGCCAAAACATCATGAGATATCTCTACTCAGGGAAACTACTGGACCCTGTGTAGTCCCCAAGCCATAGCTCATCCTCCTGTCTGCCAAGGTCTCTTTTTCAAGGTTTTCACCCATCTAATGGTCACCTTCAAGTCAGGAGGCCTGCCCTGAGTTCAGCCCTGCTGGACAACTATGTCCCAAGGATATATTTCAGAGTAATGACTGCCTGTTTGGTGTCACTATTATTCTCTAGAAATGTGTTCTGCCTAGCTGGTCAGGCTCTCAGTACCCTCTCCTGGAAGACCCATGTGCTTGTGAAGACCTTAGACACTGTAGCCATCCAAGGTGTCACCCAGAGTTGGCCCCTGGTATAGTGTCCCCAACTTTTATCTACCTGTCCTGGTGGGCAGGGTCCAGGTGAGATTCCAGCCCATTCTTTTCTCTCTCTTCTGTCATCTCCTTGGAGCCAGGGGCAGAGCATCATGCCTTAAAGCTAAGACTCATCATTTGTGAAGTAGGTGGGACAAGTAGATTTCATTAACTATCTCCATTTTTAAAAACGAAAGCACAGAGATCTAAGGAAGCTAAGAAGCCTGTCCAAGGTCATGCAGGTCTGATGCAGGATGAAAATCAGGGCTTAGAAAATGTAGATCATTGTGTTTCTGCATGCCCAATCTGTCTCTTCACTATATAGCCAGACTGTCCCTCCTAGCATCTACAAGCCCACGCCTCCCTATTCAATCAGAAGGACCTACAATGAGGGGAAAGAAAGAATTTTTAAAAAGACAAAAAATTTTTCACAATTCAGTATAGTTCTAATCTGACATGACAAGGCCAAGTCCATCTTTTCACACTGACAATTACTTAAAGGGCATCGATGCCATGGCACCATTAAAGTAATAGCAAAGATGGATTGTATGACATTGTGGATCAATGTGCTAAGTGTTGTTCAACTTGTTCAATGGAATAAAGCATTGAATCATTAACCTTACCAATGTCAATGTATTGTCACTATCAAATTCCGCTAAATGAACATCCACGACCCTCATTAAAAAATGCACTTTGAAGCAACTAATATATTAATACCTTATTGGCCAATAATAAAAGGAGAGGCTCTCCAGGCTAGGGTAAAGAATCTGGACAGAAGCTAAGAATATTTAATGGAGAGGGGAAGAGTGACAAATGCAAATGTGGAGATGTGGACTGGATCCGTGATTGAGAAGGAGGTAGAGGGATGAAGAAAGGATCACAGAGAGCTTTGTGAACACTTGCTTCCTTGATAGGCAGGTCTGGTTAGAGTAGGCAGAAATTGATGATGGACTGAAGAAGAAAATGGTAACTTTCCATTTTGTCTTCTTTCAAGATATCTTTCTGGTTTAGAAAGGGTTAAATCACTGGGTTTGACCTTAATCCAACTCAGAACCTCAACAAAATGAGAATGTACAACGTACGTACAAAGAAAGCAGTGGGTAGGTGCAGGGTGCATTAGATGGCCTGCCTAAGAAACAGCTGCTGCCTCCTCTTGCCACCTTCCTCACTGTCCTGGGGTGATGAGAACCCATGAAGTGGAGAGCCTCTGGCCCTTTGGTGTGGAGACAAAGGCAATGAATGGAATTCCAGGGACTTGAGTTCTGCTTCCAGTTCTGCTGCCATTGCAAGAAGTCACTCAGAGAATTGCAAGCATTCTGTGAGTCTCAGTGTCATTGCTTGTAAAACAAGGGGCTTGGAGGGAAAAGTGGTTTTCAATTAGGTTTTTTTTTCTGGGTCTTCAGCATCTGTGGAGGTGATAGGAGCCACTGAAGAAAAAGAAGGGCAAGGAGAAGCCGGAATCTGATCTCTTTCCCTACTCTTTCCAGAGCACCTCTACTTGCATACATTGTATATTAGGCTTCTGCATAACAGCTCATTGGAAAAATAAACCCCACTGCTACACAAGACAAAACAAACAAGCAAACAAACGAATTTGAAATAAAAACTCTGAACCTTGTAATCGCCCAAATTCAATAATATTTAACATCAAAATGTACTAGCTGAAAAGTGATAAATGCAGTCCATCATTTTGTCTTTGTATCTACTGACTGTCAATCAGACTGATTTTTCCCTTCTAACAAGGCTTCTGATTATCTTGGCACCATGTAGAAAGAACTTCATTGTGTCTCTACCATCGGAGCATGCATTAATGCCTCATGGTCTGACGATAAGCTCCCCAGAGTAGGGTGAGAACATTTGAAAGGGAGCCAAGCACAGTGGGTGAAGAAGGGAAGGGTTGTCCAGTGGAGGGGTAATGGTGGCTAAAGAGGCAGAGGTGCCGATGCAGAGTGGTGAGGGAGATTGGGCAGCTAGTATGGTGGCAATGCACAATTTACAGCCAAATAGGATTTTGATTGTCCAGTAATTTCTGAGAACTATTTGCCCAGCTACTCCAAGTTCTGTATTACTTATTGACTGAATCAGGGGGGATTTGTTTTTTGTCTCCATAATGTGTACTAAGTGCCTCATTTATCATAAACTTCTGCTGGGGGTGGCTGATTTTTACTCTTATTCATTCTCCAAACTGCCTGCAAATATTCCTTGAAACCCAAAGAAACTCTTTTAAAAGTTTACATTTTTCTTTCCTGAGCCCAGCTCTGCAGAGGGTCCCCTGAAAGGGCTTATGCTCTCAGTAGCACTCTGGAGCTCTCTCTTTGGTGACCTGTCTCCATTTGGGGATTTCCAAGTCAAATTTCACAAGAAATGCTTGCGCAGAAATCACACAAATGAATATCATAAAGCTAAAAATGAAGCTGTAGTTATTTACATTGTTATTTTAGAAAGCAAGTTGAGTATCTTTCAGTCAGGAATGATTATTTTAAAGAATGCTCTTTTACCTGATTGTGTGCTCTTTGAAGACAGGAACCATTATCTTTATTTAATTAGTTTATTTCTATGATAAATATTATTGTTATTGCTATTATGTATTTCTGCCAGTGTTTCCTAGACTTGTCTGAGGGTATGAATTGCTTGGGGTGCTTGGACAAAATACATATTCTTAAGCCTGTTTTCTAGAGTTTAAATTAGTAGATGTAGAATGGTTGCCCAATAACCTGTCATTTTCCAAAATGTGTACTTCCATGTTCTTATGATCATACTGATCTATATAATTGATTGACCAGTTCCATGATAGTCCTCAGCAAACGTTTGCAAAGAGTAAGAATGTCCAAGGTGCAGGATTAATGACCCAGGTGTAGCCTAATGAGAGAGAGAGGTACACATGGAAAACACCCAAGAAGTCATCTGTGTTTTCTGAGAGCCCAATACTGGGTTAGGGGCTGAGCATATTTCATAGAATCACATCACCCCACTCCCATCTGCTTCCCCAAACTAGACACAAAAAGCCTGGGTCTGCCGTAAGCAGATGGTCAATGGATTCAACAGACAGAAATTGAGACCCTTCCCCCCCAAAATACTGCTCCTCTGAGAAACAAGCTGTAGATACCAAGTAGGTAACCAGACTGCTATCCATTTTAGGATGTTTCCAGCTTCTGCTTCCCTGCTGCATCCTGCTTCCTTTCTGCTTCTCTATACAAGTGGAGTCACTTTCTTGTCCTCCTTTCACTTATAGCAGCCTTCACTCTGCCTCATGAAAGAGTAAGATGGTCTGAAGTTGTGCTGTGCTTGCCTTTTAGGAACACGTTTTAGTAGTGACTTACCTCCCTTCACTCTTCTGTTTGTGTGCTTGTCTCAGCTTGTAGATAAATTACCTGGCTCGGGCTCTGCTGCACACATGCCCCCTTGCCCTTGTGATGGCTTCCTGGATCCATGAGATTTTGCATAGTTTAATGAGATCTGTCTGAGCACTGTGCAGTGGGCTAGGGGTTGGGGATACAACCGTGAACAATATACATCCTTCTTGGCTTAGCATCTGGGGAGGAATAGAAGACCAAGAGCCAGCACAGGATAAATGACGAAAGTGCAAGTTTAGGATTCAGCACAGAATGCTATGGGAGCTCACAGAAAGGGCCTTAGCTTAACTATGGGTGCATCACATAAGGCCTCCTGGAGGAGGTGCTACTTGATTTGCTTCTTAAGGGGTCCGGCAGTCAAAGAAGGAAGCTGGATTGCTGTTTAGCAGGAGGCAACAACATCTAAAGAAGCAAATATTTAAGAAACTGTACTCCCTAAACTGCTGTCTGGCACCTTTGGTCTTGGGCTTTATTGCATTTAGGGAAAATAGTTCTGGGGTTCAGGAATCAGAAAACTGTATTTTAATTATTTTTCTCTTTTTAATTCATTGTATGGCCCTGGAAAAGTCATTTCTTTTCTTAGTGCCCCCCAGGGTTATCTTCTGTAGGGAGCTTGGAGAAAATAATCTTTAAAGTGTTTTCCAGTTATTCTACCCTGAATCTTCCTGAAATACATGTGTTGTCACTTAGCATGATGAATTTTTCCACTCTCTGAGTTATGTGTGTGTATGTATGTATGTATGTATGGGTGCACGTGTGCCTTCATGCATATATGTGTTGGTAAAGTCTATGTATGGCTGCCTTTGTTGTGGAATTAAGACTATATGTCTGGGCGAAGACACATCAGTTTTTTTAACAAGACAATACCGTTCGTTCACACGCACGCACACACACACACACACACACATACACACACAGTCTTCTGCAGAGTCCACAGCCCACGAGGAGTAGGGGGAGTGAAGAGTGGGTGAAGGAGAGCAGAGCATGGGGCTGTCACAGCCCATGGCTTAAAAATGGCTTGAGTTGCAATTAAAAAAGACAGAGGCCAAAGGTTACTCCCTGGCATTTCACTCAGGGTAGATAATTTTAGAGGGTGATGTGTCTCATCTTGTAGAGATATTCTGAGAGACTTGCAACAGCTTACGTCTAGCTAGCCTGAAATGAAAATCAAAGAGGCTGACACATAGAAAGACACCAGAGAGAAGTAGTGCGTTGGCAGACATTGAATGGAGGCAAACTCAACTTGATTGGCATTGCTCCTGCATCCTTACTTCTTGATTAATAGTAGAGATTAGATAATTTTTAAATTATTAATTATTTCCAGAGAGCATATATTAGGTAGTCTTCAGCAGTTTAGTCACTGGGAAGTTTAAATGCTCTCTTTACTTGATAATTACCTAATCACCATTACTCTTTTACATTAATTCTGCCCCAGAATTCATTATGATTGGCCTGGGTTATTAAAGCTTTCCTGGCAAGAAATAAAGCATCCTGTTGTTTGCATTGATTTAGTAGCAAATGACATACCCTACTAATACCAAGCTTATCCAGAATAATCTGGAATAGTTTCTCCTGCCAGTTTGTTAAATTTGCTCCTGGATTCACCTTTGTGTGTCCACTAGCAAGAAGTGCAAACGGAAATGCAAATGAGTCCCTACCTAGGGAAGTCTGAGGCCAAGAGGGAAATAACCTGCAAGAGAGGAAGGTGAAAGCAATTAAAGAAGGGCTTGCCTCTCTCCAGAATGTCAGAGGCTCTTCTGGAGAAGCTGCTGTTTTCCCTCAAACCCTCTTCATGGTCCACTGCTAACAGGTCTCCCAAGTGAACACATCCGTTATCTTTGTCCTTTTGGCAAAACTGTTTGCTGAATCAATGTCAGTGCAGCCAAGTGAGGGCAGAAACCCCTCAGATGGCCTTGGCCGAGACAAGAATTCATGGGAGCTGCAAACGGGTACAAATAAAAATCACAGTCACAAAGGTAAGCTTGGCTTTTGCAGAAGCTCCCCTTGGCTGAAATGATGATGAATGCTAACCCCTTATGCGGGCAATGGAGTAGGAAAATAGGGAATCTCACAGACAGCTTTGGGCTATATAAATTGTAATAAGCCTTCTGGAGGGCAATTTGGCAAAATGTGTTAATGACCTTAAGAAGGTGCATATCGTTTGACTCAATATTTTTATGTTTGGAAATGCACAAATATGTGTGTCTAAATTATTAAAATATTAGTAACAAACTTGCACACTGAATTATAGAGAGTTGGTTACATTAATTGTGGTTTATCTACATGATATGATACTTCCACTCTTTAAAAATCAAATTATGTTTTATTTTTATTTATTGATTTTGAGAAATGTTTCTCATCTATCTGCAAATTTTCTTTTAAAAACAGGGGCTTCAAAAAATAACTTTCATTTTAAAAGTCTCATAATAACATGCACTACAAAAGTATGTAAAGAAAGACATAAGCTATGATATTAACATTGATTATCACTGGATGGTGGATACTGAATAATTTTAATTTCTTTGTTGTTTTTGTTTGTTTGTTTGCTTGTTTGTTTGTTTGAAGGAGGAGTCTCGCTCTGTCACCCAGGCTGGAGTGCAGTGGCGCGATCTCAGCTCACTGCAAGCTCCACCTCTGGGGTTCAGATTCTCCTGCCTCAGCCTCCTGAGTAGCTGGGACTACAGGCACCTGCCGCCACACCTGGCTAATTTTTTTTGTATCTTTTTAGTAGAGACGGAGTTTCACCATTTTGGCCAGGCTGAAACTCCTGACCTTGTGATCCACCTGCCTCAGCCTCCCAAAGTGCTAGGATTACAGGCATGAGCTACTGTGCCTGGCCTTGTTTGTTTGTTTTTGAGACAGGGTCTCACTTTGCCACCCAGGCTGGGGTACGGTGGCATGATCATGGCTCATTGCAGCCTCAACCTCTATAGCTCAGGCAATCCTCCCAACTCACCTCGTGAGCCGCTGGGACTACAGATGTGTGTCAGCACGCCTGGCTCATTTTTATGTTTTTTTTTTGTTGTTGTTGTTGTTGTTTTGTAGAGATGAGCTTTCACCATGTTGCTCAGGCTAGTCTGGAATTCCTGGGTTCAAGCCATCTGCCTTCCTTGGCCTCCCAAAGTGCTGGGATTACAGGCATGAGCCATGGAACCCAGCCAATTTTGCTTTCTTTGAGTTTTGCTTTTTCAAGTTTTCCAAATTTTTGATAATTAGGACATATTGCCCTTTTAATTAGAAAATATGCAACAAACTTTATATTTGTCTTTTCAGATTTTAACTTAGCCTAATAAATGCTGAGATAAACTCATAGAATGTCTGTAAGAGTTAAACATAATCTAAATCATTTAGGAAATATCCAGATCATCTGAACAACAGCAATATTGGAGTTCTGAACAGTTGGTTAGCACATATCCATTTTAGAAGTGGATTAAAAATGTAATCCCAGCACTTTGGGAGGCCAAGGCAGGCAGATCACCCGAGATCAGGAGTTCCAGACCAGCCCAGCCAACATAGCAAAACCCTGTCTCTACGAAAAATACAAAAATTAGCTGGGCATGGTGGCACGTGCCTGTAATCCCAGCTACTTGGGAGGCTGAGGCAGGAGAATCGCTTGAACCCGGGAGGCGGAGGCTGCAGTGAGCCAAGATCTCACTGCTGCACTCCAGCCTGGGCAACAGAGTGAGACTACGTAAAAAACAAACAAACAAACAAAAAGATTCCAGGGCTTTTGGACACAGCAAAAAAGTAATAAATTGTTATAGCTCATTATTTGCCTTTTGAAGAAACCACACAGGGAAAGAGGAAGGGGCAGGGTCGTTAGGGAAGCAAGATTCTCTTCCTCGCTCTGACTCTAACTGGGCTTGGACTTCCTTATTTGTGATGTGAAGATTCTGGGCCACATGATTTTTCAGGTTTCCCCAGATCTAAAGTTTTAGAACGCTATGGTTTAAATCTACATTGGCAACTGCTGCTCAGAGGGTTGAAATTCATTCAGCTTCTCTAAGCATGAAGAAGATGTTGTGGCAAAATTGAATTTTCCCAAGAAAGAGATGGCTACAGTGAGTCTTTGAACTCAGACAAGAATTCCTTTTGCCCATGGAAGAATCAAGATCTTAAATGGAACTGCTTTCATTCCCTGAACCAACCCTTACTTCGGTGTCAACTAAGAGATTATATTTAAATAGAAATCAAACTTGAATATTTTTAGTTCTATTGAATATTAAATCTACATAGTCTCTGAATTGAATCACAATTTTCTTTGTCATTATAGCAGACACTATCAGGTGACTACCCCCAAATCCACATCTTCCAGTCATGGCTGTGTGAGGAGATGATGCTGAAAGTACTTTAGTCATCTTGGACCATGGACCAAAAAACCTTAGGGCAAATACTAACATTCTGGAAATTGTAAAAGAAAATGAATATGAAAGCTTAAGTCTCTGAGCAGCCATATTAACAAATTCTAGAAATGCCTGGCTGTGGCCTTATTATTTGGGATAACAAACACCTTTGATTAGCTGACTTTTCTGTGACTTAAATCTTGAAGGATCTGAACTGGCCTCTACCTTTCTTAATTACTTCTTATTTAGATAGGGAAATAGTTAGTGGTCAAAATATTTTAAAATGTCACATGATAAAGTGCTAAAAATGTACTAGGTATCAAAACATACTTTAGAGCTATAGTATTTAAACAGTGTGGTACTGATGGATAGGTAAATACAAAATCCAGGTATGGATCCATGTATATATAGGAATTTAGTGACAGAGTGACCTCATGACAAGATTATTAAAAATGCATCCTCTAAAATTGTACCATCTAGTTTTAAATCCTGGCCTTAGCTGATTATTAGCTGTACAATCATAAAAAAGTCATTTAAATTTTCTAAGTTTTAGTTTCCTCATCTATAAAACATGAATAATAATATCTACCATAGAGGTTTGTTGTGGGGGTAAAGTAAAATATGTAAGGATTTTAGCAAATCAAATATTGCTGAATTTTTGGGTACTTAGTACATCATAGAAGGTGTATTGGCACCTTCTATGGAGGTGTCACTTCAAAATCCTCTTTAACTATCTCTTATTATGGACTCATGCTCTCTCATAGGTAGCCACTAGTCACATATGGCTATGTGTGTTTAAATTTAAATTAATTAAAATTAACCAAAAATAAAAAATTCAGTTTCTCTGTTTTGCTAGCTGCATTTTGATAGCTTAACAGCTATATGTGGCTAGCAGCTACCACACAGGACAACTCAGATCTAGACCATTTCTGTCTTCATACAAAGTGTTGACAGTGCTATTCAAGAGCTTTCTGCAACAGCCATTTCAATGTGTTGTAAATTTTGGCCAGCTTCATGCAGATACAATCAGACAGCACTTGCCTCTGGCCCCCATTACTCACGCTTTCTGCAGGACATTGTATGGAATGCAGGTGAGAATATATTCTGTACTCATACGTGCCCAACCTGGAATTGTAGGGAGTTAGTGTCTATATGGCCACCCTTGAGCAATGAGGGATGGGAGTCAAGGGGTAAATGCCTTGCCCCTATTATTCCAGTGTGTTTGGTAATATTCCCAGAATATTTAGTAAGGCTTCCCAGAAGATCCAGGGTAATTCTGCAACAGTTGCCCATAGGAGTGGTTGACTTGAAAGCATTCATGTATTGACTTTCTCTCCTCCCAGGTGTCACTTAACCACTTAAGAATGCCTGTTTCTTGGGCTCACATTTCCAAATACACTCAAGCTTTTATCTCAGGTTCTGCTTTCGAGAGAATGCAGGCTATAACAGAAAGTATATAATAAAATGTTAGCTCATATCTTTACTGCCAATTAGTAGGAAAAATGACAGATCAATTGGTAAGTGGTATTTAAGTATCAGCAGATCATTCTGGGAAAAAATTACATTTATATCAAGCTCACAGATATTCTCTGTGGATTAAAGAAAAAAATTACAATGTTACAAAAGTATTAGAAGAAAATATCAGAATACTCTTTATAATCTTGGAGTATGAAAAGCCATCTAAACAGAGATTCAGAATAAATAAAATATATATAGGACTAATTAAATTAAATTTTAATAATTTGTATAGGGCAAAATATAACACAAACAAATGGAAATCTAAGGAAAGAATTTAGGTATACTATAGACAATGGACTAATTGCTTTAATATAAAGATACCTTCTAAAAATTTACAAATCAATTTTAAGAATACCATATAAGCAGCCTACACTCTGACTGGCACATCGTGGATGTTTTAGAAATGTTTGTTCAATTAATGAACAACTCCACAGAATAATGGGCAAAGCATTTAAAAATTCACTGAATCAAATGGGTTATAAACATATCATCTTCAATTCCACTAGGGATCAAAGGAATAGCTATGAAGCAAGATACAATGTTCTTCCCTCCTTGAGATTGGTAGAAATATAAAGGATTGATAATTTCTGGTTAATGAAGGTGTAGGGGGAAACAACGCTGCTGTACACTGTTGGTGGGTGTAAAAACTGATAGGACTTAATGCAAGACAATTTTACAATATTCATCAAAATTTAAGATGTACACATCCTTTGACCCATACATTCTACTTCAAGGAACCCATCTGTCTTAGTCTGTTTGGGCTGCCATAATAAAATATCTTAAACTGGGTCATTTATAAAAAATAGAAATGTATTGCTCACAATTCTGGATGCTGAGAAATCCAAGATCCAGGCACCCAACAGATATGGTGTCTGGTGAGGGCTTACTCTTTGCTTCGTAAATGGTGCCTTGTTGCTGTGTCCTCACATAGAGGAAGGGATGAACACTCTTGTTGCTGTGTCCTCACGTGGTAGAAGGGACAAACTCTGTGTCCTCACATGGCGAAAGGGGTGGAAGGGACTAGGGGAGTCCCTTCAGCCTCTCGTATAAGGACACTAATCTCATTCATGAGGGAAGAGTCCTCATGACTTAATCACTTCCCATAAGACCCCACTTCTCAATAACATAACATTGGATATTTGTTCCAAAATATCAATTTGAGGGAACACCATCTTCCACGCTATAGCACTATCCTTAAAAAAAATTGCAAAAGTAAGTGTACAATAATATGTTTAAGAATTCTTATTACAGTCCTCGTTAGCATATCAGAAAATTGAAGAAGACTCAATGTTCAAATTTTAGGGAATGACAAATTATAGCATAATAAAACTATAGAATATTAGGTAGCTATCAAGAAACTGAAGTAGGTTCAGTAGGATGTCCATTGTTATGGGTTGAATTGGATTCCTCTAAAAAGATAATGTTGAAGTCTTAATCCCTAGTACTGCAGAATGTGGTCTTATTTGGAAATAGGATCCTCACAGAGGCAATTAAATGAAAATGAGGTCATTAGTGTGGGCCTAATCCAATGCAACAACTGTTCCTATAAAAAGGGGAAATTGGCTGGGTGCGGTGGCTCACGCCTGTAATCCTAGCACTTTGGGAGGCTGAGGCGGGTAGATCATGAGTTCAGGAGTTCACGACCAACCTGGCCAAAATGGTGAAACCCCGTCTCTACTAAAAATACAAAAATTAGCCCAGCTTGGTGGCAGGCACCTGTAATCCCAGCTACTTGGGAGTCTGAGGCAGAGGATTGCTTGAACCCAGGAGGCGGAGTTTGCAGAGAGTCAAGATTGCACCACCGTACTCCAGCTTGGGCGATAGAGCAAGATTTCGTTTCAAAAAAAAGAACAGGAGAATTTAAACAAAGAGATATACAGGCATAGAAGGAAGATTATGGGAAGATGCCCAGAGAGAAGCTGGTCATGTAACTGGAGTGATGTGTCTACAAGCCAGGGAACAAAAGAAGCTAGAAGAGGCAAGGAAGCAGTCTTCCCTAGAGCTGTCAGAGAGAGCATGGCCCTGCTGCCATCTTGATTTCTGACTCCTAGCCTTCAGTACTGTGAGAGAATAAATTCACGTTGTTTAAGCCACCCAGATTTTGGCACTTTTTTATGGTGAGCCTAGCACACTAATACACCCATGATCTATTATGAAGCAAAATATCAAGTTGTAGACCAATAAATATAATGCAAATTTATTTTGTTGAAATGTTGCTATGTGTAGCTAGAAAACTACACTGTGTTTATGTGTAGCTAGAAAAGCTCCTAGAAGGATATCTAAAGGCTGTTTAATAAGACTGCCCCCGAGGAGGGGACTTGTTGGGTCATTATGGGAATGGCTTTGCTTTTTGCTTCACAAATTATCTATTTATTTTTTTCCCCAATGGGCACATACCACTTTATAAATATATTCTTCTGGAAATCCAAGTTCTTGTACAACTAGGGGCCTTTTTCTTAAGAGGGAGAAGAGAAACAAGAGGTAGAGGAAGAGGAGAAGGAATTCTATCCAGAGGATGCACTATGGGGGTTCCAGTGTCTGCCAAACTGGGCCTCTGAATCTTTTCAGAGAAAGTGTCAGTTCCTAGTCAGTAAAATAAGCAATTGACGTAACTCTCAATGCCTTTGAACTACAAAGAAGAAATCAGATTTTGGCATGGGAAAAGGGGACACCCTCTTTTCCAGTGGAGGTGGGGGCCCCTCCCTTAGCTTCTGGCGGTGGATTTTCTCCACTGTGCCTCTGCACTAAGGCCTGATGTCAGGACACAGCAGCTTCAGGGTCCATATAAGCACTATCTGAATGTGTCCCTAGGCTTATTCCTGAATATTTAGGAATCACCAGCAGGGCTTGGTGCTATTAATGGCAGCCAGGACGTCACGTGAAATCTCGTCTCATCCCACTTCCTTCTTTTTCTCAACCCTGAGTTGCCTCTAGGGAACAGGCTAGGGTGAGGCAGGCCATAGGAGGAGAGGGCATAAGGCAAGAGTGGATATGGGAGTTTCTGATGACAGATGGGAGAAGTGCACAATCAGTGGGACCAGAGAAGCAAATGTGTAAAACCAATGAGGTTTTTTGCCACTCTCAAAGCAAGGCTATTTTGGCTCCCTTCTCTTCTTCCTTCTATTTCCTCATCCTGTGTTTCAGAGCACTTAGCACCTTCTTATTTTCTTTCCTCTTCCTACCAAACCCAGCCAAGATTTGATCTCGCTGAGATAGTGAGATCACTATAACCTTTCTCCTCTGTGGCCACAAAGACAGGAATTAAATCCCTCAGGTGAGTTTCAGTTGGCCACGTCTCCTCAGTAGCCCCTGATACAATATGCCCTCGCTTGGTGAGGATGAAGAACAAAGTAGGAGGTGTTCTATTTTATTAAATATTAATATTTAATATTAATTAATTAATATTAATTAATCTATTTTATTCTATCTTTTAAACTCATATCCTTCCCACAACCTCCTAACTATACTATATTTGATTTCTCATTTTTAAAATGGGGAGACTGGGGTAAAAAAAAATGAAGTAATATGTGTAGGTGACACAATTGGCATGACAGATTTGAGGCTTGAAATCACCAGTCTGGCTGTAGATCTCAGTACTTAGCTACCTGTGACACTGCTTCTCAGGGCTGTGGTCACAGGTACCCAGAGCACAACCTCCCCAGATTACACATGAACCTTGCTGGTGTTTTTAGAGCCAAGACATGTGATACAAATCAGAAAGAAATCTGGACCAGATGAAATCAAGTGATTCCCCAACCAGCGGGCAGAAGGACCCATTGCAAAGGTCTCATTAGACTGTTGAATATGCCACTGCAAGACTGTAGAGACACAACTTGCTCAAGGGTAGGTGGAATCCCAACAGCAGGCAGAATTGAATTCGGTCTTAAGGGACTAGGAGAAAACTCTCTCTCCTTTAGCCCAGTTCCATGCTGAATGTGTCATTCAGGGAACTGTTACTTTGCCCTGTATAGGCTCCCACTTATTCTCCAATATGCACTTTATAGGCGGGACAGGACTAAGCCTGTGACCTGCATCTCTGTTTCTAGGGTCTCTTGCCCTTGATTTCAGCCCTTGAACTCTGGTTATTTTACTGTTGCAGTATAATTAATGCTTGCTGAAAGCTGGTGGATCGAAAAATCCACATACACAGTGAATTTTTGCAAGTGAAATATTTTTACAATTTTCAACCCAGTGGCAAAGGGATCAAATAGCACAGTTGCAGAGTAAAGCTGAACAAGGCTATAGGGCTTTGAAAGCTATTTGCCTGCATTAAAATATTCCATTGTCCTGTGTCCTCTCCCCTACTGTGTTCACTTCTTAAATAAGAGACTTTGACTCTCCAGGCAGCCTGAATGAGGTTTATGGATGAGATTGATATTTAAGACTCTGGCAAAGCATGACCTTCGGCTCCCCAATAAGCAGCAAGGACAAATTGCAGTGCTTAGGACTTGAGACTTTAATTCCCACCAATTGCTTCTCTCCAGCCCATTATGCATGAGAAATGCAACTGGCTCAACTTCTGGTGCCCTGGTAATCCAGGGGTGCCTCTGAATCACAGACCCATAGAATGTTAGTGCTGGAGAGGGCCTGAGAGATCATCAGGTAAGTCCAACCTCCTCATTTTACAGATGAGGAACCTCTCATTAGGTGTATGTGCCTTGCAGGCTGTGCTGCTTTGCTCTGGCTTGCTCTCTCCAGGTAGATGCAGAGCAGGAACGTTATGGAGTTGATATGGTTTGGCTGTGTGTCCACCCAAATCCCCTCTTGAATTGTAATCCCCACGTGTCGAGGGAGAGACCCTGTGGGAAGTGATTGGATCATGGGTGTGGTTTCCCCCATGCTGTTCTCATGATAATGAGTTGAGTTCTCATAAGAGCTGATGGTTTTTTAAGCACCTGACATTTCCCCTGCTTGCACTTCTGTCTCCTGCTGCCATGTGAAGAAGTTTCTTGCTTCCCTTCCGCCTTCAGCCATAATTGTAAGTTTCCTGAGGCCTCCCCAGCCATGTGGAACTGTAAGTCAATTAAACCTCTTTCTTTTATAAATTACCCAGTCTTGGATGGTACCTTCATAGCAATGTGAGAATGGACTAATACAGGAGTCAGCATGCCTGCTAATGTGGGCAATGTGGAAGTAGGGGAATGTCAGTAAGCACAGGCAGAAATTGCAGACTTGGGTTTCAATGATGTTGGATATGGACAAATTGTTTGCTACTATGTAAATGAAGATGAGGACGCTGCTTTTGAGCTTTGTCCTTGAGAAGGTTCTTCATGAGTGCAGGAAAGGAAAATCTTTTGTCTGCCCTCATTTTTCTTATGTGGCAGAGAAATCTTGAAGTTTCCCCACATTTCCCCTACCCAGTGATGAATTACTATCTCTCCAGTTCTTTGACTTCCTCCTGCCAACTTGGAGCAAGACATTGACATCTAATAGTTATTGAAACCTTATCATGTGCTGGGCACCCTTCTGAGGGCTTCACATATATTAGTTCATCAAATGCTTACAAACTCCCATGACATAGGTGTGAATATACATTCTATTTTATAGATGAGGAAACTGAAGCAAGAAAAGGCTAATTAGCCTACGTCACACAGCTAAGTCACTGAAGTCCCAAGGAGGGGAAGAATACTTTAGCAGGAAGAACTTCCAGGTTAGGGCTAAATGTCTCTAGAAAGTATGTGCTGGTGGTAAGTTGAGATAAGTTGAACTGGAGAGGTCTCACTGAAGCAGAATACCCCTCTCCTACTGTACACTCACATACACCAGTTGTGATACTTTGCATATTAGAAATGACATGGACTTTAGAGTCATAGGTAGCTTCTAATTATTGCTAGCTGCATGGCCTTGCAAAAGATACTGTCTCAGAGCTTCCATTTCCACATCTGTGAATCAGATATATCAATGGTGATGATGATTATGAGGGTGATGAGAATATGTACTTTGAAGAGTTGTTGTTAAGGTTAAAGTTGTCATGTAGGGCCTGACGTGAGTGAGGGTTTAATAAATGGTCACCTTCACTAGGAGGCCACCTTCTTTTTTTCTTGCCTCTTGTTTTTAGGTGGATGAATTTCCATTGATATAACCCTCCCAGCTTCTCTCTTCTCCACTCACTCAGTTACTGAAGCACAAAAAAGTAGCTTGCTAGCATGTTAGTCACCCAGTTAGTAAGTGGGGAGCTAGAATATAAACCCAGACAGTCTGGCTTCGGAGCCCACACACTTTGATGCCTCACCATGCTAACTCTCCAGAAGACAAAGTATACATAATATCAAATATCTTCTTTCTCATTGGCAGCAAGAAGGCTCAAACCTCAGACTCTTTGGAAAAGGCAGCCTGGAGAAATGGACTCAGAGCTGATGACTCAAACCACACTTTCTTCAAACTTGTTTTATATGCCCATCTTGTTCTCCATTCTGGAAGTGGGCGGCTTAGGATAAAGATGGTGTCCATTCATCCCCAATTTGTCCAGAAGGATCTTCCTTTATACATGTTTTCTGTGTGTGACTATTAGGAGCTCCCCCTTTCACTCTCAAAATGCCTGAGTTTGAAGATAAATTGCATAGTTGTTCTATGCATAGGCATGGGAAATGGTTGGGCAAGGGAGGGACGCACGTCATGGCCAGGGTTACTGGCAGTCTTTAAGGCAGAAAGAAAAAGTCTGGGGCCAAATTCTTTTTTTTTTTGAGGGCTGAGTTAGTTGGCGCCACAAGAAACTAAGACCACATGACTTCTTGTAATCCAGGCTTCTTGAGCTTTGTCTTGGCTGTATTATCTTTGTTCTGGCTCTTGAATGAGTCTTGCTAATATATTCTAAGGGACGTCAGAGGGCTAAATGACAGCTTAACAGCAGGCAGTTACCCCGTGCTTCCTTCAACATGGTCAGGAGCAGCCCACAGGCAACCTGTTGCTGGTGACAGGGATAGGAAACCTGAAGCAAGGAATGACCTGTTTTGCCTGGGTCCTGGAGTTAAATTTACTGGCATAATTGCCAGATGTAATTTCTCTGCACCTCTTTCTGTTAAGTGCTCTTTAAGAGCAAAGCACTTAGTAAATTATAAGGAGGTACCAGCACAAAAGTGCTTACAAATAAGAATTATGGAAAATCAGAAGCCAAACGCTCACAACAGCAATTTTTTTTTCTTTAATCAGAAAACGAATCAGAACCATACGGGAGGGGTGAAGTCTCTCAAGCAAGCGATAACACAAGCTGTTCATATATTTTAAGATCTAATACATCATTTAAAAATTATTTTGTTACAGGGAAGTTTTATAAAAAATAGAGTCTGTGTTCCAGTATTCCACTGTGTGTCCCAAGGGAAGACAGATAAAGGGCAATAATAGAACTAATGGGAATTAACTTTATGGCATTAATCATCCAGGCTGAGAGAGCAAGAGGCACAAATTGGTAGATGGGGAAATTCAGCTACCAATCAGCCCATGCCACATGTGTTTGGTAGCTGTTTCTATGGGTTTTCATTTCAGGAAAGTGAGTTAGTCACACAGAAGATGGCATGTAACCTCAGCCACAATGAAGGCAGAAAGAAACAAAACCCAGGCTTTCTGGAATCTTGGGCAATCCCACAGGAAGATGTTGAGTTTCTTAGAAACAGAGCCTGGAGGAGGAGCCAGTTATCTATCAAAGGGACTGTGAGTTTGCTGGCTCCACATCAGTCACCTCCTGGGGGCAAGACATCAAGCACAGTTGGCACATACTTTTCCATGTTTCACCATCACAGCTGGAATTTGTAGCATTGGGTTCATAAGAGGCTATGTTGGGAAAACCAGCAGACCAGGCATTTTTGAAAACCACAGCTTACATATATAAACATGCCTAGCACAGTGTATGGAATACGAGAGCACAACAAACGTCAGCCCCTGTTTTCCTCTCCCTGTCCCACTGTGTCTCTAGAATAGCAAGATGATAGAAGATGTGACTTCCATTATTAGATGGAGACAAGACTTTGTTGGGCTCTCTGGGAACTCAGTCTGTCTCCCTAACTCCATAGAGGTTTACAATTAATGCACATGGCTTGGGAAACTCATCTCTTTTAAGAATAAAATGTTTTCAAGCTCCTTTCTGTTTCTAGCACCATCCACACGTGTCTCTAAGGCCCTTGTGACTAAGGCCATGGCCACCAGCAAGCTGTAGGCTGATTCAAGATGGAACGAACTTGAAAGCCTCTTGATTCTCAGATGACAAGAGCTCCCTTCTTTAAAAAAAAAAAAAAAAGAAAAGAAAAGAAAAGAAAAAAAAAAGAAGAAAAGACTTTCTACCTTGGATAGCGCTTATGCTGGTAAATCCAACAGACAGCCCTAAGGAAGAAATGAGTCGCAGAGAATAAGCTCCATCTTCATACCTAACAGGATTTCCTTATCGCAAATGGGAGATTCATAAATGCAAAACGTAAAAGCCAAGAAATCTCTTTTTCTTGCCAACCAGGGATTCCTTTCCCACATTCATTCCCAAAGTCTCAGCTGGTGCTGATTGTGTCCAGCAGCCTAAATTACAAGAGGGCTCTTAACAATATACAGGCTGCAGTTTGGACAGGGCCGCTATCTTTAGAGGAAAGTGTGCTGCCTCCCCCAGCTACAAGTCAGCTGTCCCTTCCTCATCTCCTTCAACCGCCAGCCCCAGGGAGAACTGCATTAGCAAAAGTCAGAGCAGGCAGGGTTGATTTGAAAGAGAATGCTATTTGCCTAATATTTCTTCTCTCCACATCATCAAAGTTGGTCAGTTTCATAATGCTCTATGTCCTTTACACATTGTCAGGTAAGATACATTGCAAATGTATGTGGCTTAACAAATATATGGTAAATAGGCATTTTTCCTCTTCTTTCTATCGATGAAAGATTCTACAGAAAGTTGAAGGAGGACAGAAAGCCACTTTGTAAAAATGATAGATACCGTATAAAAATCCATAGCTTAAACATCTAACTTGCTGAGTTTTAATGGGGTTGTCATCACCGGACTGTTAGCTTAACTTATGAAAATCAAGAAAATGCCTTTTTGTTGCTTCATAAATCCTGATGAACAATAGTCCGACAACAGAAAACAAGCTCTGATTTTGGAATGATTGCTCTCTGTGTATCGCTCGTAATGAAGTATGAAGGAAATCGAAGACTTATTGCTTACAGATATTAGCACAGACCCAGATGGCTCAATTTTTTTTTACCATAATAGATAATTCTTGAATTATGTGCCTAACAAAGACAAATTCTAGAACTAACGGAAGGCATTTATTATATTAACAAGTGTGTTTTCGATTCCTTCAAAACAGAATGTAATTTAATCTCGGCTTCAGAGACAGATTGGAAATGTTAAATGTCTGCTTTTCAGAAGTGATTTCTGCAGGGAGGAAAGTATTCACCATCAGCTTGAGCTGTGTAACTGGGGGAAAGGATGTTTATCTTAACAGCACAGAAAGGGAGAAGTTGTGGAATTTTTTTTCCAATTTCTTTTTCATTTTTTAAATATAGAGCAGATTGTATATATCCTAGTCCTTCCCCAGGGCAACTTCTGCCTTGCTGAATGTAACATATTCCACTGTGAGAAAGAATAATTATCTGATAGTGACGGAGATCCTTCTTAGTGTTCTGTGCATATAAATGAAAACCTGAAACCTGCCCAGTGGTGTTCATTGTCTTATTTGTTACTCCAGGGACTTGGGTGGCTGTGGCTAGGGTCTAGACTGGAGATTTGTGATTTTCTGGGGCTATCCAAAGGTCCCAGTAAATAATCAACCTGCAGAGGATGGTCAAAGCTGCAGAGGACTTGGATACAATGCCACATGAGAAGAAGAACAGAAGGATCTGAGGCTGTTTGACTTGGAGAAGAAAGATAACCTTAGGGAAGGGAGAAGGGGTAGAAGAAGGTCGTCGTAGGAGTTAGCAGTGAGTCTCACATAGAGGGGGGCAAGTGGCTCCAGAGGGCACACTGGGATCAATGTCTATTTTCATAAGGAAGAATATTTTTATTCCATTTGAATATTGTCCTAATTCACCTTGCAGAGAGGCGGGTATCCAGAGTGCTGGATTCCATAAGAAGTTCAGGACTCGTGCCTCGGTATAGAATGAGGAGGATGGAGTCATATGAGATGTGAAAAACAGGCACTGTGTTGTGGCATGGACAGCAGGTAGTGGGATCCAGCAGGTGACTTCAGAAGGGAATCAAGAGACGCCACATGCGAAGATTCTCATCTGATGGTTACATTTGCAAGGCATGTTACAGAATACCTATAGCTTCACCTGTAGGTAGGAAGGAAGCAGTCAGTGTGCTTCCCCAGTTTGGGTGAGGGACTTGCTCATAGTGAGAGCTGTCAAAGAAGAGAACTGATGGTCTTGTAAAGAAGTAATTTCTGCTCCTGTTCACATGGAAGCCAGTTGACTGTCTCTGCCAGGGATACTGTGTAGGGGATGCCAGGCTTCAGTGGGACACTTCTGGGGATGACCTCTGAGGTCCTGCCAGTTCTAATTGGCATAAAAATATCTTCCTCATCACCATGATTCATTCATTCAGCACTTATTTATTAAGCCTCTACTATGTCCCAGCCAAAGTGCTAGGCATTGAGGACATGAGGGTGAATACACAGACATAAACCCGGCTCTCATGGCGCCTACTGCCTAGTGCTGATTGTTATTAAGTGTGGGTGCTATGGAATGTATTACAGGTATTTGGATATATTGTCTGATAGGATGAAGATGGACTTCCTGGAGGAGGAAATGTTGAGGGACAAAGAGAGAGAAAAGGATACCTTTATGCAAGGAGAACAGAGTGAATGAAAACACGGAGGAAACAAAGGGCAAGTCCAAACCGTGGAATGACCCTTTAGCTTTAATGTCTGAACAAAGCAAAATATGGTAGTCAGGGAGAACATTACGGACTTATTTTCACAGCTTAATTGGTTATATTAAATTAAAAGTTGTAGGGGAGGACAGAGAAAGAATACATGCCTTTTGATCTAGATTAAAGTGATCTGGTAGGGATTAAAAATGGGGATTATCTTTTACAGGCAGAGTTTGGTTGAATAAAGCAGTGGAGTTTTGGGGGATAGTTTAGAGGGGAATAGCATGAGCCTTCTGGGGTGTGGTAGGGGGTATTTAGAGATATCAAGGCAAAAAAAAAAAATGCACAAAGAGAGATGAGAAGCCTTCTTTCATGCTCTTAGCTGGTGAGAAGATAAACTTTCTTCACTTGAAATCTTGTCCAGACCATAACTCAGTCCTGAATGTCTCTCAGGTACAAAAACCCTTAGTTTGGCCAGCCTGCCTTCATGCTTTTGTGCAGGAGAGCCTGTGGTACAAGTCAATTTGGGATTTTAGAAGGGGGAAAAAAACCCCTCCATTCATTTTGCTTTCTTCTAATACTGCGTAGCTTGCAGAGTATTCCACATATATTTGAAGAGGGTTTGGTCATCTTTGTTCAATAGAGAGGAGTTGAGATTCAGAAATGGGAAATGACTTACCTAAGGTTGCAGCTCCACTTGGAAACAGTGCCACTACACTCCTGATCAGATGGTTCTTATTTTGGCATTTGGTTTCCATTGCTGGGGCCTGAGAAACAATGTTGTTGTTGTTGTTTTCCCAAGAAACACCTGTCCCCTCTAAAATGGAAATATGAAGGGTTAATGAAGGGACAGCCCCCAGGAGGCGGATATCCAGTATAGCTGCGTGTCCTTGGAGAAGCACAAGGACTTTCCTGAGTGAAAGAATAGAGAGGGCCTACCCGTAACAATACCTCAGAATGGTTGATAAGCATTTGGTTTTCTATTCTGGGTCTTTTTTTTTTTTTCTCTATTTTTTTATTGCATTGCTGTGGAGTTGAAACTGGCTGAATCAGCACTGAATCATTTAGCAGGAAATGATGAAAACTGTCACTTTCCTCTGTCTGCACAGTAAGACACAGCAGAGAGAGCCCAAGATGACGGAGGGGCCGTCTGACAATGCCTCAGGCCTCAGATTGGATTGCGAATGGGAAGAGCCCACAGTCTAATCAGTAGTCATTCCCCCAGATGGGTCACAGAGTGTGAATGTGAGGTTGTCCCTGCAGCAAGGACACCTAGTTGACAGACCCACAGAAACCGTGAGGTGAGGAGGCGAAAAGACAATCTGCAGGTCCACTGGGAAATCTTGCACCAGAAATTGAACATCTTGAATAATAGGTAACCTGGACCCCATTTGGTGCTTATAGTAGCTGTGGGAAAGAGTGCCAGCCAAGGAGCTTATTGACAGGGAAGAGCTTTCCTTGGCTTCCCATAAGGAACATGTAACCTTGCTGGAATGCCTTGCTATCTGCTCATTCAGCAGGGAGATATGAGATGTTTTCACCATCCACTCGTTTTAAAGTGCTCTCAGGATTTGTCATAAAATAACATGGCTTTGTAATGTTTGGCATGTTACTTTACCCTGTGAGCCTCAGTTTCCTCTTTTATAAAATAGAAATGTTAAAACCTATAGCCATAGCATTATGGGGCTGAATAATGACATAATGAATGTGATGATACTTTGTAAAGTGCACATCATTATATTATTCAGAATCCAGTGTCCTTGGGGGCACTTCAGAGCCCTTATTCTAGCACTTATCATAAGCAAGCAAACACACAACTCTCCATCTCGCCCCTCCTCGTCCTCAGCTTAATGGCTTTAATGCAACTATGGACATGACCACTGACCTCTGTGCTCCAGTTGAGAAGTGGTATTAATGGGAATGAGACAGGCCCCCAAATCCTGAATTGCTTATGCTTTCTATTAAGCTAAGTGACTTTGTAGCTATGACTATGCATTATTCAGTATTCAAAAGAAAAGTATGCAACATTCCTAACCATCCGCATATTTCTGATGGTCCAGATTTTTGGTAAGATTTATATCACAATTTAGAAACAATGTTTCTGGAGTGAGGGAGGAAAGAACAATGGAAAGGGTGTTTGTTTGTTTGTTTGTTTGTTTGTTTGTTTTTGTAATTGGGCAAGGAGAGGTATAGTCCAGGAGCTCCTAAGAAGGGATGGTGTGGTGTTAGGAAACATGGCAGGGCTGCTGGAAATACTGGGTGCTCAGTGGGCAATTATGTGATTGGAAGATTTAGCTGGAGTGAAGTTACGTTTACTCACAATTCCAGAAAAGTTCTGCCCGCCTACTTTTTGTGTCTCATTCATTATTTAACTAATATTTATCCAAATTCTACTATGAAAGAAATGTCTTTGAAAGATCTAGATGAACTCAAATGATGACTTCAGTTAGGGTGGTGGCAGTGGAAATAGAATAGGGACATATATTTGCCACTAATAAATACATTGGCATGGCTTGCCAATAGATGAAATGCAGTTTGTAAGAGGAAAAAATAATCCGAAGAGGGTTTGTGTACTTTTGGCTTAGAAGATGGATAAATGGAGGTAATCTTTACTTAGATGTGAGGGTTGGGGGAGGGACCAGGGAGCAATAGATTTGGGTGGAAAAGGCAGAATCAAGAACTCTGTCCTGGGCATACTATATCTGAGATGGCTTTAAGCCATTCAAATGATATAACAAGTATATGCTTGGGTATACAAGTTTGGAGCTCAGTTGGGAGCACAGTCAAGGCCTTGGAACACAAATATGGCAGTGATTGGCATTTTAATATCTAAATCCAAGGGACTGGATAGGATCACTTAGGGAATGGATGTTGATAGGAAAGAGGACCCAAGGCTGTCATTGTGATATTTAGAAAGAGAAACCAGAAAAGGGGTTGGGAAGGAGTGGCTAGTGAGGTGGGTGGAAAGCCAGTGGACCGTGGTGTTATGGAAAGGGAAGTTATACTAAATAATTCCTAAGGTCCCTTGCAGTGCAAGCTCTCTGTGATTCTTTTTTTTCCCTCTTTTATTTCTCTTATTTTTCCTACAGTTTATTTAAAAGGTAAATACAAACTTTGATTAAAAAATTACATGAAAATCTTGTTCAAGAGAAAAAGCAGAATTTCACCTTTACATTAGTGTATTATTGTTTCTTAGCAAATCTTTTTAAAATTTTTATTATTTTATTTCATTTTTCCCTAAGGGTACAGGTGGTATTTCCACTTAGTTACATGAGTAAGTTCTTTAGTGGTCATTTGTGACATTTTGGTGCACCCATCACTCGAGCAGTACACACTGCACCATACTGTAGTCTTTTACCCCTCACCTCTGTCCCATTTTTCCCCCCAAGTCCCCAAAGTCCATTATATCATTCTTATGCCTTTGTATCCTCATAGCTTAGCTCCCACAGATCAGTGAGAACATGTGATGTTTGGTTTTCCATTCCTGAGTTACTTCACTGAAAATAATAGTCTCCAATCTCATCCAGGTCACTACAATGGTGTTAATTCATTCCTTTTTATGGCTGAATAGTATTCTGTCATATATATATGTATATATATTTGATATATGATATATATCATGGTTTATATATATATACACACACATATATATCACAGTTTCTTTATCCATTCATTGATTGACGGGCATTTTGGTTGGTTCCACAATTTTGCAATTGTGAACTGTGCTGTTATAAACATGCATGTGCAAGTATCATTTTCGAATAACGACTTCTTTTCCTCTTGATAGATACCCATTAGTGGGATTGCTGGATCAAATGGTAGTTCTACTTTCAGTTCTTTAAGGAATCTCCACACTGTTTCCCATAGTGGTTGTACTAGTTTACATTCCCACCAGAAGTGTAGAAATGTTCCCTGATCATCGCATCCACACCAACATCTACTGTTTTTTTATTTTTATTTTTTATTATGGCCATTCTTGCAGGAGTGAGGTGGTATTGCATTGTGGTTTTGATTTGCATTTCCCTCATCATTAGTGATGTTGAGTATTTTTCATATGTTTGTGGGCCATCTGTATATCTTCTTTTGGAAATTGTCTATTCATGTCCTTAGCCCACTTTTGATGGGATTTTTTTTTTCTTATTGATTTGTTTGAGTTTGTTGTAGATTTTGGATATTAGTCTTTTCTCAGGTGTACAGATTGTGAAGATTTTCTCCCACTCTGTGGGTTGTCTCTTTATTCTGCTGACTGTCCCTTTTGCTTTGCAAAAGCTCTTTAGTTTAATTAGGTCCCAGCTATTTATCTTTGTTTTTATTGCGTTTGCTTTTGGGTTCTTGGTCGTGAAATCCTTGCCAAAGCCAATGTCTAAAAGGGTTTTTCCAATGTTATCTTCTAGAATTTTTATAGTTTCAGGTCTTAGGTTTAAGTCCTTAATCCATCTCGAGTTGATTTTTGTATAAGATGAGAGATGAGGATCCAGTTTCATTGTCCTACATGGGCTAGCCAATTATCTCATTACAATTTGTTGAAAAGGGTGACCTTTTCCTGCTTTATGTTTTTGTTTGCTTTGTTGAAGATCAGTTGGCTTTAAGTATTTGGGTTTACTTCTGGGCTCTCTATTCCATTCCATTGGTCTATGTGCCTATTTTAATACCAGTACCACACTGTTGTGGTGACTATGGCCTTATAGTATAGTTTGAAATTAGGTAGTGTTATGCCTCCAGATTTGTTCTTTTTGCTTAGTCTTGCTTTGGCTATGCAGGCTCTTTGTTGGTTCCATATGAATTTTAGAATTGTTTTTTCTAACTCTGTGAAGAATGATGATGGTATTGTGATGGGGACTGGATTGAATTTGTAGATTGCTTTTGGCAGTATGGTCATTTTCAGAATATTGATTCTACTCATCCATGAGCATGGGATATGTTTCCATTTGTTTGTGTCATTTATAATTTCTTTCAGCAGTGTTTTGTAGTTTTCCTTATAGAGGTCTTTTGACTCCTTTGTCAGGTATATTATTAAGTCCTTTTTTTTTTTTTTTTTTTTTTTTTTTTTTGCAGCTATTGTAAAAGGGGTTGAGTTCTTGATTTGATTCTCCACTTGATTGCTGTTGGTGTGTAGAAGAGCTACTGATTTGTGTATATTAATCTTTTATCTGGAAACTTTGCTGAATTCTTTTATCAGTTCTAGGAGCTTTCTGGGGGAGTCCTTAGGGTTTTCAAGGTAAACAATCATATTGTCAGCAAACAGGGACAGTTTGACTTCCTCTTTGACTATCTTGTCTGATTGCTCTGGCTAGGACTTCCAGTACTACGTTGAAGAGGAGTGGTTAGAGTGGGCATCCTTATCCTGTTCCCGTTCTCAGAGGGAATGCTTTCAACTTTTCCCCATTCAGTATTATGTTTGTCATAGATGGTTTTTATTACATTAAGGTATATTCTTTGTATGCTGATTTTGCTGAGGGCTTAATCATAAAGAAATGCTGGATTTTGTTGAATGCTTTTTCTGCATCTATTGAGAGGATGTGATTTAAAAATTCTGTTTATGTGGTGTATCGCCTGTATTGACTTGTGTATGTTAAACCATCCCTGCATCCCTGGTATGAAAACCACTTGATCATGGTGGATTATCTTTTTGATATGTTGTTGGATTCAGTTAGCTAGTATTTTGTTAAGGATTTTAGCATCTGTGTTCATCAAGCATATCAGTCTGTAGTTTTCTTTTTTGGTTGTGTTCTTTCCTGATTTGGGTATTAGGGTGATGCTGGCTTCATAAAATGAATTAGAGAGGATTCCTTATTTTTCTCTCTTGTGGAATAGTGTCAAAATGATTGGTACCAATTCTTCCTTGAATAGTAGAATTCCGCTGTGAATCCATCTGGTCCTGGACTTTTTTTGTTGGCACTTTCAAAATTACCATTTCAATTTTGCTGCTTATTATTGTTCTGTTCAGGGTATCTAATTCTTCCTGATTTAAGCTAGGAGGGTTGTATCTTTACAGGAATTTATTCATCTCTTCCAGGTTTTCTAGTTTATGTGTGTAAAGGTGTTCATAGTAGCCTTAAATGATCTTTTGTATTTCAGTGGTGTCAGTTGTAATATCTCCTGTTTTGTTTCTTAGTGAGGTTATTTGGATTTTCTCTCTTCTTTTCTTGGTTAATTTTGCTATTGGCCTATCAATTTTATTTATCTTTTCAAAGAAGCAGCTTTTTGTTTCATTTATCTTTTGTATTTTTTCTGTTTCAATTTCACTTAGTCGGCTTTGATTTTGGTTATTTCCTTTCTTCTGATGGCTTTGGGTTTAGTTTATTCTTGTTTCTCTAGTTCCTTGAGGTGTGACCATAGATTGTCTGTTTTTGCTCTTTCAGACTTTTTGATGTAGGCATTTAGGGATATGAACTTTCATCTTAGCACCACCTTTGCTGCATCCCAGAGGTTTTGATAGGTTGTATCATTATTGTCATTTATTTCAAAGAATTTTTAAATTTCCATCTTGATTTCATTTTTGACCTATTTCTCATTCAGGAGCAGATTATTTAATTTCCATGTATTTGCATGGTTTTCAAAGTTCCTTTTGGAGTTGATTTCCAGTTTTATTCCACTGTGTTCTGAGAGAGTTCTTGATACAATTTCAATTTTCTTAAATTTATTGAGGCTCATTTTATGCCCTATCATATAGTTTATCTTGGAGAAAGTTTCATGTGCTGTTGAATACAATGTGTATTCTGCATCTGATGGATGAAATGTTCTGTATATAACTGTTAAGTCCATTTGTTCCAAGGTATAGTTTAAATCCATTTTTTCTTTGTTGACTTTCT
The DNA here is from genome assembly GCF_024542745.1 of Macaca thibetana thibetana. Classification (NCBI taxonomy): domain Eukaryota; kingdom Metazoa; phylum Chordata; class Mammalia; order Primates; family Cercopithecidae; genus Macaca; species Macaca thibetana. The sequence continues at coordinate 154,686,610 of NC_065578.1, read as the reverse complement.
GCCTTGATTACCTTTCTAGTGCTGTCAGTGGAGTATTGAAGTCTCCCACTATTATTGTGTTGCTGTCTATGTCATTTCTTAGGTCTATTAGTAAATATTTTATAAATTTGGGAGCTCCAGTGTTAGGTGCATATATGTTTAGGATTGTGATATTTTCCTGTTGGACAAGGCCTTTTACCATTACATAATGTCCCTCTTTGTCTCTTTTAACCGCTGTTGCTTTAAAGTTTGTTTTGTCTGATATAAGAATAGCTACCCCGGCTTACTTTTGGTGTCCATTTGCATGAAATGCCTTTTTCCACCCCTTTACTTTAAGTTTATGTGAGTCATTATGTGTTAGGTGAGTCTCCTGAAGGCAGCAGATAGTTGGCTGGTGAGTTCTTATCCATTCTGTAGTTCTGTATCTTTTAAGTGGAGCATTTAGGCCATTTACATTCAATGTTAGTATTGAAATGTGAGGTACTGTTGCATTCATTATGCTCTTTGTTGCCAACCTACTTAGTTTTTTGTTTTTGCTTTTTAACTTGTATTTTTATTTTATAGGTCCTGTGTGATTTATGCTTTAAAGAGTTCTGTTTTGATGTGTTTCCAGGATTTGTTTCAAGATTTGGAGCTCCTTTTAGCAGTTCTTGTAGTAGTGGCTTGGTAATGGTGAGTTCTCTCAGCATCTGTTTGTCTGAAAACGACTGTATCTTTCCTTCGCATATGATGCTTAGTTTCACTGGACACAAAATTATTGGCTACTAATTGTTTTGTTCGAGGAGGTTGAAGATAGGGCCCCAACCCCTTCCAGCTTGTAGGGTTTCTGCTGAGAAATCTACTGTTAATCTGATAGGTTTTCCTTTATATGTTACCTGGTGCTTCTGTCTCACAGCTCTTAAGATCCTTTCCTTTGCCTCAATGTGTCCAGAATTGGTGGGTTCTTGGCCTTACTGACTTCAAGAATGAAGCCACGGACCCTCGCAGTGAGTGTTACAGTTCTTAAAGATGGTGTGTCTGGAGTTTGTTCCTTCAGACGTTCAGATGTGTCTGGAGCTTTTTCCTTCTGGTGGGTTCGTCGTCTTGCTGTCAGGAGTGAAGCTGCAGACCTTCGTGGTGAGTGTTACAGCTCTTATAGGCAGCACATCTGGAGTTGTTTGTTCTTCCTGGTGGGTTCGTGATCTCTTTGGCTTCAGAAGTGAAGCTGCAGACCTTCGCGGTGAGTGTTACAGCTCATAAAGGTAGCATGAACCCAAAGAGTGAGCAGCAGCAAGATTTATTGCAAAGAATGAAAGAACAAAGCTTCCACAGTATGGAACGGACCCCAGAGGGGTGCCACTGCCGGCTCTGGCAGCCTGCTTTTATTCCCTTATCTAACCCCACCCACATCCTGCTGATTGGTCCATTTTACAGAGAGTTCATTGGTCCATTTTGACAGAGTGCTGATTGGTGCATTTACAATCCTTGAGCTAGACAGAGTCACAGAGTGCTAGTTAGCTAGGTACAGAGTACCAATTGGTGTATTCACAAATGCTGAGCTAGACACAAAGTGCTGATTGGTGTATTTACAAACCCTGAGCTAGACACAGAGTGCTGATTGGTGTATTTACAATCCTTGAGTTAGACACAGAGTGCTAGACGGAAAAGTTCTCCAAGTCCCCACTAGGTTAGCTAGATACAGAGTGCTGATTGGTGCACATACAATCCTTGAGCTAGACAGAGTCACAGAGTGCTAGTTAGCTAGATACACAGTTAGCTAGATACAGAGTGCTGATTGGTGCATTTACAATCCTTGAGCTAGACACAGAGCGCTAGACAGAAAAGTTCTCCAAGTCCCCATCTGGTTCAGCAGCTCAGCTGGCTTCACCCAGTGGATCCTGCACCAGGGCTGCAGGCGGAGCTGCCCACCAGTCCCCAGCCGCCCCTGCACTCCTCAGCCCTTGTGCTGTGGATGGGACCGTGCACCATGGAGTAGGGGGCGGTGCCCCTAGGGGAGGCTCAGGCTAGGCGGAAGCCTGCCGCAGGTGGGGGAGCTCAGACGTGGCATGCTGCAGGTCCGGAGCCCTGCCCCGTTGGGAGGCAGCTAAGGCCCGGCGAGAATTTGAGTGGGGTGCAGGCGGGCGGCACTGCTGGGGGACCTGGCACAACTTCCGCAGCTGCGGGCCCGGGTTCTAAGCCACTCACTGCCCTGGGCCTGCGGCGCCAGCTGGCCACTCCGTGTGCGGGCCTACGGAGCCTCACACTGGCCCGCCAACGCAGTCCCAGTTCCCGCCCCCCACCCGCACCTGTCCCTCCACACCTCCAGGCAAGCAGAGGGAGGAGGGCTCCGGCCTCAAAGAGGGGCTCCCACGGTGCAGAGGCAGGCTAAAGGGCTCCTCAAGTGCCGTCAGAGTGGACACCAAGGCAGAGGAAGCACTGAGAGTGAGGGCTGCTAGCACATTGTCACCTCTCATTAACTTTGGATAACTTGATGACAATGTGCCTAGGCCAAGGTCTTTTTGTGATGAATTTCCCAGGTGTTGTCTGTGCTTCTTGTATTTGCATGTCTAGGTCTCTAGCAAGGCTAGGGAAGTTTCCTTGATTATTCCCCCAAATATGTTTTCCAAGCTTTTAGAATTTTCTTCTTCCTCAGGAACACTGATTATTCTCATGTTGTTTAACATAATCCCAGACTTCTTGGAGGCTTTGTTAATATTTTCTTGTTTCCTGAATTTTTAATGGTTTTTTTTTTTTTTTTTCTTTAAGCTATCTATTTCCTTGACTATTTCTCCCTTCCCTTCTTAGATCATTTTTTGGATTTCCTTGCATTGGGCTTCACCTTTCTCTGATCCCTCCCTGATTAGCTTAATAACTAACCTCTTGATTTATTTTTCAGGTAAATCAGGGACTTCTTATTGGTTTGGATCCATTAATGGCGAACTAGTGTAATTTTGGGGGGGTGTTGAAGAGCCTTGTTTTGTCATATTACCAGGGTTGGTTTTCTGGTCCCTTCTCATTTGGGTAGGCTCTGTCAGGGGGAAGGTCTATGGCTGAAGGCTGTTGTTCACATTCTTTTGTCTCACAGCATAGTAGGATAAGCCACAGACAAAACCCCTCAGACGTGGAGTTAAAGAAGGAAGGGCTTTATTCTGCCAGGAGCTTTGGCAAGACTCAGGTCTCCAAAAACCGAGCTCCCTGAGTGAGCAATTCCTGTCCCTTTTAAGGACTTACAGCTCTAAGGGGGTCTACATGAGAGGGTCATGATTGATTGAGCAAGCAGCGGGTATGTGACTGGGGGCTGCATGCACCAGTAATGAGAACAAAACAGAACAGGATGGGGATTTTTTATAATGTTTTCCATACAATGTCTGGTATCTAGATAAGGTAATTGGTTAGGTCAGGGGTCACTCTTTAACTACCAGGCTCAGGGTGTGGTGCTGTGTTGTCTGCCTGTGGATTTCATTTCTGCCTTTTAGTTTTTACTTCTTCTTTCTTTGGAGGCAGAAATTGGGCATAACACAATATGAGGGGTAGTCTCCTCCCTTAACAGGGTATTGATGTAGTATTCCCTTGATGTAGTATTCTCCCCCTTTTCCTGTGGTTGTGGTTTCCTGTGAGTTGAACTGCAGTGATTGTTGTCTCTCTTGTAGGTCTAGCCACCCAGCAAGTCTACCCAGTTCCAGGCTGGTACCAGGGGTTGTCTGCACAGAGTCCTGTGATGTGATCCATCTGTGGGTCTCTCAGCCTTAGATACCAGCTTCTGTTCTGGTGGAGGTGGCAGAGGGTGCATTGGACTCCATGTAAAAAATAATGCTCTATTTTTGTTCTGGTTGGCCTCCTGACAGGAGGTGTCACTTTCCAGAAAGCATTAGCTGTAGCGGTGTGGAGAGGGACCGATGATGGGTGGGGCCCTAGAACTCCCAAGATTATATGCCCTTTGTCTTCCACTCCCAGGGTGAGTAGAGAAGGACCATCAGGTAGGGGCGGGGCTTGATGTGTCTGAGTTCAGACTCTCCTTGGGCTGGTCTTGCTGTCACTGCTGTAGGAGATGGGGGTGAGATTCTGTAGGAGATGGGGGTGAGATTCCCAGGTCACTGGAGTTGTGTACCTAGGAGGATTATGGCTGCCTCTGCTGAGTCATGCAGGTTGTCAAGGAAGGGCAGTCAGGGAAGTGGCAGTCACAGGCCTCACCCAGCTCCCACACAAACCAAAGGGCTGGTCTCACCTCCCACCGTGCCCTGCCGCAACAGCCCTGAGTCTATTTCCAGGCAGAGGGCCAGACGGGCTTGAAAACTTGCCGATGCTTTCCGCCTCCCTGAGTATATTTGGGGTTTCTCCCAGGTCCTGCAGTAGCAGTATGCTTTCTTCAGAGGGTCTCTGGGTCCTCTCAGCATTGCTGGTTTGTTCTTGCAGTCGATTTGGAGCTAAAATTCACAGTGCAAACCTCTGCATGCTGCTCTGTTCCGAGCTGCAATCTAGTCCTTCCTCCCATCTGCCATGATCCCGAAATCCCCCTCTCTGTGATTCTTGCTGCCCTTTGCATTACTTCTTTCCTTCTTGATTGCACAGGCTGATAGTCTAGGAACTTGGACTTCTGCCTGTCTCTGGAAAGGGGCCCTAGGCTGTCCAGAGTAACAAATTATCTGCTTATCACAGTTGACACTGCTACCATTCTACTTTATTATTTCCGGCTATTATTTTCCCTGACTTTTGGGAAGCTGACTGCAGCCTTTTATGTAGATGCTCACACTCCATCGCTGCTCCACCACCTCCTCTGTATACTTGTCTTCCACCTTTCTGCGTGGGCTGCCCTGCCTTCTCCACACAGCGAGTCTTTATCCACTTCATCTGGTTTATCTGCTGAGAGTCCTCAAGGTTCAGTTGTTTCTCCATTGCTATTTGCAATTTATCTGATTCTAAACCTGACGTTATATTTCACTGTGATATACAGTTGTCTGGCTATTGTTTATCCAATGCAAGTATATTATTCTGCATCCAGTTTTTTTCTTGCTTTTCCAAGTTGGGAACCATGTCTGTAACATCACAAAATCTGATGTCTGCAAATCATCCCCATAACTGCAGAGATAAGACAGGACTCATTACCATTCATGTTACCCTCACTTGGGGAGAACTCAGATCAGATTTCTTTACCCTTGGATAACACTTTTCTTTAATTTTAAACTTGTCCTCTCTCTCTCTCTCTCTCTGTCTCTCATATCTTCTTTGAATTCAAGACATTTCATTCACCTCCCACAGCTTGCTTCTCTGATTGGAAGACCATTTCTACTGGTGGCAGGCATAGTGTAAATATTTTGTTTTTGAGGTTTGTTCAGTAAGGACTATTCGGACTGAAGATGAAATGCCAGCTAAAGTCCCTGTATGTGAAGAACATCATGTTCAGCCTTTTACTCCCAAGGCAAATTATTTGCTTAAGTAAGGGTTTCTTCCTTGATTACAGCCCTTATTATTGAGATCTTGTCTGAATTTCCCAGGTGTGTTTTGAATTTCACAATCTCGCTCTGTACTCCACAGAGCTAGTCTCAGAAAATAGATTTGCATATGCCCCCAGCTCTGACAGAGACAGAGTCCTTCCCTAGACAAATAGCCCTGGGAATAAAGGGCTAAACAGAAACACAGTATCTGGGCATGCTAATTATTATTATAATTTTTGACTGAGGACATTGGCTGGCTGTTAATAGATACATCTATTAGGTGTCATACTGTTTGTCTTGGGACATTGCTTCTCTTGATTTGTAAGATTTTAGAGGAGAATGAAAACACTAGGTGAAAATACAATAAGTAATGTTTGGTTTAGGCATTTAAGGAAAACACATTAAGCACCTATGATGTGCCAATCAATGTGCCAGGCACAGGAACACAAGGGTGAATAAGAAAGTAGTCAGTCTTTAAGCATCTTCGTGTATAGTGGGAGAAAGAGACATGCAGACAAGCAATTATAACATGTTGATACATTCTCTGACAGAGACCTCTGCAAAATGCCATGAGAGTCCAGAAGATGAAGTTATAAATTTCCCAGGGGTACCAGGGACAGTGTGTCAAAAAGTGAGCCTTGCGAATGATGGAGTGTTTCAGATAGGGAAGGTGAGGACTGCATTCAGGCATAAGTAGCTCTGAGTGTGGAGGAATGGCCAGCTGGGTTGTGGAACCGGACAAAAGGCGAGAGTGAGGGCAGAGGAGAGAGGGCAGAGGCCTGGCTGGATAGGGAAATTAGAGGCTGGCAGTATCAGAGCTCCCCCTATGTGAATATCAGATATCAGGTTCAGAGTGCTCCCCAAAAGACAAGGGAAGGGGGAGATGGTGGACCTCCCAAAGGGACATCTGCAGAAGATTCTGACTTTCTCTTCTTTTGGAATTACAGTCCATTCCAGGCTCAGATGTCTGTCCTCATGCTGCCTTTCCTACTCAGTGGCCACAGGTCTGGGGGCTAACCAATGGGCTTGTTCTTGACCTTGCTTCATGACATCTGTTTCTGTTTAGACAACCCCATCTTCTTTCGTTCATTTTATTTTTTTAAGTTCTACTGATCTAACCATGGCCTCTTTTTATATCCTATTTCAGTTAAGGCCCTGCTTTCATCTTCTCCACTGGCATTTCAGGCCTTTGCCCAGCTAACCAGTGACCATATATGCCAATGCTAGGTACCGTCCTGGAAAGAGAGGATCAGACAGGATGGGCAAAGATGTATCTTAATAAGGGCTATTGATATCTACTTATAAGAGAAAAACGGATCTGGTTTCTATAACTTCATCAAGAGACGTGTTATTCGGGATGGGATTAGGTAGGGGAAGGTGAGGAGATAATAGGAACTACATCTGAAAGGAGAGGTGTGTGACATTACCATGACAAATGGTAGAGGAGAGGTGGAAATGCTAGGGTATGGGAGCTTTTAACAATTGCTACATATGAATAATATTGGGAGATTATGTGAAATTATTGGGAGTAGTGTGAAAGAGAAGCGTAAAATTGGAAAATAATAGGTTTGGTGAATTATGGCACTTAGTATTTTTCTCTGTCATTACCTTCCCTCCTTCCACCCCCTCAGTCATATCAAAAGTATCAAAAGCAGGTATGCAGAATGCAAGAAGGTGGGAAGAATGACAATCTACTTTCTCGATCCCTGGATCCCAAAGCATGTTAAAAATGTTAAACCAGCAGTTTGCTCACAGAGACAGAAGCCAACTGTGGGGTGAAATTGCATCAGTAGGGACATGAGGCTAGACTTGAGAAAAATAGGGTTGCAAGGCACTAAAATAACAGAGGGAGGGCATTAGAGTTCCCTCTGTGGAAATCTGTTAGAAGAGGAGAGAAAACCATCTGTCTGGAACAGTGTAAATATAGTCATGCTTATGCCCAGGGGATGGACTTATTTTTTCCTTTTAAACAATTTTAACTACAAGTTTTATGTGAAAACACTATCAAAGTACAAGAGAGTACTTAGTATTCTGTTTTAGTTTGTTATTATTTTATTATCTAACATTGTACAATTAGCATTTTCCACATTTCTACATGGTCTTCACAGTTATTTTAATGGCTGCATAATATCCCAGTATATTGTAGAATTGCTAATTTAATAATATATCTGGTATTAGCGCTGTATATCCATTGCTGGCCCAATATTTGAGTATTTTATGGACTTATTTAATTCCTCTGCACTGTTCAAATTAGTCTGCCTTTCCTTTCCCAAATGTTCCTAAACTTCTCCCTGCAACCACCCCCACAACCACCAACAGAATGCCCTTTCGACTTCATCTCTACTGGCCTATAGGGAGGAAACATGGGTGGTGGTAAAGGCTTTGCTGTCAGGTCAGAATCAGGTTTCCCATTTTTATTATTTACTAGTTTGGGGATCCTGTGACACTGGGCACATTATTTCATCTTGTGAGCTTCAATTTCTTCATCTGGAGAATGTCTATAATTATATGTATTTTGAGCGGTTGTGTAAGGATTAACAACAATATTTATAAAGTGCTGGCTACACAACAGATGCCTGGACAGTCTGATTACTGGGGACCCCACGGCAAAGAAAGTCGTCTTCTTACATCCAATTAAAAGCACATCGAGGACAGGAATCTTATTTTATTCACCCCCAAATCTCCCAATGGTGCAGAGGGCTTTATACGATTCATGCTTGTTAGTTGATTATGTAGATCTTTGCTGAATATCTGACTTCAAGGACAATGTTGTCAACTTGTATATGATTAGTGTGTAGTGGATGGTGTTAGGGGCAGATGGAGTGGAGGAGGTAGGGCTGTTGAGCAGGTGCTTTCTGAGCTTCTGAACTCTTGCGCCTCCTGCTGGCAGCCAACAGGTTCTAAAATGGCGGCAGCTCATGGCCCAGTATGGGTCTGCAGCTCCACCTGTTGCTAAGGCAATCACCCGGCGGGGGCAACTGGCAGCTCTATGCAATAACTACCTGTTATCAGAGGCTGCCTGAAGGCCCAGCATGAATATTCAGTGTGTCTTTCACACCACGACAATTTTAGAGACCAGGTGCACCAAAGATGCACAGGCAGATGAGAAATGGAGAGGGGAGGAGGGAACCAACCCACGAACAAACCCGATTTCTCTGCTCCTCACAAAACATTTGCTTTTTACAAGCACACGGATAAATCCCCAGCAGCATAGGGAGTGCCGAGAGGGAAGCTGGCATTTGAAAGGCTTGCAGTATCAGCTAATTGGTCTCAAACCTAAATCATAAAAAGACCTGTAATTATGCTGTTCAGAATTAACACAGAAGACTGTTGGGTTGGTGGTGGTGGAGAGAGGGAGGGGCGACGATGGGAGAAAGAGTCCGTTTTTTAAGTGAATTTATACTATTATAAGACCTGTCGCGGGTGAGTAATAAAAATGGCGAAGCTAAGTTAAGCCTTGTGTTATCCTGTTTGCTCAGATGCTGCTTACGCCAGCTGTAGCCAGCAGAAAGCACTTTTCAATTTATTTTTATGACTCTTCTCTAAAAGCATTCCATTAAAGGAATATTACTCTGTATGAAGTTTTGAGGCACCAGTGGCAGTTTATTTGCTTGTTGTGCTGGAAAGGAATAAACAGTTATCTGTGGTACCCATTATTTCGGTTTTGTCTTCCTCACACTCCAGTTAAGGGTCGAATGTGGATTCTGCCGTCTACCCTTCTGTTGAGTGCCCCTCCTCCATTGGGTTTGGCTGAATCTGGGTCACATTTCAGCGCAGTCCGGTGATCAGAACCGCTGAGTCTTGAGTTTGCGACTTGCTTGGGTAATTTCCGCCATCCCATTGGTGAGATGAAACTCCTGCGGCCACGCCGCTTGTTTGCAGGGGCCGAGCGGAGCCAGGCAGGAGACATCTCCTAACGTGGAGCCTATTCTCTCTCTCTCTAGCTTGTCAGACTCGATTATTTGGTTCCTTTGGCAACGTGTTCTACAGAAGCTGTGATGTGCAAATAGGAGAATGGTCTCTTTCTCTCTCACACATAAAATGGGTCTAGAGGGACAACATGGCACAGTGGTTGAGAGTACAGTTTTTCGAGTTATATTCCTAAGGTTTGAAATTTAATCCTGTCGACATAACATCTGCTCTCTTAGGCAAGTTACCTAAGCTCTCCGCATCTTAAGTTTCCTAACCTACAAAATAGGGATATAAATAGTTCCCACTTCACAGGGTTTTTGTGATAATTAAATGAGATCATAGATGTAAAGTGTTTAAAACCATGGATGTCACATAGTAGGTGCTATTTGTGTAAGTATTAGTCGTTCTGTTGTTAATATTACTGCTGAGATCTCAACAAATGTTAAGAGGATACTGGGGTTTTTTTGTTTGTTTGTTTGTTTTGGCTCTGATTTTACGACTAGCTTGTCATATCACCTTAAAATCATCACTTATCTTCTCTGAGAAAATAATTCAGTCCTGTTCTCATTCATGGAGGGATATGAAGACCAGCAAAATGCAAAAGTCATGATACATGTTTGGCCTCATGATTATTTATGATGTCTTTATAACCCAGATGAATACAACGCTAACTGATGGTGTCAGCATAGTTATTAGTGTCTAAGCATATTTTCAAGATCTATTATTGGGACATGAATTTACTCATGTTGTGGGTTGTTACTTAAGTAATAGAATCTTAGAGTTGGAAGAGATCTTAGGAGCCATGGACTTTTTATTTTTAGCCAGACATGCCTCCTATAACAGCTGCAATTTGTGGCAGGCTACAACCTATGCTATCATGGGTCCTTTAATGGTGGATTCACTCTTGCAAGCTCATCTCTCCTAGTTCTAGATGACAGAATGCTCTCCTTAAACTTAACTGAAATCTTCTTCCCCCTAGCTTTCATATAGCTGTGTTGGTTCTGCTCCATGAACCTTCCCAGAACAAGCGTAATTCCTTTCCTCATGACAGCTCCTTACGTATTTGCAGACAGCAGTTCTTCTAAGGTCATTTCTGTTCCTGGCCAAGTTCCTCCAAACATTCCTTATTTGCCACAATGTCCAGACCCTTTGTCCTCATGAATGAATTGTACCCACATTGGCAATATCTTTCATATAATGGTATTCTCGAAGCTGAATAGAGAATTCTGGTCATTGCTGGGCCTTCTTAGATTGTGATGTTCTTCTATCAGTGTCACCAAAGATGGTTCTCACCTCTTTGATTGCTACACAACCTTGGTCAAATCACTCATGCTTTGAGACCAAATCCCCCTTCTATTGAATGGGAGCAATAAAACTTACACAGTGCAGCCATCAAAGGATTTGGGTGAGCTTCAAAGGTGAATGATATATGAAGAGTTTTGATATAGCACAAAAATGAGAGTTTGAGTTCAGTTGTACTGATACTGAGCTTATGTAGTCTGCTACAAACCTTGTTATTTTTCCTCTATAAGTACTACAAGTAGCCCACTTATTTTGCCACACTTATAACTGTAAAGTTTCATTCGTTAGCTTTTCTTGACATTCCAGTTTGCAGAGAATCTTGATTTTGCCAACCAGTGTACTGGCCATCACTTTCTGCTTTGTGTGATCCACCAATTCAAGAAGCGTGGATTCTGTGGTTTTACCTAAATGATAAATACAAATGTTGAACATTTTCCTCCACAAGAACTCTTCAGTTAGCTTCTCCCTATTTACAACATATACAGCTAAAAATAACAATGACCTCTTCCTTTTATCTCTCTTCATCCCAAATATGTTTCTCTCACAAAAGCAGTTTCTATGTTGCTGTAAAGGTATTTAGGTAAATACCTTAGCATTTTCTGTAGATTATAAGCTCCTTAAGGACTGGGAATGTGCTGAATTATTCTTGTGGCTCCCAAAGACAATGACACTGTCTTGCACATATCAGGCAACCACTTGAAGGCAAGAATATAGGGCTAAGGACAGAGTTTTTTACATTCCCCAAAGAGGACTCTCCACTAATTATGCCATCATCAAGCACTTATTTTTTTGATTAATGTAAAGAGTGTTATAATGATTATCTTCTGTTAAGTCCAAAGTTATGATGGGGCTGAGATGTTACTTGACTTGCAAGCCAACCTTCCTGTGTAGGTACGTGTATGTGTATACACACACACACACACACACTAACAGGAACACCAGACCTCTGCATTAGAGAACAGACCAGTTCCTCCTAGAACATCTTAGTGCTGCTTCCCTGTGCCCCAATCAAGCACAGACTGGTGTGACAAGGGCCTGATAATACCTGTGCACATACTGGGGTCACACCACAGAGGAGGAGCCCCAAATTCATGAGGCTTGAAACTTCTACAGTATGTCTGGCACATCTGCACTCATCTAATTCCAGAAAGAGAGAGAGAGAGAGAAAGAGAAAGAGAGAGAGATTCTCTCTGGGGCAGAGAGAAGGAACTCTACTTACCACTCTTAGAATATAAGAAAATAACAAAATAGCTCTGGAGGAAATGAGTCTTTTTAAATATCTCTGGAGGTGTGCACTGTCTCTAATCGAATGTTTACCACTGTTTGCCATTGAATCCTCTCTTTAACCTGGGTTTGCGAGAAAGCCCAAACCATGCAGAAAGGTGAATATATTCCTGGAGAGCTATTTCCCAATATCTTCTGCAAGTAAGCCACCTTAAGTAGCTATGCACCTACTCTAGGATATTATCCGTGCTGAAAATATTTTATGTTCCTATTTGAGGATGGCTTATAGATCCAGTGTTACATTGTTTTTACTTGAGTGTGTATATATATATATTTTGCTTTAAGAGAATCACCAGTAGTAAATTTTAAGTCCCTAGAATAATAATTTTGACCTAGTGGGGTAAGTAAAGTAGCAGACAAGTTAGGTAATATAAAAATATCAGTAAACGTAAAGTCACAACAATGTGTCAAAAATTAAGATTTACTGCCAGCTAAGACAACTTCTCTTTTGGGCCTTGCAAACTGGCTGAAAAAGTTACAAAAAAGTAAAACAGCAGCATTGCTGGAAAAAATGATGCAGCTCTAAATGATATCTTTAAAGTTTTAGTAGTACTTTGGTTGTACAATTTCTGCTTGCCTTTTTTTAAAAAAATAAAATAAGTAATATTGCCACTATAGTACTATCTCACATTTCCAAAGTCTTACCCAACACTGTTTTTGCTAGGTGCTATGAAAGATGCAAAATAAATAGTATTACTGGGTCTGCAGGAGTATTTCAGTCTAACTGGGAATATTACAGTCTAGTTGGGAGGATAAAAATAAATCCATGAACCAAATAGAAATATGCAAAATAGTATAGGATATATAGGTTTGGAGAGGTTCAGTGTAAAGAAATTTTCAGGGCTGGTAGTATATTTAACAGGAACAAGCACAAGATTGGGGAGCTGGAAAGTAGCGATGTTCAGAGGAGACAGTGTTGGGCACCTTTTCTGTTTGCCAAAAGAGTGGAGGAGGGCTTCCTTTTACCATGGGCATTAATTTTCCAGTCCCCAGATAAAACAGAATTCCTCATTTTCTCTAGAAACTGTCCATACTTCGAAACAGGCTATTATAGGGGCAGACAAGACATGGGGAATTTGGTGTGAGATTAAAATAAGCAGGAGTGGGATGAGGAGATGTTCACAGGAGCAGAGTGAACTGTGAGACACAGCAAACAGAAAGGAAAATATAATCAGAGAATTGAGAGGATGACTTTTGTAGCAAATACGTGAGACTTCCTTGTTCAGATCCAAATGAAAATTCACTTAAAGTAACCTTTGCCCAATAAAAGTTAGAAAAGCATGGAGCAAATTGCTTCTCCTCAGACCTTTCAATTTCTTTATGCACTGATTAGTGTTTTGTTTTTTATTTTTTGCCTGCATCGTAGTCCACGTATTTTCTGCTTTATGCTTTTACTTGATGTTTTCCCCTAAGCCCTGGCTCCCTTCTTTCGATTACCAACTTTAGATACAAGCTTATACAATTGGAAGAGGAGGCTGGAGATTCATCTCCTCTGGACTGTAAAGATGACAAATCTCTCTCAACTCTTTGGTTAGAAAATACAATTAAGTATATGCCCGGGTGTGGTGGCTCATGCCTGTAATCCCCGCACTTTGTGAGGCTGAGGCGGGTGGATCATCTCAGGTCAGGAGTTGGAGACCAGCCTGGCCAACATGGTGAAACCCCATCTCTCTTAAAAATATAAAAGTTAGCTGGGTGTGGGTGTGGTGGCGGGTGCCTGTAATCCAAGCTACTCCAGAGGCTGAGGCAGGAGAATCACTTGAACCCAGCAGGCAGAGGTTGCAGTGAGCCGAGATCACAAGATTACACTTCAGCCTGGGCAACAAGACTGAAATTCCATCTCAAAAAGAAAGAAAGAAAGAAAGAAAGAAAATACAATTAAGTGGACTGGAGTGTGCTCTCTCCAAAGAAAATTGTCTGAATTAAGATGTGAGTATCCTAGAAGCTGAACCAATAAAAATCAATCATTCCCATCCCTGGGGAAATGGCACTAGGGGAAAAGTTTGCTTTGCTATCACTGTGCAGTGGACAAAATATGTGTGATTCTTACCCAATCAATAGAAATCTCTAAAATGAAAGATTGAAGCCATCAAGAGTTGTAACATCTCTGAGATGAGAAATGTTTGTGCGAATTGTCTCCACTAAATGTCAACTCCTCTCCCTCAGCCCCATCTAAGTGTTTGCATAGCCTTGGAGTTGTGTTGTCTGTTTGATCAAGCTAAGAAGTCTTGAGGAATCTTCAAGTCTGTATGAGACACTTAGCAGAAAACAACTAGCTGAATGAATCACCAGCTCACCAGGCTGTGGAGTCATGGTGTCCATTTCTTGTGTTTATTTTAACCTAGAAGATTTGATGCTAGTCTGTGCCTAAGCACCTCCAGAAAACAATATTGCATTCTCCCTGAGCTACCCAATGCCAGAGTCAAAGGATTCTCACTGTGAAGAAAGTTGTCCGTATATTTAGTCTTGCTATTCAATTTCTTAATCCCAATTATACAGTGCTCTTTACTCTGAGGTCATGCTGGGACCACAGCTGGTTATGTGCCATATGGAAGGTGACATTTCTTGGGGGGATAAATTAATGAATCTGCTACTAAATTCTTAAAATCATTTTGTTAGTCCTAGCCTCTGTTTTAATATAGTGGGTCCTTGCATGAAAATCTGCAACCACATACCTGTAGCTTGTTTTCCTAATGCTGATATTTTTAAAATGATTAGTTGGATTATCCTTTGAGTGAAAAAAGGTGGGTCTCTCCCACTTCCTCACAACACTCAGAGAACCTGTATTCAACTTCCAGTATTATGCTTGGCCAACTACTCTTTCTTTTTAGTTGTGTTAAAATACACATAACATAAAATTTATCATTTTAACCATTTTTAAGCATACAGTTCATTGATCCTAAATACATTTACATTATTGTACAATCATTACCACTCCAGGACTTTTTCATCATCCCAAATTGAAATGCTGTACTCAGTAAATGATAACGTCTCAATTGCCCCCTTCCTCTAGGCCCTGGCAGCCACCATACTATTTTCTGTCTCAGTGGATGTGATTACTCTAGGTACCTCATATAAGTGTACTCATGCAATATTTGTCCTTTTTAAAATGTTAAGTTCCAGGGTACATGTGCAGGATGTGTAGGTTTGTTACATAGAAAGGTGTTCCATAGTGGTTTGCTGCAGTTATCAACCCATCACCGAGGTATTAAGCCCAGCATGCATTAGCTATTTTTCTTCATGCTCTCCCTCCCCATACCCCTACTCCCAAAAGGTCCCAGTGTTTGCTGGTTTTTCCCCTCCCTGTGTCCATACTTTCTCATCTTTCAACTCCCACTTATAAGTGAGAACATGTGGTGTTTGGTTTTCTGTTCCTGTGTTAGTTTGCTGAGGATAATGGCTTCAGACTCCATCCATGTCCCTGCAAAGCACATGATCTTGTTCCTTTTTATGGCTGCATAGTATTCCATATTGTATATGCACCACATTTTCTTTATCCAGTCTATCATTGATGAGCATTTGGGTTGATTCCATATCTTTTCTATCGTGAATAGTGCTGCAATGAACATATGTGTGCATGTATCTTTATAATAGAATGATTTATATTACTTTGGTATGTGCCTAGTAATAAGATTGCTGGGTCAAATGGTCAATTGTCACACTGTCTCCCACAATGGTTGAAATAATTTACATTCCCACCAATAGTGTAGAAGTGTTCCTATTTCTTCACAACCTCACCAGAATCTGTTGTTTCTTGAATATTTGTCCTTTTATGTCTGGCTTATTTAACGTAATGTCTTTAAGGTTCATCCATGTTGTAGCATGTGTCAGAATTTCATTCCTTTTCAATGTTGAATAATACTCCATTGTATGTATCTACTACATTTTGTTTATCCACTCGTCTGTTGATGGACATTTGGGTTGTTTCCACATTTTGGCTTTTGGGAATAATGCTGCTATGAGCGATGGTATACAAGTATCTCTTAGAGACCCTGCTTTCAATTGTTTTGGGTATATATCTGGAACTGGGATTGCTGTATCATTTGGTAATTCTGTTTAATGTTTTGAAGAACTGCCATACTGTTTGTCACAGTGGCTATACCAGGGTTTTAATTTTTCTACACTCTCTCCAACACTTATCTTCTCTCTCTGTGTGTGTGTGTGTGTGTGTGTGTGTAATATATAATAGTCATCCTAAAGGCCAACTACTCTTTAATTTGTGGGAATTCACAAAATCCTTTCACACGGCCTTCTTCTCCATCATTTTTAACACTTACCTTCTTAGATAAATAATAGTTTTTTGTTTAGGTCCATGAAAAATTATCCCTATTTTTCCTCCTTACTCTGGTAACCTCACCTTAGTGTCCTGTTAGGGAAAAATACTTGGTCATATCTTTGTTAGCTGTGTGGCTTCCAGGCTCCAAGGTCACTGTGGTGACACCTCCAGCTGAGTTTCTTTTTACCTCATTTTCCAAATTGTCTTCCATGTTTCTTTTGTGATGTTCCATCTCAACATGTTTAAAACTGAATTCATTATTCTGGCACCATAACATACGATCTATGTGATTTTGGCAAACAATTTAACCTAAGCTTAGTTTCCTTGATTGAAAAGGGAATAAAAAATATTGCCTAGGGCACAGCATTTTGTGCTAAAGCAGATAGGGTTTATAGAGTGATTGACACAGTGATTGGCACATAGCGATTTTTCAATAATTGGTAGCTATTATTGTTGTTAATTTTTCTCCTAACTGGATACATATCTTTATTTTTCCATTTTTTATTAGCCATGCAAGTCTCCTGTAAGTAATGTAGGCTATACAGGCCATAGTAAGCCTGCTTTTCATACCACTCTCCTATCTACTTCAAAAATTTCAATGATCACTCCAAATAATCAATTATCAACATTTATTGCATTATAATAACCTTTTAATGAATTGTTACTTTAGCAAAAGTTTGCTGAGTCCCTGAGACATTGACTCCAGCCTCATCCTCCCTTAGTTTATCCTGCTCTCCACTAATAGATTCATTTTCCTAAAATAGTCTTTTCAACTGATCATTCATATTTTCACAACACTTCATTGAGTTCCAACCTTTATTATCTGGAGGTCATGTACACATTCTGTCTCTCCAAACACAGTTGAAGATTCTTTGTGAAATCCCTGGAACTAGGAAAGGACTCATGATTCTCTAGTTATCCCCATAGCATAGACTTATGGAACTCTCTGAATCCTTTTACTTTCCTTTGAGGTGGCCAATCATTCTCTTAGCCTTGTTGAATCATCTTCTTAAGTGAGAAAGTGAGAGTCCTTTTTTGCTCTCTCTCTCTTCGGCCCTTCCATTGCTATATCAAGGAGTCCAGGGCTTAAAGTTTAATTCACTGTTCATTGAGTCTCTAGTGAACTTCTGACATCCAGTTCACCTATGATTGCCATGTGGATCACAGGCTCCCAGATCACAGGAGAGAGTCCCTTGGCCATGAAAAAGAAGAGGAAATGACTTATATCCCCCCATCGTCTCCTACCTCCTGACTGCATTCTGTTTCTAGGTAGGTCTTAAAACAGCAGTGCCTTGTCCTCTGTTTTTTACAAAAATTCTGATTTAGTAATAGTAGCAGGGGGAAATGGTGTAGTGTCCTGGTTAACAACATTGTCTCTGGAGTCAAACAGAGCTGGTTCCAATTCTGGTTTTGCTGCTTACTAAGTGACACTGGGGAAGTTACTTAAGCTTTGTATTCCTCAGATTCTCTATCAGTAAAATAAGAGCAGAATGTCTGTCTCTTAGAGTTGTTGTCAGAATATAAGAAATAAACATAAATCACTCATTGATTTTGGGGAATAAAAGGTGCTCAAATAAATGACAGTGTTGTTGTTGGCATTATTATTATTTGAAAGATTTTTTATTAAGAAATTAATATTATTAAAAGATTCATAGGTCTTTGATAATGGTATGGTTGGGAAGGACAGTAATGGCCAAAGAATGTAAATGACATGGAACCTGTGATGCCTGAAGTTGCTTTTTCTTTCTAGCATTGCCTCTTTGTGCTTGCATCAAGCCTATGCCTGAACCAACTCTCGAGAGGGAGCCTTCCAACACCAATGCTATTAGACAGTGTTGCTATTCCTTCCACCATATGCTTCTCATGAGGATATTTGACCCCTCTTATTCCAGTACCTTTCCATCTATGCCTAGTTTATTCTAAGTCCAAAACTGAAACACAGCATACACTCTTGCATGCCATTACTGATAACTCATACATTAGGTGGGTTGATTGAAGTTTGCTTACTTTAGCGTTTGGAAAAAATGAAAAGCTTATTGATTGGAAATAAAGCCACTTGATTGAATGTTTAAAGACTTTGTAATTGCTCAAGGCAACATCCTGGGCTCTGGGGCATTAATAAACATTCTACTCCACTTGGAATATCAAACTATGTAACATTAGCCAACACTCACTTTCCCCTTGCTCAGTTACTGCTAATACCTCATTCTTGTTGTGGCTCTTTGACACTTGATTGGATGATTTTGTGCCATTGTCTATTTGTTTGTTGTTAAATTATTTTTTCATCTAGGTTTCCAAACAATTATAACTTCAATGAAGGTAGTACAAGTCTCATTCTCCTTTTTCCCTGAAGGACCCAGTACAATGCTAGGCACTTGGATTTCATTCATTTGAAATACATTGAGTACCTACTATGTGCTGTACCCTATGCTAGAAACTGAGTATATGATAGCGATATAGAGAAGCTTACATTTTAGTAGGCAGATTAAATCATTTCTACATTTATAATTGAGACTGAGGGCTATTGGTAGTGGTGATAGTAGGGGGATTAGAACACCCTCATAGTAGGTTTGGGGTAGGGGCTTTAAGACCAAACCCACCTGTGGGTATTATCTTGAAACTTGACTTTTGCAAACCATGAGCCCACAATTTGATTCTTTTTATAAGTAGGTTGGATATTCTCTAGTTTTATCATATTTGAAAAGCTTTTCTCTCCCAGCTTCATCATATTTCATAACTCATAAAATATATGTGAAAATCAATGACATTAGATCACTGTGTCTTAAGTCTTAAGAGTTTTCCTGTCTTCCTAATGATGTAGTGAATCAGAAAATAATTAAAAATCATTTAGAGTGCAACCTCCCTTTCCCTCCCCCTGCTCCACTTCCCCCCTCTGCCTGCAAGAAACAGTATGATTTATGTCTTTCCCTCCACCCTGATTGCTCTTGATAGCACAGGGACATCTTCACTGATGGGAGCAATGCCAGCACCAGCAGTACTCTCAGCCTTGCTCAGATTCTCCCATGGGACAGTGAGTGGACACACAATTGCTATCACTATGGGGAAACTTCCACCTTTGGAATCACTGCTCATTTTTTCCAACAGCAGCAACAACCACAAAAAAATCACAGCTGATATTTACGGGATGCTTGCCCATCCATTTTTTCATTTGATGCTCACACATGCCTTGGGGCACAGATATTACTTTTATTTTGATTAATATCAGCAAAGTATGACTCAGATAAAGCCACTTTTCCAAGGTCACTCTTCTTATGAGAGGGTAGAAACAGGATTATTGCCCTAAAGCCATTTCCTTTACCTTCTACTCTGCCTTGTCCACAGAGAGGAGGGTGGCAGAAGAAATAAAGGTGAGAGAAAGTTAAGGGAGGTGGGATAGATTTTGGTAAAATTTTGTAGATCTAATCCCATGAGGAGGGATTTACCATATTCTCCAATCCCTCATTCTACATAAGCCAAGTGAGAATATGGGTTAAAATATACTCATCCAAGTCAAATTGACTTAAGCAATAAGAACTTTATTGGCTAACATATATCTACAGGGAAGACTAGTTTCAGGGACTCTGCTGGCATCACTTGGCCTCTGCTGGCATCACTTGGCCCATATTAGATCACATGCCTATTCCTCAATGACCACTGGAAAGGGCCTGGTTGTTAGGGGGTCAAGTAATCTTTAGACTGCTCAGATTCATACTCGGAGCCAGAAGTGAGGTCAGCTTGCCTGGGAGCACTTGGCCTGCGTGTTTGGGTAGAAGGTGGATCTCTACAGTAAATGTCCCCTAGAATGTTTGACAGAGAAGATTCTGTAATTACTGAATTTGGTCACAGAGGGCAGAGCTGTTCATCAGTATAGATCCTGATTCTCAACCTTGGCCTTACAATGGCACCACCTAAGGAGATTTTTAAAATACCATGGCTGAGACCCGCCATCCCTAGATACTCTAATTTGATAGGTCCAAGGGGGAGCCTGGCGTTGGGGTTTTCAACATTCGCTTGCCAGGTGATTCTAATGTGAGGTCAATGTTGAGAACCATTCTTCTAGATACTTGCTACTCCCAAGTGTGGTCCATGGACCAGCAGCACTGCACTCACTTGGGAGTCTATAAGATATGCAGAACCTCAAGCTCTATCTGGGACCTACTGAGTCATAATCTGCAGACTAACATCTGCGCAGGTGATTCACACGACACTAAAGTTCATGAAGCACCAGTGTTATAGATGATCATGCTCAAGGCCTTGATCATGCCCCATGTCTTTACCCTGGTTTTCAGATCTAGTTTGCAATTTATTAATTAGTAATCTTGGTGGGTAGTCCTCACAGATCTACTCAACTTCTTAGTTTTCCTCAGAGGGAAACCTTGCAAATCAGTTAATGATATGTATGATTCAGGATCACTGGAGGATTTTATTATAAATTTATATGCCTTATTCCCACTGTAAAACAAGTGAAATAGACTCTCTGGGGGTGAGTTTGGATCATGTATATCCTAAGCAAAAACCATCTTCAGGTTCAGATACAGTCCGGAGTATGGTAAAACACTGTGTTTTCCCAAAGTCAAAACCAGAGAGAAAATAACCCAGTTGGGGATTTAATGATTATGTGAAAAAGAATGTTTTAACTCAACTCATTTCTAGATGCTTGCTTTTCAGTCTGCTTGTGGACTTGGCCACTGAAGACCTCAGCAAAGAGAAGAGATCAGAGGCCTCAGGCTCTTAGGCTGACTAGAAGAGGGGTGGTGGGGATGATGGATGGGGAGCTGGTGCCATAGATAGTTGCAGCATCAGCCCATCCTGCCACTTCCCAGAGTAATAAATCCTGGAGGGAACACCAATACATTCCTGATAGCAGAGAGAAGTCACTCTTTAATGTGGGCCTGATAATGTCACTGAGCTCAGTCTTCTTAAATTTAAATGATTAGCAATGACCAGGCTTGCTCCTGCTTGATGCATCGCTTAACCTGGTAATCGGGAAATCTATTCCACTTGCCTACTTAGATTGATGATGCCACGTTACACTGGGGCTTGCTTTCTCCCTGTAATGGGGGAAGAGCATGTTAGGATGCATTGGCCTTGAGCATTCTGGACTCAGTCTTCCTCATGAATTTGATTAATATCACAGGCTCCCTGAGCACATCTCAGAATTGCTGAATCTGGCATCTCTGGGAGGACTATGTTTAGAGAGCATTGAGATGTTACTAATGGAGTCTGCCATTGGATGATTCTATTCATTTCCTGACTTCTGGACTTAGTGAGAGTATTATTTTCCAAGAATAAAAAAAGTATGTTTTTTGGTTGGGCCCTATCTAGTAAGGAAAAAAACTAAATCCATCAAAGTAGGACTGGCCCCCTATATCTACCTGTTGTGTTAGGTGAGGGAGTCACAACTTGTGGGCATGAATATCTTTAGGGATGCTGGAGTATTGTTTGGTGAAGCTCAAAGCTGATTGTTACCATAAGGTCCCCTATTTCCTGTGCAGGTCCCTATCCTACCAGAAAGGACAACTTTTTCAGTGGTTTCCACTATTACATGACACACTGTTCACCTCGATCTATGGCGCTGAGACCTCCGTGGGGCTGCCCTTGCTTAGAGAATTTTGCAGTGCCAAAACTCAGAACTGATGCTTTGTCTTGCCTGAGGAGCTGAGCAGTTCCTTCTCAGCACTCCCCTTCTCCTTCATCCTATGCTGTTGAGAAATTTCACTGCTCTATGCCCTTCTTTCTGGTGATTCCAAGGGACGGCAAATGACTGAAAATAGCGTTTCTTCATGAAAGGGACTTTTTATTAGGAAATACCAATGGGAGCCACCGGCAGACCCAAGGACGAGGCTGGAAAAGCAGGAAAGAGGGACAGGAAGTTAAAGTGACAAATGAAAAGGAATAGAGGAAAGTGCCTGAAAAAGGAAGAGGCAGAGGACCAGAACCAATGATCTCCAAGGTAAGGTGATGCCCAGATTGTGATGGTGGACCAGGGAAAGAAAATGGAAATCAGAATGAAATCCCACTTAACAAACAGAATTAGTAAATATTTCTTGCTTACGTGCTATGTATCAGGACTGTGCCAGGTACTCATGATACAGAGCTGAGTAAGCCTTGGACCTGTCTTCAAGGACTCCTATTAAGGAGAATCAGTCATGCCACAGAGTTACAAAGCAGGGTGACAAATGCAGCTGCACCAGTGAAGCACAGGATACCAAGAGAAAATATTTCTTCAGGGAGATGATATCTGAGTTGAATTCTGGTATAAGACCGGTTTTCCAAGCTGATCTGTGGGTAGGAAATGAGAGACAATGGAGCATCTGCCTAAAGTAATGATTCTGCAGATAAACACTATTCTATTAAGTCTGTTTCTCCTTCAGAATCAACAAAGAAGTGAGTGGATAGATACATTTTTCAATTCCAAACTGGTGTTTCACTCCAGTTCGGGCTAGATTATATCTCATTATGTTATTTGTATAATACTGAAAACTCATTCACACCTTACTGTTTGTTTATGTATTTATTTTTGATTAAGCCATCAATATCTGGTTCATACAGAGTTCTCCGACCCTTGAGTTAAAGCATACCCAGAGATCCCAGCTTAGAGTTTCTTATATATCCTGATTTTGCAAATCCGCATGTGCTTGTGGATAATAATTCTAAAGTCTGAGTTCATTTGGAGCCAGATTAGCCAGAGACACAAGCTAAGACTTTTATCTCTACCCCCAAACAGGCTATTTCTTGGGCCACTAGCCCATCCACTCATCTGTTTGCTTTTAGAAAGTCATTTGTGTACAAACTGTGGACATTACCAACTGCAGATGCCACTACCTCCCCTTGTTGCATTTCTTCTTGGGGTATGGAGGAAAGCCCCACTCTAGAAACTGCTCAGCTCCTCGGACAAGACAAAGCATCAGTTCTGAGTTTTGGCACTGCAAAATTCTCTAAGCAAGGGCAACCCCACGGAGGTCTCAGCGCTGTAGATCGAGGTGAACAGTGTGTCACGTAATAATGGAAACCACTGAAAAATACATGGAGAAGAGAAACATATATTCCCATACTGGAGGAAGATTGAAGGGTTAGAACCCAGGAAAAATATCATTTTAGAGGAGAAGCATTTTCTTGGCTCCATGAATAAATCATTGACCAGACAAGCCTCTTCTCTTTTGCTTCCTTTATTTTGAAGCCAGTAAATTGCCCCTGATTTGGAAAGGAAGTG